>NW_016107353.1:3650902-3682483 GCF_001604975.1 Cebus imitator | reverse complement strand
AGGGGAAGGGGAAGGGGAGGAAAAGTTAGCAATCCCATCCCTGCCGGGGGTCATCAGGCCAGGCCCCAGCGGCATGAGATACCACGTAGAGGCCCAGTTCTTTTGGGGTTAATTGGAAAAAACCAGATTTGCCACATCCAGAGGAGGGAAGTGGGCTGGCCGCTCCTCAGGATGCAGGGCTTAAGGCAAGGCCACCAAGGTGGCCAGACAGGGGGACAGGGACAGACTCCCACAGTTGCACCCCCGCTGACATGCTGCAAGCATCGGAATGGCATTGTATGATTTGTACGGTTAGAGGCACAAGTTGTCGGGAGGCCTGGGGCCTGGAGGTCAGATGACATGGAAACCGAATTACGGCCTGGAGGTTCTTTGGGAATATCTGAGGAACAAGACGCTGCCACATTGTCGGTGAAAATGACGTCATGAATGGACAGGGCTCAGCGGTGACCTGGACCCGGGGAGGGCGCGGATGTTATTAGGGCAGCACTGCCATGAAAACCTCAGGCTTTGCCCAGGCAACAAATGAGCACGTTTCTCACAACTACCCCAGTCGGCGCTCCCTCTGCTGCTCCCAAGATCCTACCAGGGTGGGGGTGAGAGATGGGGGATCCCCAGGAAACCAACCCCGTGAAGAAGGACTGGACCCCAGGTTCAGCACCACAAGCTCTGTGCCATCGGGTAAATTACTGCTCAGCCTGGAGGTGGCAGTGAGTGATGGGTGTGGGGGGATCTTCTCATGTATTTGGGGGACCACCCTCATCAGGGTGCAGGAGGCAGGGCTGGACACCACCTCCTGAGCTCCAGGGTCATGAGCACTAAGGGTTTGGGGATATTCACCAGCTGGGCGTCTGGCCTGAGCCTGGGAGCTACAGGGGAGATAAAATCACAGAGGAGAGGCAGCACCCCTGTCCCCGGAGGTTGCCCCCTGAGAAAGACACTTGAGATGGACTGCCAGGGACAGTTTTACATGACACCCAGGGGGCTCCGCACCTGCTTAGGTCCACGACAATATAACGCAAACCCCTTACACACAGTGAATGCTCTTCACTCACTCTGAGGCCCACAGGACTGAGGGAGGAACATGAACACGACTGAGCTCAGGGACTAGCTGAGGCCAGAGCAGCGTGAAGAGATGGGGTCCCTTGAGAAAGAAACCTTTCAGCCTGAGGAACCCATCTGCTTAAAGAGGGGCCCCTACCCGCTGACCACCCCAACCCCTGAACTGGGATGGGGGAAGGCTCTTGGTGACAAGCAGAGCCGGCTGGGAGGGCATAGGCTTGGCAGACTGAGAAGGGGCTTCCTCTGGACCCTTGCTGGGACAAGAGAGGCTGGAGAAGCAAAGGGGCCCAGGAGAAACATGGAGTCCATTGTAGGGAGGGCTCCCTGGACGCGGCCAGGACAGAGGGTCCACTGGCTTTTCCAGGCACGAGTAGGGGAGGCTGGGAGGTGAACAGGAGAGGAGGAGGCTGGGGGTATTGGGATGCTTGCGGGAAGAGGTCTCCAGGAGAATGAGGAGTGGCCTCCGCCTCTCTGCCAGAGCCCACATGACACCTCAGCTGTCCCCTCTGGAGAATGGAAAGTTACAGGACTTGGCTGGAGGTCAGGAGACCTGGGCTGCTAGTTGAGACACTGACCTGCTCTGGGGTCCGGGGAAGAGGCTGGAGGGGAGACACAGGAAGAAGGAGGCTGGGGAACGCCAGTGGCTTCCCCGTCCGGGACTCAGTTTCCCAGAAGTACGATGGGAAGGAAACCAGTGCCTGGGCTCTGAGGGTCATTAAGAAATGAAGGGCGGGCGGTGCTCTCTGCGTCTCAGGACCTGAATGCTGGCCTCTCTTTCCTTCCCCAGTACCAGAGCATCTTAGAGAATCACCTCACAGAATCCATCAAGCTCTCGCCAGATCCATCAAGGAGCAGATGCTGCTGACCCCCGGACGCCTGCCCTGGGTGCCCAGAAACAGAGCCTGCCCCGGGCCTGGTCACCCCCCGCTTGAGGACAGATGACCATCCCCCTCCAGGCCCACTGCCTGCCCAAGCACAGCAGAGGGGACCCAGGCTCCATAGCAGAGCCCTTGACCCCGGTTCTGGGCCCAGAGTCGGAGGGCAGCCCCTGCCTTAGGCTGAGGACAGTGAGAGCATCCAGATGAAGCTCAGAATGTCACAGCCAAACCCTGGCCCTGGGGAAGTCGCAGCTTCCGCAGGGGCTCCAGCTTTCCCGCTGCCCGTCCTCCCCCCACACACTCCCGCTCCAGAACGCACAGCTCCGCGACTGACCGGCCACTGACTAGAGTCTGGTTACATCCTATGGACAGACCTTCCTCACCGCCCCCCACCTCACACCCCGTCCACTGCAAGCAGAGCTCTGGACGGCGGCACAGCTCAACCTCCCTCAACCAGCAGGCCAAGGAGTAAATGGCTGCACCCCACATGCCGGGTTCGTCTCAGCTCCTCGCAGGAGCTCACGTGCCTGAGACCCACTCTCCTCCCTCCAAGGTAGAGGACTGATGGAGCACAGGAGAAATCACGAGGGACCCTGGCTCATTCCTCCCTGCTGGGTGCTCAGGCAACTCACATGAACCTCTGAGTCTCCACGTGTTCATCTGTCCTGTGGGGGTGCTATGTGCCTTCCCTGTATCACAGTGTGATGTGGGGTTTTGAGGACCAGAAGCTGTGCTTAAATCTAGTTGATGTTGTCAATATGCATTTATTTATTTCTTCCACAAGCATTTTTGCATATCCACTATGTACAATGCATTGAGGTCCAGTGAAAACCAAAAGAGACAGGGACCCTGTTCTCCTGGAGCCAACATCTGGTAAGTGCTAAGAACAAAGGGAAACAGGGTAATGGGATGGAGTGACAGAGGCTGGGATGAGTTGCTATTTTAGACGAAGTGGTCCAGGAGGGCTTTCCTGAGGAGGTGGCATTTGGTCTGAGGGCTAGAGCATGAGAAGGCAGCTGCCACCTGAGAGCTGGAGAAAGAACATTCCAGGGAGAGGGAGCGTCAAGGCCCAAGGCCCTGAGGCAAGAACAAACCTGCCATTTCCCAGGAACAGTGAAAGGACATCCATTGACCTAAGACAAAGCTGCTGTCCCAGAAACAAAGCAAAGGGGGGACCTAGCTCTCTTGGGCGGCTCCTTGATGCTCTGCGGTCTGACCACCAGAGGGCAGCAGTGCTCCTTCTCATCCCGGCTGAGCAGCCTGGATGCTCATCAACACCTGCGAGCTGTGTTTTCGTCCTTCAGATGCTCAAACCTTGTTCACGGCTTGTGGCACGTTCGGCCCTTTGGGATTTGTGAGACAAAGAATTCCAATTCCTTAAGCCTAGTAAGAAATGAGCAAAAATTTCCACATACATGACTCAGTCAAGAAATACTGGAATGAGATGTGAGAGAGCTGATGAAGCCTCCATCCCTGCAGATTCTAAGGCTGGAATCTTTTTCTTCCGGCTCCAGGCAGCACGGACAGGGCCCATCCTGGAGAGGGTGGACAAGATGTCTTCTCGGGGTCTTCAATGGCCAAGTCCATGCCCACCACAGAATCTTTCTGTCTACCCAGAAGTATCCATCTCTGAGTTCCAAGCAGAGCAGGGGATGTTCACCTGTGACTGTCATGTGACTTGGAAGATACACCTAGGGATCAGGGGGAGACCCACAGGGGGATTTGGGAGCCAGTTCTCCCCCCACCTGGCTCTGGAGTGTGAACTGGTTCATTCTGGACACCAGCATGGAGCCAGCTCGGGAACGGTGGGAGGGCGGGGCGCCGGCAGCCTAGAGCACAGCTCTATCTGTGTCCTTCAAGCTCCCGGGGAAAAATGATGAGCCCCATGGGAATGGCACTTTGCACATCACATGGGCTGTCCTGGGAGTCAGGCAGAGTGTGGATTTTCACGTGCAGTGTGTACCCCGCAGCCTGTGCACTGCAATGACAAGTGGAGCATTTCTAAAGGTGCACAACAAATAAGACGTGGTCTTCTTTGATTTTTTGTGCTGCTTAGATTTGATATTTTTAAAAATAATCTACATGGTTTGACATGAAAAAGATGCTAAAGGGCAGACAACTAAAAGTGCACTGGGACTGGCTATGTAATTTACAGGGCCCAGCGCAAAGTGGAAAAGCTGTTCAGACATTCTTAAGAGTTTCCAGACAGCAGCAACAGAGCCTTCGGTCAAGGATGGGCCCCGCTGAGGGCAGGTCACTCATTTATGAAATCAGTCCTTAGCAAACAATGAGTTCAGACACTCTGCAGCTAGAATGGAAAAGACTCTGAGTCTGCAGGAGCCAGAGCTATGCCGAGATCCAATGCGAGGCCCAAACCACACATTTTTCACCTTCCTCAGAGTCAGGACGGAATGTTCCAAATGCAGGGTGGGGATTGCAGAGACTGAGAACCCGCAGCATCCATTCTGTCACAACTAGGGGACACCTTGGCCCATCCCCAAGGCAGAGGGAACTGAGTCAGCCATAAGGGCCACATAGAGGCCCTCCCTGTGCACCAACCCCCACCCTCCTTCCACGCTACTCCCGAGTCTGGGACTGGCCCTCAGTGCCCACCCCAGCAGGTGCAGGGATTGGCAGAGGGAGGCAGCATCTGGGGGCTGTGACTTGCGGCCGGGACAAGTGGCACCCACTGGAGCCTGGATGGGGGTGTACAGGCAGCACATCTGGGGCCCTTCCTTACCATCCCTGTAAAGAAGAGGGCCAGGATGCCTAAGACCACCCCATGCCCAGCACAGCCCCACTGCGAAGCGCAGCTCCAGGCAGCCACTGAACAACAGAGGGAATCCAGGCCACGGCTCTGGGTGGCACATGCCCTTGGGGCTTGGGAAAAAACAAAACTAAATCTTATCACCAGATAAACATGGGCTAGGCCAGGGTGGGTGCCAAACCTCCCACAGGGATTTGGGGAAATGCTGACTGTTCCTGCCACTTGCTCCCACTCAACAGAGGTCCCCAACCCTCACTGCGCGTTTGGTGGCCTGCCTTATCCACCAGCCACGGTCAAGGCCTCAAGCAGGTCCCTGCAAGGTCAGGCACCAGGTGGCACCCACGGCATGGGAGTCCTGGGACCTCACAGTCCCGTGGGGGCTTCAGAACAGCCACACGGGCAGTGACACCGGACTGGCTGAGAGCTGCATGGCAGGCCTAGCGTGACGGTGGGCTGTGTGCATTCCTGGAGGCTCCCTAAGGATGGGTGAGGACTGGCCAGGCTAGGCAGGAAGTTGAGCTCCTGCAGAGGGCAATGGCCTGTACCAAGATTGTGTACATGTCTGGGGGTGGTATGTGGGGTGTGTATGTGTGTGTGTGTGGTGTGGTGTGTATGTAGTATATGTGTGTCTTTGATGTGTGTCTGTGTATGGTGTGGTGTGTATGTAGTATATGTGTGTCTTTGATGTGTGTCTGTGTATGGTGTGGTGTGTGTGATATATGTGTTCTGTGTGTATAGTATGCTGTGTGTTTGCGGTGTGTGGTGTGTGTGTATGATGTGTGTTTGTATGTGGTGTGGTATGGGTGGGGTCTGTGCATGAGTGTGTGGGTGGATGGGTGTAGGTGGGTGTGCAGTGTGTGTCTGTATGTGTGATGTGTGTGGTGTGATGTGTGTGTGGTGTGGAGCTATGTGCATGTGTGGTGTGTGTGGTGTGCTGTGTGTATGTATGTGGTGTGTATGTGTAAGGTTTGTGGTGTGGTGTATGTGCATGTGTGCTGTATATAGTGTGACATGTGTATGTATGTGGTATGGTGTATATGCATGTGTGTAGTATGTGGTGTGTGCATGTGTAGTGTGTGTGGTGTGTGTGATGTATGTGTGTGCATGTATTTGCATTATGTGTGGTGTAATGTGTGTGTATGTGGTGTATGGTGTGTGTGTGTACCTGTGTGCACATGTGTGGACATGTATGTGGTATGTATTGTGTGTATGTGATGTGTGTGCTGTGTGTGGTATATGTGGTGTAATGTGTGTGTATGTGGTGTGTGGTGTGTTATGTGTTGTGTATATGTGTGGTATGTTGTGGGGGGCTGTGTGGGGTGTGTGGTATATGTGGTGTAGTGTGTGTATGTGGTGTGTAGTGTGGTATGTGGTGTGTGCATGTGGGGTGTGTTGTGTGTGGTGTAATGTGTGTGTATATGGTGTGGGGGGTGTGTGTGTGCATGTGTGTGGCGTGTGGTGTGTGCATATGTGGTGTGTGTGTGTGGTGTGCATGGTGTGTGTGTATGATGTGTGATGTACATGATGTCTGTGTTGTGTGTGAATGGCATGTTGTATGTTTGTGGTATGTGGTGTTTGTATGTGGTGTGGTGTAGGTGGGGTCTGTATGTGAGTGTGTGGGTGGGTGGGTGTGCAGTGTGTGCTTGCATGTGTTGTGTGTGCCGTGGTGTGTGTGATGCGACTGTGTATGTGTATGGGGTGTGTATGTGGTGTGTAGGTATGTGCATGTGCAGTGTGATGTGCATGTGGATGTGGAGTGCATGTGTCTGGCGTGTGGTGTGTATGTATGTGTGCATGTGTGGTATAGTGTGACGTGTATGTATGTGTGTATGTGGTGCAGTAGATATGCATGTGTGTAATATGTGGTGTGTGTGGTGTGCGTGGCATGTGTGGTGTAATGTGTGTGTGGTGTGTCAGTGTGTGTGTGGCATAATGGGTGTGTGGTATGTGGTGGTATGTGTGGTGTAATGTGTGTGTGTACGTGGTGTGTGGTATGGGGTGTATATGTGCCTGCATGTGTGTGGTATATGGTGTGTGCCTGTGTAGTGTGTGTGGTATAATGTGTGTATGTAATGTGTGTGTGTGTGTATATGTGTGCACACCTGTGTGGTATGTGTTGTGTGCTTGTGTGGTATGTTTGGTGTTTGGGGGTGTGTGGTATTTGTGGTGTAATGTGTGTGTGGTGTAGGGTGTGGTATATGGTGTATGCACATGTGGTGGGTGTGTGTGGGAGATGTGCAGTGTGAGGGGTGTGTGTGTCATGTGTGTGCAGTGTGGTATGTGGTGTGTACATGTGTGGTGTGTGTGTGTGTATGTGGTGTGTGGTGTCAGGGGTGTGTGTGTATGTGTGGTATGATGTGTGTGTGGTGTGTGGCATGGTATGTGGTGTGTACAGGTGTGGCGTGTGTATGTGTGTGGTGTAGTATGTGTGTGGTGTGTGGTGTGATGGGTGTGTGTTGTGTGTGTGGTGTGTGGTGTGGTATGTGGTGTGTGCATGTGTAGTGTGTGTGTGGCATAGTGTGTCTGTGGTGTGTGAGGGGGGATGTGTGTATACATGGTGTGATATGTATGTGGTGTGTGGTGTGGTATGTGGTGTGTGCATGTGGTCTGTGTGTTGTGTGTGTAGTGTAGTGTCTGTGGTGTGCAGTGTAAGGGGTGTGTGTGCATGGTGTGGTGTGATGTGTGTGTGTGGTTTGTGGTGTGGTATATGATGTATGCATGTGTGTGTGTGTGTGTGGTGTGCAGTGTGGTATGTGGTGTGTGTTTTATGTGTGGTGTAGTGTGTGATGTAGTGTGTATATGTGGTGTGCAGTATGAGGGGTGTGTGTATTCGTGGTGTGTGATGTATGTGTGTGATATGTGGTGTGGTATGTACATGTGTGTGGTGTGCAATGTAGTATGTGGTGTGTGCATGTGGTGTGTGTTGTGTGTGTGGCATAGTATGTGTGTATGTGGTGTGTGGTGTGAGGAATGTGTGTATGCATGGTGTGGTGTGTATACTTGGTGTGGTGTGTGGTGTGGTATGTGGTGTGTACGTGTGTGTGGTGTGTGGTGTGGTATGTGGTGTGTGATATGAGGGCTGTGTGTGTATGCATGGTGTAATGTGTGTGTGGTGTGTGCAGTGTGGTATTTGTTGTGTGCATGTGGTATGTGTGTGTGACGGGGAGGGGAGCGGGCTGACAAGGCAGGAAGGCAGAGGCCCTACTGGAGTGTGGACACCATGACTCAGCATGAGGAGGGGGCAACACGAGAGCCCATGAAGAGATGGGTCTGGGGGTGTGGCACAGTACCACTGCCCTGAGCCTTACTTGTATCAGAGAGTCCCAGAGCAGCCCAGGGTGGGGTCATTTGCCTCATTTTGGTTGAGAGGACTGAGGCCTCCTCTCCCTCCCGCTCAAATCCAACCAGTTCCTGCCAACACCACCCTCATTATCTCTCACTCCACCCATTTCCTCCAAGCAGCTTTCTTTGACCCCCTAGACCCGCCATGGGCCCACCTCCCCCCCCATCACAGTGCCAGAGCACCAACTCTGCTAGGACAGAAGTGCCACAGGGCAGGGATTTTCATGGGTTTTATTTTCCCTCATCTCCCCTCTGCCCAGAGCAATACTTGACAAGAAGTTGGTCCTTCCTATTTTTGGAATGAGTAACACCTGCAATATTTCATCATAACTGCTTGTCTATTTGCTCTTAGGCTGTAGTCTCCTTGAAGGCAGGACCTGTTTTGAGTCAGCACCCAGCAAAGAGATTGGTGCACAGTAGGTAAGAAATATTAGTGGAATACAGTAGAATATTAACACAGCTATTTAAAAAGAATAAAATACAAAAATTAGCCAGGCATGGTGGCAGGCACCTGTAATCCCAGCTACCCAGGAGGCTGAGGCAGGAGAATCACTTGAACCTGGGAGGCAGAGATTGCAGTGAGCTGAGAACGTGCCACTGCATTCCAGCCTGGGCAACAGAGCGAGATTCTGTACCCAAAAAAAAGAATCATGAAATGTTTATTATTATGATATGGACTAGACATCCAAGATACCTCTTTATGAGAAAAGGCAATGGCAGATTCATGTGTATAGTGTGCTATCTTTTCTATAATAGGAGACTTGAATAAGACCGTATATTCATATTTGCCTGTACATTAAAAAACTTGGCCAGGTATGGTTCATGCCTGTAATCCCGGCATTTTGGGAGGCCGAGGCCAGTGGATCACTTGAGCCCAAGACTTTGAGACCAGCCTGAGCAACATGGCAAAACCTCATATCTACAAAAAACAAAACAAAAAATATTAAAAAGTCGCCAGGTCTGGTGGTGCACACCTGCAGCCCCCAGCTACTCAGGAGGTTGAAGCCGGAGGATAACTTGAGCCCAGGAGTTCCAAGCTGCAGTGATGCATGATTGCACCGCTGCATTCCAGCCTGGGCAACAGAGTGAGATGCTGTCAGAAATCACACACACACACACACACACACACACACACACACACACACGACCCTATTCTAGAAGGATATATAATAAAAGTGATGACCTTCAATAAGAGGGACCAGGCTATTGGGGGTGAGTTGTGGGAGCAAGACTTTTCCTCATAGAGTTTTAGACATTGAACTTCCAGCTCTTTGAGTGTATTACCCAATCAAAAGTGTAAAGGAAGGACATAAATATTAGTAGAAGGCAAGGGAGAATGAAGGAGAAAGAGCAAGCAGGGAGAGGGGCAGACCCCAGCCAGGATCTAGCTGCCTCCAGTCTGTCACACCACATGGCCTTGAATCCAAGGCTGACAAATTTAGATTCTGCTGCCAGAGAAGGACACGCATTAAAAATCCCACAAGCTCACGTGCTCTGGCAAAGATGCCAAGTCTCGCAGGTGGGATGATATGGCCACGATTGTTCTTGGTTCTCCTGTGTCAGTGAGGAGGCCAGTTTTCTCCTGGGACGTTGGTCAATAACTGCAAGTGTTTCTAACCTCAGAGGCTCAGCTCTGGAGATAGACTATCAAGTCTGTGCACTGCTCCATGAATTACCATATAAATGACTATCCTTAGGGTAGATTGTTCTCAAGGTTGGTCTCAAGGTTGTTAGGTAGTCAATAATTTGGAGCCCGCTTTCCTAAGCTTAACCGTGGCCCCTCAGAAGACCCTCCTCCAGCTTACCAGCTACAAGGAAAATGGTACAACTACTTTGGAGCTGTATTGAGTAAAAATACACCGCAAACAAGCCCTGCAGCCTGCAGGTCACCCCTGCACTTACGTAACCCTGTCAGGTGCATCAGAAGACATGATGAAGAATTTTCTTTGTAGCATTGTTTGTAATAGCAAAACAAAACAGAAAACCACAACTGAAAGTGATCCAGACGTCCTTCTATGGGAAATTGGAGACATAAAATGTGGCACAGTATATCCAGACAATGGAATTTCACAGCAGTGTAAATGAATAAACTGAAGCCACAATCAACTGGGTGAATCTCAGAAGCCTGTGGAAGATGCAAAGCAAGCAGCGGAAGACATCGCAAAACACTTATATCAAGTTCAAAACCAAACAAAACGGAAGGGCTGTCTTCACACATGTTTATCAGAAACACGTGGTTAAAACAACCAAAAACATAGCAAGCGAAGGATAAATCTGGGATTGAGAGAGTGGTCACCGTGGAGTGGGGGTGGTGGGGAAACGGCCGGGGGCGGTGCAGTAGGGGTGAGGCACGCACCGTGACAGGCCTTGTTGGAAACGGTTTATTCCGTGATCACTGGCAGTCATTTTATTATCGTACCTTCTATCTTAGTTGTGGGTTAACACATATTCTTTTTCATGACTCAAATACCCCAGCATAAAGATCTAATGCATAGCCTGAGCTGTGGGGCCAGGCAGGCCTGGGTGTGAATACTGACTTTTCATAGCCGAGTGACCCTGGGCATGTCACTTAGCCTCTGAGTCTCTCTCATCTCGCCAGAATGGTCATGCTTCCCTCGAAGCGCTCTACTGATGTATGAAACGTGCCTGGCACATGGTAGATACTCAATGCATTTTTTTTTTTTGGGGGACCGAGTTTCGCTCTTGTTGCCCAGGCTGGAATGCAATGGTGCTATCTCTGCTCACCCCCGAAACCTCTGCCTCCCGAGTTCAAGTGATTCTCCTGCCTCAGCCTCCCGAGTAGATGGGATTATAGGCACCACACCTGGCTAATTTTGTATTTTTTGTAGAGACAGGGTTTTTCCATGTTGGTCAGGCTGGACTCGAACTCCCAACCTCAGGCGATCCGTCCACCTCAGCCTCCCAAAGTGATGGGATTACAGGCATGAGCCACCGCACTCAGCTACATTTTTTAGAATCTATTTGTGAATTCAGGCATTGGACTCTGGGATTCCCCATTGTAGGCTAAGGACACGATAAAGGAGAGCTGAATGAATGAATGAGTGAGCAAAAGAAAGAATTCAAAAATTCTTTTTCTACCTCCACATCTCTCCTCTGAACGCCCTCTGGAACTCAAGTCATCTGTTTAGCACTGGGATCACTTAAAATAAAACTTAAAATCCAATTCTTACACCGACTTAGAGTCTCTGGAAGCAGGTAGCGGACAAGCTTAGCCCCACAAAGATTCTGCCTCCACCCTCCAAACTGGACAAAAGATCCCTTCGGGAGGAACTCGCTGTGTCTACCCTGCCTCCACAGCACCTGGCACCTTCTGGGCCCACCAGCTGCTCCTCATGAAGGCAGCTGCTCATTAGAAGGAGAGCCCATCAGTTGGATGTATCTCCCAGACATTTACAGGCTTGGGTCGGTCCCTCTTGAATCTATAGGAGTGATCCTTGACCTTAATGTCTCTCAGCAACTTTGGTCGTATTTAGGACAGCCCATGATTAGAGGAAATTAAATGGATTCTTCTTTTAGGCCTTCTGAAAATCTCTGCTAGACTCTTATTTTTTCCGCCTTTGGCTTCTTTGTTTTCTTTCAGGCTAGATCCGGGGGAGGAAATTACCTGCGGAATCATGGATAGAGAAGTATATTAGAAGTCAGACAATAAAGCCTCTGTTTGACCTTGAGCCAGACCCATCATTTCCAGCTTGATTCAGCTTTCTCCTCTGTAAAATGGCAATAGTAATGATTTATTGCTTACTTCACAAGGATGCTGAAAAGATAAAATAAAGCCATGAATATGTTGGTGATTTTAAAACTATAAAGTTCTTTATAACCTGGTACAAAGGAAGAATACTGGATTTGGAGTCAAAATATCTGGTGTTGTTTTTTTTTTTAAGCGTTGAGGCATATTATGTGCCAGGCATGTTCTGATAACTTTATGAATGTTAACTCATGGTAGTTGGCACAATAATCTTGTGAACTAGGTGTTATATTATCATTCTCATTAGGCAGATGAGGAAAGTGGGGCACAGAGAAGTTAAGTAACTTGTCCAAGTTGCACAGCTAGTATGCGGTAAAGCTGAGATCTAAACCCAAAGAGCCGGCTCCAGAAACTGGTCCCCTTAACTAGCTTTTCTCCCTCCTGCTTGAGGAGTTTGAGCCTAGCTCTGCCACTCACTAATTCTTCTGTCCTTCATTCATTCATTCCACATACACTTACTGAGTGCTTACTGTATGCCACTTCTAGGGGCTGGGCTTGGAGCAATGAATAAAACAGGCTGTCACGGAGCTTGCATTCCAGCAACCACACAAGGTGTCCAGGGGAGTCAATGCTGTGGCGGATGGATGAAGCAGAGCGAGGGGCTAGGGTGCGATCCTGGGCCCATGGTGTCTTCTCTTTGAAACTCTGCTCTCCTACTATACAGTGTAGATACTGAGGCCTGCCCTGCCTCCTTTAAAGCTTTAGGGAGCAATCAAATGAACTATAGAGGTTTACACAGGATATGCACCGTAGAACACTATTCTTATAGAACACTATTCTCGTGAAGAGGCCATGCATTCACTGCTCTTGTCCCTTTGTTCCTATGGTGCTGTGCTCATACCTCTAAGCTACAGTCAACCTTGTTTCATACTTGGCCACGCAGGTCTCTGTGTCATCTAATAAACTGAATCTTTGAGGGCAGGACCAGATCCTGGTACAGGGTAAGTGTGAAACAAAGGTATCGTTATTAATAATCACAATTTAATGAGCCCCTATTAGTGCCAGATACTACCAGACACTTATATACAATGCTGAAATTAACCTTCAGTGTATAAGTTTTATCATCCTAGTCCCAAGGGAGACATGGAGGCTCAGAGGGCTGAGAAATCTGCCCATGGCTGTTCAGCAGTGAGTGACAAAACCACAATCAGTACTGGCTCCAAAATCCATCATCTGTCACCAACCCCCTACTCATCCACACTTGTCCAGTCAACAAATCTGACTTGAGCACCTACTATGCTCTTGGTGCTTTGCCAGGTACTGGAGACACAGAGATGGAGAAAGCAGGTGAGGTCTCTGTCCGTGCTAAAAATAGAAGTTACATGTAAATAAGATGGGCATGGGTCTGATCCACAGGGGGGGCTTACCCAGGCTGGGAGGTGGAGGAAGGCCTGTCTGAGGAAGGGACATCAGAGCTGAGCCCTGAGTGGCGACAAGGAGCTGGTAGACCTGGGAGGAAGGGCTGAGGTGTGAATGAGCTGGGAAAGTTCTCCAAGCAGGAGGCAGCCTGTGCGCCTGGAGAATCCCGAAAGGGAGACGGAGGTAAGAGGCACAGTGAGGGGAAGGCGTGTCCACACCATACGGGCCCTCACAGACCTGGACAGGCGTGGGGCAGCCACCAAAGCTTTCCAGGTAGTACAGTGATGTCATCTGAGGTCTAATTTAGAACGATTATGAATTGCTGAAATAACACTCGAGTCTGCTAATAATATTAAAACAATGTTTTCCATAAAGCTTGTTTAGGAGACTGGAAGAGAAGAGTGAAAAAGAAGCAGCCGGAGAAGGCGGAAGTAGGCTGGGAGCAGAGAAAGGTACTCAGCCAGCAAACGACTCTTGCAGGGGCTTCCCTTCAGCTTAGCTTCAGCAGAATCCAGCCTCCTTTACCTTATACACAATCATAATTGGCTGTAAATGGAAATCACTGAATAGATTTCCAGACTTCTGCTATGAGAAGGATCAGATTTCTTCTCCCTTCTCTTCCCACACCAAGGAAAGAGAAGGCCCATAAGCCAGAAGAAGAGGGGCCCTTCCTGACTGCTTGGGGCAGGGTGCCTGTTGAGAGGCTCAGAGGATGCTTCTTAAGACAGTGTCTTGTCCTCAGAAGAAAGGCTTTTGATTTCCAGATGCAGGTCGGTCTTTGCCAAAATGTGGCCTGGGAGTCAGGCTTTCTGGGTGGCTTTGGCTGCACTATAAGAAATGAATAGATAAACCAGCCTCATCCATGCTCCACTCCCACACATCTGTGAGTGAAAATCAGAGCCCAGAGGGTGGGCTTAAGGATCCTCCCAGACCTCAGGATCCTTGGGGCATCCTGGGTGGAACGGTGGAGGAGGGAGGTGGCACTGCTGGGACCAGGCAGAGACCTCAGGTGTCTACACTCGAATGTCTACACTGCCTGTCTTCTCTTCCCCACCCCCTGCACCATGCTGCTACCCAGTCCTCTTCTCCCTCCTGGAGAGGAGGCCGATCTGTGTCTCAGGAAGCTGACAAGAAGCAAAAGAAAGGAAACTCAGAAGAACTTTTAGGAAACAAAAAGATTGAATTAAAAGATGTCTGAAAAACTGAATAATTCTACCCATGCAAATTACATGAAATTATGTAAATTTATGTAAATCAGTCCCATTTCTTCCTCTTCTTTCCAAACCCATCATTTTGCACCCCTGGAGGTGTCTGGAAGTGAGGGGATCCTGACAGAGCTCCTTGTGCTAACACAAAGCTTAAAGAGTTGAGTTTTCCAATCTCTCCCACTCCTGGGATTACAGATTCCTCCCTGGGCTCCGCTTCACTCCACTCTGACCACAAGAAAACCTTTCCCGACAGCCCCCCACCACTCATGACTCCCTTGTGCTGGGGACTGGACAGGGCATGTATGTAGCATATTTAGAGTTGATGGGGCAGATTTGGAGGAGGGAGGAGCTGAAAATAGACTTCATGCAAATACAATCTCTCTATGCTAATGACATGCAAATATAACCAGTTTCCCTCTCCTTGGCCCCCTGGAGCCAAGAAATGACTTGTCTGTGTGCAGTGGACCAAAAAGAGGCCAGGAGAGAAAGCCAGAGGGAGGGAGAGGGGAGAGAGGCCTGAGAGCCCCGGCTGACCCCTACCCCCATCCCCACCCCCAAACACAAGTGACCCCCAGTGAAGGAACAGCTGACAAGGCAGTCCAGGCCTGGAGAGAGCTGTGGTCCAGGCACTGGGCTTGGGACGTGTGGGGTTATGGGGAGCGTTGCCTGTGCTCCAAGCTTTCAGGACAGGTGCTGTCCACCTTCACCCGCCCTGCAGTGGGGAGTGCCTCTCACCACCTCCCTCCACCTGTGTAGAGACTGTCCCCCTGGCGCTATTATGTCCTGCAGTTGCTCGTAAATGACAACACCCCCAGCAGCTGGCCCGCCCAGCACTTGAACCCCTTCTGGCTGGGCTGCTTGCCGGAGGATTAGCTCCTCTTTGGAGAACCCACAATAACCCTCCACATCCTTTGTGCTTCTGTTTGCAGCAAATATTGAAGCTCTCTCCTGAAACCCATTACAGGCCTCTGGGACAAAGGCTTTCCGCCGGTCTCCAGGACAGAGCCGATACCAAGATGTTCCTCGCTACTGTACCTGCCGCCTCACCTGCCGCTTCTTCTCTGGTTACCCCCGGAAGGAGATGATCCACATTCAGATGAGGCATCTCTGTGCCAAGGCAGTGCGCAGAGCAGATGCCATGGTGCTCACACCAGGGTTTGCCCCTTGGAGGGGATGCGCTCATTGCTCACTGGGTGGGAGGGGGTCACAAGTAGTTGGGAGATGCAAAGATCTAGGGTGACGGAGCGGGCTGGAGCTGAGCAGGCTGGAGCAGGTGTGCTGAGCTCTCCCGCCATCCGGGCTTCACAAAAACTGTTTGCTCTGCCCCGAACATCCCTCCCTCCCACTCCCTGCCTAATTTTCAGGGACCAGTTATATTCATCTCTCAGGTCTCAGCCTAGACTTCACCTCATCACCTCCTCCAGGAAGCCATCCTTGCCTCCCAAACTCAGGTGTCCCTCCTCAGCACTCACATCTGGTATTTTAACGGCCTGATCACTTTCTGCTTTCCTCATCCCGGCCTTTGAGCTCCCAAGGCATTTCTGTGCCAAAAACATCAGACACAACTCGTCAACGTGGCAGACAAATATGACTGAATAAATGAATGACTGAATGAGTTCAGCAGGTATGGGCTGTGCCTCATCCTGGAGTCCTCAGAATTCTGAATCACGGGGTGTTGGGTCATGAAGGGCCCTGGGAGAAGGGCCGAGAATCTTTCATGGCCTTCCATATGGACACCTCAGTTTGGTGACGGGCAGGCTGGGCTGAAAGTTCGCCAACCATGCGGCTCCCGGTGAGTCTCTGAACCAGCACAGGCCTCAGTCCCCTCATCTGGCAAATGGGTAGAACAGCATTGGAAAGATGGAGCAGGAGAATGTGCTGAAAACAGCAAAGGGGTTGTGTGGAGCTGAGGTGCGTGTGCGTGGTTGTGTGGAGGGGATGTTACGGACCTCGGTCTGGGGCGAGAGAAGAAAGAGGCGTTTTCCGGCAGGTATGTTGCCGCAGCAGACAACCAGCGGCCACTCTGTAGCAGACCCTGGGCGGGAGAGGACGTGAGGTCCTGTTTCCAGGCCTGAGCGAGGAGCAGGCATCTCTGGGGCTGGGATCTTCCAGCAGCAAACCTGAGGCCTGAGAGCCACTGGCCACTCTCCCCTGCCTGTCCTTCCTCTCTCCTGGTAACTGCAAGGACTAAGACAGGCCAGGAGCCAACTCCAACCCACTGCTGGCCAAGTTACTCATTTCCCTCACCTCAGTTTCCTCCTCTCTAAAGTGGAAATAACAACAGTGCTACTGCATTGGGCTGCTAAGAAGATTAAATGAGATCAGCTACATAAACTACCCAGCACATAACACATGCTCAGTAAACACAGTCCATTGTTCCTACCTGCCCCTTTACTCACCCTGCCTTGGTTCTGGGAACCACAGAAATCACCCTCCCATTTTACAGAGGGAGAATCCAGAGAGATTCTGGAACTTACCAGAGGTCACCAGTGACTCAGGAATGGGAGTCAGACACAGACCTGGGGTGCCCAGGGTTCTACTCCCATCTTCCTTTAGTTTGGGGCTTGAATCATTCTCTCATTGCTCCATAGGTACAAATCCAGGCCGCCCTCCAAGGCAGCAACAGAGGCTTGTCCTGCATTCCTCTCACCCCCTTGGAAATGCTGGGCTACAGAAACCCCCAAAAAATAAATAGCGGGACGGCTGATAACTGAGAGACAGACAGCAAAGCAGAAACAATTCCCTGACCCTTCCAGGCTCCCAGAGAGGAACCTGAACTGAGCTGAGGACTCTGGTGATGAAAAGAGGCATCTGAGAGCCAGACATCCAGCCAGGAAAAGCAAAGCCAAGGAGGCTCCAGCATCCACGGGTGGAGGAGGGCTCCTCGCAGGCCCGGCAAGCCAGGCAGGGGCACCGTTCTGAAATGGAGCTTTCCCCAGCGGGGCGTCAGAGCTCGGGTGGCAGCCTGGGCTGCTCGGCCCTCACAGGACTTTTAGTCACATAGGAGGCTGCTGTGGAAAGGAGGTGACATGCTTGAGAGCTGGCAGCAGTCAGCCTCCTAGATATGTCCCTGTATAAAGTGAGGGGCAGTTGGCATGAGATGGGGGCAGGAAGGGGAGAGGCTGCACACAAGGGCATCCAGCCTGCCAGGTACCACCTCCCACTCCTGACCGGGATCCCTGGCACAGCCTCACCCCACCTCCCAATTCCCCTTGGGGATCCAAACCATGCAAGGCTGTTTGGGCAAGAACCACACCTGTGCGTGCCATCCAGGTGTCTGACTGTAGACAGGGACAAGGAGAAGGCTTTCCAGACAGACAGGATATTCTCCCTGACCTTCAGTTCATAGGGAGGAATGCTGTGTCCCTTGTTCATGGCTCTCTTTCCTGTACTGAGCAAGTGTCAGGCACACAGCAGACAATAAAACACCTTTGAGGAGCAACGGAATGAACTGTCCTCAAAAAACACCAGGCTGGAAGCGTCCACAGCTCCCTCCTGGACACGTGTCAGTGTCTCACAGGTCCCTTCCTCTCCTCTCCCCTGAGTACCTTCAGCTGTCATTTGCTCTCCAGTTACTTGGTCAAGAGTCTAATAAATAAGCCCCTCCCAGTTCTTGGATGGTGATAAGGCGCCTCCTCAGACTTCTTTGGAATAAGTAATCCTAAAAATATCTTCCATCACTTCCTTGGCTCTCGCCTTGGCCCATCTCCAAGCCCTTCCTCAGGTTTCCTCTTTGGACCTGAACCTGCACATTCCTGGTTGGCTCTGCTGGAGGGAGAGTGTGAAGAAGTCTACGGTGGCAGTGACATGGGAGTGGCAGACCTCGAGGTGAGAAAGCGATTCTGCTTCAGGGGCAACCGGCCAGGGCAATGCCTTCCTGTCTGTGTTTCCGAAACTCTGCTCATTCAACCAGTCTTATCGCCACCAGCCCACACTCCCTCCTGGCATCCTGGAAGAGCAGTCCCTCCCCAGCAGGGGACGGTGAGATGATCTCATGTGGTGGCTCTAGGCTTTGCTGTTCCTAAGAACTCTTGGGGGAGCTTGTTAGAATGTGGATTCCTGGGCTCCATTCCCCAAAATCCTGATTCTAGAGACCTGGAATGAGGTCCGGCCAGCTCATTATTCACAAACTCCCCAGAGGATGTTGACAGTCCAGGAACACTGCTTCTGGACCACCTTCCCAAAAGACCAAAGAGTCTAACAAATGGTAGATGAATCCTACACGGAGGACGGATCCTGCCCACATCAGGCAGGAGGCAGATGGAGAGGCAGGGTCAGGACCTTGGATCTGGCCACTGAAGGAGAGTGAAACCCTCTCCCACCATCCCCCAGCTCTGGGCCCAGAGCAGCAGGAAGCCAGAGGGAGGGGTAGGAAAGTCCCAGAGAAGCAAAGAAATAACACAGCCTGGCCTGGCCCCAGCTTCTGCAGTGACAAGAGGTTTCACTCAGTCCCAGGCCCCAAACGAGCAGAGACTGGCTTCCTTGTTGATGAAGAAGTCTGGCTGCTGGATGAAGCGGGGAGAAGCGCAGGTGGGGGCTGAGCTCCCGCCTGAGTGATAGCCCTTCGGTGATCTGTAAGCCTGTCCAGTCTCCCTTCTCATCTCTGCCTCCCTTTCTCAAGAGTCACTCCAGCCCCGAACCTGATAGCCCAGCTCAAGTCTCCTGAGCCTCCAATACCTCCAGCTCCCCCAGCCCGAGGAAGAGCAGCAAACACTCCCCTACTGCTTCTTTACCCCATCCAGGGGAGACTCCACCCCAGTCCTGCAGCCCCGACCTCTAGATTCAATCAGCCTCTGTGCAAGCCTGCTCCCTACCCACCCTCACCCCAGAGGAGCTCCCGGGAGTTCCAGACACCCTTGTGTTCAGAACTTCGAGTCCAGAGCCCTGGGCTGGGGATACTGGCTCTGCTGCTAATTAGGCCTGTGATCTGGGGCAGGCGCCTGGCATTCCTAAACCCCAGGCTTTTCATTTATAAAGTGGGGCTCGTAATCCCTGCCTCCCTGTGAGGATGAATGAGACAAGCCATGTAGAGGCCCCTAGTGTAAAACCCTCACTTTGAATATTCACTATGTGTCTACCCTAAGCTTAGCTTAGAGAAACAATGAAAAGGAACATCTATCCAGCTCTCTGGTAGCCAAAGAGGTGGGCGGCTTCCAGATAAAGATGTCTTCAACCATTGTCCTCCCTGTGCGTGGTATCTGGTACTCTCCAGAAGGGGAGTGCTTGATCGATCCAATGCCTGCTCTGTTGAATAGACACTGCCTACTCAGCCTTAGCCACTGGCCCTCCCACTGGCCCTTGGACACTCAACCTCCAAACAACACACCCTCCCTGTACGTACCCAAATCCTAAGCACCTTTCAAAGCCCAGCTCAACCCCAGCCCTCTAGAGCCCCTGCAGACTCCAGTGAACAATGAGCATCCCCCAAATCAGGGTCGCCAATCTGTCTTCTCTCCCTGACTAGACCCCACACTCCCCAAGAGCAAAATCAGGTTCCAAAAAGGTCAAAAGATTCATCCCACAAACTGTCCTCACGCCTGTCCCTTGCTGGGGACTGGGAAGAAGCGGCATGAGGTAGTGTCACAGCACCCAGCACAGAAATCCAGGGTCAGGGCTGTTCCAGCTGGTGGCCTGCCAGTCTCAGTGTTCCCGGTTCTGACTGGCAGGGGCCGTGGCGTGTGAGAGAGAGCTGTCCACTGGTAGAGCCTTTGTTCTCACAGCCAAATGATAGCCCAAGGACTTGGGCACTTTGCAGAACATTGAACTTCTCAGAGCCCTTCGAGTGTGAGAGCTGGAAGGGCCTTCAGAACCATCTCGTCCCACTCTCCCCGCTCCTGATGAGGAAGCAGCAGGACGCACCCATAGTCACCTGGGCTAAGGGCAGAGCTAACGTCTAGGTTTCTAGCACCCTGATCTTACTTTGAACCCCTGGGGTTTCGGGAAGGTTGAACAAAGAGCTCTGGAATTGACAGAGCCTCCCACATTCACGCTTCATTTAGTCTTCCTCCCTAAACTGTGACATAGATATTACGGAGTGCATTCCAATTTTCCTGTTGCAGGAGGAGGCTCAGAGTGGTTATGGCACCTGCCTAAGGTCACACAGCTGGTACATCTGGAGCTCTGCCCCTGGGAGCCAAGCATGCCAAGCTTTATTAGAGACCTGAGCTCTTGCTGTTTCACTGGGCTTGAGGGAAAGGGCCCCTTACGTGGGTGTGGGAGCATCGCTGTGGTGGGAAGTAGGAGGGAGCCTCACTTCATAAATTCTTACTCTCGTGGCATCCTGAGAGGACCTCCCTCAAGGTTACACAGCGAATGTAAGTCAGTGCAGCTCTTGGGGCTCAGCAACATGGAGTTTGGGGGAGGTTGCTCCTCCCTGCAGCTCTCCACCTGTGTATAAAAGTCTCATGGTGGGGACACCCATGGTTACCCAGAACTTATTCACTCACTGACTCATTCAACAAATACCTGTAGAGCACCAACCATGTGCCAGGCAGTGCGCTAGACACGGAGGATGCTAACGTGAACGGGACCGTCCGAGAGAGCCAGAGGGGCTGGGGCTCCTAGGGAGGGGACTGGGTCCACCTTGGCCTTCACCTCTTGGCCACGAACCTATACTATACTCTAGTGGGGGAGACAGATGCACAAACAATAAGTTGGTCACTTATTGTGCTAGGTGCTATGACAGTGCTGTGCAGGGGTCACGGAGCCCAGGGAAGGTGCCTGTTCCTGGCTATGGGGGTGACAGAAAGAGAAAGTTTGCTAAGCTCAGAAAGCTGCACAGAAGCCAGCCTGGCAAAGGAGAAGAAAGGGCATTCCAGGAAGCAGGGCAGACAGCACGGGCAAAGGTGTGGTGAAACAAACAGCTTGGCACAGAGGAGCTGTTTGTACACACTTCAGAGAAAGATCTGGAAGGGGGTACACCCAACTACTAAGGCGGGTTATCTCAGGAAAATGAGATTATTCAGATTTGCTTTTTTATTTGCACATGACTATCTTGTTTGAATTTTTATAGTGGGCAGAAAAATTACTTTCATCAGCAGAAAAATATATAACTAATAAAGAGCGTCCTGTGTATGATGGAACTCTAAGAAGCATGATGTTTGGAAACAGAAAATTGAAGGGTGTGCTGCTGGGAGTGGAGGAGAAAGGGCAGGGAGCTGTGACAGGTCCCTGGACCTGGAGAAGCAGCAGGTGGACACCAGCCTCCAGGCAATGGCCTGGGGTGTTCATTAACTGGGTGATTCGTTTCCTGGGAAGCTGCCAGGCAGACCCAGACGGCTGGGGGAGATGTCAGTCAGTTCAGGCTGACGTCTTCCAGCCAGAGCTCCAGGGAGTAAGCAGATCTTTCGGGTTCTGGTTGCCCCCTGCCCCAAGCTAAAATTTTCACCTTCCTTTGGGCAGAAGCCATACTAGGGTGAAGCTGAGAGGTGGTTCCCACCAGCAGGTTCTAACTGGGGTGTCTTTCTTGACCTCTGACTCTACACCATCTCCCTCTCCAGCGTGGACCTGGGCAGCACTGCTAAAGGACAAAATACCTGAGGTTCTTTGAACAAGGTCATTTGCAAAAAAAAAAAAAAAAAAAAGAATTCTTGACTTTTCAAATAAGTTTTTTACAGACTTCAGTCATTTTTCTCCAGAAAATCTTCTATTTGTCCTTTGCCAGCGGAGATGAAAATAACTAGCAAACTGAAACTCAGGTGTGTCATTCAAACACACACACATTTAGTTTCTTCTCCATTCAGTATGGTCCACAGGAAGTGGCTGCAATTTGAGGAATGACAACACTGTCCCCAATTCAGAATAACCTCTTCTTCACTGGTGCTTGGAATTTTGTTTTGGGGTTATAATCTTTTTCCCAAAACTTATTTGTTCAGTGTCCCGCTTTTCTTTTCTTTTTTCTTTTTCTTTTTTTTTTTTTGAGACGGAACTTCACTCTTGTTGCCCAGGTTAGAGTGCAAGGGCACGATCTTGGCTCACTGCAACCTCTGCCTCGTGGGTTAAAGCAATTCTCCTACCTCAGCCTCCTGAGTAGCTGGGATTACAGGCATGGGCCACCGAGCCCGGCTAATTTTGTATTTTTAGTAGATACAGGGTTTCTCCATGTTGATCAGGCTGGTCTCGAACTCCTGACCTCAGGCGATCTGCCTGCCTCAGCCTCCCAAATCTCTGGGATTACAGGGGTGAGCCACCGCTTTTTTTTTTTGTCCCTACAATGGATGCTGTGGAATGCTTAGGAGGGGTGATGTCCCAACCATTTAATGCAGGTTAATTGGTGCATGTTTTCCTGAGTGGAGGTCACAGGCCAAGATGGTATTATCAGTTCCACTGCTTAATATAAGCTCAGTAAGGAAATGAGGTGCCTGGGGACAAGCTAGGGGTTCCGGCTGGTGTACATAACCAATACTTTCTCCTCACCTTGGGGGCTGTGGAGAGTCTCCCCCGAAAAAGATTGGAAGAATCTAGTTGTACAGAGGAAGAGGGGCTTGATTCGGGGCTGAGACTGAGACCCACATGGAGCCAGGCCCCAGTGAGGTCATTTCGCTCTTGGCTAGAAAAATGTAGAGCTGCACTCTCTCCCAGCTCGGGGCTGACTTTTAGAGCCTCAGGAGGTTAGGAGCAGCTCCAGGAGACACATGAGTCTTCTACAATGACACTGCTGATAAAGATGATGGGCCTCAGGGATGGGACGGGAACGGCAGGCAGACAGAGGGACGTTTCAGAGAGTATCTGATTTTAAAAGTGATGATGTGGAAAATCGTCAATTACCAATCAAACTCACATTATGTGTGCCAGAAAACACAGAACACATATTTGGGAGACAAATGGGGAAGGCAGGCAGGGTGGGGGCAAAGCAGGGTTCCCCTTACCTAGCTGGGTGCTGAAATTGGCTGAGGAGCTTTTCTACAACGCTCACAACCAAGGCACAGTAAACCTGAATTTCTTAGGACAAGGCCTAAGAATCTGCATTTTGAAAAATTCCTGACCGGGTGCAGTGGCTCACACCTGTAATCCTATCACTTTGGGAGGCCGAGGCAGGCAGATCATGACGTCAGGAGATCAAGACCATCCTGGCCAACACGGTGAAACTCCGTCTCTAAAAAATAAATAAATTTAAAAATTTAAAAAATTCTCCAGAAGGTTCTGAAATACAGCCAAGTCAGATAAACTTATCCATGGTTAAGATGAAGATGGGGGCTGGAGGAACGACCACAGAGTTAAGGCAGGAGGGAGGAGGAAGCCCAGGTCTGGAAGGGGAGGACTGCAGGGAGCAGGCTGGCAGCAGGTAGCCCTGTGCCCATTTGTGGTGGCCTGTTGATGCGGAGAGAGCCAGTGGAGGAAGAACCAGGACTCCTTCACTCCGAGTTGTTTCAGAAGCAAGCTTCCCGTGGCTCACTCAGCCTCCCCAGGGTCAGAAGTCATTTGGTGAGGAGAAATATCCCCTCTTACAGCCAAAGCCCTGATAAAGGAACAACTAGGGTTTCCCCTGGGGACCAGGAGGATGGACTAAAAGCGATTTTCTGGGTCCCTCAGGCCCCATATAGCGCTTGTCATTTCCCATCAATGCCTAAAATGCCTTTGCCAAAAGCTGTGCCTCTCCCGCTAAGGCACGTCGTGGCAGGTCAGGGACCCCAAGGGAAGGGAAAACCATGACACAGACCGTATGGCCTCACTTTTACTCAGACATGGCAAGTGGGGAGGGGAGAATTGCTTTCATATCACAGATAAACCTGGGCAGAGTGTGGAGTGGATACCTCATGCACTTTTTTTATTTAAGACACAGGATCAGCTGGGCACAGTGGCTCACTTTGAGAGGCTGAGAGGAGCAGATCTCTTGAGCCCAGGAGTTCGAGATCAGCCCAGGTAATATAGTGAGACTCTGTGTAAAGAAAAGAAAGAAAGAGAGGAAGAAGGAAGGAAGGGAGGGAGGGAAGGAAAGAGGGAAGGAGGGAGGGAGGGAAAAGAAAGAAAGTTTTGCTGTGTTGCCCAGGCTGGTCTCAAATTCCCAGCCTCAAGTGATCTTCTGACCACTGCCTCCTGTGTAGCTGGGATTACAGGCATGAGCCACTGTACCCAGCTCACCTGCGCTTTTGAGGTAATATACAATTCTTCAATGACACATCTCCTGAAACTGTTCCAACCTCACCTCTCCCCTTTTCCTAATTTGTGTTATTTCGGGTCTTCCAGTTGCTGCCTTTGGGACTTTCAATATGTTTAAATCTTTTTAAATCTTTCTTTCTCTTTCTTTCTTTCTTCCTTCCTTCCTTCCTTTCTTTCTTTATTCCTTACTTCTTTCTCTTTCTCTCTTTATTTCTTTCCCTGTTTCCTTCTTTCCTTGTTTCTTTTCTTCCTTCCTTTCCTCATTTCTCATTACTAATGCATCAGCTCTGGATAGTGCCTATCCTCCCGCCTCCAGGAGGGATGTGGGATCGGTATCCTCTGCCCCCTCCAGGTTTCAGCATTATTTTATATCATCACAGTTTTCAGTCTTCCGCACTTTGTCTATGAGTTGTGTCCAAGAATGATGCTGCACCCACCGAGTGCCGCTGAGTTGCACTTTCGCATTCCCGAGGAGACACAGTCACAGCTCCCCGTTCTTAAGGGAACCTCAAGGGAAGTCCAAGAGGTGTAGGGCTTCGGAGCCTATCAGGTCCCACTTGGAGATAAAACCAAGTCAATACCCTGTAGAGGCAACACCTCAGTAGAAGGCGGAGCAGTTACAGTGTAACCGGGACTATCAGTCATCTAGCGTAAATGGCAGGTGAGCAGATCCTTCTGGTTTTGTTAGGGAGGAGGAGGAGGGCATGAAGAAGGCAGAGCCCTGTGTGCCCAGAGTGGGAACAATCCACGGGGTAGGGGCAGGTGGCGTCCAAAGAGCAGTTAGTAGCAGAAACAGGAGCTGGGAGCTGAAAAACGTCCCCAGCTCACAGATGTCTCTCAGCTCAGCCCTGTTTACCCTCAGCTGGTCAAGGACAAACAGTATGGGCCCTCTGGGGTGTTGACCATGCCCTTGTAAACACAGTTTCCCTGGACTTAGTGAAGATTAGATTTGGGGACATGATTTTTGGTGGTTAAAAAAAAAAAAAAAAGAATTTTGGATTTTTATAAAGCAGACTCTTTCCCAAAGACGGCGGGAGTCATTATGCTGAGGGAAGAAACCTTCACCCAAGTCCATATTGTATGATTTCATGTATATGGATGAAGTCATAGAATAGGCAAAACTAAATCTGTGGTAGAAAAAAAATCTGAACAGCTGTTGCTTGGGGGTGGGGTGGGGATTTATGGGGCATGAGGGAGCTTTCTGGAGTCGTCCTCATGCTCTGTGCCTTGATAAGGGTTTGGGTTGCACGGGTGTGGGCGTTTGTCAGAACACATGGACGGCACATTGGAGATGCGTGCATTTCCTTGCATGTAAAACTTATCTCCATAGAAAAAATAACTGTGACAAATATCGGGCTTTGTTAATGATATGATGCTGAAGTATTGGCCCAAATAATTGGTCTGCCCCGTGCTTTGAAATGCTTCCAAAAATACAAGGGATGGATGGATGTACAGAGGAATGGGTAGCTGGGTAGATATGTGATAAAGCACGCAGAACAAAATGTTAAGGGAAGACTCTAAGTGGCGGGGATATGGTGTTCACCGTAGAGGTCTTTCAACTTTTCCATATGTTCGAAATTTTTCATGATAAAATGTGGAAATCGGAAGAATTAGGGTCAGAGAATCATCCTACCTTCTGAGGGCCCTCTCAGCCCGTCTCCCAAGGCCTTGATTTGTTTGCTTTGATGGACACTGGCCTGGTGAGCAGAAGCCGGCAGCTTTTCTGTAGCTCTCCTCCCCGGCTTCCCTCTCGCCGATTCCCTGAATTCATTTGTTTGGGCAGTCCTGATAACCACTGTAGCTGTCACTGGACCGCCAGACACATGGGAATCTGCATCTCACAGACCGCCCCCCCCACCACTTCCCTGTTCTAAGAGCTAAAGGGTCCTGCTTCCCTGGTAACCATTCAACCAGCAGGCAAGTAGCCCCCCTTCTCCCCCGTATTCAAAGCCCAAAATGCTCTCTTTCTCTCCCTCTCCCAGGCATAGACATAAGCAAGGAGTATAGTCCCTATGTGCCTCTTGCTTTGTTCTTTCATTGCTTTCCTTTCTGCCTGGGATTGAAGGCTTTCACCAGTAAGGTTTTACACATTAAGCATCCGGCTACCTCTAGGAAATCTCCACCACCCCCATCCCTACCCCCTTCACCAAAAGATAAGCATTTTTTTTTATGTTTGTAGAAACTATCATACACCCTTCAGAAAATTCCACCCTGTCCAGTCTCTGATCGGATACCCGTACCCTGAGAAGTATTCCTTTGTGTCTAACCTAAATCCTGCATGCTGCTTTTCTATAGAAGCTGAGGGGCCTGGGGCTTGGGGTCTGTGGTTCCTGATGTGGGTGTGCTCACATCAGGTGTGCAGGGCTGTGTTTGTGTAACTGGCGGGGCAGCAAAATCAGGGGCACTAGGGTCAAACCAGCCTTTCTTCCCCACTAGCCCTTGATCCTGCGCTCCACCCAGGCACCTGGTATGGCTGGGCCACTGGAGGTGAAAGAGCAAGTCCCCACCCCACCGCCACCCCAGGTCGCCCTGGGCTGAGGCCTTGTCTCAGATGACACTTCCCCACCCAGGGGACAGCCTAGTGTGGTTCACCTCAGGTGAGCTGCTGCTGGGAGCAGCAGCCCCAGGACACCTCTTCCTCCCCAAATTCCAACTTCCTCAGACAAATCTGAGCCCGCAGACCAATCTACCTTACAGCCCTAGAGTAAGGGCAGGAATTGGAATAGGGACCATGTGTGTGACAAGGACAAGCTCTCTACTTGGTCTGGTAGAGGCAGGCATGTCTTTCACATTTACAGAAGAGGAAACAGACTGGGTTGGTGGAGCGGCTCCCCCAAGGTCAACACAACGCCTTCTCGAGGCTAGCCTCAGTGCTCAGCACTGCCTGAGCATACGTCACAAAACATCACTTCTCAGCCTGGCAGTGTATAGAAATAAGAGCACAAGGCTAGACGTCAGGAAACCTGAGGGCTAACCCAAGCCTGGGCACATCCTCGGTGGGAGTAACTGATGCTCGGTCTCCACATATGCAAAATGGGGATGCATAGCTTCAGATACTGCATGCTAAAGTGCTCTCCACACTCTAAGTACTCTACAAATGCAAGGAATTATTAAAGCTCTGTTTTTCCTTAACCTCGGTTAGTAACACAAGTTCCTCTATGACTGTAGGGCCACAGCCCCACAGGGTCGTGGGGTGTCCCTTATAGCTGTGTTGAGGCGAAGGAATCGAGAAATGAAGAGACAGGACACAGAAGGACTGGAAAAGAGCAGCTGGGCTCGGGGGGCCACGCCACCTATGTGCAAAGACAGGTGAGGCCCCGAACATCCAGAAGCGTCTGTATTTATTAGGTACAAGGGAGGGGGAAGGATCGTGAGGTTTTATCTCTAGGCTTAGTGATAGGGCATACATAATCTTGCGAGTGGCAAGTGAGAGGGCCACCCCATTAGGTTATCTAGTTAGAGAGATGGGCCATGTGCAGTAGGGAGCCATGCCGTGGGCAGTAGTAAAGGGTCGTGTACAAAAAAGGGGTCCACCCCCATTAGGTCACTGACGCAAGGAGGTGGGCTGTGTGTAACAAGTGCCGTGTGCAACACTTCTTATCTGGGGGCTGGAGACTTCAAAGAATTCCTATCGAAGGATGCTGTAAGCCAATGCAGTGGGAGCTGACAGAGTGTGCTCTTCTCTAAGACATTTTATGGGAGGATGATTTGAGCACCACAGTAGCAAGAAAAAGCTGACAGGGTGTACAGCCGCCGTGGTGCGTGGGATCTCAGGCCTGAGGCCCACTTTCCACAAGAACTGGATGCAAGGTACTGCAACTCCTTTTCAAGAGGAGTAACTCTTGCTCCAAGCTGGCCATGCAGCGGGTACGGAGTGCTGCCATCTAGGACCTGACCTGCCATACAGCATATGCCCTTTCAGGCAGGGGCGCTACCACCTGGGTCATTGGTTCTTGTCCTGGTCTGGCTGTTCTCCCACCTACTGCTTCTCCTCTGTGACTGCTATAGGCATTCCTCCTACTACAAACTGCTATATGGTTATATAGAAGGATTATATAAATCAGCACTAAATGTGTTGGTACAGCTCCGACTGCAATCTGTTATATGATTATATAAAAAGATTATATGGGACTAAGTATGATTATATATATAAGATAGATATAAGTAAGCAGTGAGTTATACTTCAGACACTAATTGTGCCTGGGGTCTGCACAGCTCTCCTTCCTCGGTGCCCATGTCAGGGGTTACTCACATATGACCTGCTTACTCTAAGAGACAATAAGAGAGGTCTGGAAGTTACTAACCCACAGCGTCCTTTCCTGATCCGAAAGACCTCCAATGCTTGCTTTCTCTTCTCACCCTAAGCAGGAGACAGAGGTGAGCCAAGCACGAGGACTGAGCCCTCATCCTGCGAGGCTTAACTTATGCTGGGGCATTAATTACCAAGCTTCTGTTGTTAAAGAGGCACAGGGCTAGGTGACCCGGATGACCCTATCCTGAAATACAAAGTCTGGGTATGTCTGATGAGCTAGTGAATCAAAGGCCCTCCAGGCCTCTATTTACAGGAGAGGAAGAGTCCCTGTGATCAAATCCCTTGGAGCAGAGAAGGAGAATTCAGGAAATGGGCTTCTATGACCTCTTTCCCCCGCTAGGCTCTTAGAGAGGGGGTTGGGGGCAGTGTAGGATTACAGCAGAAGCAGAAGGAGCAGTCCTCACTGGGGACTTAATGAGACTCAGGGCCCATGTGTGTGTTAAAGACTAAAGTCCCATTATAAAGAGAAACTCAATATGGCAGCTCATAGAATACGGGAGTTTTTCTCTCCTTGAGAGACTAGGGAGTCTCAAAGTGAGGAGTCCAGGCTGCTGGCTTTCATTCCTGAGGTAATTCATGGGCCCTGATTCCTTTCCTCTGTTGCTTTTCCTCTTGCTAGGCCATTGTCACCATGCATAGTGAAAGCTGGGTCACCACCACATCTACGCTTCAGCTGGCAGGAAGAGGGGAGGGCATGCAGGAAGCATGTCCAACTCAAGACCCAGACCTGCAGGTGGCCAGCCTCATTCTCCATCCACAGTCCAGGGAGGACTCAGCCACGTGGCCACACCTCATTACAAGGAAGGCTGGGAAGTGGAGTCCCGCTGGGCCACCGTGTGTCCTACATGCAGTCTCCGACAGTGCATAGCCAGCAGTCTGCACCATAGCACCACCAGGGTTGGGATAACACAGCGTGACACAGATTAGAGAGATACCACAACCCACCCTCTGCATGGTACGTGATGTGGCAGCTGGTCATGGTGTGCGCTGAGATGCTGGGCCTTCCCAGCCTTCAAAACTGGATGGAGAGACAGTACAGAGAAAGGACTGGAGCTCCGGGACTTGGCACCAGAGCAGGAGGGCAGAATTCTCAGGAGGGACCCTATCTCCATGACCGGTGGGCAAGAGACAGGAAGAACAAGTCCAGAGCAGAAGACACCCTGGAGGTCCCCACTCCCAGGCTTAACCACAGCAAACTGTAGCTGAGGAAGGACACTCAGATCTGAGTCAGAGGGAGGGGCCACCAGCCAGCAAAACGTGGGCAAGTCACAATCACATGAGCTCACCAGCTGGTGGGGTGTGGCTGCAGCCGAAGCACATCTTTGGAACCCTTGGATCTCCACAGAGCATAACTACAACCACAGTAAATTATAGTTTTTCTAATTGCCCAGCAGCAGGACCCAGGATGGGTATGTTCAGTCAATAGGTAAGCATTCTTATTAAAATGCTTAGTACGTTTTGGTCCACAAAGGAGACAAAACAAGCAAACATCCCAAATCTTATGGCCCAAGAATGAAGCCTCGCATTAGAGCCAGATCCCTGACAACACGTGGTCAAGCATCTAACTGCAGTTTCCACCTGGGAGTGCTATGGGAATGTGGGTAGAACCAGCGCACACGGCAGGCATCAGGGACATGTGGCCTGAGCTGAAGTGCTTAGGAAGCTGAGGCGGGAAGGGAAAGCTGGATGGGGAGTGAGCATAGAGAAAGGGCAGTGTTCATGGGCTGGGCCCTCTGAGGCTGAGAGGTTTAGACCTTGAGCGAAGTGCTTTCCGTGCATTACCTTGTTTAACCTTCCCAACGTCCCTCTGATGTAGGTGCTGCTAGTACCCACATCTGCTGCTAGCAGATGAGGAGGCCGAGAGCTCAGGAAGTTTATTAACTTGCCCATAATCACACAGCTTGTTTCTGGAGGGGACAGAGCCAGTCTCAGGACACTCGGGTTGCAGACAGCCCCCTGCACTCAGCCTCCTTGCCAGGGCCAGTGGGGGTGTCAGAACTTCTCAGGCAAACTTGCTCCTGCCCTTGGCAAACAGCCCCAGATGGTCACATCACTGGCTGGCGAGCCCCTGCGGCTTCTGAGCTCCCTGCTCGGTGGAGCAGCTCAAGTCCTGCCCACAAGCTTGGCGTCCTGCCTGCCTCCTGAAGATGTCTTCAGCAGGAATCACAGCCAACGAATGTACCAGCAGGACGAGACAAGCTAAATGCTCAAGAGGCTCCCGGGGAACAATGCGGCTCTGTGAGCAGGCCGGGCCGGGGCAGAACCCTGGAGGGTTGACAGGAACTAGCCGCAGCTGACCAAGAACCCACTCCCTCGGTGGCCTGTTCCCTGTACTCTGGGGGTGAAGGTACTTCTTGAGGGTTGGACCCCAGCGCCACTCAGCTAACCTTTGTCACACCCACCTAGGGCCTGCCTGCTGTGCTGGGAGACCCAGAGAAGTGGCCCCAGCCAAGGTCCCAGTAGGCCAGCTGCTGTTTTCATCCTGCACCCTCACACTGGGACCACTTTGCCCAGAGAATGCCATGCACAGCCCACACCTGACCCCAATCCCAGATGGAGAGTTGAGTTTCAGCTGGCCAGGGCACCCAAGTGTGTTCCAGACTAAAGCCCTGGCTTGGTCTCAGTCCCCTTCCTAGGGTAGACATGTCCTTTCTCTGGGGCTGCAAGCCTATCTTTGACCCTGCTACCATCTCCACCTTTAATCTCGTTGATCAGTTCTGGAGAAGTTGCTGGAAAGGGGGAGAGGGTGGAATCAGGGAGCTAAGTACCCTGACCTTGGAAGTAAAAAAAAA
>NW_016107353.1:3612182-3650857 GCF_001604975.1 Cebus imitator | reverse complement strand
AAAAAAAAAAAAAACACACACACTGCAATAGGTTTACTTTGCAGAAAAGTGCTGATAAATTTATGGACTTGTCCCCCAAACACTCATGGTAGACACATGCCCCTCCACACTCCCTTCTCTCCAATGTGAATTGGAGCAGCCCCTGCTGCAAGACTGTTCTTGCAAAAGCTGCCTACACCCATGGGTCAGGCTCTAGAGAGTCCGGATTATTCCTTAGGCAGAAAAGCTCCAGGTATCCAGAGGGTGAGAGGGCTCAGCTGCATCCAGGGCTAGGCAAAGGACCACTGGTGACCAGAGAGCACGTGGAGGTGCGGAGGGAGGAAAAGGAAAGGTGTACTACATACCCAAGCCCCCCTCTCTTTTAGAAAAGCATCTCATTCTTGTTCAAAATTCACACTGCAGACACACACACACACACACACACTCACTCACACTCTTTCCACTTGGCACCTTCCAAAAGGAGACCAGACAGAGAGGGCTGGGGCTTCTGGGCTCAGGTGTGGGTGCTACCACCATGGCTTTGCTCTGCTGGAGAGGCTTGGGGGAGGAGCCTTCTGGAACCCATTCTGCCACTTGGCTGCACCTGGGAGATTAAAAGGCCAGACCCACAAATGGGAGCTCAGCACTCCTGGCTTCCTGGGACAAGGAAGCAAGGGCCATTCATTGTGCAGGTGAGAAGGGCCTCGCCTAGCTGGGATGTGGCTGAAGGGCTGATCACACTGCTGTCAGAGAGATGATGAAGATAAGCACATGGCCATGCCACACGCGGTCACTCCTGGGCCCTGTGTTGTGCCCGAAATTCACCTTACAACTGCACCTCCTTTTTTTACCACTCATCCCCCTTCACAGATGAATAAACTGAGCCTGGGAGTTTAATACTTTGTCCCAGGTCTCATGACTTGCAAACCGCCCCCCTCCCCGCCCCCCAGAGACAAGATCTGAGCCTAAAGTTTTCCTTCTTCCACTGCATTCTGATGCATCGCAAGTGCTTGTGATACAATCCCTGGCCTCAAGGAACCATTCAGAGACAAAAATAACCTAGAAAACCTAGAATACCTCACCTTTGGCCGGCAGTGAGGTTCAGACAGCACAGCTGTTGGCACTCAGAAAACAGAGGTCCGTGGGGTCAGGGTCACCAGGAGGAAGAATCAGGTGGGCTGGATCAGGTGGTGGGCGTTAGACACCCTCCAGCGTCAGACCCTTACCTGGAGCATGTGGAACAGGAAGAGGGGATGGGAAGGTATCATTTTCCTCTGACTTGACTGCAGTTGGGAAACACCACCTCTGCCCTAATACCCTTGCTGCCTAAGCCAGATCCTAGAGACAGGGTGAGGCCTGATCCCCAAAATTCTCAATCCCATGCTTCTCCAACTCTCTCAGTTAGCCCTGCACTGGGGGTCTACATCCCACCCTTAGAAGCAGCTCCTATACCCAGGTTAATATGTGCTTGGGCTAAGGCCCTCGCGTCAGAATTGCAGCCAGGAGGCCCATCAGTCAACATTAACCACTTGGAACTCACCCCCTCCCAAGCTCCAGCCCTAGTTTCAGCATTCCCAGGGCAGTGTGAACTGCCCTGAACACCCTCACCCAGGCCACCAATTTCTGGTTCTGAGCAGAATCCTTTCCTCCTTCTAGAAGCTGCAGGACCCGCCCACCTAGGAATTGTATCCCTCTGGGCTCCCAGGCCCTGACGCTGCAGACCTGCTTCCCCACACCCACGACCCTCACCCTAAATCACTCCTTTAACAAAGTTGGCCAGAGTTCAGATGCACAGAACAATCCCGCTGCAGTGGCAGCCAGCACATGCCCACCTCTGTGCACAGGGTGTGTCTGGGTAATGAGCATGTGGTGAGTGGAAGGAGTTCCCCACATGACTTCTTGCCCCCTTTGTGGAGAGAGGGCTTGGTTTGTGCTCCTGGACCAGGGTGAAGGGTCCTGAGGCAGGCACCGACCTGAGCCATCTCCTCAGCTCTGCCATCATCTCTCTCGGCGACTCTGGGCAGGTCCCTGGCCCTCTCTGGGGCCTCGGGTATCTCATATATAAAATGAGGGTGGTGAACCAGATGGACCCTAAGGCCTCGTTCTCGTCTTCTGTTCTGTGGTTTGTGACCTGTCCTTTCTTCTGGCCTCAGATGTGCAGGGATCATGGCCCACGCTGCCACGGCCATCTCCAGACATGATCTTTCCAGACACTGGCCACCTCAGTCTACCCTAAGTTTCCTCCTAACATACTGTCTCCCAGCTCTGTCATTGTGTGTGTTCTAGAAACCTCCTCTGCCTGCTCCTGCCAGGGTCTTGATCTCCCAAGGACTGGTTCTCACTGGGTCTTGCATGCCCAATGCCTAGCATAGTGCTGGATGCATGGTAGGAGCTCAGGTTCCCTGTGTTGAAAGACCAAGCGCTGGTTGGCATCGCCCTACTCACCTTGCCTTCCATGACTCCTGACCAGCCTAAGATATGCACAGCTGGGGTACTTGAGCCCCTGGGCTTCCCACAGGAGAGAAGTGAGGATTCGTCTCTCCCTGGGTGCCTCTGCAGTCCCACCAGTTCTCATGCACTCATGAACCTGGCAGCCGCACGCGGGGCCAGGTCAGATCCTGCCGCTGCAGGGCAGGGTGGTGAAGACTTTTCTGTCTTCAGCCTTGAGGTGTTTGCTTAAGCACTGGGCTGCTCTGCCCAAAACATGTTCCTGCCCACACCCTTGGCACCCACACAGGCACACATGCAAGAAGCCAGCAGGTGCAGATAAGACCAGAGGCCCAAGGATGGACAGAGGTGGCAGAGTTCATCTCCTCACAGGTCTAGCCTGGGTTTGCTCATCTGGAAAATAGCTGTTTCTTAGCAGGACCAGCTCAAAGGTGAGATGTGTCAGGAGGGAACCTTAGGAATCCTTTGCTTTATCTGCATAACTCAGTGTTACGTGTGACTGTTCAGTGTGACTGTGTGTGTGTGCATGTGTGTGTGTGTATGTGGTTGCAAGCTCTGGATCACAGGGGAACACAGGGATGGGCTTTAAGCCAGAGAATCTTGGGTGGGTTCAGAAATCAAAGAGGGCTTGGGAATCAGCTGGAAAGCCCTTCTAGAAACAGTGCTTCCAGGAGCAGTCGCCATCCTACTTCCTCCTGGGAGTCCTTCCCAGCCTGGAGTCTGTAGCTCAGGTGTCCAGGCTGCAGCTGTGACAGGCCTTCCTGCCCTCCTCTCGCTGGGGTCTTCCCCGTTCCTTCTCCATGCCCTGGAGGGCTGATCTGGGCACCTCTCCCCGGTACTCCCATAGCACCCTGTGTTCTGTGTTATGATGGTCTCTTCACCTTCTTGTCTTCCTCACTAGGTTGTGAGATCTTTTCAGGTCAGGAATTGTGCCTAATTTATTTCACTGTCCACAGGATCCTGGCACTCGATAAGGGGTTTCAAGTGAATGAATGAATGAATGAATGAATGAATGAAAGAATGCAGCATCCCACCCTGGGGTGGGGGTGAAGTTGCTTCCAAAGGATTCTCTGTACTGCTCCAGAGAGAGGCATAGGGTGGCTGTTCATCTGCTTTAATCATGAAACACAGACGGTTTAGCAAAACTCAAGGCTGAGCTGCTATGGCTGTTAGTGTGTCCTTTGCTCCTTTCTCTTTGTTTCTGAGCCTCTGTCTCTATCACCTCTTGTCTATGTTTTTGTCACTTGTCTCTCTGTCACCTGTCTCTCTATGTCTTTGTGCTCCCTCCATCAACCCTAAATTTGTCCACAGTTTAATTCTACCCAAGATACCCTTAAGATGCCTTTTCAGCCATCAGGGACACTCTCCCTCCTGTCCTCTACTTCCCTAGCCTCTGGTCTGGTTTCCTTCTTCCTGGGCCTCCCACCAATGACTGGTCCCAGATTCTGAGCCCGCTGTCCATCTTTCTTGGTGACGTCAGAGGAATCTCTGGGTTCATTTATCCCTACTGCCCTGTGATGTAAGGACTACCTGCCCAGAAATTTGCTGAGACAGTAGAAAAGTTTTGAGAGCAGACAACAAGCTTCCAACTCCGGCACGTATCCTGGAGGCCCCAGACATCTTCATCCAGGTTACATTAGGAGTTATACCTGCAAGGGAGCCTGACAGTATCTAAAAAGTAAGGTCTTGTATAAGATCGAATCCTTAGCTTTGCAGGCTCAAAGGCTAAGATGACATCATAGACTAAGCAGAGGATTTGAAGCCATTTTAGCCAAGTTAGATTCCTGTCTCTTCCATCCGGATCTCTGTGACCTTGAACAAGTTATCTCACTTCAGTCAACCTGAGTTTACTCATCAAAAAGTGAGAGTAACATGCCTATATGGTTGGTATAAGAATTAAGCCAAATAACCTGTGTGAAAACCAAGTGCTACTATGAGCAGTAGGTCAGACTCAGGACTTACTAACTCACATTAATAAAACTCACACTGGATCAATTGGTAGCCCAGAATGTCCATGGGTCATTTAAAAGAGAAGCATGCCTGCAAAAGCAGCCCTAGACACTCCAGCCAGCTGGGCAGTGCATTCTCTTCCCTGAAGGACGTAAAACCAGAAGATTCTCTGGTGGACATTGTGTCTCAGCCAGGGGACTTAGTTGCTTGATATTGATGGCCACTGTCACCTGACTATAGGAAGAACCTAATGACTCATCTGCTTTCTAGGAATTTCCTGGCCGAAGTTTAGAACAGGTCAGGCTACCGATGCCACTGGGCAATACTGAAGATGCATGGACAAACTCTCACCCTCTGGCTCTGCTTTGTGTAAAGATTATCGTATAGTTGTTCATTCATTCCACAAGTCTATATTAAGCTCCTCCTAAGTGCCAGGCACTGGGCTAGATGGGTAGGGATACAAAACAGCACTGCCCATATGCCCTCCTCAGGGAATTCACGGTGTTCGGAGAAAGACTGACAATTCCGTGCGTAATTACCATTCACTGTGGTTAGTGTTACGGGAGTGAAGCAGAGGAAGCCATGGGAAGGGATGTGCAACATGGCAGCTCAGTCCACACAGGGGTCTGGGGAAGCGCTCCCCAATGCAGTGTCCACACACACATCCTTCCCTCAGCCAGGAGTCAGGGCACACTTGGGTCACTTGAATTCTGGCTACACCCTGACAACTCTGCGTGACCTCGGGAGTTTCCCTAGTCCCCACAACAATGCATCTACAAACTATCCCTAGGGTTGGGCTTGCAGACAATTCACTCTTTCATTCATTTAACAAATATTTATTGAGTCCCTATTACGTACTGAAGCTAGCTCATTTCACCTTGGGGAACTTTCGCCCCAACTTTTAGAGGTGCCTTACTGATGCCCCCTGAACTGATTCCAGACCACTTCAGAGCCTCTGGTTTCTTTTGGAGAGATGGGGGGACAATTGAGGACAAGGACAGTGCAGCTCTTGATGTCTCAAAGAAAGGGTGTCTGGTGTCACGTAGGGACTCCCCCTCCCAGGAGGTAGATCAAGAAACTCCCCCACTCCCCCCTCCCAGCCCCTGTCCAGAATTGCTTTCTGAGGTCCTTCTGCAGTACTCAATGGGCCTGGGATGGGCAGCTCAGCTGGCAGCAGCCAGAGCAGTGCCATGACCCAAGGAGACATTAATTCCTGGAAGCGGCAGAGGCCTGTGAAGTGGAGATTTGCTAGGCTTCAGGTCACCTCTCATATAATTGTTGTAAGTCCAGTTTCTTGAGCTCTTTTACCAGATCACAAACCCCTGGGTTCTCTTTGCACACTACCTGTAGGGCCAGGAATACTTTCCCCATTGTACTGATGGATAGACCAAGGCACAGAGCTCACAAGTGACTTAAGATTGGGGACAGACTGGGGACCAGGTCTCTGCCACCACCCCAAACCTCCTAAAGGTTCCCAGGGCCTCCCAGACATGGTTCTTCCCCTTCCCCAAGGGTGTTCAGAGGTCTACTGTCTTCCCACACCCTAGATCTCCCATCTTCAAAGCAAGCAGACCCAAGAGCACACCCCTCGGGTGGCCTCAATAGCTCCCATTGTCCCAGAGGCTATTTGGCCTGACCCCCGGCCACATAAGCAGCAGGACAGCAAGCTCAGAGGAGCCTGCCTTGTCCCCCTCCTCTGCCTCGTCCCCCTCCTCCTGGCTGCCTTGGGGGAGCCTGTGGGGCAGGAGCCCCGCTGAATGTGACCTATTGTCTTTGGGGTGGATTTAGGAAGTGCCAAGCTCCCATCAAACAGCCCTGCTCCCCAGGTAAAACAAAAAAAGTGCTGTTCATTTGGGACCTTTTCCCCTTATCTCTTTTTCCTATCTCCTCAGGCTTAGCTATGGTGTAGTGTTCAAAACCACTTCCCCTCTGAGCCAATCAGAAGCCGGGGCTCACCCCGTGGCCCTGAGGAAAAGTTATTTATAAACGCCTCCCTGGATTATTTGAGCAGAGCCGTTTCACACACCTCAGGAACACCTTTCGGCTGCCTGCTCCCCAGACACACCTGCAGCCCTGCCCAACCGGCTTTGCTCACCCACCGGTAAGCCCCACCCAACCCAGCCCACCCCATGGGGCTGGGGTCGTCCCTGCAAGGGGGCGGGCACCAGGGGTACTGAAGGGAGGGATGACAGGAGCCAACGGCCCACCTGAGCACAAGTAGGAAGGACACTCTGTCCCCTGGAGTCTGAGAGCAGCCCCCAGCTCTTCCCCTCTCAGGAGCCCTTCGGGTCTTCATGTCCATGTATGGACCTGGGCTGCAAGGCTGAGCTTGGCTGAGGGAGCAAGCAGGGTGAGGGCGTGGTGGAGGAGGTCGCCAGACCCCTAAACGGAGCGAGGTAAAGGTCTTCTAGGGAAAGGAAAGTGTTAGACCTTCCTCCTCGCAAGCCGTTGAAGCTGCAGGCTCTCCTCTCCCTTTCTTTTCGCATCTTGGAGGTGAAAGCTCTTAAGGCTTGGCTCACCAGCCCACTCTTTACGGCTGTCTCCCCCTCCTCCTACCCCCAGACACCCTCTTCACTCACTGACTTCTCCACAAGCTCGGGAACTCAGCACAGACTACACAGGATCCCATGGCTCCCCATTAGTCCTGAGAAGTTGGAAGAGGGGGAGGGGGAGGAAAGTGAGGAGTGGGAGAGGGTGAGCCAGGGACCAGCTCCATCAGGCAGGCGGGTGCCGGGGACACCCTACTCCCTGGTGAATGTTTCAACACAGAAGGGCTTGGGCCAGGACAGTGGATGAGCAGCCAGCTCCCCAGGGTCTCAGCCTCCAAACCCCTCATCCTGCAGCTCCAAGGGGTTCCAAGCCATTCTCAGGTAGTGCCCCCATTCCTCAAAATCAGCCCAGAGGTCCCCAGCTGAGGCCTGGCAACGCTTTTACCATTCCAGCATCTACTGCCTCCTTACACTTGCCCCACAGGTCTAAGCACCAGAAGGAAGGCCTTGGAGTGCCACAGCCCCCCACGTGGGCAGACTGAGGGAGGGCTTTCCCCCTGAGTGGCTTCACTCATCCAGATGACCCTCCCTCAGAGCCCCACAGTCCTCCCCCGCCTCCCTCATCCTGGCCCTGGCATTCAGAACCTGGGAAGACCCTGCTTGGGCAGCACCAAGACCAGCAGGCCCCAGGAGCACCTCCACTGCCAGGATGGCCTTCCCAAGCACGTCCCAGAGCCAGCCACCTGCTCTGAGTCTCATTTGTATAAACCCTGGGCAGAGACGGACTCTTCTTTATCTTTGAATGCCCAGAGTCTTCCGGAGATTGGCATAGACCCAGTATTCAAGAGCGCCTCTTAAACCATACTAAACAGCCAGACTCCCACCCCCTTGAGCTTGCTGGGGAATCGAGGATCAGCTCAACACTGACCAAGCTCTGGGAGATGTGGGGTCACTACTTGGAAGATGGAAGGGGCAGGACTACCCTTTCAAGGGGAGTTGATCGTCACTGGGCAGGAAGCCTGGATTTCTGAGACCAGAGCAGCTGGGCCCTTCGCTGGTCTCCTTGCTCAGGCCCTGCTTCCAAGTGAAGGCAGCCCCAGTCTCCTTAAAGACTTCTAGGAATTTAACCTCCAGTGTCCATTCCAAGGAGCCCATGACCTTGTCAGGCCTCAGTGTTGGGAAGCGATTCTCAGAGTCCAGCCTCAGTCCCTTCTTTCTGGAGCCTATTTCCTCAGCCCAGCACCTATCCCCAGCAGGGAAAGTGCAGAGGGAGGGAGAGTCCGCCTGGAGATAAGGGCTGGGGATTTGGGGAGTGGTATCAGTGAATCTCTCCCCCACATGGTATGCAGTCTCTAGGACAGCCAGAGAGTGGGAAGACACCTTAGGGACATCTCATCCTCCCCTCAACACAAGGAGGACATTAGGCTGGGGTGAGAAGTGGGGAGAAATTTGCCCTGGAAACACAGGGACAGTAGAAGGAAGAGGAGTGCTTAAAAATGCCTTGGCGGGCTAAGTATGGTCGTTCATGCCTGTAATCCCAGCACTTTGGGAGGCCGAGGCGGGTGGATCACTTGAGGTCAGGAGTTCGAGACCAGCCAGACCAACATGGGGAAACCCCGTCTCTACTAAAAATACAAAAAGAAATTAGCTGGGTGTCATGATGCATGACTGTAATTTCAGCTCCTGGGGAGACTGAGGCAAGAGAAACACTTGAACCCAGGAAGTGGAGGTTAGAGTGAGCCGAGATTGCATCACTGCACTCCAGCCTGGGTGACAGAGGGAGACTCTGTCTCAAAAAAAAAAGCCTTGGGGGTAGAGAGGTCTCTACCTCCTCCCTCCTCCTGCCAGGGATATAGTGTCCCGCCAAGACTCCAGCTGGCTTGTCCAACCCAGCTCACATTCACATCTGGGTCACTCAGAGGCTGCTCTGCTCTTGCCCTGTGGCCCCCACCCTGGATGAGGAGGGGAGGCAACCAGCAGCTAGAGCAAAGGGGAAACCTCAAAGTGACCTTTCCTCTTCCCAGAATACAGCAACCAGCCGGCTAGGAATGAGTGATAAGGACACCAGGGTGGGTTGGCCTGTTCCCGTGCCTGGCACACGTGCATCAAAAAACCCCTCCCCCACATGCACACCCCCGCCAGGACTGAGGGTCAAGTCAGCCTGAGCCACAGTGACAGGATCACCTCCAGACCTGACCAAAACCCACCAATGGGCCCCTCACCGTCCTGCTCCCCAGATGGTCTACCCTCTTCTCACAAGATTTTCTGCTGTTCCTCTAATCAAGTCTCAGGAAAATTTGGAGGGATTAAGGCAGGGGGCAGCAGGTAGAAGGGCAGATGGAAAAAGGAAAGCCAAAAAAGGCAGAGTGCCTGCTAGAGATGGCAGAGCCAGAGAGAGGCTCCTCTGGAGTCACAGCAGTAACGATAGTAGTCGGAGTTTATTGCATGCTTCCCACGGCCAGGTGCCGGTCCGAGCCTTTCGGTGCATCCACTCACTCAGGCACTATCTCTGCCTGAGCTCTTCTCTGCCTGAGCCCACCTCTGCCTACAGTATTCGGATAGTGTTGACAGAGACCTGGTCAGAAATGTGACTGGGAGGAGGTACTGGGGCTTGCTTTGGCATGAGCTCATTGGAGGAGAAGTCCTGGAGAAACCCAGGAGGGCATCTGCTCCAGCCCACCCCACAGGGTCTATTTTCCCTTTCCTTCCCTTCTTCTGGCTCCTCCACCTCACAGGACCCCTGTGTCCCCTCTGCTCCAGGTTTGGCCCACTCTCCTGCCAGGGTATAGAATGGTCCATGCACCCTCATCACCTGCCTCTACTATCCCTGGCTCACCCCTACTCCCCTTAAGTCCCACAATCCCCCTAAGTCCCTCCAGCCCTTTGGGACCAGGCCCCCCTTCCCTGTACAGTGGAGGAGGGGAAGGGTCACCCTTTTGTTTCTCAGTATTGTCACACGGCACCTGCTGTTTATCCCTGACCTGGTAGGGGGATGGGTGGCAGTGGAAGGGGGAGCAGGGATTGAAGATACACATCTCTGGCAATAGGGCACTTGACTTTTTTTCCAGCAATGCTGACATCACGTAGCAGGGCTGTTTGTTTTTAACTGGGGATCAGATTGTCATGTTCCCTGAACCTGGCTCTCTCACTCCCTCTTCCACTTTCCTGCCCCTAACCTAGCATCATGAGACACCCTCTCTGAGACCCTGAGACCTGATTCCCTGAGACCCCCATCCCCGCTAGTTCTCTGTGACCCCTCCTCCCCACCATGCCACTCCCATTCCCCTTCCCTCCACCTCTTGTCCTTACCTGAAGGGCTGGCTGGGATGAAGTAACCTCCCCTCCTAAGTCCCACCCCGCCTCAACCCCTGTTCTTGGAATTAGGAAATATGTCAAGGGTGCCTCCTCACCAGGAGCTGGGGGAATTCCTGTGGCTGCAGATTTGCAACGCTGGATGTCATAGTCCTGGGAAACCAAGGCCAGAGGGGAACCAGAGCCCTCAAGAGGAGTAACAGAACCCAGAGGTCCTGTCCCATCAGCTGGGGTGGCAAGGTGACCAGGGTGGTCAGAAAGGGCCCTTCTGAATGCCACTCAGGGAAAACATTGTCCTGGGATCAGCATTGGCCCTGGAAGGTCTGAAGCCCTTTCCAACAGGAACATTGGCGTTGGAATCAAGTGCAACCCCTTTATCTGCAAAATGAGACAATTGGACCAGTGTGGTCCTCAAGTTCTCTTCTACACAAAACTTTCTGACTCTGACTGGCTGCTGGGTTCTCCTCTTTATGCAAACTCAGGATTGTGAAAGCTCCAGAGCCTTCTTCCCTTCAGCATCCTATTTCTGAAATGAGCAAAGGGCATGGGAAAGAGACAGATTTTGTATTCCAGTAAAGCAAGGAGGCTTTTCCTCTGTTAGCCTGTGTCAGAGGGGACTCCCTAGCATCTTGGTGCCCCATCTGTAGGCAAGCCTACCCAGAGGGGCAGAACTAGTCCTGAGTCACCTACCTGTTGTTCCCTGAAGGACGTCCACCACCCCCGCCGCTTTCCTCCCAAAGGAAAAATGGACAAAGCCAACATGTGTGTACAGGCTGGAGGGGTGCATATGGAGATCCCAGGAGAAAGAGAAATCCTTCAGGGGCAAGGTGGTCAGGAAAGGCTCCATAGGCAAGAAGGAGGAGGGCAAGGAGTGGAAGAGGAAGAAGAGGGGAGGAGGAGGAACTTCAACAGGTCTTAAGGATGGGCAGGTCCAGAAAGGCAGAAGTGAGTCAGGCACCTCAGGTTAAGGAGGAAAATGGGAACAGAGACCCAGGCTTGTTTGGCGGGTGCAGAAAAGACCAGCCCAGATGGTATGGAGGGACCCAGTCAACAGATTTCCTGAATCCACCAATACAAGGCCAGGGGATAAAAAATTAAAATGCCAGATTAGGAGTTTGGGCTTAATCCTCCTGGAAATAAGGGAGATGGAGGTTTCTGAGCAGGGAGTGTAGGCTGGGTTGGAGGAGCATGGCTGAGACCAGCAAATCAATTTTGCAATAGCCCAGATATGGGATAAGACGTGAAGAGGGCGGCAATGGGACAGGCTGGGTGGAGCATGGAGGCAATGGTCAAGAGAGAAGGACAAGAAGGAAGGAAGGAAGGAAGGGAGGAAGGAAGGAAATAGCAGTAGGATTTGATGAACAACTGAACGTGAAGGCCGAGGGGGAGGGAGAGGACGGGAACAAGGATGTGGGCAGAAGGAAACGTACCATGAGGAAGTGGGGAAATCAGGGCGGGAGTCTGAGATAGCAGGGTTCAGTAGAATCAGACGCTAATAACTCCCTTCCCCACAAACACACTACTGGAACTTAGATTCTTTGAAAGCAGCCTAGGAAGATGCTTCAGGGATCACTGCCTGCTGATTGGTGTGGAAGCAAGATCTTCCATCACCTCCTCCTCCAAAGGGCTCTTCTCTTCCGATTCAGCCCCTCTTGAAATTGTTGGCTGTATGTATATATACATACATATATATATATATATATATATATTTTTTTTGCAAGTGATCTGTTTAGTGGCCTGGGCTAGACTCCCCAAATCATGAGTCTTTCTCTGAAGAAAGTTCTGGAGCTCTGAGTTCCTATGGGTTGAGGTCATGCTTTCCACTCATTGAGCCCCCCACGCAAACCACCTGGACAACCAGACTCTTGCAGGCTCTGGGGCGTGTGGAGAGTGGGCACACCCCGCCTCACGGGTGGGTGAAGGGCCGGAAGCCTCTGAATAGCCTCTCCTAGGAGGTAGAAAGCACCCTCCCACTTAATCATAGTGATCACCACCGCTACCATTTGCTGGGTGCCTGTGAAAGGCCAGCCTCTTCATGCACATGATCTCACTTAATCCTCATAACAACTGCCTGCGACTGTTATTATTCTCATTTACAGATGAAGAAACTGAATGTTTGAACCCAGGTCATCTGGCTCTCAAACTTGCGCTGTTTTCCTTAAGTCACCCCGTCTCTCAATTCTCCCACTGAAATGTCTCACATGCCATTGCCCTTATTCATTTCTGCCCATGTCTCCTCCAAAACACCATTTATCAATTCTTTCTACAAGCATTTGTTGAGTACACACTAAGGGCCAGGCGAGGGGCTGGGCACAGGCGCTGGGGGCAGGTTCATTCTCCCACCTTCCCTTCCTCTGGGTATCACCTGTGGGGTCTTGCCGGGCATCCCACCCTCACCTGTAGTTCATAGTGGACCTCGGGATCCCAAGACCAAATGAATGGAATGCACCAGCCCAGCCTTCACCGACTTGAGCACAATCTTGTTCATAACAGAAATTCACATTTGCACCACGCTTTACATTTTACACAACCCTTTCTTATCCATTAACTCCTTTGATCTTCACAACAACCCTTGAGGTATGTCTGTTACCCCCACTTTATGGATACTGAATCTGAAGTTCGAGAAGTAATGTTGCCCATCCCACGTCCTCAATTAAAGCAGGACTAACCCAGGCTTCTGGACCCTTTTACAAAAGCAACCTGCTGCCCTCTGACAACCTCCCCACTCACCCAGGCTCCCCTCTAGGAAGCTGGGGGCATCTCTAGCCCCCATGTAGTTACCCGCTTTCAACCCCATCTCAAATCTTTTGCCAAACTGGCCACAGCCACCCCACACTCCCCACCTCCCAGATACAAATCCTCACTCTAAGCCTGCCCCATCTCTTTCTTCTCTGCCCTTCTTTCTCTGCGGTCCTCCAAGCAACTTCTCCCAGCTCTGGGGGGTAGAGGGGAGGTGGGAGGCCCAGTAGCTGGAAGAGGGAGGGGGAAAGGTTCCTACGGGGAACTCCTCCTGGCCTCAGGGGCCCTGGCACTCAGCTCTGCCCAACTCAGCTCCTGGAACATCAGTGAGGTTGCGCAAAAAGCGAGGAGGAGAGGAGCAGCAGTACACAAGGGTGGGGGAAAGGTTAGGCACAGGAAGCCGTGGGAGAGACAGCCGGCAGGCAGACCATCCTGGTTTCCCCACACACACCATTGTCCCCCCACCGGGAAACCTGTTGGTGAAGTTCTAGGTGTCTTATCCAAGAAGGGTCCTCCTGAGGTCATCTTGGCTATCCCCCTGCCTCCGGGAAAGCTGTTTTCTCTGTTTCTTCCAAGCTGACTGGCTGAATGGTAGGAGCCTTTCTGCCAGGGAAACCGGGGTCTAGGGAGGAAGTATGGTTTGTTGGGGCACCAGTGGTCAGGGGAGAGTAGGGTCCACGTGCTGAATCAAGCGGGGACTCCTACCCTCCTACTTCTACCTCCCCTATGCTCAGTGGGGGTGATGGTGATGTCACAGGTGTGGAGTGCCAGCCACGTGCTGAGCGCCAAGCCAAACAGCCAGGGCGAGTATATGCATCATCAGTGCCTGGGAAGGAAGGCCACCTCGAGAAGGGAGTCTCACGGAAAAACTTGACAGAAGGAAGGGAGGCACCTTGCTTTATGGGGGCGGGGAAGGCCAGAATAAAACTCTGCTGCTGCAAGGACCAGAGAGACAAGGCCTGGGCTGGCACTGGGGAGGTATGTCCCCTCACCCTCCCCTCCTCTGCTTCTCCCAAAGCTTGTAAATGCCCCAGATATGAGCCAGCCCAGGCCCCGCTACGTGGTAGACAGAGCCGCATACTCCCTCACCCTCTTTGACGATGAGTTTGAGAAGAAGCACCGGACATACCCAGTGGGAGAGAAACTTCACAATGCCTTCAGGTAACTGGCCCAGAACCCAGACTCCTGCCTCCTCTGCTCCCCACCAAAATCCTTTCTGCACCAGGACACGGCTTCTGCACTGGTGTCCCTAAGATGGGGTTAAGGGAAGCCCTGGGGAAGCGAGGTTCTGTATAATGAATTTAAGATCCTACAACCTCATCTGTACTGAGACCCCCCAGGGAGGATGGGGAGCAGAAGCAAGAACCATCCAGAAGGGTTATAGGGCATCCCCAAAGCCCTGCCTGGCATCTCCCATATTCTCATTCCACCCGAGTCCCTTTGCGTTTGTTAAGGCATGGTAGATGGTCATGCTACATTATGGAGGGGTGGGGAGCATCAGAGCCCTTACTCCACGCCCTATTCCCTCCTTACAAAAAATACCTGAAGTTACCATCACCCCAAACTCTTTGTCCTTTCCTTCCTGGATGTTCCTTCCTCTGCTTGGTTCAGAGAATGCCCAAAGGAGGACCTAAATTCCTGGACTTTCCTGAGGGGACCTACCAGGGTGTAGTCCTGCCAGCACCAAGGCTCTTTCCACTCTCAGCTCCCTGGAACTGCGATGGTGGGTCTGAAACCTTGCCCCTAAGGAGGCGCTACTCGAGGTGATCCATACCCACACCCCAGGAGGCTGGGGCTGCCAGCATCACCTCGCCCTTCCCAGACTCCTGGCAGACCTCCTCCCGCCTAGCTATAGGCCGGCTCACTCTCCCTCACTCCCCTGGGGAAACTCCCCTTGTTCCTACCGCTCCCGATTCAGTTACCCGGATTGAGGTCACTGGCAATGGCTGAAGTGGAGATGCAGGTGGAACTGGTTCGGGCCGGGGGAATCACCCACTTGAGTTTATACTAAAAGCCTGGCCCAACCCTGTTTCTCTTGGGAGGCTCCATTTCTGCCCAGTTACAGTCTGTCCTCGCAGCTGTGCTCTCCCAGTCTCTGCGCCCAAAGAGACTTTAGGGCACAAAGTCTGAGGATGAGATGATCTGCTGTTGTTCTAAAAGATTAGGACAATGAAAGCCGTAAAGGGATATAGCAAACTAACAATTCCCATGATACTGGCAAGAGAGACTTGAACAGTGCCTGGCATAGAGAAGGTACACCGATAAATATTTGTTTCGTGAATGAATGAATGAATGAATGTCTAGAAAGCTAATCCCTTTCTCCACTCTCCTCTTGGCCTCTGTTTCCAGCCCTTCTTCCAAGCTTTCGATTGTTTTGCCCAACATACAGCAGACTTGCAAGTAAGGTTGGGCATGGCCTAGCCCTCCAATGAGTTGCTTTTCTTTCCCCAGCCAGCTCTCTATTCATAAGCCCAGTTTTCTCTGCCACAAACAGACCTGATGGAGCCCCTGCAGGGCTGGTTCTCTCTTTGAGCAAGGCTTTAGAGTTGCATTAAGCGATTTACCACCCATCCACCTCCCCTTCCAGCGTCCCAGGGCTGGCAGAGGCACCCATGAGCCCCAGCAGGGACCAGGGGTAAGATATTGATGATGATGCCGTTTCATGGAGTGTTAGTTGGAAGAGAAAATCTGCTCAGACTTTCCAAGGTACAAAGCATTGTCTGTGTTGGTTTCAGTCTTGGGTGACATCCAGGGGACCGAGTGTCAGGGAAACTATGTTGAGCAACAGCAAAGAGCAAGAATTGGTGCTGGGCAGGAAAGGAAACCTCATCAGAGCAGGCCAGTGAGTCACCAGATGGGCCCTAAGTATGTGAGTTCCCTCAACTGGGAGAAAGAAAGCAAATGCCCCTCACCCACTTCCAGTCATCAATCCACCGGCTGTCACCCTTGAGTTTGTAAGCCCTTGTTCCTACCGCGCCCGAGTTTCTATGAAAAGACCTTGAGGTGTTCAACAAACAGGGAAGGGATCAACTCTGCCCACCCTGCGTTGACCATTGAATTCTTCCCTCCTCTGCTGCCCAGTGAATTAACAGGAGAAAGAACTCCGGTACTGGAGTTCCACACATAAAGGACAGTGAGTCAGCAGATTGCACCCTGCAGGAACAATAGAGCCTTCCTTTTCAGGGAAGTTATAAGAAAAATGGCAGCAGGCAGGTCCCACTCAGGTATTCACTCATTCATTTATTCAGCAAATGTTTACTAAGTGCCCCTGTATAAGGCTCAAGGTGTACAAAGATGAACAGGAGAGCTAGGCTTCTTGCCATGCATGGTGGGGTTTGCTGTCTAGTGGGAGGGACAGACAACAAGCAAGGAATTGCCCCACAGGATGCACACACAGCGGCAGGAGCCCAGGCACAGGTACCCAGGCCTGGGATCAGACAGAAGGACTCAGAGGAGTCTTTCCCAGAGAAAGGCCATCTGAGCCAGGGGATGGATTTGATACCTCTGAAGGCTAAGCCACCATGACACTCATACCTTTAAGCCAAGTCTTGTAAACTCCCCAGGTAAGCAGCTGGCAGTCAAAGACCTCCAGCTAATGCCCAGGGCAAGCTGACAAGCTCTCAAGAAAAAGTTCCTGCAATTTCTTCTCAGTATACCTGGCACACAGTGCAGTGAATTTAGAATGAACCAATGAATGAAATGAACAGGATATGATCATCCCTCTCCAACTCGGAATGTCCAAGCCATGCAGAGCCGACTGGAAATCTGCCCCTTTCCCCTCCAGATGTTCCTCAGCCAAGATCAAAGCTGTGGTGTTTGGGCTGCTGCCTGTGCTCTCCTGGCTCCCCAAGTACAAAATTAAAGACTACATCGTCCCCGACCTGCTTGGTGGACTCAGCGGGGGATCCATCCAGGTCCCACAAGGTGAAGGGGTCCCCTCAGCCAGGCCTGGCTTGCCGTACCCCCAACATTCCTCTCCTCATCCCCACTCCATCCCTCTGTGATCCCCACAAAACAGCCATGCTGCTGAGCTTCCGTCTCCTTGTCCTCTGCAGGCATGGCATTTGCTCTACTGGCCAATCTTCCTGCAGTCAATGGCCTCTACTCCTCCTTCTTCCCCCTCCTGACCTACTTCTTCCTGGGGGGTGTGCACCAGATGGTGCCAGGTAAGGCCCCTCCCCTCTGGGCAGGCAGGATGACCCAGACCGAAAGGATGGGAGGTGTGGCGAAGGGGGCTCGGGAGATTTTCCACCTGCACTCTCCTAGAGTTGGTGTGGGTCACTCCTAGGGGAATGGTCACTGTGAAGGTCAGTCCTAGGGGAATGGTCACTGTGAACATCAGTCCTGGGTCCTCGGTGACCTTGGAGAAACCACTGAGCCTCCTTGAGTTCAGTTAGCATTACCTGTTCCATCTTCCTCCCTGGAATGAGAGAAAGACTTGGCAGAACAAGATATACTGTATGCTATAACATGGTTAAACAGATGTGAGAAATCACCATCTAACTCCCTGGCTGGTCTCAGCTGGCCACTACAGGGACATCTGGACTTCTCTGGTGCTAACTGAGATGGAGGAGAGCCTGGTCACAAGGGCTGGTTTCTGGTTCAGGCTGTGCTTATATTTCTGAGTTCATTTCCTCATGTGTCCGGTGAGACAATATTAAGCATTGAGCTGAAAGTGCCTTGAATAGCATAGATCGTGGTTGGAGTCAGGGTTGGTATTATTATGATGGAGAATAGTGTTGGAGGTGCAGGGATCCATCCACCTGGGGGGTGGGAAGCATTCCTGGGCCCCTTTCTGGTTTCCATGGGTGTGGTCCAAACATCTGATTTTTGCTGGCTGGGTGGGGCACCACAGGTACCTTTGCCGTTATCAGCATCCTGGTGGGTAACATCTGTCTGCAGCTGGCCCCAGAGTCGAAATTCCAGGTCTTCAACAATGCCACCAATGAGAGCTATGTGGACACAGCAGCCATGGAGGCGGAGAGGCTGCACGTGTCAGCTACGCTAGCCTGCCTCACTGCCATCATCCAGGTAAGGGGCAGACCCCAACCCTGCTAGGAAGGCATCAGACCACCCTGCCCTTGCTTCAAAGCCTTAGCTTTAATGCTAAATCTGATTTAAGGGGCCGGGCATGGAGGCTCATGCCTGTAATCCCAGAACTTTGGGAGGCTAAAGCAGGCGGACCACTTGAGGTCAGGAGTTGGAGACCAGCCTGACCAACATGGTGAAACCCCATCTCTATGAAAAATACAAAATAAGCCAGCCATGGTGGCATGCACCTGTAATCCTGGCTACTCTAGAGGCTGAGGCAGGAAAATCGCTTGAACCCGAGATGCAGAGGTTGCAGTGAGCCAAGATCGCACCACTGCACTCCGGCCTGGCGACAGAGCGAGACTCTGTCTCAAGAAAAAAAAAAAGAAAAAGAAAAAAGAAAAAAGGAAAAAAAATCTAATTTAGGGCTCTACTTCCTTCTCCCCATCCCAGGGCTAAAGAGAACCTTGAAAATTAACAGTACCTCCTCACCTGCATCTAGCAGGGCCATACAAAAGAACAACAGCTGCACCTGGTAAAACTGTCCTGAGCTTTAAAACTGTCTAAAAGACTCACAGCCTCTCTCCATTATCCCTTGGAGAAGCCCAACTCTCTGCCAGCACAGTCTTGCAGACTGCTAAGTTTGTCTAACATCCCTCACCCCGCTCCAGTCTCCTCTGCTCCAAGCCACAGCAGCAGTTGCACGACATAAATCCCTGCAAGAGATTGCAAAGGATTCTGCTAGGTTTTATGAAGGGAAGCACAACATGACAGAATGCAAGAGCAAAACGCAGTCCCAGAGAACACCTTTTCATTCACTCATTCATTCAGTTTCGTGCCAAGAACTGGGCTAAACCCTGGGATACAAAGATAAGTAAGAAAAGGTCCAATTCACAAGCTGCTTACAGCCCAGCAGAGGAAGGAGCCATGTCAACAGATATATTTGTATGCAGTGAGATAAGCAGCAGAGTAGAGCTATGTACAGAGACCTATAGGAACCGAGCAGAGAGTCACGGAGGACCTCAAAGAGGAGGTGACACTCCACCTGTCTTAAAGGATGAGAAGTTAACCAGGAACAAGATATACAGAGGATGGTTCAGGCAGAGGGAACAGTGCCTAAAAACAGTGAGACCTGAGACAGTGTGATCTGCCCAGGAAACAGCAGGGAGCTTGATGTGGCTGGAGAGTAGAGGACCCCAGAAGAGGCTAGAAAAGTAGGCAGAAGCCAGACAATGAAATCTGTGGTCTGTCCCCTAAACAGAGACTTTGGGTCTGATTGGCAGTTTATATGGATCATTTGGGCTGCCCAGAGAATGATGAGTGGGAGGCGGATCAGAATCAAGGCAGGGGACCTGTCGGGAGGCTCTGCGGAGGCCCTGGCAGGGGTCATGCAGGCCAAGACCAGGTAGAGAAAGAGATGGGGCTGGACTTGAAAAGAACATTTTACCAGGAGCCGTAACAGAGCTTGGTGACAGATTAGATGTGGGAGGTTAAGGGAGAATGACTCTCAAGTTTTTGGTTGGGCAACCAGGTCAATGATGGTGTCATTTACTGAGAGACAAAACACTGGGGGAGGACTAGGCTTATTTTACAGATAAGGAAGCCAAAGCCAGAGAGGCGATGTAACAAAAAGGCCCGTGCTCTAAAGGAACTGAAGGTCTGATGGCAACAATGTAGAGCACAATGAAGGGCAGGTGAAGGTCACAGACGGCCTGTTTCGCTCGAGCTACTGCTATCCCAGGGCTGCATGGAGCTCCAGGCCTGGGTGTGAGTGGGGCGGATTGTTGGAACTGATGAGCTACATCGCTCTTCCCCCACAAACCGCCCTTTTCCTCCTCTCAGATGGGCCTGGGCTTTGTGCAGTTTGGCTTTGTGGCCATCTACCTCTCCGAGTCCTTCATCCGGGGCTTCATGACGGCCGCAGGCCTGCAGATCCTGATTTCGGTGCTCAAGTACATCTTCGGACTGACCGTCCCCTCCTACACAGGCCCGGGGTCCATCATCTTTGTGAGTCTGGGGATGCACCCCTGCAAATGGGGCAAGGCTCGAGCAGACACATGAGGAGGCTGTACTGTTTTAAGAAGCTGTGAGCGCCTCATTGTAAGATGTTCTCAAGCAAGGGCTGGCTTAGCTGTTGTTCAGAGAGGATTCCGAGGGGCTTTCCTTCTTAGGAGGCTCAAAGGCACGACCTTGAGGCTTGCTGAGGTTCTTGGTAGTTAATCCTGCAGAAAAGAGCTGGACACTCTCCACCAGTTCCCTATTCTAGCGCCTCAACCTCTCCCTGCTTAGAAAGTCCTTCCTCACGTCTAATCTCCATCCCTCCTCCTTCAGCTCAAACTCTTCCAAAGAAGAAAGCATTCCCTTTCCAGCATGAGTTCCCCATGTACTTTTTGGGAAAGCGTGGTGGATGATGGGACAGTGTTTCTGATCAGGGTTTGAACTCTGTCTTGGTATGCCTCCGTTAGCTTTGATGGCATCCCTTTGCTGGGTCAGACACCCAAAGGTGGGGTAGTATGGGAAGAAGGGGTGGGAGCCTGTGAGCATGATGCTCTTTCCCCCAGACCTTCATTGACATTTGCAAAAACCTCCCCCACACCAACATCGCCTCGCTCATCTTCGCCCTCATCAGCGGTGCCTTCCTGGTACTGGTGAAGGAGCTCAATGCTCGCTACATGCACAAGATCCGCTTCCCCATCCCTACAGAGATGATTGTGGTAAGGACCTTGTCCAGAGCTGGGGTGCTGGGGGGCCAGACTGTGGGAAGAAGAAACCAGCTCAGTCAGGGCCAGGGGAGCCCCTACCCCTCCTCACTCCATCCCTTCCACTGGACAGGAAGTGAGATGTGAATCCATCCCATCTCCCACATGTGGTGCTTCCTCTCTTTCTACTGGTTTGACAATTTCCCCTAGGGAGACAGGGCAGTGGGATTCAGGGTCCCCAGAGAAAAGAAAGACTTGAGAGAGACCCCTGCCCTGGCCCCAGATTATGGCCAATCCCCATTCTCCGCTTTGGGGCTTGCAGGTGGTGGTGGCAACAGCTATCTCCGGGGGCTGTAAGATGCCCAAAAAGTATCACATGCAGATCGTGGGAGAAATCCAACGCGGGTGAGTCTAGTGGCCCAGAAGCCTGGCCCACCCGCACCACATGCCCCGCTAAGGCCTGAGCTCGGAGAGGGAGACAAGATGACCTCTACGAAAATGCAGTAGAAACTGTATGACACTGACCATGTATGAATGTTTCCGGAGAAGGGCCACACAACCAGCAGACGTTGGCTATAAATGAGTCTTAACTGCCGCATTCCCCTTTTAAATCTCATTCAACTGATGCTGTTAAACGAAGCCTCTCTGATCAGCCCCTTGCTGGCTCTTTGTATTGCTCTAATGCATTGGTTCTTTGTCCATGCAGAAAGAGAGCTATTAGGTTCAACCAGATTCACGGAGCATCCACTCTGTGCCAGGCACCATGCTGGGCTCTGAGAGGAGAGGGGCGACGCTCGTCCTGCAGGGCTGGAGCGTGCACGGGAGGGAAAGCCATGCAGCACTAGAGGTCTAGGGGGTCTGTGGACTCACAAGTGTATAGAGTTCAGAACCTGGGAGTAAACAAATGAGGCCCTGCCACATATTGGCCTAGTGACCTTGGGCAAGTTAGGTTCTCTAAGCCTCAGTTTCCACCTTTGTAAAACAGGATTGGTGGTGCCTACCCTATGCGGTGGTGCTGAGGATTCAGACTGAATGGGATAACTTAGGTAAAGATCCCGGCACACCATGGGGGCCTGGCTGGTCTCCGCGGGCTGGTGAAGGACTTGGCTGCCCTCCCTGCTCACATTCTTGGGCTCTGCCTCCTTCCTGGCTCCTCGGCAGGTTTCCCACCCCGGTGTCACCTGTGGTCTCACAGTGGAAGGACATGATAGGCACAGCCTTCTCCCTAGCCATTGTGGGCTACGTCATCAACCTGGCTATGGGCCGGACCCTGGCCAACAAGCATGGCTACAACGTGGATTCGAACCAGGTAGCTCTGGCCACCTCCGGCAGGGCTGGGCGGGACAGGTCAACTCAGGCCTGGCATGAGACATCTTGGCTGGGGGGCTCACTGGGCTGAGGTGAGGCAGGGAGGCCTCTGGCCTCCTCTTGACTGGGAGTGTGTGACTTTATAGCCACTGGGTCACTCTCAGGTCCTAGGCCTACAGTCCGGCTTGCATGCCTGACTGCACTTGGTCCCGGTGCCCCTCCACCCCACACTGGCTTCTAATCCTGCCCCTCCCCACAGGAGATGATCGCCTTGGGCTGCAGCAACTTCTTTGGCTCCTTCTTTAAAATTCATGTCATTTGCTGTGCGCTTTCCGTCACTCTGGCTGTGGATGGAGCTGGAGGAAAGTCCCAGGTGAGCCTTGTACTAGGGGCATGGGGTGGAGGTGGTAACAGAATGGCTGCCCCAGTGAAGCCTGGGCACTGTAAGCCAAGCCAGCTCTTCTCCAACCCTCATCTCCCTCCTAGTCTCTACTCCTCCAAAGCCATGTATTGGAAATAAATCAAGAGCAAAAATTTCACACCTGCTCTCTCTCCCCAACTCTTTCTCGGAATAGGTGGCAAGCCTGTGTGTGTCTCTGGTGGTGATGATCACCATGCTGGTCCTGGGAACCTATCTGTATCCTCTCCCCAAGGTAAGATCCCAGCCATCGAGCAGAGGACAGTGAGAGACTCCAGGAAGAACAATCCCTGAGAGTTGTGTGGCACTTTCCAGACTACAAAGTGCCACCATGGTCATACTTAGTCTCAACCACAACCTGTGAGGTAGACAATGCAGTTTTTATCCTCCCCATTTTACAGGTGAAGGAAACTGAGTCTGAGAGTCTAAGTAAGCTTGTCCATAGTGAGGCAGTTCACAGCACAGGGCTGGTCCCAAACTCCAGCCTTCTGTCCTCAGAGTCGAATCCCTAGGCAGTGTTTACAGGGGCACCAGGCTCTCACACAGCCTGGCTGGGAGGGCTCTAGGCATGCGTCATTTAGGGATAAGGGAAGAGAGGTCAGGCAGGGATGGGGCCAGGAAGGACCCCATGGCTCTAACACCAGCACTTTCCAAACCTAAGATTGAATGCAGAGATTCGGGGGATCGGCCAGGGGAGGTGTTCCCCATCTCTGTCCTGCCAGGCTTTGGGGTCAGGTATGTGTAGGAGGGCAAAAAGAAGGGAACCCCCCGGGGCATAGAGCAATGTTCCGCTTCTCTAGTCTGTGCTAGGAGCCCTGATTGCTGTCAATCTCAAGAACTCCCTCAAGCAACTCACCGATCCCTACTACCTGTGGAGGAAGAGCAAGCTGGACTGCGTAAGTATCGGGCAGCCTCCGGGTACCGGCCGTGCCCCTGCCCTCTCCTCCAACCCCATAGCCCTGTCAGTTGGCCCTGTCCTAACAATGAACCCTCTAGTCGGCTGCCTCCTAATTAGCATAGCTGAGTGGTTAAAAACCCAGGTTTCGAAGTGAGACAGCCTACGTCCAAACCCTAACTCAGCCATCTGCTGGCTACGTGGCCAGCACAAGCCCTTTAACCTTTCCAAGTCTTGGAGTCTTCATCTGGGAAATGGGTACTTTATACTCTCTGTCTCCCAGGGTTTTCTATGAAGAAGAAGCAGGGTAATACAAGTAGGCATGTTGTCTACATCGTATTTGATACGCAATAAAACTTAGCTGTTAACTATTTTTATGACATACAGCTCCAAAAAAGCAAAAGGAAATCTTAAAAAAAAAAAAAAAAAAAAAAAAAAAAACCCTAGAACATAAAGCCAGAGGACCTAAATCTTGAGCAAGTGACTAGACTTCTCTGGAGTTCTATTTCCTCATCTGTAAACAGGGGTGAGAGTCACGCAGTGACGGTTGCGTCAAGCCCTGGTTCCGAGGATTAAATGAGATCACAGTGGGAAAACACCTCATGAGCATAAACATTCTGCAAACATGACTTATTGTTATGACTAGTCGCACACCCCACCACGTCTTCCGCTGGGCATTGTAATGAAGGTCAGTGTGTACTGACACTGCATTCTCTCCATGCAAGCCCCACCATCACCTATGGGAGAGGATTTACTAACCTTTCTTAACGACGATGAAACCAAAGCTCAGAACAGTTAAGTAAATCATCAAAGGCCACAGAGGTAGGAAGTGGTAGAGTCTGGATTAAAATCCCAAGTCTTGGACTCCACACCTCTGGGCTGGACTGTCTCCTAGGGAAGGGAGGCTCACCCACCTAGAGCAGGGAAGAAAAGTGGCTCATCTGTGGTCACCCAGGGAGGGAGTGATGAGGATAGGGAGAAAAATTATACCTCAGTTCCCAGCCCAAGGATCTGCTTTTATCATAGCCCAACAAGTCCCCGCTATGGCAGTATTTCCTTCTGTTCATATGGCGACTTGTGTTTCCATTTGATCTTCACAGGAATTCTCTACAGGAACCTGGGCATAGGTCTTTCCCTTAGAGGAATGTGTGGGTCTTAAAATCTAGAGGGGGCAACTATCAAAACGTCATTCAGTGTTGCCCCCACACACACAAAACCAGGCCCCCAGCCGGTCAGAAAGCACTGCTGAGTTCCCGTTGCCCATGCAGCACACTGCTAGACAGAGAGAGGGAACTCACATTTATTGATCACTCGCTGAGCACCCGTCGCTAGGTTAGGACCATCAGGCTCCTTAACTTTTGAATGCTTTCATAAGGTAGGCATTGTTACTCTCCTTTTGTGGGCTAGGAACCCAGGGTCCACATGGTCATTAAGGAACAAAACTTTGGGCTGGGTGTGGTGACTCAAACCTGTCTGTGATCTAGCACCTCAGGAGGCTGAGGCAGGAGGATCGCTTGACATCAGGAGTTCAACATCAGCCTGGGCAGCATAGCAAGAACCCCTCTCTACAAAAATAAAAAGTTAGCTGGGTGTAATGGCACGTGCCTATAGTCCTAGCTACTCAGGAAGGTAAGGTGGGAGCATGGCTTGGGTTCACGAGTTTGAGGCTGCAGCGAGCTGATCTTGCCACTGCACTCCAAGCCTGAGCAACAGAGCAAGACCCTGTGACTTCAAAACCAACCAACCAAATAAACAAACCCAAACACATCTGACCCAAGACGCATGCTCTTATGGATGCTGTGTCCCTGTGTGTGCCAGGGCTTCTTCTGAAAACACAGGCAACCACAGTCAGTCTAAGGGAAATAGGCAAGGGTAACCAAAGCGCAAATACTTAAAATACTGCAAATACTTAAAATACTGCAAAAACATGATTTAAAAAAAAAGAAGAAGAAGAGCAGGTCTGAGGTTGTGCTAGCAGAGAATGGCCTTGGCTAATTCAGGAAGACTTCCTGAAAGAGGCGGTTTTTTCCCCAGGTCTGCTTTTGACATCTCTCTTTTTACAGTGCATCTGGGTAGTGAGCTTCCTCTCCTCCTTCTTCCTCAGCCTGCCCTATGGTGTGGCAGTGGGTGTCGCCTTCTCCGTCCTGGTTGTGATCTTCCAGACTCAGTTGTAAGTAACAGCTTTCACCCTCCCAGGCCCACAGTTGGGTCCTTGGGCCAGCCTGTGGAGAGCTCCCATGCCACAGCCCTGCTTAGCCCACTTTCACCTCTGGGCCTGGCACTGGAGGTACTTCCAGACCCAAGGAGAGCCTGACCCAGCCAGGACTGTGGGCACAGGCTGGGCTATTTGATTTCTCATATCCTGAAAACCCCAGGGGCAGCCAGCATGGCCTTGCTAGGGATGGCTGGGGAGAGGGCGGTGGCAGAGAAAGGAGGGCAACAGCAGACGGTTGGATTCAACATCCTTCCCAAGACACCGCCAGAACCCCAAACCAAAGGGGACCCCACCCCAGGAGAACGCCAGGTAGAAACGGATGCTGTGTTCTGCACACTGGGAGTATCAGAGAGAAGGGGCCCTGGTCAAGGCAGGGAGGGTGCTGAGTGTTGGGAGAATCCTGTCCTCTCTTCTTGAGAACTCAGAACAAGGAAGTGATGACTTCAGGGTCACTGAAGCTTGTCACCTTGTGTACTCACCCCACTTCTCTCCCCTGCCGCCTGGTCTCAGAGCTATGTCAAAGGCCTGTCTGTCATCCTCCTAGTTATAGGAGGCCACAGGCCACCAGACATGTGTCCCCAGTGCAAAAAGGCACAGCAAGTCTGGGGGTGAGGACAGGACCCCATCCTACCTTGGCTCTGCCCCTGCCCTGCCCCAGCACGGGCACCCTTCCAGGCCCATGTACCATTAGCGTTCTCTTATGTTTTTCTCTTCCTTCTTCATCCAGTCGAAATGGCTATGCACTGGCCCAGGTCATGGACACTGACATTTATGTGAATCCCAAGACCTATAGTAGGGTAGGTAATTAAAGCTTATGACCACCTTCTTTTGCTCTGTGCCACCCCAAGGAGAGATTGCTTTTTAAAGCCAATAAAGACATTTCTACAAATTGAGCCCAGTCTCCCTGTCACAGGCCCAGGATATCCAGGGGATTAAAATCGTCACTTACTGCTCCCCTCTCTACTTTGCCAACTCAGAGATCTTCAGGCAAAAGGTCATTGCCAAGGTAAGGCTCAGTCGCTGGTGACCAGAGGCTCTGGACAGAGAGTGGCCAGAGGATGGAAGCAGGAGGGCAGTGGGAGCCGAGAAGAGGCCACTCCTGTAGAGGGTGGAGGTCGAGATTGCTGTTGGCTCTCTCCCTGCAGACAGGTATGGACCCCCAGAAAGTATTACTAGCCAAGCAAAAATACCTCAAGAAGCAGAAGCGGAGAATGAGGCCCACACAACAGAGGAAGTCTCTATTCATGAAAACCAAGGTAAATGGAGGCCAGGAGAAGCCCCCATGCCCTGCTCTCCTGCCCATTCTGATACTGCCCCTGTTACTCGTGGTACACCGGGGCCCCACTTCCACCCTGAAAGGCAAAGACCGGAAGTCTCTGGGAACACTGCCTGGTGGCCACTGGGCATTTTTCTTCTTCTTTTTTTTTTTCTTTTTTTTTTTAGAGATGAAGTTTTGCTCTTGTCAACCAGGCTGGAGTGCAGTGGCGCGATCTCAGCTCACTGCAACCTCTGCCTCCAAGGTTCAAGCGATTCTCCTGCCTCAGCCTCCCGAGTAGCTGGGATTACAGGTGCCCGCCACCACGCCTGGCTGATATTTGCATTTTTAGTGGAGACAGGGTTTCACCATGTTGGCCAGGCTGGTCTCGAACCCCTGACCTGAGGTGATCCACCTACCTCAGCCTCCTAAAGTGCTGAGATTACAGGCGTGAGCCACCATGCCCAGCCTAGGCATTTTTCTTCTTGGATGAGGTGCTACCAGTTCCCAGGGTAGCCAATGAACTTCCACTACCCTTCTCCATTTTCTGGCTAAGACAGGACATAACCCATGGACTTTCGAACAAATCAGAGGGGACGCAGCAGTGAATTTCCTAGGGAACCCAGGCAGCCCAGGGCTAGCAGGGCTGGGGTGGGCATGGGAGTAATTCCTGTAATCCCAGCACTTTGGGAGGTTGAGGTGGGAGAATCACTTGAGGTCAGGAGTTCGAGACCAGCCTACCCAACATGGCAAAACCCTGTCTCTACTAAAAATACACAAAAAATAGCCTGGCGTGGTGGTGGGCACCTGTAATGCCAGCTATTCGGGAGGCCGAGGCACAAGAATCGCTCAAACCCAGGAAGCAGAGGTTGCAGTAAGCCGAGATAGTGCCACTGCACTCCAGCCTAGGCGACAGAGGGAGACTCTGTCTCAAGAAATAAAGGAGCTCAGTGTCCCAGAGGGTCTTCCTTCCAGAGAGAGTGGGTGGAGGCTTCAGTGCCTCTCCTGAGAGGGTCCTCTCTTTGTCTGGGTTGTAGGAGACCAAGCTTGCAGGCCCTGCCTAAGAAAGGGCTTTGGGAGAGGCCTCTCAGGTGGGGTTTTCAGAGTCCCTGTTCACCATCACCACGCAGAGCTATTCCCTCCACCTACACCTGTCATGCCCCTGCTTCAGCCACAGCAAAGTCTGGCTCGGCCTGGTGGTCCCTGACTGTGTCCATTGCCCCCACCCCTCCAGACAGTCTCCCTGCAGGAGCTGCAGCAGGACTTTGAGAACGCCCCCCCGACTGACCCCAACAACAACCAGACGCCAACTAATGGCGCCAGCGTGTCCTACATCACCTTCAGCCCCGACAGCTCCTCGGCTGCCCGGAGTGAGCCACCAGCATCTGCTGAGGCCCTTGACGAGCCCAGTGACACGCTGGCCAGCGTCCCGCCCTTCGTCACCTTCCACACCCTCATCCTTGATATGAGTGGAGTCAGCTTTGTGGACCTGATGGGCATCAAGGCCCTGGCTAAGGTGAGACCCTCGGGGACAGCAGACTCCGCCCCCTCCACCCTGCTCTCCCACATCCCCTTTCCTTGGAGCCCTCATTTCAGGGAGCTGAGGGACAAAACTCACCACGGAGGCTAAAGGCTCCTAGGAACCCCTCCTTTACCCAGACGCTACCAGAATAGGATGTTCTCCGCAGAGCGATCCCAGACAGCCAGTGACAACACATGGCTGGAGAGGTCTATCAGAGCTTCAGGCCCCCTGTGCTCCCAACACCCCCAGCAGAGGCCATCCCAAGTCCCTCCGAGGAACCCACCCAGGGGCTCTGAGGAGAGTCCAGTTTGGCTCCTGGTTCATGATCTGCTGCCCTTGTCCCTCATTCACCAGCCAGCCTAGGAGAGGAGAAGAAATAACAGCAGTGCCCCACACCATCAAGCCAGACAGACAGCGCACGGGACACCCTGAATGAATGTATCTATCTGATAACTTGCCAGCAGCCACCGCCAATGGTGGGGAGTCAGCAAACCTCAGAGCTGGCTCAGATAGAGACAAGCCAGGGAAACAACAGGCACAGAGAGTGTTTGGACTGACGTTCACCATCAACCAGGTGTGGGGAAGTCCCCATCCCCAGCCTTGGGCCTCCGCCGGCTTCCTTAGCCGGGATCTGGAGTCCAGGCCAGCCTTGGCTGAAGCTCTAGACTCCCTGAGCCTCCGTCCTCCCCTGCGGCTTCTGCCTGAAGCCACAGAGGAGTCTGGGAAAATCTAAGCTACTGAAAGAAGAGATCTAGTCCCACAAGAAGGGGTCATGGTGACTTTAAGTGCCTGCCACATTGGCAAAACCCCATTTCCGCCCCCTGTCCCAAAGAAGCCGTCAGCCAACACTCCAGGGAAAAGTGGTGTGCTTTGCTGCTATTTTTATCTTTGGCTGCTGGGCTCTCGGGGTTGCTTATTTGTTTGACTTCCCCTCTGAAGTACGTTTTGTGAATCACTTTTGAGACCCACTCAGAACATTCCTTTCCTTTTGCCTCCCTACCCCAACACTTCCAGCTGAGCTCCACCTATGGGAAGATCGGTGTGAAGGTCTTCTTGGTGAACATCCATGGTAAGAGAAAGAGGACGTTTAGGGACTGAAAGGCTGGCAAGGCGGGTGGGGTAGGAACAGGTTGGTGGGGTCTGAATAGTAAGTAGGTTGGAAATGAGAGCACTCAGATAACCCCCCAAGCGGCTGCCTGCTCATAAAAGCTTCAGGTATGAGTCCAAAGAGACCGGTCAGATTGCATAAACATCCTAGGGGTCCTGGTGACAGAGTGGGGATGAGAGCTCATGGGGTTACAAAAGGACAGCTAGGATTCTAATCTACCCGTAACTAATGTGCCGTGTATTCTTGGAGGAGTCACTTTATCTATCAAGGGATCTATTTCTACCTATGTAAAATGAGAGGGTTGACTAGATGGATTTGGGGATCCTCTCCCAACCAGAATCTCCGTGAATCTATATAGATATAAAGCACAGAGCACCCTGATTCTCCAGGGACCATATAAATATGCAGTTATATAGGCACACAGTCTCCAAAGGTGTGCATACACAGCCTTAAGGGCGTGGCCACAGAGCAGCAGACATTTACATCATTAGCATATATGCAAAGTGCAGAGACGTGGGCACAAGTGCACACAGACACACAGAAGCAAGTGAAGGGGCGCATACACACACACCCAGCCCCCTGCACTGGGTCACACCCACTCCAGCAGGGCCACAGGTCCCAAGCTCCGCATGGCCACGATCAGGGAGAAGATCTGCAGTGGCCATGGCCTGCTATGATATGCTGTGAAGTTAGAAGCAGTGGATTCTACCCAGCCTCTCTGGACACCCCCTCAGGAAACCATCTCTAGGATTAAGAGTAATAGTTCTGCCACACATTGAAAGTTGCTGGAAAGGTCCAGGAAAACAAGAGGAAGGATGGATGCTTGGGGGATAGAACTGGCAGAAACCTCCTCAAGGACGGCTTAGGCTTTACCACCCAAATCACCACAAAGTACCGACTCCCTAAATCAAACTGCTTCCTTCTGCCCTGGGTTGAAAGTTCAGCATCCTCAAGTTCACGTTGCCCTCTGCCGTCCAGAACTGATATTGCAATGCCAATGCCATGGCCCTCAGATACAGCAAGAGCTCCGACCTCAGGCCTCTCCTTTCCGTCCTGAGTCGGGTCTCGCCACCTTCCCCACCCCAGCTCCAACCCACAATGGCTGTTATCTTTCTGAAGGTGACCTTTTCTCCTTCTAGCCCAGGTGTACAATGACATTAGCCATGGAGGCGTCTTTGAGGATGGGAGTCTAGAATGCAATCACGTCTTTCCCAGCATACATGACGCCGTCCTCTTCGCCCAGGCAAATGCCAGAGACATGACCCCAAGACGAAACTTCCAAGGGGTAAGGTCCCTGCACCTGGAGAATCCTAGGCTCCAAGGCACTGAAATAGCAGGACCACGAGGCACTAGAAAGAACACAGGCAAAGGTTTAAGTTCCAATACCAACTCTGCCATTTATGTTTTCTGATAGAATGAGTCCCGTCAACTAACATTACCTACCTCCCAGCATTTTTCTTTTGTTTTTGTTTTAGGGTAAAATGATAATTACATCTTTTGTTTCACTTGAAAGCACTTTGTGTATTGTAAAAATTCTTTATCAATATAAATTTCCTGGTTGCACAAACTCCCAAAGCATAGTCTAGCATGCCCACTCTTCTGGCACTGTTCCCTGCCTCCTCCTTATCTGCTTCTAAAGGGGGCTTTGGGGAAGGGAGTGAGGGAAGTAAGCCTGCCCATTTTAACTTAGCAGAGCTTAGAGATTTCAGGCTGGTGATGGAGGAAGAGGTTGGGTCTGAGTTTTGTCTCCACTTTTTGACATTTAATTTACTAGCTCAGTAAGTGACCTATAAACGGGATACAAATAACACCATCTAAAACTCCAGAAGGCTGAGGAGTCAGAAAAAGCCCACCCCCCTTGGGTTCCCTGCCCAGGTATCCCCTGCCATGTCTCAGCCCTCAGGGTCCTCTCCCAGCTCAACTCCTGCCCTTGGCCTCCCAAGACTTTGTTTGTGCCCCAGCCCTGGGTAAAAACCTCCCCTTCCCTCTGTGGGTCATAAGAAAGGCTTTTCTGGCTCTGGAGCAACGATTTGCTCTTTGCCTTAAGAGACTGATAAAGGTGAAGCCATCTGCTCTAAGTGCTGAAAGACTGCCCAGGAACACACAGGGCGCTGGCTCCTGCCCTCCATGCCTAGAGGGAAACTCTGGGGAAACAGCGGGCTTTCCCGCTTCGTGAACTTGTCCGCAGAGCAAAGAGGGAGATTCTGGAGGAATCCGCATTATTTGTTGGTGCCCTAATCACGTTCAGCTACTCTGAACATGATATGTACACTTTATTAGTTACAGACTTATAATTTATATTTTATATAATATAGTTACATATTATAGACTATATTCGTAGATACAAATCACACACATATACATACACCTTTTCAACAGCATGGTGAGGGGCAAAGCAGGCAAAGCGAGGCTGGTTATCAGGCTCTTACAGATTAGAAAACAGATTCCCAGGAGGACAGGAATTCCCCAAGATCAGGCAGCTAGCCAGTAGTTTTTCTAAGCTGGGTAAAACCTTCCCTGCCTCTAATAGCCCACAAAGGAGGGAAGACCCTGATACACACCTGTCTGGTATAAGGGAGAAGGCCACAGCTGTGCTGTTTTTAGGCAGGTGAGGGAAAGGGCAAGAGGATGAATCATGTGTCAGGAAGCAATGTCCACTCAAAGCTGGCCACGTGTCCATCTTCCTGCCACCATCCACCAACTTTGCTGTTCAGTCACTGAAGCTCATTCTGCACTGGCTTCCTCCCTTCCAGGCTCCAGGGGACCCTGAGCTCTCCTTGTACGACTCAGAGGAGGACATCCCCGGCTACTGGGACTTAGAGCAGGTGAGCTGAGGGACAGGGCTGTGAGGGTGGGAGCAGGGTGAGGAGGGGCAGGACGGGGTTGCTCTCAAGTACAAGGTGTTCACTTGGCTGTCTCACCGCCAGCCCACAGCAGTCACATTCAAGGCCACAAAGATTTGTGCTCATTGTTTTTTCTTTTCTTTTCTTTTCTTTTTTTTTTTTTTTGAGACAAAGTCTCACTCTATTGCCCAGACTAGGGTAGCATGATCTTGGCTAACTCCAACCTCTGCCTCCCGGGTTCCAGCGGTTCCCCTGCCTCAGCCTCCTGAGTAGCTGGGACTACAGGCCTGTGCCAGGCTAATTTTTGTATTTTTTGTGGAGACAGGGGTTTCACTGTGTTGGCCAGGCTGGTCTCAAACTTCCGATCTCAAGCAATCTGCCTGCCTCGGTCTCCCTAAGTGCTGGGGTTACAGGCATAAGCCACCACGCCCAGCCTTTGTTTTCATTCTGCTCACTCCCTGAAAGGCATCCTGGGGAGATGGTGAGTCACTGGACCAAGTCCTGGAGAACTAGTATCTATTCTTACTCTCCAACACATCACCCATGTGACCTCGGGTGAGCCACATACACCCTGGGTCCTAGTTTTTATCACCTGTGAAATTAGGGAAACATAAGTCATGCCTGTCCCATCTGCCATACAAGATTGGCATGGGAGTCATTTGTTCTTTCACTCATTCAGCAGGTATTTACGGCGTACCTAGTGTTTGCCTGACGGAGTTCAGGATGGGCACACAGCAGTGAGCAAAACAAAGGCCTCTACCTCTTAGAAACTTATGTTCTGGTAGAATAGACGAATTCTGGGGCTACAAATGAATTATTATTGCATGTGGACAGGACTTAAGAACTAAAAGACATGTGGCTGGGTGCAATGGCTCACACCTGTAATCCCAGCACATTGGGAGGCTGAGGCAGGCAGATCACCTGAGGTCAAGAGTTCAAGACTAGCCTGGGCAACATGGAGAAACCCCGTCTCTACTAAAACTATGAAAATTAGCCAGGCATGGTGGCACATGCCTGTAGTCCCAGCACTCGGGAGTCTGAGGCATGAGAATCACTTGAACTTGGGAGGCGGAGGTTGCAGTGAGCAGAGATCGCGCCACTGCATTCCAGCCTGGGTGACAGAGTGAGACTCTGTCTCAAAAACAAACAAACAAAACAAAACAAAACCATCCCCATCCCCATAGGACCCATAGAAATTAACACCACCCCACCAATGCCCTGAATTAAAAGAAACCAGATGACTAGGTTTGGAGAAATCTGGCTTTGGGTCTATGAGAAATAGTGTCTCTCTTTGTGCCTCTTCCCACTCTTTTTGACATTGAGCTCCATGGTCCTCTGAATCCATCTCTCACAGTGCTGATGGCAGGTGGAACAGATTAGAAAATAGTGCTGGAGCCTCAGAGATCTGGCAGACTGATTTCTGGGCCCTCTTGGAATCTCCAGCATATTCCAAAAAGCCTGGAAAGGACCAAAATAGCTTATCAAAGCGAGAAAGGACTCTAGAGCTTTTCCACTGCAAACCTTCATTTTACTCAATGAAGGAAGTGATGCTAAAAGCGGGCAAGGGACACATGGAAAGTCACACAGCACACGGGAGGCAATTCACATGTAGATTTCAGCACCTGCTTCTGGCACGCCGGACTGGTTCACCTCCTAGCCTGACCCTGCCTCTCCCCTGTTCATACACACACTCTCACACACACATGCATGTGCGGTGCCTCATTCTGGCCAGGGGTTTCTAGGGTCACCTCTTGGTTGCAGCCAACTTGGTTGTGACCCCAGCTGGTCTAACCTTTCTCTTCCCCTCCCACTTCCTTCCGGTGGCTCCTGCAGGAGATGTTCGGGAGTATGTTTCACACAGAGACCCTGACCGCCCTGTGAGGGCCCCGCCAGTCCTCACGCTGCCTACAGAGTGCCTGGCACTTGGGACTTCCACAGAGGAGGAACCCGGGGTCGCAGGGAGTGTGGGGAGAAGGAAAGTGCACCCCCAGGGCCCGCATTCCTCTCTCCTCTCCCCCTTTCTCCTCCCCTCCTTCCCTCCCTGCATCTCCAGAGGGAGCCTCTCAGCAGCAGGGGGTGCTACCCTTACAGGAGTGAGAGTCTGGGCCAGTCTTCACCCGTCAGGCCCTGGCCACAGTGGGCAAGCCTCCTGACCACTCCACCCCACCCACCTCGGCCCTGTCCTTGGCAGCTGAAGGACACCTTGACTTCCAGCTTTTACAAGTGAGCCAAAAACAGAGGGACAAGTACAACTGTGCTGGCCTCCTGTGCAAGCTTCAAAAAGTGTCCCGGGGCCCTCATGGCTCGGTGTCAGATGGTGTCAGGCTGTCACGGGACATAGGAAAAAACTTGGTTGGGACTCTGGCTTGCCTTCCCCAGCTGCTTCAACGCTGTCTCTGGAAGCTCTGCACCCAGGGAAGGCCTTGGTAACTATGTGACCCCCACATCATCCCAAGGCTGCCCAAGCCACCTCTGCTGTCAGCACATCAGACTCTAGCCTGGACAGTGGCCAGGACCATCAAGACCACCAGAGCTACCTCCCCAGGGGCAGCCCACTAATGTTCTGCCTCAGCCTCCAGAAACATTGCTGCCTCTACCCTCAGAGGCTGCTCCCTTCCCCTGGAGGCTAGGTAGAAACCCCAAAGAGGGAGATCGGTAGCTGGCAGAATCTTCTGGCAACCTAGAAATAGATACCAGCAATTCTGCACAAAAGCTTTTGGGAATCCCTCTTTGTACCCAGAGACTCAGAGGGGAGGAAGGTGCTAGTACCAACACAGGAAAAACTGATGGGACCTGAGCCCCGACAGTCTCCCTTGACCTCAGGGACCAGCAGGGAAATGCCTCCCCTTGGTAAATCTGCCTTGTCCTTTACCTGGAAAAGAGCCCATCATGTTAACTCTTCCTTACCTGCTTGTGGCCCAGAGCCACGATGGGGTTCTTCTGCAGGCAAGGGAGGAAGTCCTCCAGGATCCGCTGCATCCCCTGTCTGCATGCAGATGTGGAAGGGGGCTGATCCAGATAGCGTCTTCCTCCACAGGAAGATTCCTTAAGACCCTTAAGACCTGAGGCCATCTTCTCCTAAGAAAATGAAAATAAGGGCTAAGTTCTCCATATATACAAGGAGGTATTGAGAGGAACCCCACAGTTGACTTGAAAATAAATAGGTTCCATGTGTAAGTGTTTTGTAAAATTTCAATGGAAATGCACAGAAAATCTTCTGGCCTCTCGTCTCTGCTTTTCTCAGGCTTCTTCAACTTAATGACCCCTTCTCTAACAGGTTGGGCTGGCCCAGCCTAGGAAAACATCCCAATTTCTAACTTCAGCCAGACCTGCATTGTGTGTCTGTGTGTTGAGTGAGCTGGTCAGCTAACAAGTCTTCTTAGAGTTAAAGGAGGGGGTGCTGGCCAAGAGCCAACACATTCTTGGCCCATGAGTATTGCTTTTCTGTGAATTCATTATGCCATCTGGCTGCCAATGGAACTCAAAACTTGGAAGGCGAAAGACAATGTTATCTGGGATTCACCGTGCCCAGCACCCGAAGTGCCAAATTCCAGGAGGACAAGAGCCTTAGCCAATGACAACTCACTCTCCCCTACTCCACCTCCTTCCAAGTCTAGCTCAGGCCCAGGAGGTGGGAGAAGGTCACGGAGCCTCAGGACATCCCAAGTCAGAGCCCCCTTTGAACCAAGTATCAAGATCCCCTGAGAACTTGACGAAGTTACCCTTAACCCCCAGAACAGCCTCGGAACTGAAGGGGATTGTTGGCCCAGTGGCCTGGAGTTGGGGCTCAGAGAGAACAGGGCCCGCCGTGGAGGCGAGATTGAAACACGTGGGGCAGAGGGAAGACACTGAAGAAAACATCTCTGCTTGAATATTTGGGAAAGAACACTCTTCTGGACTTGGTTGGAGCAGGAAGGATGGAGGCAAAGTAGTGAAATAATCCAGAATTTCAACACGTTTTAATGTTCTTAGTGATACTGACCTGTGATGATATGATTCCCAGGGAGGACTGGGAACCTTATCTCTTGAGATATTTGCATAATTTATTTAATTTAAGCCTCATTCTCCTTTTGTTCGTTTTGGTAATAAAGTGGATTTGAAAAGTGAACAAATGCACATGTTTGGGTGGTTTTATAGAAAATCAAAACAAGTCATCTCCACGGAGACCTGGCCTTGCTTTGCATTATCCTGGCGGGAAGCAGTGAGGATTCAGATTTCTCCATGGGTCTCCCAGCTCCTCTCCAGGTTCTAATTTTCCACTCCTAGGAATGCATAAACTTCCACGATCCAGCTAAAGAACAGAAACTGGGGAGAGAAGATTGGGCTGAGGGGTCCCTACACCCAGGACCAGTACCCACAGCCAAGTCTGTGATTTTCATGGCTATACGGGATATCAAAGCCCCATCATCCCTCTACATACCTTTCACTCACCAATTCTTTCACACTCATGGGATGCCTATTAAGGCCAATCCCATCATTACCCAGCAAAGCCTTTGGAATCCTTAGTTTGGGGGAGCACACAATCTAATCCCACCTTTTGCTCTCCTGTTTGTGAGACAATGCAAGGAGAGTGAGGCCACGGGATTCAATTGTCTTACAAGCTAGGTTGGCTCTCAACTGTGTTTACCAACAATCAGAAAGGGCAGAAGATAATAGGAATCACAGAAAAACAAAAAGCAAAGGCATAAAGGAGACAGAAAGAGGATGAGGTGGAAAGAGATGAAGGACCAGAGATTAAACAAAACAAAGAGGGAAGGGAGATGAATGGTCAATGGAATGGAGATACACAGGAATAAAAAGATGGGGAGAGGCCAGGCACAGTGGCTCATGCCTATAATCCCAACTGTTTGGGGATTTAACGGGTTACTTGAAGCCAAGAGTTCAAGACCAGTCTGGCCAACATAGTGAGACCCCTCTCTCTTAAAAAAAAAAAAATGGGAGAACTAGAAGAAGGAGAAACAGTTGAAGGAAGCGAATATGTTGCAAAGGCAGAGAAGTCAATGAGTCCCAAAATGATATTTATTTAAGATAAACTACCCTTGCTTTGGCTATTCAGCTGAGCTGTGGGATTTGGGTAAATTAGCCATTAGCATCCCTCCCATAGGAGTTTTAGACTTTTTTTTCTAATGATGCTATCTTAGCCTGATTTCCCCTGGATGCAGAACCTGAGACAAGTCTGTGCTTGGGCTATTCAGGCAGTGATCTCAGGGAGAGGAGTGATGCACAGAGTGAAAGCCAGCACAAGAATGAGCTACTGTGAAAGGCAACTGGGGCTCCACCCGCCCATCCTTCCCAGGAGAGCTGTGAGATGCATCTGCAAACTGTCATAGAGAAACATTGAACCATCACACCCACATTCCATTGATCAAGGATGGCCCTATGGGTATTAACTCTTCAACAAATATAGGATGCATGGACATGCGCACAGAGCAGTTCCCCAAGGTGACCCATGCTAGGGCATCAGTTATGCACCCGCAGGAAGGAAGAAGTATGGCATAGCTCCTGGGAGGGGCTGGACCACCCAGAACCATTATTCCAACAGAGGCTTAGTAGGAGCGTTCTGAGTGGCACGTAAGCAGCATCTACATCGGGTACATTTCTTTAGGCTTTCATCTTCCAAACCCACTGTGACCTATGTAGTTGTCTAACTACAACATAGCATTAGTCGTATAAGGAGGAGTATAGAAGCATTTGTAAGACAGCCATCTCACCATTCTAGACTGGAATGGCATCATTTTAAGACTGTGAATCCCTGAACATGCCCAAGAAGAGGTAAACTAACCACCCACCAGGGAAGTTCTCAGAGGAGCTGCTGCTCTAGACGGTAGATCATATAAGATGACACTGAGACCTCCTATCTCTAAATCGCATAACATGAAAGCAGATTCTTTAGAATTATGGGAGTTACTTCCTACGTCCAGAGCTGGAAGTAAACTCTTTTCTTTCAACAAAGATTTTTGTTTAAATAAGGGACTTTTTTAACAAACTTTTTATTTGGAAATAATTTCAAACTAATAAAAAGTTACAAAGCTAAAAGTATCACAAGAGGCTAGATGCAGTGGCTCACACCTGTAATACGAGCACTTCGGGAGGCCAAGGCAGGAAGATCATTTGAGGCCAGGAGTTTGAGACCAGCCTGAGCAACAAAAGGACATCCCCACCCCTACCCCCATCTCTACAAAGACAATTTAAAATTTGTTTAAAGTAGTTGTGCATGGTGGCACATGCCTGTAGTCCTAGCTACAGGAAGGCTGAGACAAGAGGATCACTTGAGTCCAGGGATTTGAGATTACAGTGAGCTATGATTGTATCACTGTACTCCATCCTAGGCAACAGAGCAAGGCCTTGTCACTAAAAAGCAAAAAAAAAAAATCACGCAATAAACACTGTATGCTCTTTAATCTGGTTCACTTACGGTTAACATTTTACCCCATTTGCTTTATCATTTACTCTCTCTCTCTTTT
>NW_016107353.1:3607658-3612087 GCF_001604975.1 Cebus imitator | reverse complement strand
TGATCTCGGCTCACTGCAACCTCTACCTCCCAGGTTCAAGCAATTCTCCTGCCTCAGCCTTCTGAATAGCTGGGATTACAGGCACCTGCCACCATGCCCGTCTAATTTTTTTTTTTTTTTTTTTTGTATTCTTAGTAGAGAAGGGGCTTGGCCATGTTGGCCAGGCTGGTCTCAAACTCCTGAGCTCCAGTGATCCACCTGCCTCGGCCTCCCAAAGTGCTGGGATTACAAGCATGAACCACCGTGCCCAGCCAATTTCTCTTTTCTTTTTCTCTGTGGACATACATAACTTTTTTCTGAGCCATTTGAGGGTAAACTCCCTTAACTTTACATACTTCAAAGTGTATTTCCTGAGACATAGTCTCCTACTTAATCACAGTACAGTTATCAACTTAATGCATTTACATTGATGCAACACTTGTATCTAATCTACCATCCATATACTAATTTTGTCAGTTTGTCTAATGAATTCCTTTGTAGCATTTTTTCTCTCCAGCATAGGATCTAATCTAAAGTCAAGTATTGAATTTATTTTCTATTTTTTTTCTTATTTATTGAGACAAGGTCTCACTCTGTCACCCAGGCTGGAGTACAGTGGAGCTATCACAGCTCAGCACAGCCCCAGCCTCCTGGACCAGGTGATCCTCCCACCTCAGCCTCCCAAGTAGCTTGGATTACAGGTGCACGCCACTACTCCTGGCTAATTTTTGGTATTTTTTGTAGAGATGGGATTTCCCCCATGATCCCCAAGCTGGTCTCAAATTCCTTAGTTCAAGCAATCCTCCTTCCTCAGCCTCCCAAAGTACTAGGATATAGGCATAAGCCACCATGCCAGGCCAGGTATTGAATTTAGCCACATGCATTTTAGTGTCCTGTAATCTGGAACATTTCCACAACTCGTCTTTGTCTTTTACGGCATTGACATTTTTTGAAGACTGTGGTTCACCCACCCTTTCTTTGTATTCCTCATTTTGCATTTGTCTGATATTTCCTCATGATGACACTGAGGTTTTGCATTTTCTCCCAGAACACTCCATAAGTAATGCTCTGTCCTTTTCTGCCTAACATAACTGGAAGCACATAACGGCCACCAGTCTCTCATAGGTGAACTTAATTTTGATTACTCAGGTGGGATATTGCCCGATTTCTCCATTGTGTAATTACTGGGCTTTTTTTTTTTCTCCCTTGCAAATGAGAGTTTGTGAGGACGCACCTTAAGACCGTGCAAATATTCTGCTGCTCATTAAAAGTTCCCTTAGGTTGAGTATCCATTGACAATTCTTGTCTGACCCTATCAATTCTATGACGGTTGCAACATGATGATTCTCCAACCCCAGCACACCCTCACATTTACCAGTCCTGCTATTGGCATCCTACTACAAGCAAGGGTACTCGCTTCTCACCCGTTCTACAATTTCTTAAAAATTGTCTATGTATGTTGTTGTGCCTGTTTATGTGCACATGTATATGTATGAATATGTATATACGTATGTGTATGCGTATTTGTAGGTATGGGTATGTAGTCATGTGCCACATAACGGTGCTTCAGTCAATGACAATCACATATACAATGGTATCCCATGAGGTTGTAATACTGTATTTTTATTGTACCTTTTTCTGTTTAGATACATAAATACTTAACATTGTATTATAGTATGCAGTACATAGCATGCTGTACAGGCTTCTAGCTGTGGACCAACAGACTACACTACATAGTCAAGGTGTGTAGTAGGCTATGCCATCGAGGTTTGTGTACACTCTAGGATGTCCACACAATGACAAAATCGCCTGAAGAGATGTTTCTCAGAATGTGTCTCCATCGTTAAGCAATGCATGAAGAGGGCCCTCACTAGACATCAAATCTGCCAGCACCTTGATCTTGGACTTCCCAGCCTTCAGAGCAATGGTGTGTACATGGACATATTACCTCGTGCTGACTGCTGAAAGTTCCAGGAAGCAAAGACACCCAGTAAAAAGGAACAAATCTAGTACCCAGATTTCAGCTTCTAACACCATTCCTTTCTAAAAGGAGACAGAACTCCTCAAAAGAAATGGCTGATCCCGAAGCCAAGTAGGATTCGTACAAGATAAGTCTGGAACACATTTTTATACCATAAAGCAAGGAACTGTTCCAAAAAATTGATGAGAGTATGTGACAAGCCCACAGGAACCAGATCAAAGTGGCCTCTACTAGCAATGTAAACATCAAAATAATAACATGTAATAATGAATTATAAACCATTAAAAACAAGAATTGAGCTCATACCAGTGATGATGATTGAGAGAGAGAGAGAGAATTAGAAAGGCTTTGTAGTTGAGATAGACTATTTGTGTTGCTCCAAAATTCATATGTTGAAATCCTAACCCCCAAGGTGATAGAATTAAGGGTCTTTGGGAGATGATTAGGTCATGAGGGTAGAGTCCTCATGAATGGGATTAGTGCCCTTAAAAAAGAGACCCAGAGATAGCTCACCCTCTGCTATGTTAGTTTACAGTGAAATGACAGCTACGTGTGGACCAGGAAGAGGGCTCTCACCAGACATTAAATCTGCCAGCACCTTGATCTTGGAATTCCCCATATCCTTGGATTCCCTTGATCTTGTCATCCCAATATCTGTGTCCTAGAAAGGCGTAATGGCTACTGGCCCCCAGAGGGAGGCACACTGCAGAAGTGGCATGACAATCTGAGGAGTTCCACTGACCAGCTCCCCTGTGAAACTGGTGAAAATTATGTTTAAAAAAACATTAAATCCTCTAGAAATAGTCCTAAGGGCAAGCAGCAAATGAAGAAACATCTACTCAAGAAAATCTATGAAAATTTAATAAGAAAGCAAAAGCTATAAGCCTAGAACATCTTTATGTTAGCCCCAAAGTATATCTTTATGTTCTTTATGTCTAATAGCCCCCAAAGTACATCGTTGTGTTCTAAGTAGGGACAGACTCTACCAGATATACAGGAGGGTTAGTCCTTACTGTGGATAACTGAAACCGTGGGTTTTACTTTACGCAGTTTCAGTTACCAGCACTCAACCCGGATCTGAAAATATTAAATGGGAAACTTCCAAAATACACAATTCATAAGTTTTAAATTGCATGCTGTTCTGGGTAGCGTGATGAAATCTTGCACAATCCTGCCATAGTCCCGTCTGGAATGTGAATCACCCCTTTGTCCAGTATATCCATGCTGTATACACCGTGTGCTCATTAGTCACTGAGTAGCCATCTGAGTTATCAAATTAACTGTCTTGGTATCACAGTGCTTGTATTCAAGTAACCCCTATTTTACTCAACAATAGCCCCAAAGTACAAGCATCATGATGCTGGTATATTGCAATGATTGTTCTGTTTTATTATTAGTCATTAATATATTACTATGCCTAATTTATAAATTAAACTTTATCATAGATATATATAATATGTACATGAAAAATCATAATATAAATAGGGTTTTGTATTATCCAAGGTTTTGGGCATCTACTGGGGGTAGATAGAATATTAGAATATGTGACCCACAAATAAGTGGGGTACCACTCTGTTTTTTTATTTAAGAATATGCTATTTCTTTCCATTTGTGTAAGTCTTCTTTTGACAATTTTAGAAGTGTTTCCTTATATAGCTCTTACTTATTTCTTTTTTCTTTTTCTTTTTCTTTTTTTTTTTTTGAGACAGTCTCGCTCTGTCGCCCAGGTTGGAGTACAGTGGCGTGATCTTGGTTCACTGCAATCTCTGTATCCCGGGTTCAAGCGATTCTCCTGTCTCAGACTGCCCAAGTAGCTGGGACTACAGGCCCGCACCAATATGCCTGACTAATTTTTGTATTTTTAGTAGAGACAGGGTTTTGCCACGTTGACCAGGTTGGTCTCGAATTCCTGACTTCCAGTGATCCACCCGCCTTGGCCTCCCAAAGTGCTGGGATTACAGGTGTGAGCCACCATGCCCAGCTAGGTCTTACACATTTCTTAAGTTTAACCCTAAATTGTTTTTACCTTTTTTATTGTCTTTTTTTTTTTTTTTAATTTTGACTCCTGATTTTATTATTCAATTTCTTTTTTTCATTTAAAGTAGTCTTCTGTGGTTGGGAAGCCTTGCCTCCCAAGACCAGAGTCAGTTGGAGCTGGTTGTTGTTGGGAGTGGGCTGGGGAACTGGGGTGGGGAGACCCCCTGCTCTGCTGGCGGTCCTCAGTCCCCAGCTTCATTTTCTTCTAATGTTTCCCCACTGGTGGCATTCTCTGCAGTCTTGGAGGCCTTCTTTTTTTTTCTTTTTCTGGGTTTTTTGACTTGCAGAACTCTGGAGGAGGGCCTTTAGCTCTGCATCCTGGACCTCCATCTCAGACTTATAGAGGTCAGGCTCAAAGGGACCGCTGGTTATCCGCATGGGGCCATTGGGCATGAGCAGAACTGTAAATTTAAACTGGGCAACAAATTCACC
>NW_016107353.1:3585641-3606958 GCF_001604975.1 Cebus imitator | reverse complement strand
TACCTTTCTTCATTTCCTTTTCTTTCTTGAAGATTTTCCCTGTTTCTTCCATAATCATGGCATCACCTTTCTCACACAGGCTCAGTACCGACACACCTGAGCTAGATGCTTCCACCAAGGACCGAAGTACCCGGTTGGCGATGTCGCCCCCCATCTTATACTTGGTCAAGACCAGGTCCTCGGCGATAGTTTGCTCCTGCTGCTTGTCCTTGCCCGACATCTTCCTACCACCACCACTGCAGCCTGGTTTCCCCTGAGCCGCCGCCTCTGTCCCCCTTCCCAGCCGCAGGCTGTGGTCAGAGTCCCCTAGGTCCTCGAGGAGAGGGCAAGCGAACTTTATTGTCTTTATAAATAGAATCTCTTTTATTACATTTTTTTAACTGGTTGTTGTTTACATATATAAAGGCTATCAATTCTGTATGTTCATTGTGCATCCAGACTACTTACTGAATTCGCTTACAATGTAGTAGTTCTGCTTTTCATTGCTTCAGGTTTTCCAGCTATACATTCTATGTCTCAAATGACTATACTTGTACCTCCTTCTCAAATTTTATACCTATAATTTCTTTCTCTTACCTTATTGCATTGACTAGTATCCACAAAACAATGTTAAGGACAGTAGACATTCTTACACCATTCCTGACTTTATTATAAATGTGTCTAGTTTTTCTCTGACTAAACATGATTTTTGCTTTGCATTGGGACAAATATATATTTTCTTATTTTAAGATTTTTGTCAAGAATGAATAGAGAGAGATCAACAACTGACATGACAATCTGAGGAGTTCCACTGACCAGCTCCCCAGTGTAACAGGTGAAAATTATTTTTTAAAAAAACACATTTAGGCCAGGTGTGCTGACTCATGCCTGTAATCCCAATACTTTGGGAGGCCAAGGTAGGCAGATCACTTGAGGTCAGGAGATCAATACCAGGTTGGCCAACATGGTGAAATGCTGTCTCTACTAAAAATACAAAAATTAGTCAGGCATGGTGGTGGGTACCTGTAATCCCAGCTACTCAGGAGGCTGGGGCAGGAGAATCTCTTGAACTCGGGAGGCGGAATTGCAGTGATCCAAGTTCACGCCATTGCACACCAGCCTGGGTGACAGAGTGAGAATCTCCAAAAAAAAAAAAAAAAAAACCAAACAAACAAAAATGCTTTAAAGCCTCTAGACTGAGGGTAAGCAGCAAGTGAAGAAACTTCTATTCAAGAAAATCTATGAAAATTTAGTAAGAGAGCAAATATAAACCTTTCAGAAGAAAACACAAAGGTAAATCTTCATGATCTTAAATTTGGCAAAGAATTATTAGATATAACTCCAAAAGTGTGAGCAACAAAAGAAAAAATAGGCAAATTGGACTTCATCAAAATTTAAAACTTTTGAGCAAGATGGCTGGCTAGAGATGCCTGGTGCTCGTCTCCCTGTAAACCAAACTGCTGCAGCATGGTGCAATATTGAGACTATAGTCACTTTTGCAGTGTGCCCTCCTCTGGGGGCCAGTAACCACTACACCCTTCCAGCACACAGATGGCTGAAGGCTCCAACCCTGGAGAGCCAGACCCCATGTTGGCTGACCCACTGTGTACACACACATGCTTCCAACCTGAGAAACAGAAACAGCCAGGTGAGCCCACCCCTGGCAAAGCCACAGCATCATACCACAAATTCTCTCAGTGTAGGCTACTGGGAAACTTGCAAACATCACTAGTGTGGATAATAGCTGAAGAAGCTACTTAGAGACTACATTACTGCATCCACCTAGACCCAAGGCCAATGCACCCCACTGTACTGACACCCCAAGACTCATTCATACAAATAAACTTTTCCCTTGAAAACCTATTCCTTAAAAATAGAAAAGATGATTTTCTACTAGATATGTAGAAATTAATGTAGAAATACATCAACCATGAAAAAGAAGGGAAATATGTCACCTCCAACAGAAAACAATAATTCTCCAGTAATAAACAATAATCATAAGAAATATAAGAAATGCCAGAAAGAAAAACAACGCAAAATAATAATCTTAAAGAAGCTTGAACAGATGGGCACGGTGGCTCATGCCTGTAATCTCAACACTTTGGGAGGCCGAGATGGGCGGATCACTTGAGGTCAGGAGTTTGAGACCAGCCTAGCCAACAGGATGAAACCTCATCTCTACTAAAAATACAAAAATTAGCTGGGCATGGTGGTGGGCACTTGTAATCCCAGCTACTCAGGAGGCTGAGGCAGGAGAATCATTTGAACCTGGGCAGCAGAGGTTACAGTGAGCCAGATTGCACTACTGCACTCCAGCTTGGGCAACAGAGTGATATTCAGTCTCAAACAAAAAAGAAAGAAAAGAAAGAAACTTGATGGGGCCAGGCATAGTGGCTTATGCCTGTAATCTCAATAATTTGAGAAGCCAAGATGGAAGAATGACTTGAGGCCAGGGATTCGACACCAGCCTGGACAACATAGCAAGACCAGATTTCTACAAAAAAAAAATAAATAATTAGCTGGGCGTGGTGACACACAGCACAAGAGGCGGAGGCAGGAGGATTGCTAGAGCCCAGAAGTTTGGGGTTATAGTGAGCTATGATCACACCACTGAGCTTCAGCCTGGGCAAGAGAGTGAGACCCTGTCTCAAAAACAACAATGACCAAAAAAAATTCAGTGAGATACAAAAAAACGCACACACACACACACACACACACACACGCACACAAAAATATAGACAATTCAACAAAATCAGAAAAATAATTCATAATTTTAATAAGAAATTCAACAACAAAAATATTTTTTTAAAAAAAGACAAAAATCTCAGAGTTGAAGAATTTAATGAATTCAATAAAAATTTAACCACACAGTATGCCAAGCATATATGAGAATTTCTGAACTGGAAGACATATATTTTGAAATACCAATGACATTTTTCACAGAAATAGAAAAAAAAGTTATAAAATTTGTGTGGAACCACAAAAGACTCCAATTAGTCAAAGCAATCCTGAGCAAAAACAACAATGCTAGAGGTAACAAAATACCAGACCTCAAAATATACTACAGAGCTCTAGTAACCAAACAGCATGTTATTGCATAAAAACAGACACATAGGACAATAGAACAGAGTAGAGAACCCAGAAATTAATCCACATATTTACAGCCAACTGATTTTTGACAAAAATGTCAAGAACACTCATTGGGACAGCCTCTTCAATAAATGATGCTGGGGGCTGGGTGCAGTGGCTCACATCTATAATCCCAGAACTGTGGGAGGCTGAGGTGGGAGGATTCTTGAGCCTGAGAAGTCGAGGCTGCAGTGAGCTGTGACTGCACCACTGCATTCCAGCCTGGGTAACAGAGTGAAATTCTGTCTCAAAAAAAAAGTGGTGCTAGGAAAACTGGATACCAGTTTGCAGAATGAAACTAGACTACCACCTCTCGCCCTACACAAAAGTCAACAGAAAATGGATCTAAGACCTAAATGTAAGACACACAACAATAAAACTACTAGAAGAAAACAAGCAAAACACTTCAGGACACTGGTCTGGAAAAAGATTTCATAGTTAAAACATTAAAAGCATAGGCAACAAAAGCAAAAATAAACAAACTGAATTATCAAACCAAAGAGCTTTTGCACAACCGTGGAAACAATCAACAGAGTGAAAAAACAACTTACAGAATGGGTGAAAATATTTTCAAACTACTTATCCAACAGGGAATTTATATCCAGAATATGCAAGGAACTCAAATATCTTAACAGCCAAAAAATAATGTGATTAAAAAATGGGCAAGTGACCTGAACAGACACTTCTCAAGAGAAGACACATAGATGACTGACAGGCATATTTTTAAAATGCTGAACATCACTAATCATCTAGGAAATGCAAATCAAAACCACAGTGAGTTATCAACTCACCCCAGTTAGAATGGCTACTATCAAAAAGACAAAATATAACAAATGCTGACAAGGATGTGGAGAAAAGGGAATTCCTATACACTGCTGGTGAAAACATAAACTAGTACAGTCACTGTGAAGAACACTATGGAGTTTCAAAAAAAAAAACAAAAAACTACAGGCGGGCAGCCAGGCATGGTGGCTCATGCCTGTAGTCCCAACACTTTGCGAGGCTGAGGCGGGTGGATCACCTACATTACCCTCACTGCCCAGGGGCCCAAAAATCTGTCAACATGCCCAGTCCACCAATGTCTCTACTGGCATCAGAGCAAGCCACCTGGAGGCCTAATAGTCAGCCTCCCTGGACCCACTAACACTAATGCTAGCATAAGCTGCCCTGGGAACCAAAGACAGCATGCTCAACCCCCTGCTGCCACAACTGGTGCCCAAAAGCTAGCCTACCTGGCACCCTAGACCCCAGCAAAAACTTCACCACAGCCTCCACTAATAACTGCACCCTAAGCCACTGAGGAAATTACAGATACCACTGATGGTATTTACAACTGAAAAAACCATAGAGAGATTATACTAGTACATTCACCCAAAATCAAAGCCAAAGTGCCCTGCCCGCCAAGAACACATGTACATATTCAGGAATAAGTCTTCCTCTATGAAAGCAAATTCAAAAAATTGGAAAACCAGATGCACAGATGTCAATGTAAAGACACAGGAAACATGAAAAAGTAAAGGAATCTAAATGTTTTCTTGGAATGTTTGTTTTTACATAAAAAAAAAAGATAAAGGACTCTGACACCTCCAAACGAACACAAAAATCTCCAACAATAGATCCCAATCAAAAAAAATTCATGAAATCCCAGATAAAGAATTCAAAATACAGATTTTAAAGGTGCTCAGTGAGATACAAGGTGGTTCTGAAAAACAATACACAGAAATCAGAAAAACAATTCAGGATATGAATGAGAACTTTACCAAAGAGATGGAGTTTTTTGTTTTTTTTTTTTAATTTTGGAACTGAATAATTCATTGAATTAAATATAAAATACGTTTGAAAGCTTCAATAATCTAGATCAAACAGAAGAAAGAATCTCAGAACTAGAAGACAAGTCTTTTGAACTAACCCAGTCAGATAAAAATAAACAAGAATTAGAAAGAATGAGAATGAAGGCCGGGCACGGTGGCTCACACCTGTAATCCCAGCACTCTGGGAGGCTGAGGTGGGCAGATCACCTGAGGTCAGGAGTTCAAGACCAGCCTGACCAACATGGTGAAACCCCGTCTTTTAAAAAAATAAAATAAAATAAAATAAAGAAAGAATGAGAATGAATGAAGCCTTTGTGACATTTGGGACAACATAAAGTGAATAAACATTCAAATTATCACTGTCCCTGAGAGTGAAAACAAAGAGTTAGAAAACCTATTTAACAAAATATTAGTTGAAAACTTCCCAAGTCTAACAATAGACCTAGATATCCAGATAGAGGAGGCCCAAAGATTCCCTAACAAATATAATAGAAAAAGACCTTCTCCATGGCATATTATAATCAAGTTGTCTAAAGTCAAAGCAAAGCACAGGATACTAAAAACAGCAAGAGAAAATCATCTAGTCACCTTTGAAGAATGCCACATCAAAACCTTACAGGCCAGGAAAGAATGGGATAACATATTCAAAGTGCAGGAAGAAAAAACCTCAAGGATGCTATATCCAGCAAAATTCATAAACAAAAGAGAAACAGTCTTTCCCAGAGAAGCAATTTCTGAGGGAACACACCACAAGACTAGCCCTACAAGAAATGCTCAAGGGAGTCCTGGACTTGAAGTCAAAGGACATTTATCACCATAAAAACACACAGAAGTATAAAACTCAATGGTAAACCAAACATATAAATGAGGAAGAGAAAGGACTTAAGTGGTACCACTGCAGTAAACCACCAAACCACAATTACTATCAATAAAAGAAAAGAGCAAAGACTATATGAAACAACCAGAAAACAATGAACAATATGACAGTAACAAAACCTCACATATTACTAATAACCTTGAATGTGAATGAATTAAATTATCCACTTAAAAAATATAGGCTGGCTTAATGGATAAAGAAACATAATGCAACCAAATAGTGCCTACAAGAAAGACACATCTACACCTAAAGGAATGGGAAAAAGATACTTCATGCAAATGGAAACCGAAAGCAAGCAGCAATAGCTATACTTACATAAAATAAAACAAACTTTAAGTAAAAACAGTAGAAAGGGGGCCGGGTGCAGTGGCTCATGCCTGCAATCCCAGCACTTTGCAAGGCTGAGACGGGCATATGGCGAGGTCCGGAGATCAAGACCATCCTGGCCAACATGGTGAAACCCCATCTCTACTAAAAATACAAAAATTAGCTGGGTGTGGTGGCACGTGCCTATAATCCCAGCTACTCAGAAGGCTGAGGCAGGAGAATCGCTTGAACCTGGGAGATGAAGGTTGCGGTGAGCCGAAATCGCACCACTCTACTCCAGCCTGGTGACAGAGGGAGACTCCATAAAAATAAATAAATAAATAAAGGCCAGGCACGGTGGCTCATGCCTGTAATTCCAGCACTTTGGGAGGCCAAGGTGGGCAGAAAACTTGAGGGCAGGAGTTCAAGACCAGCCTGGCCAACATGGTGAAATCCTATCTCTACTAAAAATACAAAAAAAAAAAAATTAGCCAGGCCTGGTGGCAGGCCCTTGTAATTCTAGCTATTCAGGAGGCTGAGGCAGGAGAATCACTTCAACCCAAGAGGCAGAGGTTGCAGTGAGCCGAGATCGCACCACTGCACTCCAGCCTGGGCAACTGGGCTAGAAAACCTATTTAATAAAATATTAGTTGAAAACTCCCCAAGTCTAGCAAGAGACCTAGATATCCAGATAGAGGAGGCCCAAAGATCCCCTAACTTTTTTCTACTTCCTCTCAAAAAAAAAAAAAAAAAAGAAAGAAAAGAAAAGAAAAAGAACAAAAGAAAACAGGAAAAAAGGACAAAGAAGATCACTATATAGTGACAAAATGATCAATCCAGCAAGAGGATATAACAATTCTAAATATATATGCACCCAACACTGGAGCATTCAGGTTGATAAAAACAAATACTACTAGACCTAAATAGAGAGATAAATGCCAATACAATAATAGTGAGGGAATTATATCCCTCACTCTCAGCATTTGATCATTTGGATAGAAAATCAACAAAGAAATATTGGATTTAAACTGGACTCTAGTGCAAATGGATCTATTTATAGAAAAATTTATCCAACAACTACAGAATATACATTTTTCTCATCAGTACAGAAAACAGTCCCCAGGATAGATCACATGTTAGGCCATAAAACAAATCTCAACAAATATTTATAAATCAAAATCATATCAGATCATAATGGAATAAAACTAGATACTAATACCAAGAGGAACTTTAGAAACTATACAATGCACATAGGTTTTGCAAGAAAAAAAATAAAAAATAAAAATAAAAAAAAGAAACTATACAAATACATGGAAATTAAACAACATGCTCCTGAATGACCATTAGGTCAATGAAGAAATTAAAGTGGAAGTCAAAAAGCTTCCTGAAACAAATGAAAATAGAAACTCAACATACAAAAACCTGTGTGATACACCAAAAGCAGTGCTAGGAAGGAAGTTTATAGCAGTTAATGCCTACATCAAAAAAAAGAAAAAAGAAGAAAGATTTCAAATAAACAATCTAATGATGCTCCTCAAAGAACCAGAAAAAAAAAAACCTAACCTAAAATTAGCAGAAGAAATAATATAGATCAGAGCAGAATTAAACAAGAGACTTAAAAAAAATACAAAATATTGACAAAACAAAAAGCTGCTTCCTTGAAAAGATAAACACAATTGATAAAGTCCTAGCAAGACTAACCAAGAAAAAATGGTAGATAACCCAAATAAACAAAATAAAAAATGAAGGGGACATTGCAATTGATACCACAGAAATACGAAAGATCATTAGAGACTGTTATGAACAACCAAATGCTAACAAACTGGAAAATCTAGAGCAAATGGATAAATTTCTAGAAACATACAACCTACGTTTAAATCAGATCCAAACATTGAATCAAGAAGAAATAGAAAACATGAACAGACCAATAACAAGTAACGAGATTGAATCAGTAATAAAAAGTCTTTCAAAAAAGGAAAGTCCAGAACCAGATGGATTCACAGCCAAAATCTGCCAAATATATAAAGAAGAACTAACATCCATTCTCCTCAAACTATTCCAAAAAATTGAAGAGGGGGGAACTCTCCCTAACTCATTCTTTGAGAGCATTATAACCCTGATACCAAAACCAGACAAGGACAAACAAAAAAAGAAAACTACAGGCCAAAATCACTGATAAACATAGGTACAAAATACCCAACATCACTCAGCTTGTAAGTAAAGAAGCTAAGATTTTTAACTCAGGCAATCTTGCTCCAGGGGTTAAGATCTTAACTATTATAAAGTTGAAAACTTAGTTTAAGTGAATAAATTGCTAATAAAATATAATTTATAAAAATGAAATCAAGAAAATAATAGAAAGCCTGAAAAGCCCTATAACAATGAAGTGACGTGAATTGTTTAAAATCTTCCCACAGAGAATATAAGATTAGATGACTTTCTCTAGAGTTACTAGAAAATATATAGTAGGGTTTTGGTCCAGTTTTACACACGGTCTTCCAAAAGGTGCAAAAAAATGGTGGGATGAGGAAGAGCACTCCTTTAGTGGTTTAAATTTGGTGGAAATTTCTTCTCTCTCTCTCTCTCTCTCTCTGTCTCTCTCTGTCTCTCTCTCTGTGTCTCTGTTAAAGTAGCCCAGGGGCCATGCACAGTGGCTCATGTCTGTAATCCCAGCACTTTGGGAGGCCAAGGCAGGAGGATCACCTGAAGTCAGTAGTTCAAGACCAGCCTGGCCAACATGGTGAAACTCCATCTCTACTAAAAATACAAAAATTAGCCGGGCTTGGTGGCAGGCACCTGCATTCCCAGCTACCCAGGTTATTATCTCAAACCCTCAAAGTTCTTCCCTTTCTCTAAGCCAGTTACCATCCGTAAGCTGGATGGTGAGGTTTCAGGAACAGGCCCTAGCGGATCCTTTGAGATGCATTTCATTGATCCCTCACTGCCTACATCTCCCCTTGAGCCTTCTTTCAAAACCTCTCACAATGAAACAATTGTTCCTTCTCCATTTAATGACAAGGCTAAGGTAGCTATTGTAGAAGTTAAAGACTTTAAAACAAACTAGCAAACAAGACAGGATATCAAGATGCAAATGCCTGGTTGGAATGGATCAAATATTCCATGTGCATGTTAAACAAAAGCAATTGTTATGCTGCATGCATGACATTCCCTTTCCACTAGGATGGTCCTCCAGCTGACCAGGAATGGGCTGTATGGTAGCTCTTTTCCAAGACTCTACAGCCTGGGGTAACAAGTCATGCCAAGCTTTCTCTCTGCTGTATCCTGAAGTTCAACACCCTGTGGGTCAGCCCCCGAAGGCCATCCTGCTTCCATCTCTGAATACTAAGTTCACTTCATGTCTCTCACAACAAGAAGGAAAGTTAGCATTCCTTGGAGACCTGAAGGGATGCAGTGAGTTAAGACTTTTCAAGAGCTTACTAATCAATCAGCCCTTGTTCGTCCCCGAACGATATGCGGTGATATTGCAGTGGACTTTTACTGGACACTGTGCCAAGTAACTGGAGCAGCACTTGTGCTCTAGTCCAATTGGCCATCCCTTTTACCCTGGCATTTCATCAACCAGAGGAAGGAAAAATACAACATCATAAAGTAAGAGAAGCCTATTATGGGTCTTTCAACTCTCACATCTATTTAGATACAATTGGAGTCCCACAAGGAGTACCAGATAAATTTAAAGCCCAAGATCAAATAGCTGCAGGATTTGAGCCAATATTTTAGTGGGTGACAATTAATAAAAACATAGATTGGATAACTTACATTTATTACAACCAACAGCGGTTTATTAACTACACCAAAGATGCTGTTAAAGGAATAACTGAGCAATTAGAGGCTACTAGCCAGATGGCTTTGGAAAACAGAATAGCCTTAGACACGATATTAGCAGAAAAAGGAGGAGTTTGCGTCATGATTAAAACTCAATGTTGTGGCGGGGCGCGGTGGCTCAAGCCTGTAATCCCAGCACTTTGGGAGGCCGAGGCGGGTGGATCACGAGGTCAAGAGATCGAGACCATCCTGGTCAACATGGTGAAACCCCGTCTCTACTAAAACTACAAAAAATTAGCTGGGCATGGTGGTGCGTGCCTGTAATCCCAGCTACTCAGGAGGCTGAGGCAGGAGAATTGCCTGAACCCAGGAGGCAGAGGTTGCGGTGAGCCGAGATCACACCATTGCACTCCAGCCTGGGTAACAAGAGCGAAACTCCGTCTCAAAAAAAAAAAAAAAAAAAAAAAACTCAATGTTGTACCTCCATCGGCCCCTAAATGGAAGTATAACAAAGGCACTGCAAGGTCTAACTGCGCTATCCAATGAGTTAGCCAACAACTCAGGGATAAACGACCCCTTCGCAGGGCAGCTATAAAAATGGTTCAGTAGAGAAAGGAATCATGTCCTCAATTCTTACTTCTCTCGCAGCCGTAATGGGTGTACTCATCCTTGTCGGGTGTTGTGTCATACCATGCATCCTTGGGTTGTGCAAAAGACTCATAGAATCAACACTTACCAAAACCTCCCTTAACTAACCTCCGCCTTATTCAGAGAAGCTTCTTCTTTTAGAAAACAAGCAGAACAACGAAACCAAGATGTGTTTAGGAAGTTTGAAGAGAAAGAGCTATAAGGAAAACTCAAGAGGAGGGAATTGTTGGTTACAAAGAATTCTAAATTTATCTTCAAAGAATCAGTATGTCAATATGTTCAGTTCTTTGTCCTCCATTTTGAAGTTTAACTTCCTTGTTGTTTCAGTTAACAACCTCGTTCTAATTAGTAGTTCACATGAGTTCCCCCAGTCCCCTGCCCTGTCCTGACTCATCCCAGTCACCTGCTCCCGTCACTTGCCCCAGCCACCTGCTCCATCACCTTCTCCAGTCATCTGCTTTGGCCTAGGTAACCCCTGGCTACCTGCTCCGACCTGCACATAACCATCCTTCCAGCCAAACTACCCACCCCACCACTCTCGTTCGTACCCCTGCTCTCTTTAAAATAGCCAATCAGAATTAGTTTAGACTATGCAGTCTAACCCTAGCCAATAGGGGAATGACACAGCAGTAGGGGTGACCTCCATCAGGAATAATTACCGCTTCTCCTCCCTGGTCCAGGTGTGTGCACTCCGTTGCCCCATTCACGAGGTGCACCCTTCTATAGAAGTCAGCTTCCTTGCTGAGAGGATTTATCTTTGAGTGCTATTTTTTTTTTTTGCAGCAATGAAATTTTACATATAACAGGAAGCCAAGGCAAAAGAATCACTTAAGCCCAGTAGTTCAAGGTTGTAGTGACCTATGATGGTACCACTGCACTTCAGTGTGAGTGATGTTTAGGCCAGGCATAGTGGTTCATGCCTGTCATCCCAGCACTTTGGGAGACCAAGACAGGAGGATCACTTGAGGCTAGGAGTTCAAGATCAGTCTGGGAAACATAGGGAGAGACACTGTCTATAAAAAAAAAAATCTAAAAATTAGCTGAAGCTGGTGGTGTGCACCTGTATTCTTAGCTACTTAGGAGGCTGAGGCAAGGGGATTGCTTGGGCTCAGGAGCTGAAGGCTGCAGTGAGCTATGCTCCTGACACTGAACTCCAGCCTGGGTGAAAGAGCAAGACTCTATCTCAAATAAATAAATAAATGGTGACAGAGCAAGACTCTATCTCAAATAAATAAATAAATAAAAATATCCTTAAACTTCATAACAAACTAGGAAATACAAAATAATATCACAATGAGATATTTTCCAGCCACTAAATGGGCAAAATGAAGGCGTTGGAAATGCCAAGAGCTAGTGAGAAAGTGAAGCAACAGGAACTTATATACTATGCACTACTTGCTGGTGGGAGTCTAAACTGTTCCAATCACTTTGGGAAATAATTCAGCCTTCTCGTGTAAAATACAACATACAGTACCATACAGCATTATGTATATTCCAGAGAATCTCTTCTACCTGTGGCCCAGGAGACATGCACAATAAATTTTTATATATTCACAGAATGCAACTGTATGTATAGTAAATGTGAACAGACTGCAGCAAGATGTAACAGCATGAATAAATGCCAACAAACAACATTGGGTAAAAAGAGCAAATTGCAGAAGACTACACACAACATGATGTCATTTTTATAAAATATATACACACACTATACATATATGTGTATCATACATATGTGGTAGAACTATTTAACACACACAACGCAGTCATACAATTACCTTGGGCAGGAGTTGGAAAATAAAGGAAATAGAACACATGTGCCTTCAATGCTATTGATAATTTAGAATGATTGGCTAGGTCTGGGAATAGTGTGGGAATTAGACAGATTGTAGGAATTGCAGCAGTGACGGGGAAAAATTGTGGTTTGATAAGTTAGGTTCAAACTCCAAATCACGGGTGCTCATGTTATTATTTGCTTTACATGCACATTGTACATACTCTTAGTTATCAAATATTATGTGATAATAGAATTTAAAGAATATGTAAGGAGCAGGAAGTGCTTATGACATAATGCTAAAGGAAAAGAGCAGAACATAGAACTTTGTATGTAGTATATGAATCTGTTTCATTTTAAAACAGGCACACACCTCATTTATGGGTATTTGTGTGCAGAGAAAAAAGATTGGATAACACCAAAATGTTATGAGCAAATGTCTCTGGATATTGGGATAGGATGTGATTTTTTTTTCTTTATGCTTTTCTGAATGTTCCAAATATTTCACAAGGGCATAAATACATATTAATTTTACACCGATAAAAATTGTGCTTTGTGTGGTGACTCATGCCTGTAATCCTAGCACTTTGGGAGGCTTAAATGGGAGGGTTGCTTGAGTCCAGGAGTTCAAGAACAGCCTGGGTGAAATAGACCTCGTCTTTACAAAAAATAATAATAATTTTAAAACATAATAAATACATAAAATATAAAGTCTTTAAAAAGTTTTACAGTTTGATAGAGATTAAGCTACTTTTTACTAAAAATTCTGTCAATGTTCATGTTTAAATTTCAACTCTATTTTTAACATTCTAGATCTTAAACTAGGTGGTGAATCCAGGAATGTTCATTATGTTATTCTTTATACCCTTTTATATATGTGATGTATTTCATGATATTGTTTTAAAGTTGCTATTAAAAGTAACTACATGGTTGGAGATTTTTTTTTTTAAGCAGGATTAGTGGAATGGTTAGAGCAAATCACTCTTTGTCTAAGCAAACACCAGGAGTGTGAATCTGTAGCTTTAGTCACAGCTAGCAATATGGCCTTACTGGCTGTATAGCATTTACTGAATTTTTCTTGACAATTCTAAAATTTGAGAGTGGTGCCAGATAAAACTGCACCAGGAAATCTGGAAGGAATGGTTTCTTCTGACTTCAAGAAAACAAATTTTACATTTCTGTGACATAAGACAGGTTTTCTTTTTTTCAAGAATTATCCTCCACCCTGAATAACTATAACATTTCAGTTTGTTTAATACATCAAAATCATTAGTACATCAAAATTCTCTTAAATATTTGATAGTAATCTTTCTAAAAACCCTTGTCTTACTGTACTTGCCTAGTGTTGCAAAAAATGTAGTGTTAGTATTAATATTAAAAGCATTTTCAAAGAAATTTCTAAACGGAAGCCAACCCTCTGAGTTGATATTTCAAAGTAGTATCTATAAACAGAGTAATTTGTTCCAATTTCAGATGAAATCAAGCTGGGAACCTAGAGAACTGCCCCCCAGGATCTAGGGAATGGTAGTCAGGTCCTAAGCTTCGGAAAAAACGAGGAGCGGAGTATGGTCTTACAAGCTTTGTGCATTTTATCTTGCTTTTCCCCCTTTATTTGATATGTTGTCATACGGGAAGGGATTTATGGGTGTCTCACGAGAGATCAAGTGCGGACCAGACCTGACTCTAACCGGGAGCCGGACCTCACCTCTGCTCTACATCTGCTGGCCACAGCAAGAAAAACCACAACCCCCGACAGGCCTTAGGGCGCTGGGGCGGGGCCATTCCGTCGATTGGTTGTTCCGCAGTCCCAGCGAAGCGATGATTGGCCAGATCTAAGGATGACTGCCAGCGGGAATTAGAGCAGAGCCGGGGCCAAAAGGGCAAGTCGGGGGGTTTAGGTCAGAACTCCAGCGGCAGCCTGGCAGCAGGAGCTCGAGAGAAGCATGGCTCAGAAGCATGTTTGCGTGCTGGCCGTGGCGGCTGTGCTGCTCCTACTTTTCGCCACCGACTGCAGATCGATGGGCCTGAGGAGCCAGGAGCATCAGAGGGCGTCGTGAATCCCTTCTCAGTTCAGCAAAGAGGAGCGTCGCGATGAAAGAGACACCGAAAGGTGAACCCGGCTCCCTTTCGCCCACCTATGCTCAGATGTGAGTCTCTCCCTCCCCAGGTCAACCCATGACTCCCCGCTTCCACCTCAGAGGGTCCGCTACTGCAGCTGGAGCCCTGCCACGCACCCCAGCCCGGCCCCAACACCCTTCCCAGCACATGTGCCCCGGCTTGGGGACGCCACACCTCCCCATACCTGGCTCCTGAAACTCTGGTGTGCCCTGCCTAACCTGGGAGCTCCAGTTTCACGCCTCTTAGCGTGACCACCGTCCCCTCTCTCCCCTGCTTGCCTGGAGTATTACACCAACTTTCATTTGTACAGCACTTTTAACTCGTGAAAGTTTGCATGCCTGTTAAGTTACTGCGGTATGGTAAAATGAGACTAAATGATCTTAGTCTTATCTGCAGAGGCGAGAAATTGAGGCGTAGGTCAGCTAAATGATCTTCCCGAGGGCCCCGTGGCAAAGAATGGGCACTGGGTGACACCATCTAGTGCCTGTTGGGCTCGCTGGGATCAGATGGCACTAAAGAAAGGGAATAGAGTGTTCCTGGAGTGTGGCATCTTCCTGATTCTCAATCATAATTGAAGAACATGTCTCCCGCAGACCTCTAATCCAAACCAAAAACTCATTCCCCTTCTGAATCGGCATTTTCCAGGAAAGTTTCTGTTGAGTGCTAGATCCGATGGGATGAAATCCTTCTTTACCATTCAGCTTAGCTCCAGTCTTTTGCCGTTCATTAAGTAATGGATTAAGAGAAACTGCCTGAATAAGCATAGGCAGATGCTGGGACCAAAAGCTAACCTCAATGGTTGGTTATAGATTGTGCATATGCTAGAGTGACAGTCCTGGGAGGCAGAGCAGGGCTTTCCCAAAGCATAGTATAAATAGTCCTCTAAAGGCATTATTAGGCAGCCACTCAAAGTCTCTGCACAGAAGAGAACAAAAGCTACGTAAGAACCTAGAATAGGGACCTCATAGCAACACAGCTTAGAACTCTGAGCAGGGGACAGAACACCTAAGCTCAGATCTTGGGCCTGCCCTTGAGTAGGCACTTGAATCTTTCTGAACCTCATCTTCCCCAACTATCTGGTGGGCTGTGCTGTTGCAGGGTTGATCCTTAGCAAAACTGATGGAATTTTGTCTTTCAGAGACCCTTCCTGGATGTCAGGCTGCCTCAGGTGAATTTGTTCTCACTGTGTTCTTCTTGGAGAGTGATCTAATTCAATATTCTCATGACTCATGCTTTCCCGCCCAGTGCCGTTTGTCTTTGATCATGGAACTCTTTAAAGCCTGAAAGTCTCAAAGGGATGAGCCTAGTGAGGGTTCAGGATATGAGACAACTGAGTAGGGAGGATGAGATCATTTTAGGACTGAGGAAGTTGTTTGGGGGCACTTAACTCTTTAAATCCACCCCTTCCCAGGCATTATATGCCCAAAAAGCTGGCCTTCGTTGAGAGACTAGTGAGACTCTGCATGAGGAATAAGCCTTTACACACAAAAACACACAAGCCTCATTGATGTAGGGATGCAGGACAGTGGGTGCCTTGAGAATGATGAAGCTTGGATTCATCAGAAGTGGTGATTTCAGAGCTAGAGTGAGGCGTTAGGAAGAATTTATAGTAGCTTCCCCTCAACACCAAGGTCCAAAATCCATTTCCCCCAACCTTAGACCATATTTGCCTTTAAGAACCACATCAGCCTAAACAAACCCAGAAGACATGGGTTTAAATCTCTCGTCTACGTGTTGCTTGGGCAGCTCACCTAACCTGTCTAAGCTTTTTCCTTCATCTTTGAATTAGTGGAAAAAATAGTGCCTACCTCACATTAGTGTTTTGCCCTCTGCAATACGATAATGAATACAAAAGAAATTTTCATGCACAGAGGACTGTAGAGAAAAAACAATGATTAATTTGTTTTTAATCTTTCATCTCTGATTATTTGACTCTGACAGGTGCCATCCAGATTCCAACAGTGTCTTTTGGCCCTGAGGAGTCCAATACTACAGCCCTGGCTGAGTTTAGAGAATACATTTTTAAAGGTCAGCTGCAAATCAGGAGCAAGGGGTGGGTGAAATAGCAATAGAGATACAGTTCTTTTACAAGTAACAAAGACGTTTATTTTGTGACTTCTCAGAGGTTAGTCTAATTTCCATGGGCAGCATGCAGACTGTAGATTTGCTCTTGGAAAAACTAAGCCACATATATAGGGCAAAGATCGAGAGTTCATCCAGCCATTGTGTTAGAGTATAAACTCTCTCAATCTTTTCCCTACATACGTGTCATTCAATAAATATTAAATCATCAAAAGGTAGAACTAGGGTTTCCTTCTACCTGTGCAACTGCCCAGACCTATGCTCCATGTTCCTCTCACCCCTACCTCCTTACACACCCCTGCACACCTGTACACACACACTCCACCTTCTCAGGCCTACTCCAGATTCGTTACTAACACATTTCTAGGCCTCTAGGCAGTCAACAGCTCTGAGCTATAACATCTGTTCCTTTCCCTCATCCCCACCGCCCACGGAGTACAGAGCTATAGAAGGATGGGTCAGAGGAAAAAAGGATTCTTGGAACTCCTCCCTCCCCTTATTAAAATCTCATAAAGAGTAATGAGATTACATTCCTAAATCTAATTAAAAACAGCCCCTCCAAAGTTATCTGAGGTGGGAGAAGCTGGCCTAGGAGCAGCAAGTAACCCCCTCTCTAACACCCTGGGACAAATGTCTCTGGGATTAGCCATGCATGGTGGCAAGCACCTGTAGTCCTAGTTACAGGAGGCTGAGGTGGGGGAATCGCTTGAGTCCAGGAGCTCAAGGCTACAGGGAACTGTGAATGTGTCACTGTGCTCGAGCATAAATGAGAGAGCAAGTCCCTGTCTCTGAAAAAAGAGAAAGGAAGGCAAAAACAAAAATGAATGGCTCAGGGATTAGTGCCCAGTAGCCAAGCTAAGGCCAGCCTGAAAAGGCTGGAAGTCTTTATTAAATAGGAGATAAATATAGGAAAATGCGCTGGGTACAGTGGCTCATGCCTGTAATCTCAACACTTTGGAAGGCCAAAGCAGGCAGATCACATGGTCAAGAGATCAAGACCTCCTAGCCAACATGATGAAACACCATTTCTACTAAAAATATAAAAATTAGCTGGGCATGGTGGTGCACACCTGTAGTCTTAGCTACTTGAGAGGCTGAGGCAGGAGAATCACGTGAACCCAGGTGGTGGAGGTTGCAGTGAGCTGAGATCACCCCACTGCACTCCAGCCTGGTGACAGAGATACACTCTACCTCAATAAAATAAAATAAAATAAATGTCTAGTGACAGTAAAGTAGATAAGCTAGGTAACAAGATAAAACCATATTCTTCTTCAGTTTTTGGGTAACCACAGAAGTATATGTGAATTCTTCCAACAAAGCCAGAGAGAGATAAAATTTCTCCTATGCAGCTAAAGTCACTTGAATAATTGACCCTAGGAACATCTACACCTGCACACAGAAGTATGACCTGTGTTAAAAAGAATAATCTTTATGTTCACATAGCACATACACTAAATGTATTATTTTTTAAAAAGAAAAATATCTCTGAATTTTAAAATATATTATTTAAATATAATTTGGTTAACGGGGCCTACTAATTTAACATAATAATTTAATATAATTTGGTTAATGAAGCCTACTATAGTTAAAATTTAACGCATACCTCATCTTCATAGCTCTTTAACATGTTCTTGCGATAGCATGTTATAGGTCAGACCAAGCCTGAGCTTGAGATACTCACCATCTTAATAGTGAGTCTTTTTTGTTTTTTTTTTTTTTGAGATGGAGTTTCACTCTTGTCACCCAGGCTGGAGTGCAATAGTACAATCTAGGCTCACTGCAACCTCTGCCTCCCGGGTTCAAGCGATTCTCCTGGCTCAGCCTCCTGAGTAGCTGGGATTACAGGCGTGTGCCACCACACCTGGCTAATTTTTATATTTTTAGTAGAGATGGGGTTTCGCTATGTTGGCCAGGTCGATCTCGAACTCCTGACCTCAGGTGATCCGCCCATCTCAGCCTCCCAAAGTGCTGAGATTGCAGGCATGAGCCTCCGCGCCCAGCCTTAATGGTGAGACTTAATTTGCGTGTTATTACGTACTAGTAGCACATTGAAATATAGGGAAGACAAATTTCAAAGATTGTCCAGGTAGATCAGAAATCAGACTAGTTTTGTCCTAGAAGGCTTCCTAAAGAAGGATGAGTGTTTAAAAAAAAAAAAAAAAAGGGACAGGAAGCACACCATGGCAGGAAAACCTAAGGAAACTGTTAATCCTGGTTTTCTCTCCCTGCCCTTTTTACCTCTAGTCTTTCCTACGGTGCTCAGCACCAGCTTTATCCAGCATGAAGTCATGGGAGAGTACAGCCACCTGTTCACTGTCCAAGGCTCAGACCCCAGCTTGCAGCCCTGCCTGCTGCTGGCTCACTTTGATGTGGTGCCTGCCCCAGCAGAAGGCTGGGAGGTGCCCCTGTTCTCTGGGTTGGAGCGTGATGGCTTCATCGACAGTTGGGGCACACTGGATGACAAGAACTCTGTGATGGTCTGAGATGCAATGTTCCCTCTGCCTTAGGGCCCTGAAGATCAATTCAGTCTGGGGGTGCTTGGCTGACCCTGGGAGGTGGGAGATAATGGTAGAAAGAACCTTGGCTCCAGGAGACCTGGGTTCCAGCCATCAGTTTGTCACTTTCCTTTTCTGGGCCTCGATTTCTCAACTATAAATAGGGATTGGAGTAGATGGTCCCCAGGGACCCTTTCAGTCCTGACACTGATATATTTATGCTCTTCTCCCTGCCATAAGGGTTCTGTTTCTTCACATTAGGCCTCCTGTACCATTTGAGTCTGTTCTCCTTCAAGAGAATCTATCAGATCCTCATCCCACCAGCCCTGATGTAGACAACTAAATGTCGCTGATATCCTGGTACCCCCACCTAAATAATGTCTTTCTGCTCTTCCATTGTACTTCTGAACCCCAGGCATTCCTGCAGGCCTTGGAGCTCCTGCTGATCAGGAATTAATCCCTCGAAGATCTTTCTTCATTTCCCTGGGCCATGATGAGGAGGTAGAGCCTCCTTACCCTAAACTTATCTCTGTCCTCTGTTGGGGAGAGGGGAGTGGGCACTTAACCCTAGTCCAGTTTGCCCACAGCTGCAGGGTCTCTGTAATATGGTAGTTTGCCAACTTCTCTGTGTGTCTAAGGACGGTCTAAGGACCTTGACCAAAATTCAGATTCCTGGGCCCTGTGCCATGCATCTGGATTTTCAGCAAACTCTTTCATAATATCTTCATAATATCTGAGGCAGGCAGAGGTCCATCACCTATACCCTGAGAAACATAGGTGTGATGGAAAAAGAACTGACCAGGGAGAGCAAATGACTACGTTTTATTTCCAATGATGCTACTTACTTAGACCCTGGGCAAGTCAGTTCACTCTTTTGGCTCAAGTTTTTTCATTTGTGATAAAAGGGAGGGTGGGCACTTCTAGCTCTGACATTCCAGAATTCAGTGAGGCAGGATTGCTTAGGACCCTGCCCCCCAGGAAGAAGACTAGCTAGAAAGTTTCTGGAGCCCCTAGCTAGGCCGAATGGGTCCCCATTAGCTATGTCTAGAGGTTTGTCTCTGGCTGAGAAGGACTGCAGCTCTGGGTTCAATGTCTGCGTCTTCAGGGGTTGGGGCTCAGAAGATCTCAGCCCTGCTACAGTCGAGGGGTGTCCAGCTAGCCTTCATTGTGGATGAGGGGAGCTTCATCTTTGATGGTTTCATTCCCGACCTCAAGAATCCCTTCGCCATGTGAGTAAAGCACTCCATCCCTGACCTTGAAAGGAATTCTCTCCCCATTTGAGGTGACCCCAGCCTGGTATCTGTGAGCCATGCTGAGACAGCTCTTTGTTTACACCTCCTGTGTTAATTGCCTGGATCTTTAACTTCTCTGAGGCTTCCCCTTCTGTTCTCCCTCTAGCATGAAATTTTTAAAGCAGCATGAAGCTACCTCCTTGCCCACTAGACTATTGCATAGATGGACCTGTGGGCCTGTGGGAGAATTCAGAGATGCCAGAAGTCAGGAGAGGGGTTTCTGATCCTCTTCTACAGGATTGCAAACTCAGAGAAGGGTTCCATGAACCTCATGCTGCAATCAACATGACTCCAGGCCATTCTTCAGCTCCTCCAAAGGAGAGGAGCATGGGCATCCTCGCAGCTGCTGTCAGTCAGTAAGCAAGTCCTGGCTCTCCTCCTGTGCCAGACTTGAGATGGAAGACCTGGAACTTTCCCACTCTAAATCTGAGGACACTAAGCTTCCTGCCCTAAAGTTGGGTTGGGAAGCTATGCTTTAAAAAACACTAGAGGCAGAACGAAGGGGAAACCTAGTACAGATTAAAGATGCAGGAGATTAACACAAGAGGTGTAAACAAAGAGTTATCTCAGCATGGCTCACAGATACCAGGCTGCTGAAAATTCCTTCCAAGGTGGGTGAGGGCAGGAGGGGGGGCACGAGGCCACAGGAGAGACAGAGCCACCAGTAGCCTGCAAGGGCTGGAGTCAGAAGAGGCTCTATCAGTATATCCTTATGGAAAGCAAGAACCAACAGGCAGAAGCTAGGCCTGGCAACCGGAGTAGTCCAGAGCCCAACCATTTACAAATCACAAGTTAGCGCCAGGTGCAGTGGCTCGCGCCTGTAATCCCAGCACTTTGGGAGGCCGAGGCAGGTGGATCACCTGAGGTCAGGAGTTTGAGACCAGCCTGGCCAACATAGTGAAACCCCATCTCTATGTCTCTATTAAAAATACAAAATTAGCCGGGCATGGTGGCACATGCCTGTAATCCCAGCTACTCCGGAGGCTGAGACAGGAGAATTGTTTGAACCCTGGAGGTGGAGGTTGC
>NW_016107353.1:3581628-3585415 GCF_001604975.1 Cebus imitator | reverse complement strand
AAAAAAAAAAAAAAAAAAAAAAGAAAGAAAGAAATCAGAAGTTGGCAATGACTGGTAGAGCTGTTGATATTCTGTACCTGTCCTGGCAGGAGGACAAAAATAAACAAGAGCTGCTGGCTATGTGTGAGGACAGCAGGATCTGTGACAGCAGAGCTCACCCCTGGCTGGTTTTTCTTAGCAAAGTGGGAAGGGGTGTTATATTCATTCAAATTGTCAGGAGACTGACAACTCAGAGGATTCTGGAGAGCAGCAGAGGGAGGAAGGAGGGACCCTAATGGGAACTTAGTAGACAGGGAAAGCTCCTGCTGGTGTTTTGAGATCTTCAGAATGTTGAGTTGGTGGAGGTGGTAGGGAAGTGAATGGGAGACCACTTGGCCAGGAGTGTTGAAACTTCCTTCTATCTCCCTCCTTCTCCTCTTCAGACCACTGATCTTTGGCTGGGGTTCACTAAGTCTTGAGGACTCTGCTTCTGTTCCAGACTGGAGCAGACACCACTGCCTAACATGTTGGGAAGCTGGTCATTGATGGCGACATTGGGGCAACTGGCACATGAGGTATGGGAAGAAGCATTGCATACTCCTGGTCAGCTAGGAACACAAGAGTGACAGAAAAGTAACCCTCAGAGTAAGAAAAGGACCCCAGTGCTGGCCAGTGCTCTGCCTATTCTCACCTATTCCCAGCCAGTGGCTGAGCCAACAGAGGGATCTGGCTTGTTCTCTAGGGCTGTTAGTGTGTTTCTGAGACCCTAAGACCTGATACACCCTTTGGGAGCTGGTTGTCACTTATCCCTGAGGCTGCTGAGCAATTGTTCTAACCAATCAGATAAGCCCTGCCAGGCAGTAATTGCCTCCCCATTCCTGACCCTCTAGCAGGGATTGAGCTCACTGAACTTAGAAACACTCTTGACCCCTAAGAGCCCCTGAGGCAATTCTGAAGTAGAGAGAGACCCAGGTCTCAGAGACTCAGGCTAAAGTAGAGGTGACCCTGTGGTGCTGACCCCTCTGACATCCTGCTGACCCTGTTCTTTCCTAGCTTCCCTTCCCTGCCAATATAATCTTGAGCAACCTGTGGCTATCTAAACCCCTTGTAAGCAGGTAAAGTATTATCTTTCTTTCCTTCACATCCCTTACCTCAAACCTACCCACCCCCCAGTCCCCTCTCTTTGGCTTAACTGAGCCGTACTAATCATCCTTCAGCCACCAAACACTGCGCTCTAAGCGTGTATATTTAAGACATGTCTTAATGAGAGACATAAGATGTCTCTCAGTCTTAAAGATCTCCAAGGTTCAGGAAAGTGGGTAATGTTTCTGCTCTTTCCTTCACCCCATTGGTTCTTTCTAACATCTGACCTTGGTCCTTTCGTTTTCGGTATTTGGAGAGAAATTACGTAACCAATGCAATGGTCAGGACTACCACGGCACTCACCATGTTCAATGCAGGGGTCAAGGTAACATCCCTGTTTCTATCTAGTAGATAGTGGCTCTGTCTTCTGGCTCCTCCCTCCTTCTCTGTGTGTCAGCTGCATCCAAGCCTAGCCACGCCGTGACATGGGCCTTTCTGAAATCTTGAAGGGAGTTAGACCATTCTTGTAACTGCCAGTACCACCAGCACAACTCCAGGGGGCACCATTCACCTAGAGTACATTGTGATCTTGAAGCGCTCTGGTAATCTGGTATATAAGTGAATGATGCCTCTGAATTAATTCCTGGCATAACTTACTGGAGTGTCCAGCGTGTCAGCTGTAGTGTTCATCAGAATAATAGCACTGTGTCCTTACATTTGAATGGCGTTTTCATTCCCCCGGGATACTTTGTTACTCCATTTGAGCCTTCTAAGAGCCCTACGAGTATGCCCCAGTGACCAGTTGGGAAAACAGAGGCACAAAGAAGTTGCAACAGCTAATTTGCGGCAGCCCAGTTCTCCTGTCTCTGACCTAGTGCTTTTTTGCGCCCTACGAGTTCAAAGAAAGCTATGCACTTAGGGAGTCTCCCAACCTCCAAGGAACAATCCCTCCATAGCCTGATTCTGTTCTCCAGTTAGACAGATTCCTCCTGGTCAGGCAAAAAAGTGAGATTTTACAACTGGACCTGGGAAATCACCAATCCCTGCTAGAGGGTCAGGAATGGGGAGGCAATTACCGCCTGGTTGGGGTTATCTGATTGGTTAGAACAATTGCTCAGCAGCCTCAAGGATAAGTGGGAACAAGCTCTCAAAGGTCTTAGGGTCTCAGAAACACACTAACAGCCCTAGAGAACAAGCCAGATCCCTCTGTCTTGGCTCAGCCACTGGCTGGGAATAGGTGAGAACAGGCGCAGTGCTGGCCAGCACTAGGGTCTTTTCCCTACTCTGAAGGTTACTTTTCTGTCACTCTTTTGTTCCCATGTGACCAGGAGTATGTGAGGAGTATATGTTCTTCTCATCCCCCTCAAGGATCAAACCTGATATGAGCTCCCTGCTACCACATGATGAGGGCCAACAGAGGCTCTGGCTGCCCCATCCTGAGTAAGCACTAACGTTAACAGCTGCAGAAATGTCCTGGGTGTGCTGGGAAAGAAAGTGCACACGGAAGGCTTCTAATGGCACAGCGTGGGGCCAAAGCAGAGATATTTGGATGATCAGAGAAAGCAGTCTTGCTCTGAACATTTCTGTGATGCCCTCCAGGACCAAGAAGCACGAAGGTCTCGCTTAAAGCAGAGACACTCCTTCAGCTGTGAATATAACCACATGTCACTTAGCTGAGAGAAGACAAGAGGCAGATTAGAAAAGCTAAGCCTTGGGTCCTTAAGTCAAATCAGCCAGCTCCGCCTCAGCTGAGGAAATTAGCATTTCCTGATCAGCGATCAGATGCAGAAGATTTGAGGTTGCTTCAAGCCAGGGTTTTATGGTTCTCTCTCCAGGTGAATGTCATCCCCCACCCCCGCAGACCACAATCAACTTCCGGATTCACTCTGCACAGACAGTCCAAGGGGTATGTACCATATGTTCCAGACAACTCTTTCAGCATCAGAGAGTTGCAGCCCTCAGGGCCCACGTTTAGTTGCAGTCCTACGGCTGGTCCAGTGTCCTGTTTGTTCAGCCAACATTTTTCAAAGGCACAGGTACTTCACTAGGATTGGAGACCTCTGATTTGGGAGAATGTGGGGTCTGAAGTGGAAGATGAGTATGAATAATGATAGCAATACCTGCAGTAAGACATTATATATATAACATTATATAAATGTAATAGGCTTGCTATGTATTTGGCACCTTTCTAAGGTACATACATTTTAATCTTCACAAGCACCCACCCTAAATCTGCATTTAACTGGTGAAAATTGAGGTACAGAGTACCAGAGCAATCAAATAGCATACCCAAGATTATGCATCTAGCAGTCTAGTTCCCGAGTTTGTGCTTTTAGCCACAACCCTAGACTATGATTATAAAAATTAGAGGTGAACAAATTGCCATAGGATCACTGCAAAGAAAGAAATTCATGCTACCTCTTAGGGTCAAAAAAGTCTTTTCTGTGGCTGGGCATGGTGGCTCACGCCTGTAATCCTAGCACTTGGGAGGCTGAGGTGGGTGGGTTGCCTGAGCTCGGGAGTTCGAGACCACCCTGGTGAACATGGTGAAAACCCATCTCTACTAAAAATACAAAAAATTAGCCAGGCATGGTGGCGCGTGCCTGTAATTCCAGCTACTCGAGAGGATGAGACAGGAGAATCGCTTGAACCCGGGAGGTGGAGGTTGCCGTGAGCCGAGATCACACTATTGAACTCAAGCCTGGGCAACAGAGAGTAACTTCAT
>NW_016107353.1:3517683-3581608 GCF_001604975.1 Cebus imitator | reverse complement strand
AAAAAAAAAAAAAAAAAAAGTCTTTTCTGACTACTACAATTTTGAACCAGGCCTTAGAGGACAGACAGAACTTGGCTAGAAGTAAGACATTCACTGTGACTAAGGAGTAGGATACATTGGGGAAAGGTAATAGGAGATGAAAATTGATGGGAAATGGGGTTGTAGTTTAGGGATTTAGGTCTTGTATGCCATACTGAGGAGTTTGGGCCCTAATCTGTGAAATCTGTGACAGGCGAGAACTTTCAAAGGTTTTCAAACAAATACTGAGTTTTTTTTGGGGGGGGGCGGGGGACGGAGTTTTGCTCTTGTTACCCAGGCTAGAGTGCAATGGCGAGATCTCGGCTCACCGCAACCTCCGCCTCCTGGGTTCAGGCAATTCTCCTGCCTCAGCCTCCTGAGTAGCTGGGATTACAGGCACGCGCCACCATGCCCAGCCAATTTTTTGTATTTTTTTAGTAGAGACGGGGTTTCACTGTGTTGACCAGGATGGTCTCGATCTCTTGACCTCGCGATCCACCCGCCTCGGCCTCCCAAAGTGCTGGGATTACAGGCTTGAGCCACCGCACCCGGCCTTTTAGAGAGGTAATGCTAGCAGCAACGCAGAGGGAGTGCTGGAGGAGGGGACAGGAAGCTATTGCAACCTCTTAGGGAGTGCATATGAAGGTCTGAACTGAGGCCATTGTCACAGGGTGGAGAAGAGGGCTTCTCCCACCAGAGCCAGGAGGGAGGTGGGTTCAATAGGATGTGGTGTGTCTGTGGCTGTGGAGTGAGAGAAAAGCATGGTGGCTCCAAGGTTTTTAACCTGGGTAGTTGACCAAGTAGTTAATGCCCTTGACTAAGAAGGGAATTCAGAAATAAGAACAAGTTCAAGAAGAAATGTAATAGTTTAGAAGTGTGAGATTCTTATATGAAATAGGCAATTATAAATGTCTCAGGTCTGGAGAGGCTGGAGTGTCATTAACATAATGGGAACCTCTAGAGTCGATAAAAACCCATGAGAAGGATGTGCAGAGAGTTAGGAGAAAAGAGCGGAGGCCAGAGCCTTGCAATGGTCTGCTACAAACAGCAATTTACAAATGAATGTATCATTGCAAACCACGATAAGCGCTGTGATGAAGAGCAACGTGGTGCTTGTTAGATAATATAACAAGATTATGCATCTAGCAGTCTAGTTCCAGAGTTTGTGCTTTTGTTGTGCTTTTAGCTACAACCCTAGTTTATGATTACCAAAATTAGAGATGAAGCCGAAGGGTGAGTAGAAGTTACACTGAATGTCTGACATCCACAGTAAATGTCAGCTTATTTAAGCATCAGGCTGGGCTAAACGGAATTAAAAAGGTAAACCCGATGCTTAAAAAAAAAAAAGATCCAAAAGGCAACCCAGTGACTGTCAGATGAGTAAGACCTTCCAGAATATGGTTAGGGACAGTTCTGTGGCACAGATCATCGAGGGTCAGTAGCACTTGGACTTCTGTGGTCCTTTCTCCTAAGTTCTTCCCCAGGGAGGACTTTATTTGGCCTCATGCAAGGTGAGAGGCACACTCCTCATTGTTGAGCGAGGAGCAGGTTGACATCCTGCCCAGAGCCACCCAGCACTGAGGGGGCCTAGGAGGGGGGCGAGTTAGGACCAATGTGAGCCCTGGGCTCTCCTGCTTTTCATCGGGTGCCAACCTTTGTGCCCTCCCTGGGGGCTCATGAGGTCAGGAAATCACTGAATTCCCCTCATTGAGCTTCTTTCCACCAGTTTTTTTCCAGCCTCATTCTGACTCCATGCCCTTTCCAAGGGCTGTTTTCCACCCAGCTGGGGCTTTCATCTCCCCAGGTCATGGCACTCTTCCCTCCTCTCTTCCCCTGCCATAGTGGCCTTCCTTCCGGCCTCTCTGATGAAACCCCTGGAACCCCTAGGCCGATCCTGCCCACGTACCGCTGTGAGGAGTGGAAAGCCTCCATATTCAAAAAGTTTGTAGGACTCATTTGTCCTGGTTACTCCTCTCCCTCGGGCCCCAGTTCCATGCATCCAGAACACTCCCTGCTGCACTCCCTGTGCACAGAGCCTCAGGCTGGATCCCACAGGAACACAGGCCGCCCCAGAGTTCTCCTCCTCCATATTCAACTTCAGATGGAGACAGGTCTCCAGCACCTATCTGTGAGGAACAAGAACCGTCAGAAATGGAGGAGGCTACCATGCTAAAGGAAGATGTGTCCTGAATGGGCCTGAAGGGGTAGAAAGAAGGCAAGTAGGAGATGCTTAATGGAGCCTCCACTCGAGGGAAAGTTTTGGAATATGCTATCTTGAACAGTAATTGTGCTCCTTATCACTAAAAGGGTTCAATAAGGATGTTGAAGAGAAGGCTCTTTCCTTTCTTCCTTCATTTATTCATTCAAGTGTCTGCTGGTAGCTACGGTGGACTAGACATTCTCCTAAGCATTTGTGAGAATGGCGAATAAGACGGACAGGATTCCCATTCTAATGGTGCTTACAGTCTAGCGATGAGACAGCAGTAAGCAAGGTGATTTTTTTAAGTGGTAAATACCACAAAGAAAATAATAGGATGCTGTGTCACAGAGTAGTTGTGGGGGAGGGGTAGAGCAGTGAGCTCCTTTAAATGCAATGGTCAGTGAAGCCCTCTCTGAGGAGGAGCAAAGACCTGGCAATTGCATCCAGGCAGTAAGAGCACAAAGTAGGGAGCAGTACAGATGTCCTCTAATTTTGACAGGTAAGAATGTGCTGTGTGTTTGTGATGCATCCAGTACTATATTACTTCCTGTGGAGTTTATTCTATAATCCCAGTGCTCTGGGAGCCTGAGGCCGGAGGATTGCTTGAGGCCAGGAGTTCAAGACTAGCCTGGACAACACAGCAAGACCCTATGTCTACAAATAAAAATAAAAATTCACCAGGCACACTCCTATACTCCCAGCTACTCACAGGAAGCTGAGCCAGGAGGATCTCTTGATTCCAGGAGTTGGAAGTTACAGTGAGCTATGATCACACCACTGCATTCCAGCCTGGGTGTCAGAGCAAGTCCCTGTCTCAAAAAAGAAGGAGGGGGTTAGATATTACGTGACACCATATCTGAGTTCATTATAAGGAAGGCATTTATAACTGAATTGCTCAAAAATTGAATGGTATATGGCATGCAGTGACGAGCTTTCTGCCACTGGAAATATTCTAGCAGGTGGGAAGACAGCCTGTTGTGAGTTTTCTAGAAGCAGCCTTACCGCGGGCCAGAAGCTGGACTTGCTAACTCTAAAGACCTTACCTGTTTTTAAGTATCCATTGTCCTTGCCTTTAGCAGCTGTACCATTCACTTACAGGAAAATATCTCTACACATAAAACAGAACATAATGTTGTGGGAATGCACTGTAAGAACTATAGGAGATCAGAGAAATGAGAGATTCATGTGCTCTAAATTCACCTTTGAGGTCTCTCACCATTGACAAGTCCCTCTCCCTAGTCCCATTCTTGTACCTCTGATTCTTGCCCAAGAATTCTATTCTAAACAAGCAAATAACCAGCTAACATTTTTTGAGTGCTTACCATGTGCCAGGCACTGCCCTAAGCACATTACACATATTAACTCTAGTAAAGGTCACCACCACTTATGAGGTAGGTGCTACCATCATCTACATGTTAACAGATGGGCAGCCTGAGGCACAGAGAAGTTAAGGAGCTTGTCCAAATTCACACAATGGTGAGTGACTACCCGAGGCACAAAGTTGGTTGTCATATCTCAATTTTTCTGCCTGCCCCTCTCCTTGCTCAGATGACCTGTTGCCTCTTCTTCGTCAGTTTCATATCCTTCCTTGAAACTCAAGCTAAACATTCATACCACTAAGGAATCCATCTCAAATGAACACCTCCTCTCACGTTCTAGTCCACACCACCTCAAAGTGTATGTACTTAGGAAGCAGTAAAGCATTGTTCCTATAAAGTCAGACAGATACCCAACCTGACAATACTAACTATATAACCCACAGTGGTTGTTAAACAAAGCAACGCCTATTCTTATTTTTATTTGTTCACATCTTTTGAATTTTATGTATCCAAGATTTATTGCATGCCTTTTATGTGCTTGCTACTGGAAATGCGGAAATGAGATAGACACAGTCTGTGCCCTTGAGTCAGGGCCTGGCCTGGCAGCTAGTGGGAAATCTGAGCTCTTGTGGCCTCACTGCAGGGCTCCAATCTGCATGCCTTCTTCAATTTCTGGAGACAGGACCTCTAAGGAATTTGGGGTAGTGGGCACAGTCCCAACCCACCTCATGGAGGCTGGCTTCAGAAACTTGCCAATGGGCTGAGAATATGTCAAGGCTGTGCATTAATTCTTGTATTAGGATATTTGTATTATAAGTGCTAGAGTGAAAACATGCTCTGAGAAGTGAGAATACACTTTGATGAACTCCTTCGCCCATTCAACGGCAGGAACCTTCACTTCCTTTCCAGACTCAGCTCCTAACATTCTTCTGGCATATAAGAGGGTACCCTTGGGGCCGGACATGGTGATTCATGCCTGTAATCCTAGCATTTTGGGAGACTGAGGCTGGTGGATCACCTGAGGTTAGGAGTTTCAAGACCAGCCTGACGAACATGACAAAACCCTGTCTCTACTAAAAATACAAAAATTAGCCACACATGGTGGCACATGCTTATAGTCCCCGCTACTTGGGAGGCTAAGGCGGGATAATTGCTTAAACCCAGGAGGCAGAGATTGCAATGAGCCAAGATGGCGCCACTGCACTCCAGCCTGGGCCACAGAGCGAGACTATGTCTCCAAAAAAAAAACATACTCTTGGCCAGGCATGATGGCTTACGCCTGGGATCCCAACACTTTGGAAGGCCAAGGCAGGCAGATCACTTGAGGTCAGGAGTTTGAGACCAGCCTGACCAACATGGTGAAACCCCATCTCTACTAAAAATACAAAAATTGGCCGGGCGTGGTGGCTCAAGCCTGTAATCCCAGCACTTTGGGAGGCCGAGGCAGGTGGATCACGAGGTCAAGAGATCAAGACCATCCTGGTCAACATGGTGAAACCCCGTCTCTACTAAAAATACAAAAAAAATTAGCTGGGCATGGTAGCACGTGCCTGTAATCCCAGCTACTCAGGAGGCTGAGGCAGGAGAATTGCCTGAACCCAGGAGGCGGAGGTTGCGGTGAGCCGAGATCACGCCATTGCACTCCAGCCTGGGTAACAAGAGCGAAACTCCGTCTCAAAAAAAAAAAAAAAAAAAAAAAAAATTAGCCAGGTGTGGTGGCACATGCCTGTAATCCCAGCTGCTTGGGAGGCTGAGGCAGGAGAATCACTTGAACCTGGGAGGCAGAGATTGCAGTGAGCTGAGATCACACCATTGCACTCCAGCCTGGGCAACAGAGTAAGATCCTGTCTCAAAAAAAAAAAGTTACTCTTAAGATAATGTCTCTCATTCAGGTGATCTGCAGCTATGGGACAACCCTTTTTCTAGAGCAGAGGCAGTTTTAAAGCAACTACTGAACAAATGGTTTGGGACTAGTGCTGGGGCTTTGGAGAAGTGGAGGTCCCTCTAAGCCAGTCTCCTGGTCCATTCCTACATGGCTGTATGTGACCTAATCCTCAGGGTCTGGTCTGCTTCCTGACCGGGGCCAGGAATTTTTCTGGATTCACTCTAGTCATTTCAGACTGAATTTTCTAGAAGTTTCCTCAGGTGCCTTCCTGAGGAAAGGAGGCAAAGAGAGAAAACTTGAATACCAGTACCACAACTTCTGTTTGTCTGTGTTGAGCTCATCTTCCTGGCTCCAGTACAGTTGGTTATAAACAGGAAGCCGGAATGCCCAGAGAGGGGAAAGAAAAGTGTGTGACCCTTTTATCATCTGTCTGAGAATCTCTGAGGCTGAAATCAGGTCATCACATCTATCCCCCAGCCTCGAGATGATTGACCTTCGGCTGTCCGTTCAACACTCATCCAGCCTGTGGCTCACCATCCAAGGGGAAAGATGCATAACTTCCTGATTTTCCAATTCCCCACCTGATTCATGACTGTAAGACAAGTCTCCCAATGCATTTAACCTAAATTTATCAAGCTGTAGATTGCTTTCCAGGAAGACCCAGCTCTTACATCACCTATAATTTCAGCCAGTCAGCTGAAATTGAAGTCCCAGTGCGTAAAACAATGAGTCCTCTCTGTAAACCCCCGGGGCTCTGCCTTGCTGGAGAGAAATCAGGATACTTAAGTTAATATTGTGCTTGTATAGCAAATCAATGAGAAATCGACCCTCCTTTGTTTCTACCCTGGAGGTCCTAGAACTCACCAAGAAGATTGTGGCTGATGAGAGAGTTCAATTCCATGTGTTGAGTGCCTTTGATCCCCTCCCCATCAGCCCTTATGATGACAAGGCCTTGGGCTACCAGCTGCTCCTCCAGACCACACAGTCTGTCTTCCCGGAAGTCAATACTATCACCCCAGGTAATGACTTCATCAGCTGTGGCTGGAGGGAGGAGGGGGCTGGAACTGTTTCCTATCCAGTGTCTACTTCCCCACCCCCACCCCAGATGTTCAGCCTGGAAACAGCTGGCTGCTTCCCCTCCTGATGGGACTGGAACTGTATTTTCCCCTCAGAGTGGAAGTGAGAACGCAAACAGGAAAGGAACAGAAACAATAAATTAGGTCAGTCAAGCCTGGGTCCTTGCTTAACCTAGGCCAGCCACTCTGGCATAGAGGGGAGGATTGGCTTAGACTACTGCCTCCTCTCTAGGGGCCACAGAAGGGGCCCAGATCTTCCCCGTGTCTGGTTCTGATCCACTCTAGGATAACAACTCAGCAGCAGAGCTCAGAATCCTCAGCTCAGAAAAGCCTCCCAGCCCACACCCTTTGCCTTAACCTAATTTATGCCTCACAGACCAGACCAATCCCAGCACCACCCCTCTGTACCCCTTCTGCAGGCTTCTAGCACACCATCCAAATCTGTGCTTTGCACACAGTGGTTCTCCAATCTAAGAAGCCTCCAGGAAACTATTAAAATACAGATTACCTGGACCCACAGCAAAGATTTGGGTTAACCAAATCTGCAAGGGACCCTGGAATTTGCCTTTTTCACAGATACTCTCAGGTGATTCTAATACAAGGTGATGACTGACCACAGTTTGAGAATCTCTGGTAAATGACTGTTGCTCTAATCTTAAGATATTGCTCAATAATAATGATATTGCTCAATTATTAATGCTCTAATATTAATGCCTGTGTCTAGTTTTCTTTTCTCTTGGTTTAATCAGAGATTCCTCCAAACACCCAGGAACCCAGCCCTCACAGTCCCAGATTCTCCTCTCTTGGCCCTCAAAGGCTACCTACTCTACTCTCTGTCTTCTGGAGCACTTACTGTAATCCTCCAATGGGCCAGGCTTTTACAGAAAAAAGATAGGCAGAAATCAGCCACAAAGCAAGGAACTGTGAAGGTCCTGGATGTCCATTTGAAACCAGGAGTGGAAAATGGAACAAAACACAAATCACCATCTTGAATAACCCCACACACTTGAACTGATGCTCCCAGTGTCTTTTCCCAAAGAACACAGCTGTGGGCACAAGTCCCAGCCCCTGCTAGGTGACCTGCTACCACCTCAGGAGAGTGGGAGACTGGAAAGACAGTATCCTGGCACTTTCCAGACCTGAGGTTTGACCCTAGGAAGACAGAGTCACCCTTCAGAGAATGAGAATAACAGGCATTTTTTTTTCCAATTCAAGAGGATTGCATTTTATAATAGTAAAGTTCTCCTGAGGGTATTTATTTCTGACCGAGGACATTTATTTAGAGTGATACAGAATAAAGGTCAAGTGATAAAGAGTGCTATCTAGATTCTGGTTTCTTAAATAGCAAATGGTCATGGCCTTGGTTATGAAATGAACATATTGGCCTCCCTGCTCGCCATGGGGAGAGGACACTTCCAAGGGCATTGGTAAGCCATCCTTTGAATGGTCCATCCAAGGGTTGGCTCACCAATGCCCTTGGAGAATCCATGTTCCTGGCTGAAATAAATGGTGCTTTTCATAAGGATAGCTATAGGCTTTCAGGAGAGCCCAAGCCTTGCTCTGTAAAGACCCAGTAGTCCTAATTTTCCAGCCAGGCCACCAAGCTGCCACTTGCTTGGTTTGGTTGCTCATGTAAAGCCCCTTTCCTGTTGATCTTCCCTCTCTAGGTGTCTGTATCAGCAACACAGACAGCCGACACTTTACAAACCTCACCACTGGCATCTACAAGTTCAGCGCCATCCACCTACAGCCTGAAGCCTTCAGAAGGTGAGTGGAACAGGTTTGAGCAGCAGGTGGGAAAGAGAAATACACTTGATATGTCCCTTTCCCACCCCACGCTCCCGACAGTTCACAGGATCGGGGAAAGCCTGGATTTGGCAAAGTGAAATGGAGACATTGTAGAACCTAACCCATCTACCATCCTCATTGCCAGAGTCTTGCCACCCCCTAGAATTTGTGGAAATTGGCCCCTCTTTTACAAAGAAGGAGATAATTGGGTGACTGGGGAAAACCTGGTGGAATCGGTACCCTTGGGTGCTAATCCCAGCTCTTCCTCTCTTTGGGAGAGAGCTTATGCTCTGGACCCCATTTTCTTCACTGACATGAGGTCAAAGGTGGGTGCGTGCTTTGACTTCTCAGAAGAAAGCACTATGGAAATCCAAGACGTGACCACCGATTTTAACTGCTCTGTGTGAATTACTATTTTTGTGGGTTCTTCAGCAAATTTTTAATCCTGGGGCAGGGGAGGATGATTTCCATTTGCCTCTCTGCTGCTTACCACATCCAAACCTGATTTCCCCATCCTAAGTGCTCTGTAGACACAGCAAAACTATTTGAATAGGAGCTTAAGAACAGCTTTCATGATTTTGTTTTTAAATGGGAGGTAAGTAGGTACCCTGTGTTTCCTTTCATCTTTGAGATTACATGGATAGTTTGGTCCTTGTTTGTTTTGTTTGGCTCTGTTTCACTGTGGGGAGGCAGGCTGGTGGATGTGAGGTCTGATAGCAAAGTTCCCTGGGTGCCACAGAAAAATGAGTAGGTACCCTGGACAGTTGCCTTCCCTACCTTCTATTAGCCCTAGAAAGTGGGAGAGTAGGGAACTGGCTTAGAGATAAGTCTAGCTAGGCACTCTGTCCTAAGAGAAAGAGAAATGGAAAGATAGTTCTTGTCCAAGTGTGGTGACTCACACATATAATCCCAATACTTTGGAAGGCCGAGGCAAGAGGATCGCTTGAGCTTAGAAGTTTGAGACCAGCCTGGGCAACATAACGAGACTCCATCTCTTCAAGAAAAAAAATTTAGAAACAAAGAAAAATAATAATTAGCCAGACACCTGTGGTCCCAGCTACTCAGGAGCTGAGGGGGGAGGAGCAGTTGAACCAGAAGGTTGAGGCTGTGTGGGTAACAGCCCCCATGGGCACCGAGGAGGGAGAGCTGTGCAGACCCCAGGCACAATTAGTGCCCGAAGTATAACTCACTGCTTACTTATATCTAACATATATATATATATATATATATATATATATATATATAATCCTACTTAGTTCCATATAATCTTTCTATATAATCATATAAGTATTGTAGCCAGAGCTGTACTGACACATTTAGTGCTGATTTATATAATCCTTCTACATAACCATATAGTAGTTAGTAGTAGAAGGAATGCCTAGAGCAGTCACAGAACAGAAGCAGTACATGGGAAAACAGCCAGACCAGGACAAGAACCACAGACCCAGGCAGTGGCGTCCCTGCCTGAAAGAGCATATGCCGTATGGTAGGCTTGGAGCAAGAGCCTCTCCTCCTGATAAAGGAGTTGTAGTACCTTGCATCCAGTTCCTGTGGAAAGTAGGCCTCAGGCCTGAGATCCTGGAAATAACCGAGGGAGAAGAACCCCTCTGGTGTGACCGGTCACGGAGGCTGTACACCCTGTCAGTCTTTTCTCGCTTCTGTGCTAGCTCAAATCATCCTCCCATAAATATCTTAAGAGAAGAGCACAAGTCTGTCAGCTCCCACTGCAAGGCTGCAGTGAGCTATGATTACATCACTGCACTCTAGCCTGGGCTACAGAGTGAGAACCTGTCTCAAGAAAAAAATATAATTCTCCTGGAGGACAAATGATTGAATGGATTTCAGAGTGGGAGATGATTTTGGACTCCCCAAGAGTTTATTCCACACTGTTTTTTAACACGACCATGGATAGATCCCTGAGAAATGACCAGGATGTCATATGAAACTTCAGATGGCCCCTCCCTTGCCTGTTTCCTAGCCCTGGAGGGCCAGTAGTTTCTGGGTTGGCGAGGGAAGCAAGGAAAGTGCTTTGCAATAACACTCAAGCTGTGGCACTTGGTCCTTCCTTCCTTCCCCAAATGTACCTTACTTTCCTCAGCATATATGGAATCAACGAGAAAATCTCAGTCCAAGCCTATGAGAACCAAGTGAAATTCTTCTTTGAGTTGATCCAGAATGCTGACACAGACAAGGAGCCAGTTTCTCACCAGCACAAACTGTGAGGTCAAAGGGCCCACTGGGATAGGCATGCTCGACCCTGGGCCGGGACTAACCCAAGGGGGTAAACCCAGTGTTGATGAAACTTTTGATCAAAATCACATTGTAAAACATTGCTCATCTGTCTTGCTCACTCTTAAACTCACCCAAGAACAAGGCCAGGGGTAAGGTAAAGTCAGCAGAAATCTGGCTTCTCCCTTTCTCCCGACATCTGCATCCCTTGATCCAGTGGCATTTGCTGCCCTCTTGTCTATTACCTGTCTTACGCTGGTTGTTTCACTGCTTCGCCCTCCAGGCTTGACTTAACAAATGTAGATTTGAAAAAATCTGACCAGGTGTTGCCTGATAGGAGTCTTTAATTTGGGGCACTCTTGCTAGGATGCTTTCTCCAGGGCTTATATATTTCTTGCTAGAACTTTCTTTCCCTTTGTATTCTCCTCTCTTCTTGAAGAGACTTGTGAGCTGTCTCTTCATCTCTCCTCTCTCCCCTGCATCTCTCCCCCTGCTCTCCAATTTATTCTACTTCTGGAGCTGGGCTTACCTAAACTGTGATGCTACCATGATTGTCACCACAATTAGTCACATAAAGTGATCTATGCCTCACCAGCTGATCACTGAGGGGTGGAACTGAGGCTTGGCTTTGGAGGAACCCCAAACCTCCTGGTTCTGGAGGCCAGAGACTAGAAAAGAAAGCCTCTGTCCTTGGGCTCCTCCCAAGGGCTCCCCGGGCTTTGTTCCTTCCCTGCCCTGTTCCTGCCACCTGCTGCTACTGTCTCACCCCAGGAGGCACTAATCTGTGGAAACATTTCCCTGGCACATCCCATGGGCTGAGCTCCCAAGGGAAGGGCTCTCGGTGGGGCTCAGGATCAGCAGGGCCGTGGCCCTGGCATCCTGTCCTGGTTCAGGCAGATCAAGGGAAAGTGGAGGGCATTCGGGTGGAAGAGGAGGGGGAGGCTGGATTGAAGGGCTCTGCCCTGTCTGGTGGGGTATGAGGAGGCACAAACTAGCCTCCACTGGGGACAGCAGAATTCCTGTCTTTTTTCTCTAAGCTCCAACCCTGAGCATATTTGAATCTGCTCAGTAGCTGCCAGGTGGGGGGCATTGGAAGGCAGCATTTCTTGGCTCAAAGCTGGGAGCTGTGCTTTGTGGATCACAAGAGAGTCTGGCTCGCAGAGGAAACACAAGGGGAGCTGGGACTTGAGAGACACCCTCTTCTTTTCCTTACCAGACAAGGACCTTCCATGTTCTCCCGGGCTTTGACAGCAGTGGGCCCCTTTTTCCTCTCCTCATAGCCCACTTCGTCCTCAGCCCTCAGTCTCTCACCTCCCTCCCTGGAGGTGTGCTATTCCCTGGAGCTCCAGCTTCATGAAAAGTGTTGGAAACACAGTGTGGGGATTATTCCAGCTTTCTTGCTACTCCCCCTAAGATTCACATTCCTTCCTTTGCCCTCCCTTTTTTGGCCAATTCAGTACTTATTCAGCCTTTGTTAGAGGGCGAGCTGAAGAACAAAAATAATCCTTCACATTTGTACAGAGCTGTACAGAATGCTTTCCTACATCTTATCTCACCAGAGCCCCACAAGGACCCTGCAAAGAAGGCATTGTGACCCCTTCTTACACAGAAGGAATTGGTTCTCAGAGACGTTATACATTCAGCTGCGGGCAGCCAGCTCAAACCCATGTTACCTGCTGCAAACTCACTGTTACTCTGCAATCCTACATTACCAATAGGATCTACTTCCCGTCAATTATCATATTTACTCCTGGCAACAACTCTAAGGTGTTATTGTTCATTTTACAGATGAGGCAACTGAGACTCTTAGGTTAAGCAACTTGTCCAAGGTCATGCAGGTGCCAGGAGCAGAGTCTATCTGAATCCAAAGCCTGTGCTAAAACTACTGAAGAGGAAACTGAGACTCAGAGAAGTCACTTGACAGAGTTCTTAAGGGGCAGCCCCAGCGTTGAAATGCAGGTCAAAAATCCCCAAGCTGAGTGCTTTGTCAATTGCACTGCACTGTCTGCCCCAAGAACCTGTGGTGTGTGTCTCACTCATTCTCATCCAGAGAGATGTCAACGACAAAGGCTATTCTACTGTTGGACTTGGTTCTTAGCTCTAGCTCTCTGTGTTCCTCTGGCTGACCTCCCCCTATTCACACCTCTCCTGCTGTCTGCCAGCATTTCTTACCAGCCAGCTTCTGGGTTCAGCTCTTTTCCCTTTTCTCTGAGTTTGGGAACAACCAGGTCTCTAATGATCATGGAGCAACTGGGGGAAGAGTGAACCGCAGACTCCGTCCTCATCTAGTCTCATGACCCTCTTCCAGCTGCAGAAAAGAAGCCCCAGAGTGGGTAGGAAGCCCACGAGAGGGAGCTGCTACAAATCCTGGCTCCACTAACACAGATGTTACAGCCCAGTGGCCTCTGAGGGCTTCTGAAGAGAGCAGCTCAAAGTGCCTGGCCTGGCTGGAGAAACAGGAGCCTCCAGACTGGTTGGGGCTTGGTGCAGTAGCTCTTGCCTGTAATCCCAGCACTTTGGAAGGTGGAGGCAGGAGGATCGCTTGAGGCCAGGAGTTTGAGACTAGCCTGGGCAATAGAGTGAGACCATCATCTCAAAAAACAAATAAAAAGACTCTGGAAGGGATGAGGCAACAAATCAGTGACTTTCCTCCACCCCATCCCCATCCATCTACCACTTCCCAAATCCTCCAGTGAAAGAGCTCCAACAGATAATCACAGGTACATCCTACACCCCTGTCAAGGACTTAGCTCAAGCTTTTTACACCTCACTACCTAAGGCAAGAAGGAAGACAAAATATTCATAAGCAAAGAGAATGGGAAAAGAGAGGAGTAACGTTTGGCTGGAATCCCTTGATTGTGAATCTGGGTTGCTAAAAGCATGGCCATCCTAAACCCAGTATTCGTTTTATTTAAGGGAGACAGTAGAAGACAAAGTTCCTACTTGAGAGCTGAACATTTCATTAAATGTTTTTTTGAAAATTGAAATCTAATCAAAGAGCATTGTTTTTTGTTTTGTTTTGTCTTTTTCTTAAGATGGGGTCTTGTTCTGTCACCCAGGATGGAGTGCAGTGATGAGATCACGGCTCACTGCAGCCTCAACTTCTCAGGCTTAAGAGACCCTCCCACCTCAGCCTCCTGAATAGCTAAGACCACAGGTGCATGCCACCACACCTGGCTAATTTTTTTCTATTTTTTCATAGAGACAGGGCCTCCCTATGTTGCTGAGGCTGGTCTCAAACTCCTGGGCTCAAGCGATCCTCCCACTTTGGGCCTCCCAAAGTGCTGGGATTACAGGTGTTAGCCACTGCACCTGGCCTAATTAAATATTTTTATAAAAACAAACCTACTTGCAATTCTAGTATTCAGTGTCCATCTAATGTCAATAAAAAGAATCAATATCATGTTTTACATGTTGTATCTGGAGGTACAAATATAAAAATTTAAGAATAATATAAATTATTTAATACTACAAAATGTTCCTAGCAACCGCCTGTAATGTTGCAAACACTACCCTAATTCATGGGTACCTCCAGGACCAGAAATTGGAACTCGAAACAGAGCAAGAAAATGGACACTTAGCACTACTGGTAGATAATATGTCATGCAAGAATCTACTACCCAGCCAGGCGCAGTGGTTTAAGCCTATAATCCCAGCACTTTGGGAGGCTGAGGCAGGTGGATCACCTGAGGTCAGGAGGTCAAGACCAGCCTGGCCAAGATGGCGAAACCCCGTCTCTACCAAAAATACAAAAATTAGCGGGGCGTGGTGGCAGGCACCTGTAATCCCAGCTACTCGGGAAGCTGAGGCAGGAGAATCACTTGAATGGGTGATTTGAGTTGAGATGATGCCACTGCACTCCAGCCTGGGCAACAGAGCAAGACTCTGTCTCAAAAAAAAAAAGAAGAAAGAAAGAATTCACTACAGGCTGTGTGCAGTGGCTCACGCCTGTAATTCCAGCACTTTGGGAGGTTGAGGCAGCTGGATTACTTGAAGTCAGGATTTGAGACCAGCTGACCAACATGGTGAAACCCCATCTCTGCTAAAAATAGAAAAATCAGCCAGGCAGGGTGGTGCGCATCTGTAATCCCAGCTACTCAGGAGGCTGAGGCACGAGAATCACTTGAACCTGGGAGAGAGAGATTGCAGTGTGCCAAGATCGCGCAACTGCACCCCAGCCTGGGCAATAGAGCAAGACTCCGTCTCAAAAAAAGAGAATCAACTACAACCATACTATCTAAGAGGAAGGATTTGACAAGTTAATTTTCTTTTCTCTTAGCTAAGCACTTTGATGGCTCAATTCCTGCCCGTACTCCAAAACCATGGCGGCCTCCAAAGTTCATGGCAATGCAACCCACAAATCTTCAGGGCATCCAGACACAGTTATCTTTTTTTCTAAAGACATAAAGTGTGTTTACTTAGGTAGCACATATACTAAAATTAGAACAATACAATTTTCCAATTAAAACAACACAATTGCACAAGGATAACACAAATGAAGCTCTCCATATTGTTAGTGTATACATATTTCAAAACATCATGTACATAATAAATACATACAGTGTTTATCAACTTACATAAATAAGACAGAGCAAGATATATAAAGAAGTGATCCCCTGGGACCTGAGCTGTATTAGACTCAGGAGTGTGTGTTCAGTGTTACTGGTTGTTCTATGCCAACACTGAGCACTGAGTCCCAAGGGACAGAAACAGCTCTGTGTTTTTAATGGATTTATTTCCTTTGCGGTTATACTATATGATGCCTTCTAAAGCATTAAGTTCAGGGCAGGGGGCTTTCTTGCCTGGGTCTGAGAGATAAGGTGTTATTTTATATACCACATGGTGCCTGGTGTGGAAAATCAGGAAGACCTCTGTGATGAGGAAGTCATGATTTAAGCTGAGACTTCAAGGTTCAGTAAGACTTAGCTAGGCAAAGCACAGAATGGGAAAAAATATTTGCCAACTTTACATTCAACAGAGATCTAATATCCAGAATCTATAAGGAGCTGAAACATTTGAATAAGCAAAAAACAAATAACCCCATTTAAAAATGGGCAAAAGACATGAACAGACACTTCTCAAAAGAAGACAAAGCAGTCAAAAAACTTATGGAAAAATGCTCCACATCACTGATCATCAGAGAAATGCAAATCAAAACCACAATGTGATACCGTCTCATACCAATCAGAATAGCAGTTATTAAAAAGTCAAAAAGAAAAAAAAAGCAGATGTTGGTGAGGCTACAGAGAAGGGAACGCTTACACCATTGGTGGGAATGTAAATTAGTTCAGCCACTGTGGAAAGCAGTTTGGAGATTTCTCAAAGAACTTAAAACAGAACGATTTGGGCCGGGCGCAGTGGCTCAAGCCTGTAATCCCAGCACTTTGGGAGGCCAAGGTGGGTGGATCATGAGGTCAAGAGATCGAGACCATCCTGGTCAACATGGTGAAACCCCGTCTCTACTGAAACTACAAAAAAATTAGCTGGGCATGGTGGCGCGTGCCTGTAATCCCAGCTACTCAGGAGGCTGAGGCAGGAGAATTGCCTGAACCCAGGAGGCGGAGGTTGCGGTGAGCCGAGATCGCGCCATTGCACTCCAGCCTGGGTAACAAGAGCGAAACTCCATCTCAAAAAAAAAAAAAAAAAACAGAACGATTTGACCCAGCAATCCTATTACTGGATATACATCCAAAGGAAAACAAATCATTCTGCCAAAAAGACATATGCACTCACATGTTCATCAATAGCACTATTCATAATAGCAAAGACATAGAATCAACCTAGGTGCCCATCAATGATGGTTTAGATAAATAGAATGTACATATACACCATGTAATACTATGCAGCCATAAAAAAGAGCAAAATTGTGTCCTTTGCAGCAACTTGGATGAGGCGGAGGCCATTATCCTAAGCAAATTAACACAGGAACAGAAAACCAAATAGCATATGTTCTCACTCATAAGTTTGGGTACTCATAGACATAAAGATGGCAACAGTAGACACAGGGGACTGTTAGAGGGGGGAGCAAGGAAAGGGGAACAAGGTTGAAAAACTAACCGTTGGGTACTATGCTCAGTACCTGGGTAACAGGACCATTTGTACCTCAAACCTCAGCATCACACAGTATACCCCGGTAACAAACCTGCACAGGTACCCCCTGAATCTAAAACAAAAGTTGAAAAACAAAAAGAGATGAAAACATATCTCCCTAAAAAGACTTCCACACATTGCTCATAGAAGGCTTATTTGTAATAGCCCTAAACTGGAAACAACTGAAATGTCCACCAACAGGTGAATGAATAAGCAAACAGGGCCATCCATATGATGGACCACTACTCCACAGCAGAAAGAAACAAACTGTTGATACACATAACATGGATGAATCTCAGAATAAGTATGCTGAATGAGAGAAATCAGACAAAAAAGATACATACTACCTGATTCCATTCATATGAAATTCTAGAAATGAAAAACATCTGTAGTGACAGTCAGCAGGTTGCCCAAGGCCTGGGTTGAGAGAGAAGGATTAAAAGAAGCAGGAAGAAATGCAGGGGTATATGGATGTACTCTTTATCTTGATTGTAGTGATATTTTGCTAATGTATACATATGTTAAAACATCAAATTGTACACCTTAAATCTGTGCTGTTTATTGCACATTATACCTCAAAAAAGCTCTTAAATTAAAAAAAAAATGAGTTAGCTAGGCAAAGAGTTTGGGGGCAAGGGAGAGAATTGTGTCAAACAGGGGGAATAGAGTAGGCGAAGACTATAAGAGCCTGAAATGAGAGCCTGAAACTTTCATGAAATGAAAGGAGTCCAGTTGGGGCCTTATAAATTAGGAGTGGAATTGTGGGCTTTGACCTAGGACAGTAAGAAAGGGAAGTATAGCTAAGAGGCCCTTCTTTCCTTCTGTGCTTTTGTTCCTTTTCTACTTTCTTTTGGGTTTGTTTGTTTTTGAGACAGAGTTTCACTCTTGTTGCCCACGCTGAAGTGTAATGGTGCCATCTTGGTTCACTGCAACCTCCGCCTCCGGGGTCCAAGCGATTCTCCTGCCTCAGCCTCCTGAGTAGCTGGGATTACAGGCACGCACCACCATCCCTGGCTAACTTTTAGTACTTTTAATAGAAATGGGGTTTCACCATGTTAGCCAGGCTGGCCTCAAACTCCTGACCTCAGGTAATCCACCCGCCTCAGCCTCCCAAAGTGCTGGAATTACAGGTGTGAGCCACCACGCCTGGCCATTTCTTTTTCATACTTTTACATTATTTACGATATGCCAGGCACTGCTCTAAGTTATATGTGTATATATAATCATTTAATCCTAATAATTACCCTATGAGGTAGGCAAATTAGAATGTTACTTAGGTTAGTCATTTGGGAAACGCAAATCAACATCACAGTGGGACACCACTTCACATCCGCTTCACATCAACTAGGTTGGCCATAATCAAAAAATGGAAAACAATAAATGTTAGTGAGGATGTGGAGAAACTGGAACCCTTGTACCTTGCTGCTGGGAATGTAAAATGTTGCAGCAGCTATGGAAAGCAGTTTAGTGTTTCTTCAAAAAGTTAAACATAGGCTGGGCATGCTGGTGTGTACCTGTCGTCCCAGCTACTTGAGAGGCTGAGGCGGGAGGATGGCTTGAGCTCAAGAGTTCAAGTTTAGCCTAGGTTAAAACAAAAAAAGTTAAACATAGAATTTCCATATTACCCAGCAATGGTATGTGGTCAAAAGAAATTTAAACAAAAGATATTACAATGAAGCTTGTACATGAATGTTAACAGAGGACTGTTCAAAATCAGAAAAAGTGAAAACAATCCATAGGTCCAGCCGTGGATGAATGAATAAACAAGACGTGTTGTATCCATACAATGTAATATTATTTATTCATAAAAAGGAATGAATTATTGATCTATGCTACAATGTGGATGAACCTCGAAAACATTTTGGTAGAAGAGTACTTGAGAGCAAAAAATAAAACAGCAACAACAACAAAATTATGTTAAGTAAAAGAACCGATCCACAGAAAGTTATGTATTGTATGGTTCCATTTATATGACATATCTAAAATAGGGAAATCCATAGAGACAAAAACTGACTAGCAGTTGACTAGTCAGGGAGGGGAGGGGAGTAGAGGAGAGGGGAGAGTGATTACTGACTGCTTAATGGATATAGGATTTCTTTTTGGGGTGTTGAAAATGTCTTAAAACTAGACAGGTGATGATTGTCCAACACCGTGAATATAATAAACTCCGTGAATTGTACATTTTAAAATGGTTAAATTTGTGTTATGTGAATTTTACCTCAATAAATAAATAAATTCAAAAAAATTATTTAGGAGGTAGAGGTGATGGATGGCAAGTGGTGATTGATGGGTGGTGGGCAAGGAGGCGGGGAAGTAGACGAAGGAGTCAAGAATGAATCTCAGGTGGCTGACAAACAAATGGGAGAGGAACCCCCTTTTCTGGGATGGAGAAGATGGAATACAAAGCGTGTATCTGGGAGATAATGAGCTGCATTTTGGATATCACAAGTTGGAAGTGCTGAGACATCCAAGTTCAGAGCTCAGAAGAGAAGTCTAAGACAAAGATATTTGGGCATCATCAACAGAGCATCATAAATGGGCACAGTGCAAGTGAATGAGACTCCATATGTAAGGGTCTGATAGAGAAAAAAGACCCAGATGTGCCAATTACAAAGTGTCAGCAAACACCACAGAAATTTTAAAATATAAGACATTTAGAAACTAATATAATTTTTAATATATAAAGTCTCTGTGTTCATGGACCTTGTTATCAAGCAAAAAACAGTAAGTTCATGTCAAAGAAGGCTTCAGCTGTGTAACGTATCACCAAAGCTTACCACTTCATCTTCACTTTACACATCTCTGCATGCATCCAACTGGATACTGAAGAATCTGCTGTTCCTTGAAAATGCCACATTCTCCCTTGCCTGCCTGCCATTTCACTCTGTTTTCTCTAACTATAATAATTGTTTCCCTGTCTTCAATTCTTTTTTTTTTTGAGACGGAGTTTCACTCTTCTTACCCAGGCTGGAGTGTAATGGCGTGATCTCGGCTCACCGCAACCTCCGCCTCCTGGGTTCAGGCAATTCTCCTGCCTCAGCCTCCTGAGTAGCTGGGATTACAGGCACGCGCCATCATGCCCAGCTAATGTTTTGTATTTTTAGTAGAGACGGGGTTTCACCATGTTGACCAGGATGGTCTCGATCTCTTGACTTCGTGATCCACCCGCCTCGGCCTCTGAAAGTGCTGGGATTACAGGCTTGAGCCACCGCGCCCAGCTGTCTTCAATTCTTTTAGGCATATACTTAGAAGTGAAATTGGTCAGTGATATGGTAATTCTGTGTTTAGCCTTCTGAGGAAATACTAAACTGTTTCCTATAGCAGCTGCACCGCATTATATTCCCACCAGCAAATGGACAATGTTCCAATTTCTCCACACCCTCACCAACACTTGTCATTTTCTGTTATTTTCTCTTTTTTTTTTATGGCCAACCTACTGGATATGAAGTGGTGTCCCATTGTGGTTTTGATTTGCAATTCTCTAACAACTAACCTAAATAACCTTTTAATCTATTTACCATTTCTCCAACACACTAACCTCATTTTCCACCTGATATATTGCAACAGCCTACCTCCTAGGATAATTATTAGGATTAAATGAGTTCACATATAAACCCACACAGTCAGATTCAATCAAAGCACCTCCATGTCTTTGAAGTCCCTGAGCCTTGCCTTTGTGACACTGTGACAACATATACGTTTGTCACAGTGTTTCCTCCTGTGACAAAGGTATATTTTTGTTAAAGCTCCCAGGAGATTCTAATATGCAGCCAGGACTGAGAACCACCAGACTGGGGCAATGTTTCCCAACCCGGTCGGATCATGGTAGTCACCTGGGGCACTTATTTAAAAGGGTAGGTTTCCTGGCCCAGCACCAGACATTTGGAAACAGAATTTCCATGAAAGAGGCCTGGAAATCTATATTTTAAAAGAAGTTCCCAACAGGTGATTCCTATGACCAGGCCAATTTAGGAAGCCCTGGTCTAGAGGATAATCACAGGGCAGTAAGCACAGAGGGTAGTTTGAAACTAGATGATCTGGTTGGCAAGATACAGTCTTTTTGTATCCTGGCTCTTGCAAGATAAAGTTTGCTCATCTTTGGCTTGTGACACACTGTGGGGATGCTGCCCCTATTAGCTCCCACCTGCATCTATGTGAGAGACTGTCCATCATTAACCCTTTCTAGGTAGGTATGACCTCACACTCTGGGAAGTCTAAAATTCCATGTGAGGCCCAGAGAGAGCCTGAGCTGCCCCTTCCAAATGCCTAATCCCTGTTTATGGCTCTTTCTCTTCGGTAAAATCTTAAGAGTCCTACTGTGTGCAGGGAATGTTCCAAATGCTATATTATCCTAATCCTCTCATCATCTGCGAAGGCTAATGCAACTCCATCTTGGATGCTAATCCACCATGTTGACTTCTGATTAACTCCAGTTCTGAGGATGCCTCTACGATTTCCATTCCTTGGTAAGAGCATGTACTTATCATAAATCCTTCTCTTAGGTAAAAACAATTGACCATAAATCCTGCACTTAGGGAGATTCACAATTGTCCTACACTTTCCTTCCCTATAAGGTATAAGTATGCCTTCCTTATCAGGTATATAAGCCCTGGTCTCACCACTGCCCAAGACATCGACAGTGCTTCTGTTTGCAAGTTCCTATTAAATGCTTCTTTCTAAGAAGCTAGATTTGTCAGCATCTTTCTTTGGCCTCTCACCTTTCTCAGACTTTAGGGGTAGGTTTGCATAGAAATTCTCACCATGAAACATGTTGCAGAAAGGAAAGTATGTCTCCATTTGGTAGACATAGCCCAAGGTCACATACCTAATAAATGGCTGAGCCTTTCATAGATTCCATGTGATTACAAAGCTGTGGCATATTCTACTCTGCAGCACTGCCTCTCAAAGATTACTTTTCTGTATCGTTATAGTCCACCAGATCATTTTGTTCGCTGTCAAGTCTTCCCAGCTATACTCAGTAATCTCAGAGCTGCAGCTCCAAAATACCTGGAACCATCCTGCCTAAGGGAATAGCAGGGTGGGTATCCAGGTGGCTTTGGGGAAGGGGAGCTCTGTTATAGAGAAGCAAAGGGAATGATGACAGTGCTGAGCACAGATGGCCACACTTCCTTATCCCACCCCCATCACTACATCCTCGTAAAACTAAATGAAGCCGGAAGGGGATGTCACCTCAGCTCTGGGCAGCAGGAAAGAAGTTGACCTCTGGGAGGGAGAGAGCAGTGGAGGGGTCACAGTACGGGGAAAAATGGGAGGGGGCACCCTCCCCCACAGAACAAAAGACAGAAAAGTTTCCAGCCATGTCAGGCTAGTGTTATGACTCTGCCATGCTGGTTAGGGGGTCCAGGATCTATGGGGTGCTGGAATTTTATGATGCCTCAAGATGAGTACTCAGGTAGTCTACGGAGAAGCCATTGGTAGACAGTACTTGGCCCAGAAGGAAGGCCACGGGGCTAAGAGGACCTCAGGATAGAGGCTAAATTAACCATATATTAGGACAAGTGCCAAGCAAGACTGAAGAAGGCTGCCCTACAGAGGATCTTCCCACATAGGCCACAGGTCCCTGCCAGTAATCAACAATTCCTTTTGCCACAACCCTCTTTCCCACCCCACACCCAACATATATTCTAAGTGAAAACACTATGCCTGCTATACAAACGCAACTTCATGACAAGTCACCCAGCCTCTCTCCAACTAGATGGCCGCCCAAGCTCAGTTTACATAAAAATTTGGGGTGCTGTTACCAGCTTCTGGGTAAATGCCACATTATGTTCTGAAGGACATGAGGAGGGGACACTGTGAGTTTGTTAGGGTGCTGCAAGGGGAAAATTCTTTCTCCTAAAGTAATAGGAATCAGTGAGAGACTCTTGACCATATCTGGTCAAGGATGCTGGAGAGAAAGACAGCAAGAGAAAAACGCTGTAGAATGCAACAGGCCCATAAAAACGGTCCATGAAGAAGAGGCTGACTCGGTGGTTTTCCATATTCAGGATGAACATTATAGGCCACGAGGAAGTTGAAGCTGATTTTTTTTTTTTTAAAAAAAGAGTTGCCCAATGGGAGATAGGAATAAGACTCTGCAACCAAAGTTTCAGGGGACCTCCTTTGGAGAAAGAAACGTGTTTCTAGGTATGGAAGACCTCTCTTGACCAACAAGCTCTAAGACTGGACATGTCTTGAGGCAAGAGAAGGTCCACATGAACTTTAGAGGTTTTTGTTATACAAAGGTCCACAGTGATGTTCAGAGACCCTCACTACCTTTTTGACACCCCCAATTGAGTGTCTCCTTCTAAAGTATCTGGCTGGCCTGCTATTTGCTGCTAGCTCCTGTCTTTTCATCTGTAACCTCTGTTCCCCACATCTGTGCTCCTTATTTCAAGACTGTAGCTATTTCTGCTCTTTTAGTAGAAAAGGGCCAGGATGTCTTCCTCTTCCCAAGGTCACAGCTGGCTAAGCCAAAGGAAATCTGCTTCCCCCAGGTCCTTTTGGTGTTTGGCTGTAGGGATCAGCACAACATAGAGCTAGGTACCTACATTAGTCTTATCCACCTCATCCATCATTTATTCAACATATTTATTGAGTACCTACTAGGTGCCAGGAGCTGGGTTTACACTAGTGATCCAAATAGATATAGAGATTATATTCTTGTTTCAGTGGTCCTGATGCTTCAGAAGACACCAAAACCAAGGGCTTTTGTACTTATTTACTCATAGAAATATTTGTAATACCTATAAGCAACAAAGGACTCATATCTGATATTTATAAAGAAATCCTACAAAGTAATAAGACAGGGCCGGGCTCAGGGTCTCACACCTATAATCCCAGCACTTTGTAAGGCTGAGGCAAGCAGATCACTTGAGGTCAGGAGTTAGCGACCAGCCTGGCCAACATGGTGAAACCCTGTCTCCAGTAAAACTAAAAAAATAGCTCAAGCCTGTAATCCCAGCACTTTGGGAGGCCGAGGCAGGTGGATCATGAGGTCAAGAGATCGAGACCATCCTGGTCAACATGGTGAAACCCCGTCTCTACTAAAAATACAAAAAATTAGCTGGGCATGGTGGTGCGTGCCTGTAATCCCAGCTACTCAGGAGGCTGAGGCAGGAGAATTGCCTGAACCCAGGAGGCAGAGGTTGCGGTGAGCCGAGATCACGCCATTGCACTCTAGCCTGGGTAACAAGAGTGAAACTCTGTCTCAAAATAAATAAATAAATAAATAAATAATAAAATTTAATTTAAAAGAATAAAAAAAGTAATAAGACAGAAGGCTTAATAGAAAATGGACATAATACTTGAACAAACATCCAAAGGTCAAGTAAATGTATGGAAAGGTGGTCAACCTCATTGGCTATCGGAACAAAACAAATTTAAACTATAATACTATTATACACCCACCAGAATGGCTAAAATTTTTAATCTTTCTAGAGTGATAATATTAAGTGTTAATGAGAATATAGAGCAACTGGAACTCGTAAGATGCTGCTGGCAGGAATGTAAATTAATATGAGCACTTTGAAAAATTGTTTAGTTGCATTGACTAAAGCTAAAAATATGCCTATCCTATGACCCAGTAATTCTATTCCTAGGTATATATCTAATATAAATATGAGCATAAGTTTACCAAAGGACATGAACAAAAGTGTTATCGCAGCCTTTTATTCATAATAACCCCAAAGTAGGAAGAACCCAAATGTCCATCAACAGAATAACATAAATTGTGGCATATTTATTTAATGGCACACTGTACAGCAATGAAAACAAATGAGCTACTGCTACCACAACGTCATGGATGAGTTTCACATAGTATTGAGTGAGAGAAGCCAGACACAAACTAATACCCACTGAATGGTTCCATTTATATAAAGTTCAAAAGTAAGCAAAACTAACCTGTAGTGTTAGATAAACGTTACTTTTGAGAAGGAGTGTGGTGTAGTTACCAGGAGCGGATAGGAGGGAATCTGGGGTGCCAATAATGATCTTATTCTAGATCTGGATGGTGGTCATATGGGGATGTTCGCTGTGTCCTCATTTGTTGACCTGTACACTTAGGTTTTTGTATTCCTTTCCTAAATGTCTAGTATATTTCAATTAACAAAATAGACACAGGAGAGGGGAACTGTTTTCAAGTAAGTAAAAACATGGAAGGTAGAGAGGAAATCGAGGTCTCTAAGATAGCTAAGCTGGTAGCTAAGCTTTGGCAAGATTAAGTGGGGTATTGGAGGGGCAAGAACTGTTGAACAGAACTGGGCAGAAGTTGACTCCAGCCCAACCGAAGTTTCTCCAGATACATCAGCCTTAATTCCCCATGCAACCCCACACCCTGTATTCACAGACCTCACCTTTCTGGACAAGGCCAGGGTTTCCCAATCTAGCAGCTACTTCTCCGGGCAGAGAAACCCAGTATTTGAAGCCAAAACTGGGGTCTGAGACCCCGATGTTTTGCTCTACTAGGTCCTGTGAGTCTGCAGGCCCTTGATGCAATTCCCCCAGAGCTGAGCTGGAATTATCCTGGGGGTACTGGTTTGGGGTGGGTGAGAAGAACAGGGTTGGGTATGTGTATTTGCCATCCTTATCAAAAGGAATGACCTGCTCAGCTTGCTGTTGTGTGCTCTTGTGTGCATGTGCCCAAATCTTCATACACAGCACTGCGTTCTCCTTTCCCCAGGCACATCTCTGCTCCAAACCCTATTCAGGGGTCTAGAGCGATGTTCAAATGCCACTTGAGCCACTTTCCGGGAGGAAAAGGACAGGAAGGAACCGTTGGTCACAGGTTCCACTGACAAGAGGGGAAAACTTGGGGGTGGGGGTTCCTTTATGGGTGAGGTCACACCCCCTGCACAAAAACATCCCAAAGAGAACTGGCATTGAGCTTGTGTTGGAGAGGTGGAGATACCCCAGGGAGGAAGTGGTGAAAGGCGAGCATGGGAACACCCCTCTTTGATCCCAAAAGGTGCGTCAGGGAAAGTTGAATTTCGTTTAGCCCAATATGGAGACATCTCTCCCCACGCTGCCACCAAGCTCAGTGGTTCAAAGGAAATGAGGCTCCCCTCCGGCCCGACCTCAGGCGAGACGTGTGCGACCACAGCCGTGAGAGTGACCTCCTTTCCCTCCCGCCCGCCCCCACCCCTTTCAAGGCTGGGACTTTTTTAAAGCCGGATTCGCCAGGGATGAGCCATTTGCTAAAGGAACGCGGAATCTGTAGGGAGCAGAAGGTGACGAGCCCGCGGGAGAGGAGCTGCGTCCAAGAATAAGGTAGGGACTGTTCCGCCCGGGTACCCAGAGCGAGGAGGGAGCGAGCACTGGATGGCTGCTTGAGCCCGGGTGTCAGAGCTATCAGGCAGGCTGGCTCCACCGGGGCGTTTGCCGGTCTTTCCAAAGGCCAGAGGCTCCAAGGAAACATCCAGAGACAGGAGAGGACGCGCACTGGTGCACACGCCTCTCAAAGGCTGCAGGGGCTGCGTTGCGGCGCAGCGGGCCTCCGGGGGGCAGCACCACGCAGTGAGCCCGTGGCAGCGGGCACCTCGGACCCCGGTCGATGGGCGCTGGGACCCGCGCGCTCCAGGCGCGTAGAGCCAGCTCCCGGTTCCCGTCAGTCCTCACACGGCGTTTCCCCGGCGCCCCGCCTCCTGGGCACGAAGCGAAGGAAAGGGGCCGGGCCGAGGTTGAGCCCTCCCCCTCCTAGTCCCTCATTGGCTGCTGCTGTTGTCCATCTGAGAATCTATTTTTGATGGAGGGGGGGTGCCACCCAGTCTGCCCTAGATCACGTTTGCCACCAGCAGCCAACCAGTTGGGCCCAAGTCCGCGGGCAAGAAGTGATTGGGGGCGAGTGAGCTCGGCCGCCCCCCGGCTCCCCGTCCGGGTGCCCCCCCGCCGGGCCTGGAGCGGTATATCCTGCCCTCCCCGGCCACCTCCCCCGCGTGGAAGCGGAGCGGCGGCCTCGTTGTAAAGCAGAAGGGAAATGTAGCCAGCCGGGTGTCGCGGCTGGACGCTCGCCTTGGCTGGGGGTGTGGGGGGGGGCACGCCGGGGGCCAAGGAGGACTGCCGAGGAGGAGTGATGAGAAGAGGGGGTACCCTGCACCCCCCGAGAGCACAGGCCCCACTGCCAGTTGCCAGGCGCCCCCCTTCCTCCCAAGCGAGGGGCAGGTCAGTCCTGTGGGGTCCTGGGGCCGAGAGGGGGTGGTGGAGGGCGGGAGACCTGGCGCGCTGCGCATTTGCTGAATCTGAGTGGTGGAGAGACGGAGGAGGCCACCCAGTTACTTTCTCTCCCTCCTCGGGGTTGGGGATACTAAAATGGGTCTTTTTTGTCCCCGCCTGGGAGGAGGGAATAGGGCGTCCTGGTTCACTTTTGCTTCTTTCGTCCCAGGGCCTTAGGCCCATCTGAAGTCTCTTTACTGGGGGAGTGGTGAGGGAGGACTGGCTTCCCCTCCTGCCTGAGAGCCCCCTCTCAGGTTCAGTGGCCTGCCAGGAACACAGGAGAGAGGCAGGGGTGTCAGCATTTAGCGGACTCAGAAACTTTTCTGGCATAGGGGCAGTGGACTCAGAGGTTTCCTTCTGGATCTCTGGGGAGGGACTTTGAAAGAACCACAGTACTGTGCTTAAGGAGATTGGAAAAGGGAGTCCTGGTGGGTGACTGAATTGATAGAGGAAACCAATTCTCCTGGGTCAGTTCCTGGGCTTTGATGCTGCCTTTCCTAACTGAAGTTGACTAATTGTGTGTGTTTGGAATACTTAAGGACCTGTTCCTCTTACCTGGTGGAACTCTCCTTAAATTCATTTTTTACTAATAAGAGCTCTTCTGGTGAAATGGAAAAAGATGGAAGTCCATGAGGAATAAGGGATTCCTTTAGGCAAAGAGAAGTGGAGCCATTACAGCTAAAGAGATGCATTTGGAGCAGCTGCATATTGGCTTATTATGGTGCTTTGGTTTTTGTTTTGGGGTTTTTTTTTTTATTCCTACTTTTGTTATTTTGTTTCTGTTTCTAAGAATTCCACCATATTTAACTCTCAGTAACCCTGGGGAACAGGAGGAGCCTAATTAACTGAAATGCGTGGGTAATAAGCAGTCGTTTTATGCTCTGTCCCTTCTAACTGAGATAAGTCCCTTGTCCTATCTGACAAGCTCACAGGGCCAAGAGCAGGAGGAGAGGGGGAGAGACAGAGGCCTGGATCCCAGTCAGCTGTCTGAGCTCTTTGTAACACTGTTGACTCTCAAGGGCAGGAGTGGGTAGGCCTCTGGCTCTTGGCCTTGGTCAGGCAGGCTTGCCCTACTGCCCAGAGAGTCCTCCGAGCTTTGTTTTGTTTTCTCAGAAGCTGGAACGTTCAGGGGTCTGGGGGACTTCACTCAGCAATCAGTTTCTCCCTGTTTCTTTGCCCTGTGTGGCTTTCTGTTGCTGTCTTGTGATGGTAAGCAGTCACTTTATACAGGGGTGGCTGTGTGGCAGGGAGTTTGTGGCTGAATTTGTAACTGAACCCCACTTAAAATAATCCAGGGCTTTTAATGGGCATTGAAGAAGAGGCTCGCTGAGGACATACCTACCCACCCCCGGTTGCTGAGGAAACAACGCCGAGGGCTCCTGCACAGCATCTTCCCAATCCCAGGCTGGTCACATCTCAGTGCTGGTGACCAAGGTGGTGATCACCCAGGAGGGCTGCTGGTGGGCAGGATGGCAGGGATAGCTCCCCCTGAGCCTCCAGATGGAGCAGTGCAGGACTGAGTAATTTATGCAGAAAAAGGGAGGCAAATAGCAAACTATAACTATATGACAAACTCCTAACTGCCTTTGGGGGGGATGTTCTCCCAGTACGAGCCGTCCTTTGCTTTAGCATAGCGTTCTTTTCTTCTTTCTCCTTCCCACATAGGTGTTCCACACTGATTCTCGTAACTTTAAGGACCAGGGATTTGAAGAGGTATTAGCTCTTCCCAGGAAGGAAGGAAGTTTCTGGAAGAGAGAGGAAAGACAGCAGACACTGCGCTGGGACCAGCAGAGCCTGAGGAACTGTGGGAAGCTGCCCGAGCCCAGCCTAAGAAGCGGGAAGGAGCCGCAGCCCCAGGCTGGCACTGTGTTCTGAAAGATTTGAGCTCAAGCTGCTTTTCGTGGAACAGGGCCACTTCAGAAGGCACCCCGGACTCTGGCTGAGCTCTTCTACTCTGGATGCCTCTGCCCTGAGGAGCCTGCCGCTGAGAACCAAAGAAGATAAGAGGACACACTCATTTCCCTCAAGCACGGAGCTGGTGGGTTGGAGTCAGGCATCTGCACCCCTAGTGGCTGGCTGCTGAGTCTGGTGAGGAGTTTCTTGTTTCTCCCCAGCTTGCGGCTTCAGTGCTTGATGGGGCTGCCTGTTGGTGGATCAGTTTTTGCAGTGCCTGGTAGGAGTGGAGAGCCGTGGGAAGAGGTCCCGCGGCGCCCAAGCCTGGGTTTACCCCAAGACTAAGTTCTTTCCCAAGTTAGAGAGGGAGAGAGAAAGCAAAAAGAAGAGAGAAAAGGTCTCCCTTCCCCTCCTCCCTGCCTGTCATGTCCTCTAAGCCAGAGCCGAAGGACGTCCACCAACTGAACGGGACTGGCCCTACTGCGTCTCCCTGCTCTTCAGATGGGCCCGGGAGAGAGCCCTTGGCCGGGACCTCAGAGTTCCTGGGGCCTGATGGGGCTGGGGTAGAGGTGGTGATTGAGTCTCGGGCCAACGCCAAGGGGGTTCGGGAGGAGGACGCCCTGCTGGAGAACGGGAGTCAGAGCAACGAAAGTGACGACGTCAGCACAGACCGTGGCCCTGCGCCACCCTCCCCGCTCAAGGAGACCTCCTTTTCTATCGGGCTGCAAGTGCTGTTTCCGTTCCTCCTGGCAGGCTTTGGGACCGTGGCTGCCGGCATGGTGTTGGACATCGTGCAGGTAGGACCTGAGGAGGGCAGCTCTTAACTGGGAGCCCAGGGCCACCTTTGCCCACTGGGAAATTTGGAACTTCCTCTCTACCTCCCTGTCAGAAGTGGCTGCTGCTTCCTAGAATACTGTTTCCCTTTGGATCATGTCCTCCGTTTCTTCTTGGTCTAGTTCCTTTCTAAAGAAGCCTCAAGGAAGCGGATTAGCACCGGGGAAGTGGTCAGGGCAGTAGTGCTAAATAGAAACAGAATTGGCTCCACAGCTCAGGCTTCAGAGAGCAGAGATGGAACAGGGTGGTTGCTTGCCATCTCCCTAAAGCATTCCAGCTCAGTAGGAGACATTTACAAGGGTGTCCTCTTTATGCCTCTCCCCCCTGCATTTGGGGTTTCAAGGACACCCATAGTAGAAAGCTCAGTTTCAAGCCTCTCCTCCATCCCCCTACTGGGCAGGAATTTGTTCAGCCGCCAAGAGGGTCTCAAATTAAGTGGGAAAGCTCTTAAAGGCATTTGTGTTGCTTATCTTCCTGTAATCTTGGCATAATCCCCTTGGGGGTGGACACTTGTTGTCTGATGCACGATTTGAAGATTTGGTGTAACCAGACTCATTACCTGCTGTAAATGGGGACAAAATGAAACTAGGCCTGGGCAGAACTGTCTCTCCTCTTTGCTCCTTACCTGTCATTCTGAACCTGCCCTGGGCAGAAAGGGCTCTTTATGAGGCCATTGGATAAAAGGAAGGATGAGAGTCGGCAGGACCTGGAAGCTAAGAGCCAGAGACATGCTATGTTAGTTTATTGTGAGTCAGGATTTATGAATAGGGTCCGAGAGATAAAGTGTTGATTCTAGATAAAACTTTTTGAGGCACAGTATGGCACACCAAACTTTTTGAAGGTGCTGGGTTTATCTAAGTAAATCAGCAGTGTGTGTCAAATTCCTGCTGAGCGCTGTCCTCTGTCCTAGGTACTCAGAGAAATATTAATACAAAGGCAGGAAGAGATCTGGCCTTTGCTTTTTGGGACCCCCAGTGTTCCCTGCCTATGATATCTCCCTGAAGGACACAAAGCTTAGCATCACCTTCCCTGTGCCAAGCCAACCCTACAGACCATAGTGATGTAGGGTCCTGCTGGTAGGTCTCACCATGCCTGTGTCCCGGGAGACTGAAGGTGGTTGGTTCTTGATAGTGTGCACACATGGAGGGAGCACTTTGACTTGAGCCCTTCAGGGGAACCCTGCACCTTCGGTTGCTCATGAGCACAGTGTTAAGTCATGCCATAAGTGCGTTGCACTGCCTCCCCTTTCCCCAAACCTGTTATCTTGAAGATTGGTCCTACATGGAGGTTGGGAAGCCAGGCTGGAGCTTTGGGTTCCTCCTCCTAGTGGCTGCTCCTCCTTCTAGGGCAGTGACTGGGACAGGAGGAGGAGGAGGAGAAAGAGACCGGGGTAACATTTTTCTCCACCTCTTCTCTTCCTTTCCTGTGGCCTGGGTTCTCATTCTTGGAGTTTTTGTGTTCTGGTTTGATACCTACAAAGGGTGCAGAGCCAGGGTCTAGAGGTGAACTGAAGAGGGTTGTCTTATTTTCTGGATAACAATAATGGTAGTAGGGAAGCATTTTGGGGGCTCTTCTGTAGGCCCATAAGGTAGGATCCATAATCATCTCCATTGTGTGGGCAGGGAACTTGTAGCTTAGAGGGATTAGGTAACTTGTCCCTGGTCATCTGACCCCAGAGCCCACGCCACTAACCTTTGTGGCCTTCACATGGCCATGGTTTGCCAATTGGTTAAAAACTCTGAGAGGGGGCCGGGCTTGGTGGCTAATGCCTGTCATCCCAGCACTTCGGGAGGCCGAGGCAGGTGGATCACTTGAAGTCAGGACTTCAAGACCAGCCTGGCCAACATGGCGGAACCCTGTCTCTACTAAAACTTTTTTTTAAATAACTGGGCGTGGTGGCGGGCACCTGTAGTCCCAGCTACTTGGAGGCTGAGGCAGGAGAATCATTTGAGCCCAAGAGACAGAGGCTACAGCATACCAAGATCACACCACTGCACTCCAACCTGGGTGACAGAGCAAGACTCTATCTCAAAAAAAAAAAAAAAAACCCTCTGGCTGGGCATGGTGGCTTATGCCTGTAATATCAGCACTTTTTGAGGCTGAGACAGGAGGATCACTTGAAGCCATGAGTTCAAGACCAGCCTGGGCAACAAAGTAAGACCTTGTCTCTACCAAATAAAAAATAATAATAAATAAATAAATAAAAGCCATGTATGGTGGCATTCTCTTGTAATTCCAGCACTTTGAGAGGCTGAGATAAGAATGATCACTTGAGCCCAGGAACTTGAAGTTGCAATGAGCTACCACTGCACTCCAGCCTCAGCGACAGAGCCAAACCCTGTCCCCCAACCAAAAAAAGAAAAAAAAAGACTCTAGGAGGAGCCTATTCTCTTTGTCTTTCCCTGAAGAATAGGGTGAACTGGAATCTGGGTGAATTAGAGTTATCTTCTGAAGTGAGCGAGAACAAAAGTTCTTAGAGGGGACAGAGAGGGACCCCCCCACACACAACACATCTCTACCCATCCCACACACTCAGATTCCAAAGCTTCTGATGTGTTGCCCCACCCCCACTCCAGCCCCATGAGCTGGAAACATTGAGAGGCCTTGGTAGGAAACCTTTGGAGCTGCCCTCAGTATGGCACCTAGGCTCACCCCAGAGCTAGGGTCCACTTGGTGTGGATGACAATGGCAGGTTTGTCCTCGTCCTCCCTCCGCCAGCCTTTCAGCTACAGCTGGGCTGTAGCAGGCCCTACAGATGGCTGTAGTGAGATGGCAGGAGTGGGTGAGTGCAGAGGGACTAAGACATGGGACCACAGGGAGATTCTTATTCCACATCCATGGGAGCAAAAGGGGGACTGGCAATCTCAGATTCAGGAAGAGCAGGACAGTTTCTAAGAATCCACACCTATATTCCCCCATCACAAGCTAAGATGGCCTTCAGTGAGACAGAGTCTGAAAGTGCCTAAGAGCCTGGAACCATCTGCATAAGTTGGCTATCGAGCGTCCCCGGCATCTCGGAGCAACTGAGCAGGAGTCCATGTTGGCCCTGGTTCCAGTGTCTCCTTTGTCCAGGGGCCCCATCTGTCCTTGCTGCTGCAGAAAACTTGGTTTCTGTTTTACCAACATGATACAAAAAAAATAAATCTTTGTTTTTGTTTTTGTTTGAGACGGAGTCTCTCTCTATTGCCCAGGCCGGAGTGCAGTGGCACCATCTTAGCTCAGTGCAACCTCCACCTTCTGGGTTCAAGTGATTCTTCTGCCTCAGCCTCCTGAGTAGCTGGGACTACAGGTGCACACCACCATGCCTGGCTAATTTTTGTATTTTTAGTAGAGACAGGGTTTCACCATATTAGCCAGGCTGGTCTGGAACTCCTGACCTTATGACTTGCCTACCTTGGCCTCCCAAAGTGCTAGGATTCAGGTGTGAGCCACTGCGCCCAGCCCTAAATTTGAATTTGAATTAAAAAAAAGAAAAAGAAAACCCACTCTCTTCCTAGAAGGCTCATTTCTGCCCCTTCTTATCTGCGCTTCCCTAAATGTGCACAGCAGCATCTGCAGTGAAATAAGGGGCTGGTGTACTGGCCCAAAGAAGGAAATGGATAAATGGACCACGATCTGCTCTAACTTCCCAACCATGGCTGAAAGTTCCTGCAGTATCTGGAAGGGAAGCAGGCTGGGGCCTGGTGTTGGCTTCTGAAGGGGATTTGGGATATGGGAGCCTCCTCACTGTAGGGGCCTGTGCCCATCCCCCCATTTGGTCCTAGGCTGCTGTGGACACCTCACTCCCTTTTACTGTCAGCCTTTTTGAGGGATGGGGTGGCAGGAGGTTGTGTGCCCATCTGCACTTTAATTCCCAGCTAGGTTGAGACAGGTGACTCTCACTGCACACCTGCTAAGGATCTCAAAGAAAGTAGACCCTGCTGTGTATACAGAAGTCTACAGCAATGAAAGTGGATGCCAAGCGTGGCCTTGGGGAAGTAAAGTGGGAAGGAAGTATTCCTCCTGTGCGTGGCCTGCTCCTGTCACCACAGCATCCCTGGGCAGGACACTCATCTCTGCTTCACTTGACCACCCCTTCTGCTTTTCCCATCTCTGTCCCCTGCCTGCTGTCAGGGACCTGTTTGCTTTGCATTGTACCACATCGTATAGCCAGGTGTTGCCCTAAAGCCCTTTCCTGGACACCTAGAGGATGCCTCTGGGAAAAGCCTGAGACAAGTGAAGCCTGGGGTTGCTGTAATCTCACCTGACCCAGTCTTTACCCTAAAAGGTCAGCTCTAGCACAACTTCTCCGACAGGAGCCCAGATTCTCCCACAGCCTGGAGCCTAGAGCTTGTATCTTGGAATTTAAGTCTTCTTAATGTCTTGATTCTGTCTCTTCCTGGCTCTGACTTTCCTCCTTGCTGCTGCCCTTCTGAGGTGGCTCAGGCTAGAACACTTGAAGGCAGGTGGGGGTCAGTGTATGACCTTGGAGGAGGATTGGAAGAAGCACATTGGAAGGGCAAGGAAGAGGTACTGGCAGGACCACTGAGGATGGAGACTTAAGGTGATTGCTGTGCCTCAGGATTCGTTTTGACTATGGGGGAGGCAGTCTCTTCCCTCACCTCCAGAATACCAGGGATCTATGAGCCCCTCACCCCAAGGTTAGAGAAGGAAAGGGATGAGGGGCTGCATTTCTGAGAAGCAGTTAAAATCTGGCTGCTCCCCTCACCCCCAAGCAGGGCAGCACTTCCTGGAACGTGCCCTTTTTCATCCCCATCAGAGCAGGAAGGCGTGGGTGGCTGCTTGGCGGACGGGTGTGACTTCAGGGGCAGATACTCCCAGCCTGGATGAACAGGATGGGGCTGAATTTGGCCACAGGAAGAAGAAGAGCTATTCACTGTCTGCCCCTGCCACATCCTGCCTACTCCTAACCTCAGGGCCACCCTGATTCCTGGGCTGGTTTCACATCTCCAGCCTCCAGCATCTCTTCCCAGAGTCCTTTGCGTGCCCATGTGTCAGAGACGTTCTGCCTGAGCTGCAGCTTTGAGAGTGTTTGTGGGTGAAGAAAGTATGTGTGTAGGAACTGGCTTCTCTGACCCAAGTGCCAACTCAGGGCTTTGCAAACCGGGGGTCAGGTAGTGTGAGGTTCCAGGCTATGTTCTGTAAGAGTCAGGGAGACATTTGCATAGGGGCTGTTACTGTGACTGCTCCCTCTCCTTGCCTGTCTGTCTCTCATCCCATCGCTCCTAAAATTCCATACTTCCAAGCTATAAGAAGAGAGTGCATTGTGCTGGAAGGTGGAGAGATTTGGGGGTGCTTATGGTAGCAGCCAGAGGAGCTTAGCTGAGCTTTATTCATTTTTTCTTAAATAATAATAAAAGCAAGCAATATCCCTTACAAACAGTTCAGAAGATGTTGCTTGCGTACATGTAGGGTCTTTTCTTCTGGGCTTTTTCTTTCTACAAGTACATACACGTTACATATACCTACCTGGAGAAGTGAGATTTTCATGGAGCTGGCAGCTTGGAAGCAGGGTGGAGCCGGTGAAGATGAGATGTGAGGCTGTGCTCTGAGAGGAGCTTTGAAAGCCCACAAGAGAGGGGAGAAGAGGGGGATTGATCCCATGTCTGGGGCTGGTATGGGAGGAAGGAGGTGAAGCAGAGCAAGGCTGGACTGCAGGGAGCTGGAGCCTCAGTGGTATTTACCAGTCGTGTCCAAGAGTAACAGTCCCCAGGTTGCTCCAGGGCAGATGGGGGTCACTGGGGCTGCCTTCTCTCTGTGGGGTCTGAGGGTGGGAAGGGATTCACCTCCTTTCAGTGTTTGAAGGGGACTGGCTCATCCTGTGGCTGCCTGGAAGCCCAGAAACTGTTGTTGAGATGGGAAGCCGTCTCTTCCCCTTCCTTAGTCCTCACAGAGGGGCTTCCCTGAGGAGAGTCCCAGGTCTTGGCCAGGCCAGGAGCTCAGGCAAGCGTATGCTCCAGCCCTGATGAAATGAGCCCTTCCCCAGGGTCCTGTGAGGCCACCCACCCCTTCTACACAGAGAGCTCTGACAAGAGAGGTTCTTGCCTTATAGAGCCACCCAGCACTCAGTCTCTCCTGGTCTCAAGCCCTAGCCCCACCCCTTCTGATAGCCTTGCTTATCTTTTTAGTTATTGTGGTTAAAAAAAAAAAAAAAGTAACATAAAATTTTCCATCATAACCCTTTTAAGTGTGCTGTTCAATAGTGCTGAATATATTCACCTCATGTACAGCAGATCTCCAGAATTTCTCATCTCCTCAGCTTAAACTCTGCACCTGTTCAACACTCACTCTTTTCCCTGTTCCCTCAGCCCCTTGTTTCCACCATTCCTCTTTCTGCCTCTATGAATTTGACTACTTAGTCTGGGCATGGTACCTCATACCTGTAGTCCCAGCACTTTAGGAGGTCAAGGCAGAGGATCCTTTGAGCTCAGGAGTTTGAGATCAGCCTAGGCAATATAGTGAAACACCTGTCTCTACAAAAAATACAAAAATTAGCCTGGTGTAGTGGTGCATGCCAGTAGTCCCAGCTACCCAAGAGGCTGAGATGGGAGGATGGCTGGAGCCTGAAGCCATGATTGCACCACTGCACTCCAGCCTGGGCCACAGAGTGAGACAGTGTCTCAAAAAATAGAAAGAACTTGACTACTTTGGATACCTCAGGTAAGTGGAATCATACAGTGTTTTTTATGACTGGATTAGTAGTGTAATGTCCTCAAGTTTCATCCATATTATAGCATCCAACAGGATTTCCTTCCTTTCTAAGGCTGAGAAATATTCCGTGATATGGATGTGCCACACTTTGCACATTTTGTTTATCCCTTCATTCCTTGATGGACATTTGGGTTGTTTCCACCTCTTGGTTATTGCTTATAGTGCTACTGTGAACATGGGCATACAAATATATCTTCAAGATCTTGTTTTCTCTTCTTTTGGATAAATATCCAGTAGGATTGCTGGATCATGTGGTAGTTTTATTTTCAATTTTTTGAAAAACCAGTGTACTGTTTTTCATAGCAGTTGCACCGTTTTATAGTCCTACCAAGAGTGCACAAGGGTTCCAATCTCCACATCCTTTTTTTTCTTTCTTGAGATGGAGCCTCGCTCTGTCACCCAGGCTGGAGTGCAGTGGCACTGTCTCAGCTCACTGCAGCCTCCGCCTCCCAGGTTCAAGTGATTCTCCTGCCTGAGCCCCCCAAGTCAGTAGCTGGGATTACAGGTGTGCACCACCACTCCTGGCTAATTTTTGTATTTTTAGTAGAGACGGGGTTTCACCATGTTTTGGCCAGGCTGGTCTCTAACTCCTGACCTCAAGTGATCCACCCGCCTTGGCCTCCCAAAGTGCCGGGATTACAAGCCTGAGCCACTGTGCCCAGCCCAATCTCCACATCCTTGCTAACACTGATCATTTTCTGTGTTTTTAAATAGTAGCCATCCTAATAGGGATGAGGTGATCTGTTACTTCTCTGCAGTACTGCTCATCTTAACGGTAGAGTGTGGGTGTTGGAATTGCCTTGAGAGACCATCTGATCTGGTCCCTGAGTTGAACATTCTTCAAAAGCTTGAGGTTCTTGTAACTTGTCTAAGGTGTCCAGCTGTTCTACATGAGGAGGCATACTGGGAAGATAAGCAGGAGACCCATCCCTGCTGTCTCCTGTAGGAGACCCCCGGCTCTCAGTCCAGTGTCCTTGCCCAATATAGTGCTTGGCCTCCCAGCCATGATAACCAAACCAACCCATATACACCCACCTGGCTGCCTGCCTCCTCTTCCCTCCCCAAACCTGGAGGCTTTCCGTTCTTAAAGGGAACCACGTACCTTGTCAGGGCCAGGGAGAGAGACACAATACTCACTTTTTCCAAGTCCTCAGTTTCAATTGCAAGTAAAGTAGCTTTCAAATAGCCAGTCCTGGCTCCCACAGACCTCTTAGCACGGACTAGTAGAATACTCTCTGAACCTCAGTTTCCTCATTCACAAAATGAGGATAAAAATAGCCCCTACCGGCTGGGCACGGTGGCTCATACCTGTAATCCCAGCACTTTGGGAGGCCGAGGTGGGCAGATCACGAGGTCAGGAGTTCAAGACCAGCCTGACCAACATGGTAAAACCCTGTCTGTACTAAAAATACAAAACTTAGCTAGGTGTGATGGCGCATGCCTATAATCCTAGCTGCTTGGGAACCTGAGGCAGGAGAATTGCTTGAAACCAGGAGGTGGAGGTTGCAGTGAGCTGAGACAGTGCCACTGCACTCCAGCCTGGGTAACAGAGTAAGACACTAACAAAAAAAAAAAAAAAAAAAAAAAAAAAAAAAAAAAAAAAAAAAAAAAAAAAAAAAAAAAAAAAAAAAAAAAAAAAAAAATAGCCTCTACTTTATTGGGTTGTTAAGATGATTAAATAGGAAAATACATGGAGAGCACTTAGCCCAGCACACAGTCAGTCCTTAATAGATGTTAACCAAAGACATTGGTAGGAGACTCAGGATTGATTGTCTTGGGATAGAACTCGGGTCTCCTACCAGTCCAGGGCTCTTGGTATAGGAATACACTTGCTTCTCCTAGCTGAGAGATTGAGGAAGGTGTGTGGGGTAAGGGACTGCACGGAGGAATGAAAAGCCTCTTGCAGGCCAGCATTCAGAGGTTTGGAGGCCACAGCCTTAACCCAGAGCCTGTCCAGAAGGAGAGTTGCTGTGGCTGAGGCCCAAAGCCCTTGGAGATAGAAACCAAACAAACTCTCTAATCTCCCCAGCCTCGGCCCCAGCCCCATGGAGCCCAACTCTCCACAGCTGAGACAACAGAGAAACTGGACCGAAGGCAAAGGGGCCAGGGATTGCAATTTGAGGGGGGATTGGAAAGGAGTTCTGGGGTGTCAGGCAGCCCAGGGCAGCTCAGCTGTGTGGGTCCCCATTACGCTTCCCCACCCAGCTCCAGGAAAGCAGACAGAGGAGGTAGAGCCAGGCTGAGAGTCTCCCAACTGTCAGAGACCCTCTCCATCTCCCCGGCTCTGGGTGGCAGGAAGGGGGGCTGTGTTGTTTGAAGAATCATGGGCTTGGTTTGGTTCCAGGGTTCTTGGACGAAAGGTGGCTGGCGTGCTCACTCCCTGCTGATTCTATTTCCTCCCTGAGCCCCTGATCTCAGACTATCTGTTCAAACTCAATGCCTGCCCTTTGTGGCACTGAAATTCCTGGGTTCTGTTTTCACCTTGTAGCACTGGGAAGTCTTCCAGAAGGTGACAGAGGTCTTCATCCTAGTGCCCGCACTGCTGGGGCTCAAAGGGAACCTGGAAATGACCCTGGCATCAAGGCTCTCCACTGCAGTGAGTGTCCTGGCTGGGAGGAGCGGGGCACAGAGAGGACTCTGGGCAGCACAGAGCCGGAGACTGGGAGAGGGCCGCGGGCCCTTCTCCACTGCCCAGTCCTGGAGTGTGGGGCTGGGGTGGGAAGGGAGGGCCTGGCTAGGCAGGTGTAGGGAGATCCCAGATCTGCTCCTGGGCAGGGGCTCCCTGCCCAAAGTGGTTCCCAGGCTTGGTTTCTGGATGTCCCAGCCGTCCCTGGACTCCTGCCCCACCCCCTACCTCTCAACTACCTCGTGACTGTTTGTGCAGCTTTGACAGGCAGGCATCATGCTGGTTCCTCCACCCGCACAGATGGGGGCCTCCTCTGATCTCCAGCCCTGCCTTGCAGCTGGGCAGGAGCAGAGCCAGGCCCTCCCAGCACCCCTAGCCCCCCGGCCATCCATCCTTTTCCCCGTGGCAGCTTGTTCTTCTTTAAGGGAACAGAGAGGAGCTGCTCGTCAGTCCTACCTCCCGCAATCATCAGCCATGATGATTCAGGGCCTGAACAGATAGACAGTTCTGGGTTGGAGGTGGGAGATGATAAAACTCAGGAACCCAAGGATGTCCCTGCATAGCCAAGAGTCTAGAGAAGGTGCCAGAGAGAAGTGGCATCCAACTTAACCCACCCTGACTTGCCCTACCCTACTTCTGGCCCACGCCACCCACGCCTTCCCAAATACCCTTGGAGTCTCAGTCCTGCAGCTGACCTTTCCTTCCCTGAGATAGCAGGCTGGCTTCAGAGTCAGGGACTGGGTTGTTCTGATCCATGCAGCAATGGACTGCCCAGATAAGCAAGGCAAAGGATGGAATTTGCCTCTGCTCAGCTGGTGTCCTGAGAGGAAGAAAAGAGACGGCTTCTAGGGGACCCCCTTTCCCAAGCCGCACCCAGCTGCAGGAGCTCAGCTTTAGCTCCTTCCCTCTCACCTCACTTTCCCTGATCCTGCTTCACTTTTCCAAGACTTTCAGGTCCTGCTGTCAGAGTCTTAGGCCACATGTACTGTCTCGTGATCTAGGCAGGAGCCTACTGGATGGAGCTGCAGGCCTTTTCCAGCCTGGAGCTCTAGCCCCTTGCCCTCCCTTTCCCAGGCCAACATTGGACACATGGACACACCCAAGGAGCTCTGGCGGATGATCACTGGGAACATGGCCCTCATCCAGGTAAGGAGGCAGGGACCAGAGAGGGTGGGCTAAGCTTCCCCCATAGGAAACTTGGAAAGGCTTAGGTCAGTCCCAGCTGGCTCCTGAGCAAATCTCCGATGTCCCACTGAGCTGGCTTCCCCCAGACTAACTCTAGGAGGTAACTAGGTTATCCAGGAAAATGCCCAAGATGAGGAGGGTCCCTGCATCACCCATTCCAGTTCTCATTTCCTAGTGGTATAGGTGCCTTTGAGTCCCAGCAGATTGTGGCAATATGAGCAAACTCAGGAGTGCCAAGATGTCCTGTGCCACTGCTGTCCCATCTCCCCATGAGACCACACAGGCTCAGACCGGGAGCCTTCAGGCCTTGACTCTGGGCAGAAGGCTCCAGCTCTGTTGAACCTCACTCCCATCCCCAGAGGCACACTCTTTCAGCCACTAACATGTTCTGAGCTCCTGAAGAGTGCACTGCGCAGTACTAGCGTCTGGTGTGAACCTAAATAAATAAAGACATCCTTCCAGCCTGGGAGAACTGGACAGTGTAGTCCAGCCTGCCTCATGAGGCTACAGCCAGGAAGAGGTCTGCCCAGATGCTCAGTGACCTCAGTTTAGGAACCCCACTGCGCTCAGGGCTTTCCAAGTTACCACTCCTCTTCCCCAGGTGCAGGCCACAGTGGTGGGCTTCCTGGCGTCCATCGCAGCTGTGGTCTTTGGCTGGATCCCTGATGGCCACTTCAGTATTCCGCACGCCTTCCTGCTCTGTGCTAGCAGCGTGGCCACAGCCTTCATTGCCTCCTTGGTACTGGGTAAGGAAGGGAGGGCGTAGAAGAGTAAGGGGTGCTGCCCCAGAGGTGTTGACTGCACCTGGCACTTCCACTCTCTCTTTTTGTTTGTTGAGATCCCTTTATCTCTTCTCCCCCTCCCTGCCCCTCCCACCACTTCCTCACCAGGTATGATCATGATTGGAGTCATCATTGGCTCTCGCAAGATTGGGATCAACCCAGACAATGTGGCCACACCCATTGCTGCCAGCCTGGGCGACCTCATCACCTTGGCGCTGCTCTCAGGCATCAGTTGGGGACTCTACCTGGAACTGAGTGAGCCACCAAGAGTGTGGCGGGGGTGGACTCCTGGGTGGGATTGGGAGAGATGATAGCAGTTTGCAAATGTGCTAGAGTTTCTTCTGTGTTCTTAAACTATTTGGTTTGAACTCAAGTTGTAGTAATTCCTGGTCTTAGAGATATGAAGCTAAGTACTGATCTCAAATCCAAGCAGATATCAGGGGCAGGGGAAAAGTGTCAGAAGTATATTTCTGTTTGGTCCTGCAGATTCTTGCTTCTCTTGGAGGGATGAGGGGAAAAGCATAAAGGAAAGGAACCAGAGGCTGCAATCTGCTTACAAAATGAAGAAGGGGGTGGGAGATGGTGATTTCTGGGATCCAGTCAGGAGACCTAGAGTCTGGTCTCTACCCCAGTTCAGTGCCTGGGTGGCTTTCTACCCTGGTTTCCTCATCCATAAAATGGAAAAAGCTGGTCCCACTTACCTCCTGAGCTGCCAGTGAAGATCAAATGGGGTAATGTGTTTACTGGCATTTAGTGTAGTCTTGCTATTGACCTCTTGGGACATTTTCAGGCTGAGCCAGGGAGAAACTGGGAGTAGGAAACCACAGTGCTTATCTCCCTCTGATCCCTGCCCTCTCAGATCACTGGCGATACATCTACCCACTGGTGTGTGCTTTCTTTGTGGCCCTGCTGCCTGTCTGGGTGGTGCTGGCCCGACGAAGCCCAGCCACGAGGGAAGTGTTATACTCCGGCTGGGAGCCTGTTATTATTGCCATGGCCATCAGCAGGTAGGCTGGGGCCCTGAGTAGCTACTGCACCCCACTGCCGCCCTGCCACAGACTTCCTTTTAAACCCTGGAGAGATGAGGTGGGGGTCAGACCCTAGAAGTGTATCAGTCACATGTCCTTCTGTTGAAAATGACAGAACCATCTAAACTGGGTTGCATTCCAAGGCAGAATGTACTGGCCTGGAGAACCAAAGAGGCACGGCTGAATTCAGGGACATCCCTAAGATCAGGGCTCTCAGCTCTGCCCTTCTCTGTCATGGCCTGCAGTCCAGATTTATGCTTTTCTTACATCTACCAATTCCAGTGGAGAGAGAGATTCTTTCCCCAACAGTTCTACAAAGTTCCAGAATAGAGTTGCCCTGCTTCTCATCTGGTGACACGACTATCTCTAAACCAGTGAGTGTGGCCTTGGGACTGCAATACTCTGATTGGATGGACCTGGAGCCTAGCCATCATTGAGGCAATGTCACCTGAGCCACAGTCTCTGAGCTTGAGAGGAGAAGCCCAGTGTTAGTACCAGAAAGGGAAGCAAATGCTGAGTGGGCAGAACAACAGAGGTTGTCACAGGCAGGTAGTCCTGTAGGCTGCTCCTCCAGCCAACTTAGAGGGCAGGTATAGGAGGTGGTTGCCTGACCCGGTACCACCAGTTTGTTCTGGAGTCACTGTGCCCAGTGGGAATGTTTTGAGCAGCACCTAATCCTGTCAGGGGCGGCAGGGACTGGATGATGAGGAACTCCTGAGAGCCATGGTGCCTCCCTTCATCTTCGAGGCTAGGTGGGCCCGACCTCTCTTCCCAGAGACTACAGCAGAACCCATAGTGGTCTTTGTATCATTTTGTCTTTATGTCTCTGCAGTGTGGGAGGCCTCATCTTGGACAAGACTGTCTCAGACCCCAACTTTGCAGGGATGGCTGTCTTCACACCTGTGATTAATGGTGAGGTCTGGGCATCAGCTGTTGGAGGGCAGGGCTAGGGGGAGGAAAGGGATAGGAGAAGAGGACTTAAGGGGTTGGCTTCTGTATCAGTCAGGGTTCCAGCAGACGAGAATCTAGCTCAGATGATTCAAGACTTTAATGAAGGAACTGCTTACAGCGGTGGGAGCAGAGTAAAAGGATGGATAAGGGGTGTTGAGGCACCCAGAGATTAGCGACAATGGGAAGCCTCTAGTCCTAAAGGGTCGGGGGAGTATCTTAGTCCATGATCTGTTGCTAGAACAGAATACTTGAAACTGGCTAATTTATAAAGAAAAGAGGTTTATTTAGCTCACAGTTCTGGAGGCTGGAAAGTTCAAGATTGGGTGGCTGCTTCTAGGGCGGGCCTTGCACTTCATCCAAACATCCAAATGGAAAAACAGGAGGAAAACTGGGCGTGTGCAAAATGGGCAAAACAGGAGAGTCAAACCTCGTTTTACGACAACCCACTCTCATGGGAACGATACCTTTCCCGAGAAAGACATTAATCCATCTTAATGACCTATTTACTCTTAAAGGCACCACCTCCCAATACCACCACATTGGGGACCAAGCCTCAACATGAGTTTTGATGGGGACAAACTATATTCAAACCGTAATCGGGAGGGAATAGCATTATGGGAGCCCAATGAAAGCTCTGTCCTTGCTTCCAACAGGGGGAAGCCACTGCCAAAAAGCAGGGAGGAATTGCAAAAGAAATACCTGGTCTCTCTCTCCACCTGCCCTCTGGTCACCTGCTCTTGCCTCCCACTGAACAAACACAGTGGAAGCAGCCAGCAAGGAAGACTGGGTGATCCAGTCTGTGGAGACTGATCCCCCAGCACTCGGAGCAAGGCTGAGAAGAGCAGGGACCGGGCTGGGATGTGAGGGCAACGGAGAAATCAGCACAAGTTCTGGCAGAGATACCAGGTTCCAGGAGTTTGGAGCTCAGACCCGATCCTTGAAACTGGTTACCAGAACCAGCACATGCACATAGGGTGCCTGGGTCTACTGGGAGCATTGGAGAGGGGGTGGGGTAAGACAGGGCTTTTTCACCTCAGCATAGGAAGGCAGGGGCACACACTGTCCTGGTGGAGAAGTCAGGCTCTGAGTCTGCACATCTGCACATATCCTTTCCAATACTGTCGTAGCTATGCCAGGAGAACATGGAACTGCTGCATCTCCGTAGAGATGAGGGAGGCTGGAAGATGCCCTGGAAGCAGGGATCTTTGTCTTCCTTCTTAGCGCCTTACTCGTCTCTTGCCAACTGGTGAATGGGTGATGCCCACATAGACCCCACTGTGTAGGGGCCTATAAAGACAGAGACACTGCCTCTGTAGATACAAGACAAAGAGTGAGAAGATCATTTCTTTCTCGATATCTGTATCTAAGCCCGTCTGTGCCTCTGCAGGTGTTGGGGGCAATCTGGTGGCAGTGCAGGCCAGCCGCATCTCCACCTTCCTGCACATGAATGGAATGCCAGGAGAGAACTCTGAGCAAGCTCCTCGCCGCTGCCCCAGTCCTTGTACCACCTTCTTCAGTCCTGGTAATGCCAGATTCCCAGCCTCCTAGCCCCGGGGGGAGTGGGCCTACTGTCAGTGAGCTTCACTTAAGAGACAGCTGGGACCCAGAACCACAGGTTCTCCTTCTCTGCTGGGCTGTGCCAGCTGTTCTGAAGGGCAGAGCCCAGACAGGAGGGCTGTCTTTTCCTGGGGCACCCTAGGGGTTGGAGACCATAGGATGGAGAAGTAGAGACATTCATCTGTCTGTTGCCCTGGGGCATGGTGCAGTCCCTCCTGACTTTGAAAGGCCTTCTGGGGTCAGGTCTTCTCCTCACCTCCTCTTTACACCCTCTTTTTCCCAATTCCAGATGTGAATTCTCGCTCAGCCCGGGTCCTCTTCCTCCTCGTGGTCCCAGGACACCTGGTATTCCTCTACACCATCAGCTGTATGCAGGGTGGGCACACCACCCTCACACTCATCTTCATCATCTTCTATATGACAGCTGCACTGCTCCAGGTACTAAGTGGCAGGAGCAGGGGCATGGGCATGGGAAGCAGCCAAGATGCCCTGCAGGGATGGGAGAGGAGGCCAGACTTGGCCTCTTGGACTTTCAACTTACCTTTGTCTCTGCATCAGGGCAGCTGATAAACACTGAACAAGGGTGCAGGAGAATAGATGGTGGTTCCAGTAGAGTCACTAACATGCTGTGTGACTTTGAGCCTGTTCTTTTACTTCTCTGATCCTCAGTGATACATTTGTAAATTGAGAAGAATGGACCAGTGGTGGTAGTTTTCATGCAGGTGGTTGTAGGATGCTGACCACATGGGCTTTGCATGCCACCCGCACTGGCCACAGAGCTGCAAGTGGCTCTGTTTTGCATGCTGGGCTTTCTCAAGAAATTCATTTGCCTAAAGGGTCCGATAGCTTGAAAAACTGTCAAAACCACCGCACTAGATAATCTGTCTGTCAGATCCTGCCTAGCATTGCCATTCCATAATACCATGACACTTTCTCCCTTCTTGTATTATTACATTTTTAAACCTTTTTATTTTGAAAAGCTTCAGATTTGTAAGAAGTTCTCAAAAAAAGGTTCAGAAATCCCATATTCCGTTACCCAATTTCCCTCCATGGGAAAGTAACATCTTACATAACTATAGGACAGTATCAAAATCAGGAAATTAGCATTGATACAATCCACAGTGCTTATTCAGATTGTACCAGTTTTACCTGCACTTGTGTGTGTGTGTGTTTGTGTGTGTGTGTATGTATTCTATGCAGTTTTCATCACAAGTGTAGATTTGTGTGATCACCACTATAACTAAAAGACAGAAAACTGTTTCATCACCACAAGGGTCCCTCATGCTACCCCTTTACAGCTAGATCCACCCTTATTATTATATTTTAAATTTTTATAGGTTTTATTTTTGAACAGTCACATAGTTCAAAAATGTATTAAGTTCATAATGAAACTGCAGCGAAAAGTCTTCTTTTCTGTCCTCTTCTTCGCAGCCATCCATTTTTCTCCTTCACAGACCATCAGTATTATCCCTTTTTTGTGTATCCTTCAGACATATTCTATATTTATAAAAGTAAACATATTTTTTTATTTCCCTCCTCTTTATTACACACGTGATAAACTGTACACACTGTCCATGCCCTGCATTTTTCACTTCAGTTTATCTTAAAGATCATTCTGTATCAATACATAAAGAGAACAACACCCTGATTTTCTTACGGCTGCATTTTATTCTGTGATACACAGACTCTAATTTTATTTCGCCAGTCCTGTGTTAACACCTATCCCTCGAGCCCCTTCACCCCCAGCTTTAGAAAGGTGGTGTTCCGACATCTTGGCAGGGGCAGGCGGAGAATCAGCCATATGCTGTTGCCCTGCAGCAGTTAGCCAAGCTGCCGTGTTTCACTGCTAGTGGGTTTCAGTACAGCACGTGGTGGGAAGGTGGGGGTGGATATGCCGAGGGTCTTTGTAGGAGGGTCTTTGGTGGAGGTTTTCAGCTCATCCCTTGGCCTAGATTGGAAAGGATGAGCCTCAGTGCCATCACCCGTGATGAATACCCTGGGAGACATTTTTGGCACTGCTCTCCTCTCTAGATCTGTGAAGGGCCAGAGCGTGACACTTGATCCCCTGTAAAGGCTATTATTGATCCCTTTGCTACCTCCTCCCAGCCATGTGTTCTGGGGCCTGCTCAGGAGGCTGGAATATGAGGACAGCTGCTACCATTCCCTTCCTAGGGCATGTCCCAAAGGCCTCCTGCCCATGTTCTTTATTTGGGACCCTTCTGCAGCTGCTACAAAGGGTGTGAAGTTATGGAGGGTGGGGGAGCCAAGGCCGTGGGGGCACAAGACACCGATGTGCAGGGGAAGGGAGAGTGTGAAAAGTCACCTCTGGCTTCCCTAGAGAGAGGGCAGGATTTTCTCAGGCAGAGCCTAAACTTAAAAAAAAAAAAAGAGAGAGAGAGAAAGGACAGGAGAGCAGCTAAGATTGCCTAAAAATAGGTATCAGTTCTGGCTTCTGGATCCATTAGGGGCTGTGGTTCCCGCATCTGGATCCCTTAGGGCAGAATTTTCAAACTGTGCAGATTCTAGAAGATTCAGGCCTGTCCCACCGTGGTATTCTAGATCAAGGGCATCACCAACTTAAAAGTGCATGTGAATCTTGTTAAATTCAGACTGACTCAGGAGGTCCAGAGATTCTGCATTCCTGACAAATGCCAGCTGTTGTTGATGCTGCTGGTCCTGGGCCCACTAGCCAAATTCTGATCTGAGTCATTCTTAATTATCTGTATTAAAAGAAGGTAAGCAAGAGCACGGATAAAATCAAAGTCGCAGATCATCTCAAATTATTTTAAATTAGTATGCATTGTCTGCTTTATATTAATATTGAGGTGACTTATTCACAATTCAGCTTTATTAGGACTAATGTTAAAATAAACTTCCATTCTTGGAGCCCAAAGAATGAAAAGGAAATGGAATGGAAAGCCACAACAACAGAATGAAAAGGGTCAGGAGGAAGCCAGCTTGGGATAATCATCTGTTAGTCAGACAACTGCCAGCAGCAGCTTCAAACACTATCCTTATACCACTCTGTCTAGAGAAGAAATCCCTTTAGGAAAAGCTGACTCCAACAGCCAGCTCCCTGCCAGGCTCCTGGAAAGGCCAACATAGCAGGAATTGGAGTGATCCCAGAATGAGGTGACCCAGAGTTAGAATCAAGAGGGCTGAGTTCCTGCTACAAGTAGGATTTAGCTCAGGAAGCTCCTTGTTTGGTAAATTTGGGAACAGAATATAATGCTGATGTGGGCGAACCTGGGTCATAGCAGCATCTTCCTTTCTGAAGAGCTCTTACTGAGCCTGTTGTCTGCTCAAGGTGGTAATTGTGGGGTGGAGGAACACAGAGGCTGCTGTGGTGGAAAGATGAAGATAAAAAGTAAGGACTGTGGCCAGCCAGGCCTTGTGATGCATTGAATGGGTCCGATCGTGTGGCCTCTGGCTCCCCCTGGAGAGAGGGGATGGCTATAGGCTGGGCCCTCTTGTCTCCCCAGGTGCTGATTCTCCTGTACATCGCAGACTGGATGGTGCACTGGATGTGGGGCCGGGGCCTGGACCCGGACAACTTCTCCATCCCATACTTGACTGCTCTGGGGGACCTGCTTGGCACTGGGCTCCTAGCACTCAGCTTCCATGTCCTCTGGCTCATAGGGGACCGAGACACGGATGTCGGGGACTAGTTTCGTCACTCGACCTTTCCCCATCCCTCTGCACTTTCTATTTGAAATTTTTCTTTTGTTCCCCTGTCCCTACCCCACCCCACACTCCCACCTCTTTCTGGGACTTCACTTTGATACCAAATTCTCATTATTTTCAATGGGAATTTTTATACATTGAGCCAAGTTTGCATAGCAGGAATTCAGGAAAGACAGATGGACTGAGATAAGCAGTACAAGTAGATTTTTGAGACAATCACCAAGTGCAATTTCATGGTGGGTGCCTCCAGGTGAGGTGGATTGGGGCAGGGGAGTTTTGTCTGGAATCTGGAGACATTGGGTTTGGCTTTAGCAACTTGTCTTGGCCCTAATGAGAAACCCTTCGTAGGTGGGCTCTGGGTTTTGGGTCTTGTTTTCTTTTTGTTTATCTGTTTTGTTTTTGGTTGTACAGGGGGACAGAGGAATAAGTAACACTCCCAAACACACACATACTTTTGTAGGAAAGGACCAACTTCAACGCTCTGGACAGGAGACAGCTGCTCCAGGGCCCCGTGATCCCAGCTCTATTCTCTGCCCCCTGAACCTTAGCCCTCCCACTCGCAGAAAGAGTGAGTGACGCCTCAGTTTGTGCACATGTCTCTTGCTCGATTGTCTGATCAGCATCAATGACCCATCCCTCTGATCATTTCCAGTTGATCGTCATGTCCAGGAAAACATGAAAAGTGGACTCTTCTCCCTGTTGACCCATGTCCACCTATAGGTTCCCCAAAATCCAAATTCTCCCTGGGCCCAGAGGACTGATTTTTGGTCTCTCTTCAACCTTCATCTCGAATTGTCTCTAAGCACTACCTTCCCCAGAGCTTGCCAGGTTGGGTTTTGAGATTAGGGACAGGCCATGGCGATGTGGAGAACGGTTGGGAGGTTGAGGACAACCAGGGGTGTCTCATTGCTGCAGTTTCTCATGAGGACATAATCACTTGGTCACCTTGAGCCCCGTCACTTCCTAAAATTACTCATTCTGTCATGCCGTAGAGGTCAGTTTTCCTCTTTCTTGGCTTCTGCCCACAAACATTCACTATTCATTCATTCACTCATTCAACAAATATGCAGCCTCCGCAAGATGAGCTCCTCTGCAGGCATGGTCTGAAACATTCTTTGAGCAATATTTATTGGGTGCCTACTATGTGTTAGGTACTGTGCCAGGCACTGACTTGCCAGTGGTAAGGGAAACACAGCTCTAACCTCACCTCATTCTCAAGGTTACAAAGGCCATGTGCCCCTTTCAATCTGGTGGAGAAAGTTTCCTCGTAAGAATTTGCATCTACTTCAAGCCAGATTCTTCTGCCTCTTTCTCCTTCCTAGACCCCAACTCTGTGCAATGCTGACCACAGCTACAGCCACCAGCCCCATCGCTCAACCAGTGTTTATTTCCCTAAACGACCCTTCCTCACATTCCCTTTCCTCCACCTCTCCTCACCAAGCACCCAAAAGAGGATTTAGAACTAGCAAGCTGGACATCAACTGGTTGTTTCTACTTTTCTCTGTCTAGCACAAAATTGGGAGAAAACTGGAGCCTCCATCCGCAGTCACACGTGTACAGATCTGGGCATTTGGATGTAGACTTTTTCTAGCTTCTCAGAAGCCTCCACAGAAACCCTTCCATCTGTAGCCTCCAGGGCCCACCTCCAAGGGAAGGCTTAGGCCGTGATCCTGTTTCTACCAACACCATGCCTTATCCCAGGAACGTGCCCTAGACCTCCAGAGACCATCTTTTCTCCCCCTCCATTCCTACCCAGGCCTCCAGGCCTCCTTCTGGAATCATAGAACCTTAGAATTGGAAGAAATTGTAGAGGTTACCTAGCTGGAGTTGTGTCCAACACAGTTCATTAACACCAGCCTGGGCTTGTTTTTTCTCCTCCCTCTGGACTTTCTTCATCTTTTCTTCCACCTCAAAACACATTTGCACACGGATTCTTCTTGTACAGGCACCAAAAGCAACTCTGCCCCTAAGGCTATGTCTCTGTGGTCTCCAGCCACCCCTTCCCCAGTCACTCCCCACTTCCTCATCTCTGGAATTTGGCCAGGCAGTCCCAGAAGACTCTGGAGTGACCTCCTTTGCCTAAAAGGCAGACAAGCAGGCATGCCCCAGGCCCTGAGTGTGTGAGCAGAGGAGGACTGTAGGGTGAGAGGGAAAGAAAATGAAGTTGACTTTCATGGAAGATTCATTTCTTTTCCCCGACTGTACCAACTGCATGTACTTTTGGCCTGGCTGCAAGGAGCAATATTGGTTTACTCTCGTATCCTTAAAAAGTTACAGAACTGTGTCTTAAAAGAATTATTTATAGTTACTATAACTGAATTGACAAATGTCAACTTAACTGATAAATTATATTTGGTAAAATAAAGAGGACGTTTATTTAGATGGTTGGTGTTTCCTGTCTGTCTCATCAAAAAGCAGCTTCAGCTGTTGTCTTGGGCCCCTCTGTAGGCTTTACCCTCTCCTCACTCAGGAGTAGAAAGGGGTCAAAGTATGACAAGAAATGAAACATCTCTAAAATGCAGGGATTGTGTGATAGAAAACAGCATCGCCAGGCACAGTGGCTCACACCTGTAATCCCAGCACTTTGGAGGCCCAGGTGGGTGGATCACCTGAGGTCAGGAGTTCAATACCAGCCTGACCAACATGGTGAAACCCCTCTCTACTAATAATACAAAAATTAGCTGGGTGTAGTGGCGGGCACCTGTAATCCCTGCTACTTGGAGGCTGAGGGAGGAGAACAGCTTGAACCCAGGAGGCGGGGGTTGCAGTGAGCCAAGATCGTGCCATCACATGCCAGCCTGGGTAACAAGAGCAAAACTCCATCTCAAAAAAAAAAAAGAAAAGAAAACACAGCATCAGTCGTTTATTGAGAAAGAGTGGTGCACAGGGAGACACTCGAGAAGCTAAATGCAGGGTCCTTGCTCTCAGGAAGGTTGTACTCTGATCTCAGCCTCTGTTGGGGGATTGTGCTAGGGGTACAAGCATTTATGGGTTTAGATTCCCTCTCTGCAGAGGCTTACAACCTGGGTCAAAATAATGACAGCTATTAATTGTTGAGTACTCCCTGTGTGCCTTCACTGTGTACCTTGTGAGCCCTTAGAAATTTACAACAGACTGACTGCAAAGGCTTTGGAGTCAGTTGGGCCTGGGTTCAAATCCCAGCTCTTCTGCATGTATTTGTATAACCCTGGGCAAATCATTCACCCTCTCTGAGCTTCAATTTCCTCATCTGTGCTAATACTTATTTCACAGGATAGTTATGAGACTTCGGTGAGTTAATAAACATAAAGCATTAAGCTCCATGCCCAGTACGTGCTAAACCCCAAAATCCTAATCAATACTACAGTGGGGGAGGGACGAAGACCAGTGACTAGGTCATGTCAGAACGCTGACCATGGGATAAATTCAGGGTGGGTAAGGGAGCAGGCCGATGAAAAGGGCACCGGATCAAGTCTTGGGAGTCAGGGACATCTTGGAGGAAGCTGAGAAGAATAGGAGTTAGCCTAGCAGAAAATAGGTGAAAGAGCCATCCTGCAGAGGGAACAAAGAGCTGGGCGAGGAAGTGAGCCTGATGCTTTTGGGAACCGCAAATAGATCTGTATGACTGGATTGGGAGCGCAGATGTTGATAGCACAGACTTATGAGACGCACGTATTTGTGACAAAGCAGTTTTTCTGAGATGGCAGATACAGAAAGGCAGTCAGAGCACAGCCCCACTGAGGTCTCTGACTACAAAGCCTATGCCGGGAACCACTGCCCACCCAGGACGTGCCCCCATGACGTATGTCACAAAAGTATGGAACAGATACTGGGTGCAAAACATTTGCCAATCTCAAGAAGCTGCCTTTTATTACAGCCTGTGCTCTGGTAGTAACTCTTCAAAGCAATGTTAATAAGGCTATTAAAGGTTAATGGAAAGAGCATAATTGCTTGTTAATTATTATTTACATAGTGTTTCACTATACAGTATACTATACATATAATTTTAAATAATAGACTCATTTGCAACGTCAATATTATCTCTAATAACTCTATAAGATTGATATTATTGCCATTTTACAAGAGAAAAACTGAGGCTCAGAGAAAAGTTAAATGTCTTGCCCAATGTCATATATTCACACCCACGTTTCTCAGCCCACTGCCTGCCTTCCGTGCCTGGACCCAGATGAAATGTCTGGCCACAGTGCTCCTCTGTAAGGGACACAAAACATTTCTAAAATGATCAAAAATGGGTGCCTGTTATCTCCGTTTTGCTTATGAGACACTATATATGACTGCAAAATGTTAATTGTTTACTGAAATAGTATCTTCCAATGGACGTTTAAAGTCATGCCTCCCAGGCGCCAGCCTATCTCTGATGGTATTTTTGTAACATAATTACAGACAGCACTGCCAACTCAGAGGTCAGTCAGCTGACAGTCTCCTGAACTTAGCTGTTTCCTTTAGCCAAACTTCAGAAACCAAGTAATGCATAGTATAATGCTGTTTGCTGTACTGTATTTTATTACATTATCTAAATATGAAATCTTCTAATATGGCACCATGAAAATGTCTGGCTTGAAAAATTAAAAACAAAAAGACAAAAACTCTAGAGCCAGGTATGGTGGTACAAACCTATAGTCCAGCTACCCAAGAGGCTGAGGCAGGAGGATCAGTTGAGCTCGGGAGTTTGAGTCTAGTCTGGACAATTTGGTGAGATCCTCTTTTCAAAAAAACAAAAATTTCGATAACTCAAGAAGAAAAAAGAAATTACAGAAAAGTGAAGACAGACAGCGTGGCCAACCAAAAAAGAATGTTAAAACATAATTTAAAAGACTTTATGACCACATTTATGTCTAGCTAAGTATGAATGACTATCTAGTCATGGATTATTTAAGTTAAATGAAAAACACTTCCAAATAAGTTGAAATGTTATGTCCCATTCAGTCATATTCATATGGTATACAGTACTTGCTTTGAATTTAGATATTTTTTATTATATTCAAATGTTAAGTGAAAGAAAGTTAAACAATTATATAGAGAACATTGCATTAGGGGAGCCCCAAATTGCGGCAGCCTTCTTGGGACACCCACGTATTTATCGAGCTGTCTTTTGCTCTGCCACAGACTGTCATGCTTATAACTTTCAATCATATTACCTAAGTTGTTGACTACTTCATAAATTGCTTAGAAATGAAGTATGAGGTTTTTAGGAATTCGAAATCCATGGAAAGAGAAACTAAAGCTTTAAGAGGTTAATTGACTTGACCCAGGTGTCAAAGACGGAGTATTAACTACAGTCTCCTGACTGGCAGGCCGCACACCAAACCAGTCTTCAATACAGGTTCAAGAAGGTGTCAGGGGGGAGATGTCACCATGGCCAGAAGTACTTTTGGGACCCATTTCCAAGCCAAGAACAAGGCCACTGATCTGTTGCCCTCAAAACTCCCATCCTGTGGAGCCAGAAGAGTCCATCATACGCCCACTCATGCTTCTACATTTTGTATCTCTCTCTTAGCTTCACATCTAGGTTATCTTTTTTCTGTATCAGGGTCAAAGCTGGCTGCCAGACCTCTAGGATGGCCTAGGGCTTACCTAGAATCTCTCCTACTTCTCCAACCAGACACAACTGCCAGGCTGCCTTCATGAATCAGGGCAGATTCTTTTTTTTTTTTTTTTTTAAACTAAATAGTAGGTTCATGTTATTTTTAAGAATCTTTTTTTTTTTTTTTTTAACTTCAGTAAGTAGGGGTCCTGTTGTCCACCTTCGGAACGAGGAAACTCAGAAAACACACTGAGGATGCTGTACTCTTCTGAGAAGCCTCCCTCGTCCCCACACCCAGCTTAATTTTTAAAAATAGTTGTAATTAGAGGTAGACAGACATAGTAATAGATTTGGATCCCAGCTCTCTCAGCTTGTGGCCATAATCAGCCTCTTTTGGTCCCCAAAATGGAAGAATAATGGCCTCTCTGTGGGGTTGTTGGGCACACAGAAGCTTAGATAAATAACTTTTATGATGATGATGATAAAATGTAGGTTGAATTAGTGGTGGTAATAATACGAAGGAACTGGTGAATGAAGTGGCTCACCCTGGAGCGATGCTGGGTTTTGTCCATCTGTGACATGGGTGCAGCTGAAGCTGGACAACGCTGAGCAGTGAGAAGCACCAGCCCACTTCACAGTTAGGTGTCCACTGGGTGAAGGCTATGACCCGGCTAAGCTAAGCCAACTGTGACCCTGAGCCCAGCTTCATCCTCTGAGTCTCAGAAACCTAGTCCCATTCAGACATCATCCCACTCAGGGAGGCTGCCGACCCACACACCCCCAGAGGCCTGTGTGTCAGACACACGCCAGCTGGTCAGTGGACTGGACAGACATGTCAGCCTAACCAGCTCATTCTCTCCCTGGAAGCAAGCCACACGGAAAGGCAGATGATCAGAAAGTACCTGGAAAGTCATGAATCCTAACAGAGAAGTTAGTTTTAAAACTCAAAGGTCCAGCGGGCACCAGGCCTTGTTATATTTGGCTGCACAAGTCTGCACAACAGGGATACCTGACAGAGGGCCAGCTATTCTCATAAGACTCTGGTTCCTCTGCCAGACAGAGCCCAAAGGAGTGAAGCCAGAATTCTTGCACAGTCTCCCTTCTTTGCCTCTGAGACCTTTCTTTAGATCAGCGCCTTCCTTCTTTAGGTGTGTTTATACCTTCCATCAGTGTCACTTCCTTCCTGGGCACCTCTCATTACATGTGGATTTCACAGTTTATCTCTGAGAGGGGCAGGAGGACAATGCTACTTCCAAGTTCTTGGCAAGGAGAGGCAGGTTATCAGTGGGTAACTAAGGATGGCCTATGGGTGCCATAATCTCTGCTTTCCTCACCCCCTAGAGAGTTGAAATAACAGGAAAATAGAACAGTCATGTCCGTGTTGGAAGGGAACTTTTTTTTGTTTCACAGATTAGACTTTCCCAGCGCCATATTGACAGTTGGGACCACACAACCAATTCTTTAAAACAAAGTTTTTTTCTTTAGTTTTCACTTTTTTGCTGTCTTCTTTCCCTGGCCTTTATTTGGGGTAGAAGGAGGATAGCCACAGAAGGAGGCAAATGTGGCAACCCATGCCGTGGAAATTATAATTCAGTGTTTTCCCTGGATACCCCCAGGCCCAAATCTAGCCTAGATCCTTGGCACGGGCCGGCAGAGGAATGACTGGCAGGCTGCCCTTTGAACTTGCCAGCCTCTCTGTCCTGAGGGTTTCCTTGGGCACCTTGCTGCGAAGTCTTCCGGCTGAATGCTCAGCTGGGTCACAGGCATTTCACCAAGCTGCCTGCCCCTCCCCAAAGGAATCGCGAAAAGTTATTATCATTGAAGTGAGTCTGGAGGTTGGGACTGAGGAAAAGCTGCAGCCTCCTGGCCTCACCCTTCTCTGGATCTGTCCCTCTCCTCTGCACTGCTGGGCCGTTTGCTGTGTCACTTCAGTCTTCCCTTCATGTTACAAAGCATTTTTCCATTCTGCTCCAAGGACAGTGGTGGAGGCTCTGGAGATTATATAAGCTGTCTCTCTTCTATTTGAAGTCAAGCTCCCAAGTCCTTAGGAGACTGCCTGGCACCAGATCATTTCTTCAGCAAGTGTTTATTGAATTCATAGTGTAAGCATTGCCAATAACTACCTGACATCAGCAACATGCTAACAAGTATACCACATCCTCTGTGGGGGGCTCTTGTCCAAAATGTTTTTTACATCTAATCTTGAGGAAACAAACAGACAATCCAGGATATGAGACTTTCTACAGGACAACTGGCATGGACACTAAAAAGAAAGTCAATGTTATAGAAAGTTTAAAAAAAGGGCAGACTGTTAGAGACAGTACCATCCAATAGACCTTTCTGTGATGATGGAAATAGTTTAGGTCTGTGCTATTCAACATAGTAACTGCTAGCTAAATATGGCTATTAAGCACTTGAAGTGTGGCTAGGCAACAGATGAGCCAGCCTTTACATTTATTTGTTTTAATTAATTAATTTAAAAAAATTTTTTAGAGATGAGATCTCACTATGTTGCCCAGGCTGGTCTCAAACTCCTGACCTCCAGCCATCCTCCTGCCTTAGCCTCCTGAGTAGCTGAGATTGCAGGCATGAGCCACCAAGCCCAGCGAAATTTATATGATTTAAACGTAAGTAACCACACAGGGCTACTGGCTCCTATATTGGACATAGCATACTCCTAAGATGGAGACTAGAGAAATAGAATAACCAAATCCCATGCATGAAAATTCATTGTATTCTGGATGATAGGTGAGGAGAAAATGAGAAAGAAATATTGGGGAGCTATAGAGAGATGTAAAGGTAAACTGTTTTTTAGATGATATTATTGGATTAAGGTTAATTTTCTTAGAAGTGATAATGGTATTTTGTTCCAGGTGAGGGGGCTCACACCTATAATCCCAGCACTTTGGGAGGCGGAGGCAGGTAAATCACTTGAGGCCAGGAGTTTGATACCAGCCTGGCCAACATGGCAAACCCCATCTCTATTAAAAATACAAAACATTATCCCAGCGTGGTACACACACCTGTAGTCCCAGCTGGTTGGGGGACTAGGCAGAAGAATTGCTTGAACCCAAGAGGCAGATGTTGCAGTGAGCCGAGATGGCGCCACTGCATTCCAGCGTGGATGTCAGAGTAAGACTCTGCCTCAAAAAATAAAAAAAAATTTAAAAAGATAATGGTATTTTGGTTTTGTAGAATTTTATTATTAGGAGCTGTATGTTGAAGTATTTAAGGTTGAAGTGTCTGCTACTTACTTTCAAATAGTTCAACACACACACAAAGAGACAAAGCATATATGGCAAAATGTTAGTAATTTGTAAATCCCCACTGAAGGACATATTAGTATGCATTGTACTATTAACTTGTCTATGGGTTTGAAATTTTTCAAAATAAAAAATGGGAAATAAAAAGTACAAAAGAGAGAGGCAGACACATACAGGAAATGTGATAGTAACAGAGCAAGGCTGACCACTCTCTCCAGCTTCCAAACGTATACCAGTTGACCCTTGCACAACACAGGTTGGAACTGCACAGATCCACTTACACGGGGCTTTTCTTCCTCTTCTACCACCCCTGAAACAGCAAGACCAAACCCTCACCTTTCTCCTTTTCCTCCTTGGTCTATTCAACATGAAAATGCCAAGGATGAAGACCTTTATGATGAACCACTTCCACTTAATGAATAATAAATGTATTTTTTCTTCCTTATTATTTTCTTGATACATTTTATTTTCTCTAACTTACTTTATTTTAAGAATACAGTATATGATACATATAACATACAAAATATGTGTTAAGGTCGGGTATGGTGGCTCCGCATTTGGGAGGCGGAGGCAAGTGGATCACGAGGTCAGGAGTTCAGGACCAGCCTGGCCAAATATGGTGAAACCCTGTCTCTACTAAAAATGCAAAAAGTAGCTGGGTATGGTGGTGCACACCTGTATTTCCAGCAGCTCGGGAGGCTGAGGCAGGAGAATCACTTGAACCCAGGATGCGGAGGTGGCAGTGAGCTGGGATCGCGCCACTGCACTCCAGCCAGGGTGACAGAGCAAGAATCCATCTCAAAAAACAAACAAAAAAAAAGCATTAAATGGCTGTCTATGTTATTGGTAAGACTCCCAGTTAACAGTAGGTTATTAGTAGGTAAGTTCTCGAGTAGTCAAAAGTGATGCACAAATTTTCCACTGGAGGTTAGGTAGGCTCTCCTAACTCCTGAGTTGTTCAAGGGCCTACTATATATGCAAATCAATTGTTTGGCACTTTGAATGTGTGTTCTCTCTCTCTTATTTATAACGGTCTCTCTTAAAAACTACAATCAGAACTGCAATTTAGTATTGAAGAAATGCACCTCTTGGCCAGGTGCAGTGGCTCATGTCTGTAATCCCAGCACTTTGGGAGGCCAAGGTGGACGGATCACTTGAGGTCAGGAATTCAAGACCAGCCTGGCCAATATAGTGAAACCCCATCTCTACTAAAAGTACAAAAAATATCCGGGCGTGGTGGCAGGTGCCTATAATCCAAGCTACTTGAGAGGCTAAGGCAGGAGAATCGCTTAAACCCAGGAGTCAGAGGTTGCAGTGAGCAGCCTGGCCAACATGGTGAAACCCCGTCCCTACAAAAAATACAAAAATTAGTTGGGCTTGGTGGCACACAGTTGTAGTCGCAGCTACTCAGGAGGCTGAGGCAGGAGACTCACTTGAGCCCAGGAAGTAGAGGTTGCAGTGAGCCAAGATCCAGCCTGGATGACAGAGTGAGACTGTGTCTCAAAAAATTTAATAAATAAATACAAGAGTATAAAGGGACATGTATAAATGAAATAATAATGCTCAGAATCTGAAGTCTACGTCGAGGGAAGAAATGATGAGTCCAGTGACAGAAGTAGGGAAGCTGAGAAAAGGAGCTATTTTTGTGGCGATGTAATAAGAGGGAGGATGTGGCAGGATATCCAAGTGGAAGCATCTTTTGGGAAGCTGAATATCACTGATTGAAGATAAAGAACAAATACAGTGAAGATAGATCTTTCACACCAAGGAAAATTCACTCAAGAGTTTGTAGAATGATTGACTCAGAGACCAAGAATCAAGCCTTAGGAAACACTTAGAGGGAAATGGGATGGAGAGAAACCTCAAAGAAAAAGATAATCATCAGAGAAGTAGGAGGATGAAAAAGAAAGAACAGTGTCGTAGAAGGCACATGGGAAACAAATGTCAAAGGAGTGGTCAGCTATGTCAAAGCAAATAGGAACAGAGAAAACTGGATCCTTAAATGTGAGTAGCCTGGCCTAACCTCCTGTGCCTGGGCAACAAACATTTTGGGCAAAATATATTGTGAACCATGCTCGTGTTCTTTCCCCACAGAACACAAGTGATAGCCTCTCTATCAAGAGACCTAAGCAAGATTCCATAGTGTCTGGTCCTGGGCTGTTCACATGGCCTTGCTGGCTTTCTTCCTCAATTCCTAGAAAAAGTATAGAAAATGGAACTCTCTTTGCTTGCCATTGAGCTCATGTCCTGCCAACTCCTAACTAAATGACAGGCAGGTCAGTAAAGTTACAGGCTGAGAAATTAGAATTATTTGTCAAACCCTAGTTTTATGATGATCTGTTAACAACAGCCACAACAAATCAAGGATTCCCAGTGTATTTCAATTAGCTTCCAGCTCAAATGATACATGAATAAATAGCATGGTTAGAACAGGCACTGTAGAAGTATGAATGGGGACTGTCTCCTGTTTTCTGCCTATTGCTATTGCTGGATATTAAATGATGTGACTTTTGACATAGGTTTTTCCAGGGAATGGTCTCTTGGGTCAAGTTTCCCTGAACTTGCCTGGTATTAGGCAAGTTCATACGGAAACTATGAGTAATTTCACGAGGTCCTGGGCTTGTCTATCTATTTGAAGGAATAGGAAATGGACTTCACTTGGAGCATGATCTACGAGGCTTGGGCTTTTATTAATGAAATAAGTTTTAATCTTAACTACGCAAAACCTTGAAAGACAGGAGAAAACTATCTGGGGACAGATTCAGGCCAGCGAGATCACGTTGCACAAATCTCCTCTTAAGTGATCTTTACTGACCCAGAACCGTTTCAAAATAAGATTCCGAACCGTTGAAGGAGTTTGAAGCCTTGAAACATTGTGTAGGTTGGTTTAAAACAAAATAATGAATACACTACATTTCCCAGGAGGCTTCGCGGGTGAGCCTCTGCACTCGGCTAGTTCTCTCTGCTGCGAGGATAGTTGGGAAATGTAGTGCTCCAGGCAACCCTGCACGTGACGCTTGCGGAGGAAGGCGAGAGAGAGGCGCGGGAGGGGGTCTAGGGAATCGAGGGGCCAGCTGCTTTTTCTCACAATTTGGTTTGTGCAGCAAGGGGAGGGTCCTCATCATCTGGCCCCAGTGGTGTAATGAGCTGACTGGGATTCAGTTGCTGGCTTGGAGCCGCTCCGGGGAAGTCCCGGTGGGTGAGGTTCCGCAGCGCCTGCTCTTGTTTCTCGGCAGTCGGGTAGGGGGGTAGGGGGGAAGGTGCGAACTGCCGGGGGCACGGAGCTCGCGCCCTGCGCCCCACCCAGGTTGTGGCTGCCCGGGGAGGAAGCGCGCATAGGTTGAGTGCAAAGTTTCCTTTTTTGCTTTCTCGTCAGAGCAGCCCTCACAGGCGGTGGGTGGGAATGCCTCACTTCACTTTGAAGAGGGTCGGGAGCCAAAGGGGTTAAAACAAGCTACTTCCCCACTTTCCGCCTCTCTAAAACGCACACTCCGCTAGCCATGGGCAGCTGCGACCACCTGTTCAAAGTGCTGGTGGTGGGGGACGCCGCAGTGGGCAAGACGTCGCTGGTGCAGCGATATTCCCAGGACAGCTTCAGCAAACACTACAAGTCCACGGTGGGAGGTGAGACGTCTCTGGGGGGAGGAGTCGGAAGAGGCCCGGACCGCGGACTCGAGCTGGAGACCCAAGTGGGATGGGGATTTGCTGTCGGTTGTTGGGTCCTTCTTCGGGCCAGGAAGTAGTGTCTGGGAATCTGGATGGTGTAATTGCTGGGTGTTTGGTTTACACGCCTCTCTTGGGTTTCCCCAGTTCGATTTTCCCAACCTGAACCGGCTGCCTGGAGAAAGGTAAGAGCTAAGGAGTGACGATGAGAATAGGGAAGGGAGGCTGAGGATGAGCAATTGCTGTTTATTGCGAGCTCACTGTGAACTCAAGTCTCCTGCCTCAGCCTTTCAGCTGTCAAGGGCAAATCTCTCCAGTCAGCAGAAGCAGCTGAGATCCTCTGTAGGGCCTCCTGGTTAGGTGCTGTCTGGGACTGTTGTCCTGCCCCTCTCTGTTGAGGAAGGAACCGCAAGGTGTTTAACCTGGCTTCTGGGGGAGAACGCAGGAAGCAGAACTGGTCAGAAGAACTTTAGCTCAGTTACGGGGCTGTGGGTGGGATGGAAGACACAAAATCCCCAAACGAGCCCCTTGGCTACGCAGTCACATGCCCATGAGGGCTGATGAACTTTTTGTCCATTGATTGTTTAAATGAAGGTAACCAAAGAAGTCTTCAAAGAATGTGAAATATACCACTTCTCTGATCTGTCTTCCCACCACTTTTCCCCTCAAACTGGAGAAGGTAGGGAGGAAGGGAACACCATCATTTCTTTCTCGGGCGTAGCCTTTGGACTCAACTGTTTTTTCAGAGGTAGAATTGCCTTACTGTTAATTAGAAGGTATTTAGCTAGGAAGAGCTGGTGACTGGGGAAGAGTAACTTAAAATTTTATTTATCTCTGTTAAAATAACTTAAGGGGGAAAAACTTGTACTAATGGAAAAATTGAAAATGTGTGCTCGTGTTCATATGGAAGTTTAAAAAGAAATTAACAAGCATTTACATTGCAATTGAAACATTCTCCTTAAGAACCCCCAGCAGGGCTGGGCATAGTGGTTTACTCCTGTAATCTCAGCACTTTGGGAGGCCAAGGCGGGCAGATCATTTGAGGTTAGGAGTTCAAGACCAGCCTGACCAACATGGTGAAACCCCATTTCTACTAAAAGTACAAAAAAAATTAGTCGGGCATGGTGGCACACACCTGTAATCCCAGCTACTTAGAGGCTGAGGCAGGAGAATCGCTTGAACCTGGGAGGCGGAGGTTGCAGTGAACCAAGATCACACTACTGGACTCCAGCCTGGATGACAGAGCAAGGACTCTGTGTCAAAAAAACAAAACAAAAAAACAGTAGGGCCCAGTGAGGTGGTTCATACTTGCAATCCCAGCACTTTAGGAGGCTGAGGCAGGAGGATTGCTTGAGACCAGCCAAGGGAAACATGGCAAGACCCCACCTCTACAAAAATTAAAGAAAAAAGTAGCTGTGGTCCCAGCTACTCGGGAAACTGAGGCGACAGGATTGCTTGAACTCAGGAGGTCAAGGCTTCAGTGAGCCCTGTTCACACCACTGACTGCTCTGTAGCCTGGGCAACAGAGCAAGACACTGTCTCAAAAACAAAAGAACAAAGAAATTTAAGTCCGGCAAAATTAAAGGTTTAAAGTTTCAGACACTCTATCTTGACCACTCAGCCCTCCCACTCCTAAATAACATAAGGTCCCTATTTCACAGATTTGAGTTAAAAGTACCCTGCTATTAATAGTTAATTTTTAATAATTGCTATAGTTTTCCTTTAGCAAAGAACATAATTGACTCTGGCTAATTTTTTTCAGTGTTTATTCTAAATTTCCATTAGCTTTGATTCCTGTCACAGATGTGAAAGATAATATTTCCAAACCTCAGAAATTACATTGTTTCTCTCCTTATCCATAAGCTTTCCCCGTGGAATACTCACCCAGCCTTAACTCAAGGAGTCTCAGCACGTGCAGACTTGGTGGTAGATTCCAGCAGGACTCTTCAGCAACATCCATGCAGTGTCTTCTTCCTGGGACTCCTCTGGGACTTTTTCCATTTATTCCATTCTTGCCCAAGATAATACCTGCAGTCTTACGGTGGATGTAGAGTTCCCCAGGGTGTGTTCTTCTCATAATACAATTTGATTAGAAACCAACAGTGAAATTGAATGTGGACAATACAAAAGCAACCACGCTTATTTCATTTCCCCCTTCTCCCCCATCATCCTTTCCTTGAGAAAACCCCCTAAATCTCCCAGAAACTGTTTAACCTGAGAATGAGAGTTGTTTTCATAGTTACTCCCACCCCCGTCTTAGTTACTCTTGCCTCCAGTCTTGGAGACAAGTCTTAGCAAATAAATGAGCTTAACAAGACAGTAAAAGCTGGAAACCCCTTTGGAAAGTGAGTATGAATTGTCCATCTCACACTTAATACATGCATGTGGATTCATCTCAGTGAATTGAGGGCTTAAAGATAAACAAATGGAATTGGTTATATGTCCCTAGGGTTGTCACTGCCTTTTTGATTGAGTTTATCCCTATTCATTTTTTACAGTGAAATTTTATTAAAGTATAATGTGCATATATTTTCAGTGGATTTTGCTCTGAAGGTTCTCCAGTGGTCTGACTCCGAGATAGTGCGGCTTCAGCTGTGGGATATTGCAGGTAAAGTGGGAGGGCTGGATAGGACCAAGGGAAGAAATTTTTATTTAACCAGCACACTCTGAGGAAAAAAAAAAAAATGAGGCAGCAAAGCCAGAAATTGTTTTTCTGAAGCTGGAATGATTGAGCGGCTCTGAGGACACACGAGCTGAATAGATGCAGAGCTTTTGTAGATGTTTTGCCCTGAATAAATCTAGAGCAGTCTGTATGTGGGTGGAGGGGCTGGCAAGGTGGTGGATTGTCCAGACATAGGTGGTCACTCCCAAGGCAGGGGAGGCTGCTTTTTCGAGATTTAAGGCTGACCTTGGTGAAAAACAAGATCCCCAGAAAATAGATAGAATAAAAATAGTGAATCCTTATTATGTGCCAAGCATTCTTCTAAGCATTTTAAATTCAATGACTCATTAATCCTCACACCAGCCCTATCATAAAAGCTGCTTTTGGAGAATCTCTTGAACCTGGGAGGCAGAGATTGCAGTGAGTCGAGATCGCACCATTGCACTCCAGCCTGGGCAGTAAGAGTGAAACTCTGTTTGGAAAAAAAAAAAAAAAAAAAGAAACAAAGAGTTTCTTCCAAAGCGTTGGGATTACAGGTGAGAGCAACTGTGCCTGGCCTCATTGACTATTTGTTGAGTGAATGAATGAACAAATGAATAGATGGAAGCCAGATGAATGGGAGGGTGAAGGATGGATGGAGAGAACCAGAGCAAGGAGCCAGAAGAGAGAGGGTGATGGAAAGGCTGTTTCCACAAGGTGGCTGCAGGTGGAGGAGACATTCTCAAAGGAGGTGACATCCGAGAAGAAT
>NW_016107353.1:3511874-3517669 GCF_001604975.1 Cebus imitator | reverse complement strand
CCATTGCACTCCAGCCTGGGCAGTAAGAGTGAAACTAAAAAAAAAAAAAAAAAAAAAAAAGGCTACTGCTTTTATCTTCGCTTTACAGTTGAGAAATCTGAAGCACTGAGAGCTCGATTTGCCCAAAGTCACATAGTATGCAGCAGAGCAGAGATTTGGACTAGAGCAATCTGGGTGCCGAATCTGCTTTGGAAATAATCAGCCTTCATTATCCTTTTATGGGATAGGTAGAAAACCAAGAGTCAGAGGGGGAAAGTGAGTGGCTCCCTCTGCCACATATACTTACTTCCCTCTTCCACAAGGAATGGGGAGAGGGCGAGGTGCTAGGATACAGAGGCTGGCTCTCAGGTCACCTTGAGAACTCTCCCCTTTTTCCCCAGGGCAGGAGCGTTTCACCTCTATGACACGACTGTATTATCGGGATGCCTCTGCCTGTGTTATTATGTTTGACGTTACCAATGCCACTACCTTCAGCAACAGCCAGAGGTGGAAACAGGACCTAGATAGTAAGCTCACACTGCCCAATGGAGAGCCCGTGCCCTGCCTGCTCTTGGCCAACAAGGTATGTGACCAATCTCAGAAAATGGCCCCTAGCCTCTATCTGTGGTTAGAAAGTTAAGTAAAATGCTCTCGGATTCTGGGCATCCATTTCCCCTTCTTAAGCTGGCAGAATCATCTCTACCTCCTTTCAAAGGATGTTGAGGGTGAGACTTTCTTTGGGAAGAATGTTGACTGTGGATTTCCGATGCTGGTGTTCTTATCCATTAGTGGGAAAATGTTTTATATCCACAGTATCTGAGCCATATTCTTATTCCCAGAAAGTTTATGATGTTGCCTTTTATTTTTTCTCTTTGCCAGTGTGATCTGTCCCCTTGGGCAGTGAGTCGGGACCAGATTGACCGGTTCAGTAAAGAGAACGGTTTCACAGGTTGGACAGAAACATCCGTCAAGGAGAACAAAAATATTAATGAAGCTATGAGGTAAGTAGCTCATGCTGTTCTGAGAATAGGCATGCAGATGTATGCATCTTCCACTGTGGCCCTGTGGACCCTCTTTTCTTGTTTCTGAGCCAGTAATGACAGAGCCACTGGAATGCCAGCCCCTGAAGGTCAGGGATACTGTCTTCTCTCCTGAGATAACTGGGGACAAAGGGGCATTTAAACCTTCTGGCTTTACCAAACACGGATGACAAGTCAGACTACATCTGCCATTTCTGCTTTTCCTCTAAAATAAGCTTCCCAGGCTTGTTTTTTGTTTTTTAGCGTCCTCATTGAAAAGATGATGAGAAATTCCAGAGAAGATACCCTGTCTTTGTCTACCAAAGGGGACTACATCAATCTACAAACCAAGTCCTCCAGCTGGTCCTGCTGCTAGAAGTGTTTGGCTTATTTTCCATCCCAGTTCTGGGAGTCCTTCTCAATCTCTTCCCTTTGGTTGCCAACCTGGCAATTTTTTAAATACATTTGAATTGTCTCCTGACTGCTGTCCAGGAAGGAGGCCCATTGTCACTTGGAAAAGACACCTGGGACCCATGTGCATTTCTGCATCTCCTGGATTCGCCTTTGACATGCTGCTGGCTCATGTTAGTTCCAGTTAGTGCCTTCTGTGTAAGATCATCTCATCATTCCTCCATCTGTGATCTGGAATTTTGTGAGGAGGATAAGAAATCAGCACCTGCGTTTTAGAGATTATAATTCTCACCTACTTTTGAGCTTATTTTTCTATTTGGTATGCATTGATATCATGACTTCCAATTGAGAGGAAAATGAGATCAAACGTCATTTCCCAAATTTCTTGTAGGCCATTGCTTTCAGATTCTTTCTGTCTTGGAATGGAAACATCTGATTCTGGAATGAGGAAGGAGTGGGTGTGGATATCTATGGATTTTTGGCTACTAGGAGCTACCCAGAAGTCCCTGTATTTTTGAAACTTCTAAAGTCATAATTAAGTTTCTCTTGTCTTGGCATCAAGAATGGTCAAGTTTTTTGGATGGGCATGGTAACTCATACCTGTAATCCCAACATTTGGGGAGGCCGAGGTGAGTGGATCACTTGAGGCCAGGAGTTCAAGACCAGCATGGCAAAACCCCATCTCTACTGAAAGTACAAAAATTAGCTGGCCTTGATGGCATGCATCTGTAGTCCCAGCTACTCTGGAGGCTAAAGTGGGAAAATTGCTTGAGACTGGGAGGCAGAGGTTGCAATGAGCAAAGATCATGCCACTGTACTCCAGCCTGGGCAACAGAGCAAGACTCCGTCTCAAAAAAAAAAAAAAAATAATAGTCAAATTTTAAACTACCTATCTCATGCAATGAGAGCATTTTCTTCCACAAAGAGCTTAGTTCTCATGATAGGGTTGTCTGGTGTCTCCCGTTTCCAGGTTTCTGGGCTGATGTCTTAATGCATAATACTGCAAGTGACATCAGTTGGCTGTGACACTTCGAAATAGGTCTGCTCCTCACAGCTTTGGGAATCTGAATGGAAGAAGAAAAGGGAGAAGTTAACAACCTCCACTGGGGCAACTTTGGGAGCACTTAGACCCTTAGTCATAGGAAACAAATATTACATGGAGGCCCTGGCCTTGGGGAGGAAAGTGAAGAGACAGAAAATCATTTGGTAATTTAAGCACTAAATTGGGCAGGGTTTTGTAGTATCAAGTCACTATGAGACAGTTTAATTTGTTAAATTCTCTCAAGGGTGGTGATTTATAACCTGCCCAAAGGTGTTGATATTCTTAGTAAACTCAGAGGCCTGAAGTTCTTTGATAGACCTTAAATAAGTGTCCTAAGTCAGGGTTCCCAAATCTGGCTGGTCAGAAATACCTGGGAAGTTTGTTAACATTTTTAAAAATGTTTTAAGATTTTTGGGTCCCAACCTCAAATCTACTGAATCAAAATTTCTAGGGATGAAACCTAGGAATGTGTTGTTTTCAGAGCTTCCCAGGTGATTGTGAACAGCCTGTTTTGGGAACCATTGCTGGAGAACTTGGTAAAGATACAAAGACCCAGACCTTTTGTATTTACATTTAAATACAAATCCTGGGTTTCTATATACTCTGTTAGCTCTTTGCTGACTCTGCTACACACGAGACTTTGAAAACTACTGTCCTAAGAAAGAGATCAGAGGCCACATATCAGAGAAAGGGGCATCAAATCTCGGTGGTTTGTTGTGTGGTTTTTTAATGCCAGTTATTTTCACTTGCACAGTCTTCTGAAACCTTGTATTAGTAGTTCTCTTTGGTATTACCATTTTCAGATGGGGCTTTGATGACTATGATTCTGAAGATAACAGTGGAGTAGCAAATTTCATTGATATGAAGAGATAATTGATTTTCATTCATTGGTTTGAACACCTGCAAAATCACAAATAAATGAGAACTAAGTCTTGTATTCATGGTAGTTATCGGCCTTAAATGTGAGTTTGTCAAAGTGCTGTTTTATACCGATAGCTCAAGAGGATTGTGGAAATGGAGACTTTATTTTTTAAATTCCTTTTTTTTTTATTTTTTAAATTTTTTATTCAAGAGGTACATACGCAAGGTTGTTACATGGTTATATTGTGTGATGCTAAAGTTTGGGTTTCTGCTTAGCCTGTCTCCCAAATAATGAACATAGTACCCAGTAGGCAGTTTGTCAACACTTAACTCCCTCTCTCCTCACTTTTAGGAGTCCCCAGTGTCTAGTGTTTCCATCTTTTTTTTTTTTAATTTATAATTTTTTTTTAGAGAGACGGGGTTTCACCACATTGGCCAGGATGGTCTCGATCTCCTGACTTCGTGATCCACCCACCTCGGCCTCCCAGAGTGCTGGGATTACAGGCGTGAGCCACTGCGCCCGGCCTGTTTACATCTCTGTGTGTGTGCCCAGGGTTTACTTCCCACTTGCAAGTGAGAAATGCAGTCAAATACCTTCTTTTAAAATGAAGGTAGGCCAGGCGTGGTGGCTCACGCCTGTAATCCCAGCACTGTGGGAGGCCGAGGTGGGTGGATCACCTGAGATCAGGAGTTTGAGACCACCCTGGCCAACATGGTGAAACCCCATCCCTGTAACAAATAAAAATAAAAAATAAAACGAAGGTAAGTAAATATTATTCTGTTTACCTATTAATTTACTAATACCAATTGTTTAGATCCATCTGCCTAGTACCAATTCAGTACTTGATGTAACATGCCAGACACTGCTTGAAAATGCGACCTTTTTGAAAAACTGAATGTGCTTTCTTTTCCCATTTGCTGACTCAGAATTTACCTGCTTTTTCAAGCATTGCTAGAGGCTGGCCAGCCAGCCAGCACTTCTGGATATTCTCTCCCAACTAGTGAACGTTATATGCCTGAAACTAATTAAAGAAGGAACTGAAATATAACTAATTCCTCTTCGTGCCCCCATCCATAAAGAAAGAAATTATGATTAGGAAAAATAAAATATTTACATGAATTGAAATGTGATGCTACTAAAAATAATTAGGTCTTATCATTCGGATGCTACCTCTTTGGAGCATTCAAAAGAGGTAGCGCCCAAAATTGTTTGGAACATAGATATTGCAGCCCCTCCCAACAGACGGTCCTATATTTGCGACAAGATCCCTCTCCAACCACTCAGCTGGTCTTTGGCCAAAAAGCAAATGTAGTTCCCCAAGAGTGTTCTCAGAAACCAAGGGCTGAGAACACAGCTGTGGGGTAGTGTCTGCCCTGGCTTTCTTCTTTGAACAGACTATAACTGAGTGACCAAACAAGTGAGGCAGAGGAGATTGTAGGTCAGGGAACGCCCTTTAGCAGTAAAGAATGGTTTGCTAGGCTGGGCGCGGTGGCTCATGCCTGTAACCCGAGCACTTTGGGAGGCCAAGGTGGTGGGTCAATGAGGTCAAGAGATCAAGACCACCCTGGCCAACATGGTGAAACCCCGTCTCTACTAAAAATACAAAAATCAGCTGGGCATGGTGGAGGATGCCTGTAGTCCCAGCTACTCGGGAGGCTGAGGCAAGAGGCTACCTCTACCAGGAGGTAGAGGTTGCAGTGAGCCAAGGTTGGGCCACTGCACTCCAGCCTGGCGACAGAGTGAGACTCCATCTCAAAAAAAAAAAAAGAATGGTTTGCTGTTTTATCACTAATTGCGCCAGAATTACCCCAAGATATTTCCCTAAGTCACTTTCTCCAGCTGGGGTCTCTCACTGTTTCCTATCATCTCCAGATTTAACTTTTTCTGAGGTAGTTTGTCTTTGGTCCTCAGTATACGATCTCATCTAACATGAGGGCTTTCTTGCTGGATACTTTTGTAGACAATGGCTAAGGCCGTGGTTAGAGGATGTAAAAACTTCCATGGAATTCTGTTAAATCCAGTAACCAGATTGCCCAAGGAAACAAAACTCAATGCACTTTTCCCCTCCACCCTTCTTGGTTTACTGTGTGTAGGAAGATTTCCTAAGCCGTGTAAGTGACTCATTTGTTAAAGCCAAATAACCCCCAAAACTGCAGGCTAGAATAGGTAGGAAGTCACTAGAAAATGAGGCATTCTGGAAAGAACTCTACATATATAATATATATGTAGCCTTGACCTCCTGGATGTAAGCCATCCTCCCACCTCAGCCTCAAGTAGCTGGGACTATAGGCGCATGCCACCACACCTGGCTAACTTTTGTATTTTCATAAAGACGGGTTCACCATGTTGCCCAGGCTGGTCTTGACTTCCTGAGCTCAAGTGACCTGCCCACCTCTGCCTCCCACAGTGCTGGGATTATAGGAGGCATGAGCCCCCACACACCACACCCAGCCTTGCATTATGCCTTTTTTTTTTTTTTTTT
>NW_016107353.1:3502718-3511864 GCF_001604975.1 Cebus imitator | reverse complement strand
AGACATGGTCTTACTCTCTTGCCCCGGCTGGAATGTAGTGGTGCTATCTCAGCTCACTACAGCCTCAACCTCCTGGACCCAAGCAATCCTCCAGCCTTCTCACCTTAGCCTCATGAGTACCTGGAACTACAGGCTCATTCCACCATGCCCAGCTAATTTTTGTATTTTTTGTAGAGACAGGGTTTCACCATGTTTCTACGTATATTTTTTGATTCTGCCATAAATACCAGAGACTTCAGAATATAGTCAGAATATATGACCTTTGTTGTTAGAAAACCCTGCCTGCGTTTAGTTTTCCAGGATGACCTGAATTCTCTCGAGTTTTAGCTGCAGTTTTGGTATGATGATATTGTTCTATATTAGAGTCCTCCAGGAAAACAGAACCAATAAGAGGGATAAATATTATAAATATAAGATATATAGAAATAAATATATAGGGAGATATAGATATATAAGTATACGTGTGTTTACTATAAGGAATTGGCTCACACAATTATTGAGGCTGACAAATCCAAAATCTGCAGAGCTTGACTGGGTGCAGTGGCTTATGCCTTTAGTCCCAACACTTTGGGAAGCTGAAGCAAGTGGATCCTTTGAGGTCAGAAGTTCAAAACGAGCCTGGCCAACGTGATGAAACCCCATCTCTACTAAAAAATACAAAAATTAGCCAGGCATGGTGGTGGGTGCCTATAGTCTCAGCTACTTGGGAGGCTGAGGCAGGAGAATTGCTTGAACCTGGGAGGCAGAGGTTGCAGCAAGCCAAAATTGCACCACTGCACTCCAGCCTGGGTGACAGAGCGAGACACTGTCTCAAAAAAAAAAAAAAATCTGCAGAGCTGATGTCCAGCAGGCTGGAAGAGCCAATGTTCTAGTTCAAAGCCCATCAGGCAGGAGAATTCTCTTTTACTTGGAGGAAGGCAGTATTTTGTTCTACTCAGACCTTCAACTGATTGGATGAGGCCCACCTAGGGAGAGCAATATGCTTTACTCAGTCTGCCAATATAAATGTTAATCTCATCCAAAACACCCCTACAGAAACACCCAGAATAATGTCTGACCAAGTATTTGGGCATCGTGTGGTCCAGTCAATTTGATACATAAAATTAACCATCACATGATGATGGGTACTGTTTTGTACATTCTAATTTAACTCACAATCAAGTTAAAGTTCATCTGATTAAGAACTAATTACATGTTAATGGGAATAAAGAAAGCAGATAGGAAGAGGAAAGAGATATTTTATGATTTATTTCATATAGAATTCTTGCCTCAGATCTGTGAGTTATATATGCCTCTTACACTATCTTTGAAATAAGAAAGCAAGCAGTTCTTCCCATTCTGTGTTTCAGGGAACAAATGTCTTGAAATTTGACTGACTGAAAGCCAGCCGGTTGAATTTGTAATAAAGCCAAGGCATAACTGCAAGTCTTCTCATTCTCTGTCTCCATTCTGTCATTTAGGTTTCTGGGAAACATTTGGCCTGAAAAACCTATTTTAGAAAATAAGCCCAGACATTTAGAGAAACAGAACTGAGCCCTTTGGGGTTTGAAACTCTTGGTTTGTGTTAGATAGCTTTTGAGAACATGTTCATGTGTGAAAGAGAGACATGCATGTAATTAAATTTGGGGCCAAATTAGGTGCAGTTAGAATAACATGCAGTACAGACATTTCCCAAGCTGTTTAATTGACAAGTACCACTTATTAAGACATGTCACCTCAGTGACTGTCATTTAATTTTGAATATCACTTTTTTGTTTGTAAGCGCAGAGATTTTGACAGCCATTCCAGCTTCAACTGTTGCGGCCAGTAGCTAATGCTAATCTGACCGTTTGCTATAAGCCAAGTCCTCGCCCAAGTACTTCACATGGATTATTTTTATTTTCACAATGACCCTATGAGATAAACGTGAGGAAATGAGGAACAAAAAATTTAGACTTTGCTCAAAGATTAAACAGCCAGAAAATGGCAAAACTGTGATTTTTTTTTAACCTTAAGTGGTATTGCTCCAGAAACTGGGCCCTTTATTATGCTGCACTGCCTCCTTGAAGTTTTTCTCTTTAACAAGTTCTCAATATGGTGGGAACAGTAATGTATTAAATGGGTATACAGATTTTCCAATACTTTTTTTTTTTTGAGACAGAGCCTTGCTCTGTCACACAGACTGGAGTGCAATGGCGTGTTCTCAGCTCACTGGAACCTCCGTCTCTCAGGCTCAAGAGACTCTCCTGCCTCAGTCTCCCGAGTAGCTGGGATTATAGGCCCCTGCCACCACGCCTGGCTAACTTTTTTTGTGTATTTTTAGTAGAGACGGGGTTTCACCATGTTGGCCAGGCTGGTCTGGAACTCCTGACCTCAGGTGATCCGCCCGCCTCTGCCTCCCAAAGTGCTGGGGTTACAGGCGTGAGCCACCGCACCTGGCCTTTCCAATACTTTCATAATGAAAGATGAAAAACCTACCTACTAAGGAAAATGAAAAAAATCCAAACCACCCAGGGCCCAGCAACCCAAACAAAACCTCTATTTACATTTCAGTAAATTTGCCTTCAATCAACTTTTATGCAAATATTTTTCACATAATTGTATTCATATTTAAACAAAACTTTTTTTTTTTCTTTTTTTTTTGCAGAGACAGGGGCTTGCTATGTTGCCCAGGCTGGTTTCAAACTCCTGGCCTCAAACAATCCTCTCACCTCGGTGTCCCAAAGTGTTGGGATTACAGACACGAGCCACAGCACCTAGCCTAAACAAAATATTATTTATTACATGCCTTTTATGTGTCCATGGTCACAGGAGGAGTAGTAGGTGATATAAAAACCTATGCCATTGAAGTCCAAAGAAGGAAGTCAAGAAAGAGCTTTTGAAGTAGCATTTGAGATGGATAAAAAATTAAGAGACAAGATTTTAGGTTGGGTGAAAGAAGGTTTGGGAAGTAGCCGGTAGAACCCAAGATGTATGTTTAGAGCAGTGGGAAATAAGCTTAGATGACTGGCAGATTGTTTAGGTCATTCATTTAAGCAATAGTGGTATACCTAGCATCTGCCAGGTACTTCATTAGGGATATAAGATGCAGGGCTAGGGAAGGGAAGGTTCCTGTCTAGGAAGGCCAGTCCAGAAAGCAGACAGACATGTGAAAAGAATTGAGTCTCAGTGCAGAGAGCACCAAGTCTTCTTATGGTGATGGAGGACGAGGATGAGGTCAGGGAAAGTCTTGTGAAAGAGAGGCTGCTCAAGCTGGATAAGAGCTTGCCAACTGGAAGACTACAGGAAATGAGGAGAACAGTGGATATTCATTATAGCTGGAGCTGGCAGGGGGACTGTAGCGTTCTCTTTGTTTAGGCTGCTATAACAAGATCCCTTAGATTTGGGTAACCTATAAACAACTGAAATGCATTGCTCACAATTCTGGAGGCCGGAAGTCCAAGATCAAGGTGCCAACAGATTTGGTGTCTGGTGAGGGCCCTCCTCTTCATAGGTGGCACCTTTTTGCTGCTTCCTCACATGGCAGAAGGGGCAAACAAGCTCCCCGTGGCCTCTTTCATAAGGGCAGTAATCCCAGTCAGGAGCCTTCCACCTTCATGACCTAGTCACCTCCCAAAGGCCCTACCTCCTAGTACCAACACATTGGGAAATCGATTTTAACATGTGAATTTTTAGGCTGGGTATAATGACTCACTTCATTTGTTTGTTTGTTTGTTTGTTTGGTTGGTTGGTTGGTTGGTTGGTTGGTTTTGAGACAGAATCTTGCTCGTTTGCCCAGGCTGGAGTGCAGTGGCGCAATCTCAACTTACTGCAACCTCTACCTCCTGGGTTCAAGTGATTCTCTTGCCTCAGCCTCCCAAGTACCTGGGATTACAGGCGCCTGCCACCGTGCCCTGCTAATTTTTGTGTTTTTAGTAGAGATGAGATTTCACCATCTTGTCAGGCTGGTCTCGAACTCCTGACCTCATGATGCACCTGCCTTGGCCTCCCAAAGGAGCCATAGTGCCCCGCCTCTTTTTTTTTTTTTTTTTTTTGAGCCAGAGTCTTGCTGTCACCCAGGCTGGAGTGCAATGGCACACTCTTGTCTCACACTGCCGCCCACATTCAAGCAATTCTCCTGCCTCAGCCTCCTCAGTAGCTGGGATTACTGGCATGTGCCCAATTAATTTTTGTATTTTTAGTAGAGACGGGGTTTCATCATCTTGGCTAGACTGGTCTTGAACTGACTTCATGATCCACCCATCTCGGCCTCCCAAAGTGCTGGGATTACAGGTGTGAGCCACTGCTCCCAGCCAATGACTCACACTTCTAATCCCAGCACCCTGGGTGCTGAGGTGGGAGGATTGTTTGAAGCTAGGAGTTTGAGACCAGCCTGGTCAACGAAGTGAGACCTTGTCTCTACAAAAAATACAAAAATAGGGCCAAGTGCAGTGGCTCACACCTGTAATCCCAGCACTTTGAGAGGCCAAGGCAGAGGATGGCTTGAGCCTAGGAGTTTGAGGCTGCAGGGTACTATGATTGCACAACTACACTCCAGCCTGGGCAACAGAGCAAGACCCTGCCTCAAAAAAAAACACAGATGAATTTTGGAAGGACACAAAACATACAGACCATAGCAAAGGTAGAGGTGAGAAAATGAGATTGGAGTTTGGATCAAATTAATGAGAGTCTGTATGCCATGCTGAAGTGTTTAGGCTTCATCTTTTTTTTTTTTTTTTTAAGAGGGTCTCACTTTGTTACCCAGGCTAGGGTGTAGTAATGTGATTATTACTCACAATAGCTCACTGCAGCCTTGAACTCCTGGCTTCAAGTGATCCTCTAACCTCAGCCTCCCAAAGTGCTGGGATTACAGGTGTAAGCCACCACATCTGGCCTGGACTTCACCCTGCAGTAGAAAACTATTGGAAGGGCATTTTTAATCTTTTTCTTCTTTGAAAAACATAAACATTACTTCTTTTATAAGTGGCTTAAAGCAATACTAATTATCTTACAGCTCTAGAGGTCAGAAGTCCAAAATGGGTCTCACTAGGGTAAAATTGGTGTTGGCAGGGCCGCACTAGCAGCTATTTTAGGGAAGAATCATTTTCTTGCCTTTTCTGGCTTCTAGAGGCTGCCCGCATTCCCTGGCTCATGGCCCCCTTTCTTCATCTTCAAAGCCAGCAATAGCTGATAAAACCTTTCTCATATCTCATCACTCTGACCTTTTTTGCCTCCCCCTTCCACCAGTTGTATTATGCTTTTGAGACAGGATCTTACTCTGTTGCTCAGAACAGAGTGCAGTGGCATGACCATAGCTCACTGCAGCCTGCACTTCCCGAGCTCAAGCGATCCCCCCACCTCAGCATCCTGAGTAGCTAGGATCACAGGCCCATGCCACCACACATGGCTATTTTTTTTTTTTCCTAATTTTTTGTAGGGACAGGCACTTTGGGAGGCCAAGGCAGGCAGAGGATATGTTGCCCAGGTGGGTCTCAAACTCTTGGGCCCAAGCTGTCCTCCTGCCTCAGCCTCCCAAAATGCTGGGATTACAGGCATAAGTCACCATGTCTGTTCCTCTTCCACTTTGTTTTCTTTCTTTTTTTGCAGGGCGGGGGGTGTTGTGGGAAACAGCCTTGCTCTGTCACCCAGGCTGGAGTACAGTGGCACAATCTCGGCTCACGGCAACCACCATCTTACGGGTTCAAGGGATTCTCATGCCTCAGCCTCCTGAGTAGCTGGGATTACAGGCATGTGTCACCAGTCCCAGCTAATTTTTGTGTTTTTAGTACACAGGGTTTTGCCATTTGGCCAGGCTGGTCTCGAACTTCTGGCCTCAAGCAATCCACCCACCTCAGCCTCCCAAAGTGCTGGGATTACAGGCATGAGCCACCATGCCCAGTTCCTCTATCACATTTAAGGAACCTTATGATTACATTGGGCCCAATGGGATAATAAAGGTTAATTATCCCACCTCAAGATCAGCTTATTAGCAATGTTACTCCCTGCTCACATAGTCACAAATTCCAGGAATTAGGACATTTTGGGGGAATCATTATTGTGCCTACCAAAGATGGGAAAAGCCAGTAGTAGAAGGATTAAGGAAGTTGCCCAAGGTCACACAGCTAGTTGGCATTAGGGCCAAGAATAAACACTGTTTTTTAAAATTCAAATTATATAGACAGTTTTAAAAAGGAGCCAGGCGCAGTGACTCACACCTGTAATCCCAGCACTTTGGGAGGCTGGGATTACAGGTGTGATTCACTGTGCCTGGTTGGGTAGATCACTTGAGGTCAGGAGTTCGAGACCAACCTGATCATCATGACAAACCCCTGTCTCTACTGAAAATACAAAAATTTTCCAGGTGTGGTAGTGCATGCCTGTAATCCCAGCTACTAGGAAGGATGAGGCAGAGAATCGCTTGAACTCGGAAGTCGGAGGTTGCAGTGAGCCAAGATCATGCCACTGCACTCCAGCCTGGGCAACAGAGCGAGACTCCATCTCAAAAAATAGAAAATACAAAGGAGATTGAATTTTCCTCTAATTTCATCACTGAAAGGTAACTTGATTAAGAGTTAGAGTATTCTTTCAGGGTTTTCTCTACATATACAGTCCCCTTTAAAAAACAAAAAAGAAAAAGAAAACAGATTCATATATGGCTTTCTGTAGTTTGCGTTATTCTTTTTTTTTTTTTTTAATTTTTTTTTAAGGCTAGTCAAGTGAAGTGTTATTCTTTTTAACGTATCTTGGCTATCTTCCCATGTAAGAACATACAGTTCTAGCTCATTCCTTTTCATTGTTGCATAGGACTATGTGGATATATTAATAATTTATGTTGACAGTTATCTCTTTTATTTTTATTTTTTTGAGACAGAGGCTTGCTCTGTTGCCCAGGCTGGAGTCCAGTGATGCAATCCCAGCTCACTGCAACCTCCGCCTCCTGGGTTGAAGCAATTCTCCTGCCTCAGCCCCCCGAGTAGCTGGCCCCCTTTACAGGCACCTGCCACCATGCCCGACTTTTTGTATTTTTAGTAGAGACAGGGTTTCACTGTGTTTGCCAGGCTGGGCTTGAACTCCTTACCTCAGGTGTTTCACCTCCCTCAGCCTCCCAAAGTGCTGGGATTATAGGCATGAGCCACTGTACCTGGCCTTTGCCAGTTATCTATTAATGGATATTTGGGGTATTCCTTTTACCTCTAATATAAAAGGTATTGCAAACTAACATTTATATATTTAAAAATTTATGTGAAACTTCTTTAGGAACTCCTAGAAATGAGTCAGAGTGTATGCACTTTGATATAAATTCCCACCTCTGAGAGGCCAGTTTCACCATATCCTTAACAAGACAGTTTTCAACCTTTACCAATCTAAGAAATGAAATATTTTTAAAATTTTCTTAAAATAATTTACCTTTTCTAATCCTCCAGTGTGCATGCTAGAAAAAATTTTTAATTTGTTTTTTGTTACAAGTGATCATATTTTTAAATGTATTAGTCATTTTTATTGCATGAGTCATCTATTTGTATCCTATGTCTGTTTTCATTTTGTCTTTCTTGTGACTTTTAAGAAGCTCTTTTTATATTATGAACATTAACCTTTTGTCACACCGATTGCAAATATTTTCCCCAGTTCATGGAGGGATTTTATTTTATTTTATTTATTTTTTATTGAGACGGAGTCTCACTCTGTCTCCAGGGTGGAGTGCAGGGGCACCATCTCAGCTCACTGCAACCTCCACTTCCAGGGCTTTCAATCTGATTCGATTCTTATGTCTCAGCCTCCCGAGTAGCTGGGATTACAGGCACACACCACCATGCCCAGCCAATTTTTTATTATTATTATTTTTAATAGCGATGGGGGTTTACCATGTTAGTTAGGCTGTTCTCAAACTCCTAACCTCAAGTGAGGTGCTTGCCTTAACCTCCCAAAGTGCTGGGATTACAGGCATGAGCCATGGTGCCTGGCCTGTGGAGGTATTTTAAGTAGAGTAGTATTAGATTTGTGCTTGAGAAATCTCCCTGGTGGTAGCTTAAATGCTAGTACAGTTTAGCCTTTATTGTGGAAGTTGTATGGACTTACTGAAAATCTGAGTATGAGAATGATATGAGTACCTTGATTTAGGAAGGTGATATTGTCTGTTGTATCTACTACAGATTACAGAAAAAGGAGAGAAGAAAGACTGTTATAGTAGTTTAAGCATGAATGGTGACAACGTAAATGGCAAGTGAAAAATGAATTTGAGAAATGCTACGAAGAAGGTTTCCACATTGAAGACTAACAGTGAGGCATGGGGTGGAGTCAGTAGTACCAAGATTTGAACTCAGGTAGCTAAGAGGAAGATGATAACACACAGCAAAGAAAACAATCTACAAAATGAAAAGGCAGCCTACAGAATGGGAGAAAATATTTGCAAACCATGTATTCAGTAAGGCATTAATATCCAAAATATATAAGGAACTCATACAACTCAATGGCAAAAACAAAACAAAACATGAAAAACAAAAACCCAAATAACCCAAATAAAAAATGACAAAGGCCCTGAATAGACATTTTTCTAAAGAAGACATACAAATGCCCCGCAAACAGCCAACAGGTATATGAAAAGGTGCTCAGCATCACTGGGCATCAGGGAAATGCAAATCAAAACCATAATGAGCCGGGTGCAGTGGCTCACGCCTGTAATCCCAGCACTCTGGGAGGCCAAGGTGGGTGGATCATCTGAGGTCAGGAGTTCAAGACCAGCCTGACCGGAGGCTGAGGCAGGAGAATTGCTTGAACCCAGGAGGTGGAGGTTACAGTGAGTTGAGATCACGCAATTGCACTCCAGCCTGGCAACAGAGCAAGACTGTCTCAAAAAAAAAAAAAAAAAAAAAACACAAAGGAATGAAGAATGAAGTACTGATTAACAACATGGAGGAACCTTGAGAACATTATGCTAAGTGAAAGCAACCAGACACAAAACACCACATATATGATTCCGTGTATACGAAATGTCCAGAATAGGCAAGCTTTAGACAGAGAGGAGATCAGTGGTTGCCCAGGGCTGGGAAAAGAAGCGGGTAGAGGATCGATTGCCAAAGAGTAGGGAGTGCAGGCCGGGCACGGTGGCTCAAGCCTGTAATCCCAGCACTTTGGGAGGCCGAGGCGGGTGGATCATGAGGTCAAGAGATCGAGACCATCCTGGTCAACAT
>NW_016107353.1:3392991-3500888 GCF_001604975.1 Cebus imitator | reverse complement strand
ATCTTGCATGTTCTTCACATGTACCCCCAAACCTAAAATACAATAAAAAAAAAAAAAGGAGAGAAAGAAAAGAGAGAGAGAGTATAGAGGGTGGTTACCAGGGGTCAGAGGGTGGGGACGATGGAGAGGTGATGGTGAAAGGGCACAAACTTGCAGTGATAAGATGAACAAGTTTTAGAGACCTAATGTACAATATGATGACTATAGTTAATATTTTTTATATACTTGAAATTGGCTAGGAGAGTCGATTTTTTTTTTGAGACAAAGTCTTGCTCTTGTCCCCCATGCTGAAGTGCAATGGTGAGATCTCGGCTCACTGCAACCTCTGCGTCCTGGGTTCAAGCAATTCTCCTGCCTCAGCCTCCCAAGTAGCTGGGATTACAGGCACCTGCCACCACACCTGGGTAATTTTTGTATTTTTAGTAGAGATGAGTTTTCATCATGTTGGTCAGGCTGGTCTGGAACTACTGACCTCAGGTGATCTGCCCACCCCAGTCTCCCAAAGTGCTGGGATTACAGGTATGAGCCACCATGCCCAGCCAGGAGAATAGATCTTAAGTATTCTCACTATACCAAAAAAAGGTAACTGTGAGGCCATGGACATGTTAATTAGCTTGACTGTGGTAATCATTTCATAATGTATCAAAACATGATGTACAACTTAAATATATACAATTTTTATTTGTCAATTATACCTCAATAAAACTGACAGGGGAAAATGATACAGAGGACAGGAATGGAGTCAGGAAAATAAAGTGGGTAGGAAAGATGTTATTTTTGACGTAAATAAATTGAGCTTGTGGACATCCAAGTGGAAATATGTGTTAGGGTTAGGGGTACTGAGCTGGAACACACAGGCAGAAAGGCTGGCACTAGTTAGTGAAATCATGCCCACTTGGTCATGGTTGGAATAGATTAATTCTCCTAGGAATAGTTAGGAGGTAGAGAATGTCATTGTCTCTCTCTACGAAAGAGAAAGTGCCTCGCAGTTGTGCAAGCTGATGGCCATCACTCGTCATCACTGCACCTTTTCTCCATCTGGAAGCTGTGAGCAGATTTTAACCGTTTCCAGTATTCAGGGATGGTTGTGTTCTGTTGGAGGAATAAATCAGCTGTTGGAATTAGGGTTTTTCCCTGAGTGAAGAGAATGTGATCCCATTCTACCTCTCACAGTGCTTCACAGTCTACAAACTACTTTCACAAATGAGCCCATTTTTTTTTCTTGTTATGCTAACCTTGTGAAGTAGATAAGGACAAGTATAATTAGCCCCATTACACAGATGAAGGAGCTGAGGCACAGGGAGTTTGAAATTTGCTAAAGGTCACCTGGGTAGTTAATTACAGAGCTCGGAGACAGACAATCTTGATTACAAGTTCAGCGCTCTTTTTATTCTACCTTGGGGCCTCCCTTTTCAGCAGTGCCCACCTCACAATATTTGACAGTGGTTTACACAGATAAAACTGTATCTCCCTCAATGTTACAAAGGCAAGCTTTCTATGGATTTTATTGGTGTCCAGCAAAACAGTAAGTTAGTCTTGTGGCATTTTTCTTCAATTTAGTTGTACATCTTTATTGTCTAGTGGTGCGAATTCACCTAAGCTTAGCTCTTAATATTCAAAATAGAGAGGAAGCTGGGAATCTGGAGCAAAGAAATACACACTGGAGAAAATGAAGACAAGGGAAAATATCCTTTTTAATCATGGACCTATCTCCAAGCAGGCTACTCAGCCTCTGGGGTTGTAGGGAGACTAACCTAATACAGTTCTTCTATCCCATCCCGTATTCTAGAATGGTGGTACAGAGAGAGCCAGCAGGTTGGAGGTAGAAGTTTAAAAATTACAAATTAAAAAAAAGAAAGAAAGAAAGACTTAGAGAAGCTTTAACTTCCTGGCAGCATCTCCAAAGAGGGGTACCCTTTGGTCCTGTGGTCAGTGGAAGCAGTGTCTGTCTTTAGACCTGGTTGGTTGACTTTCATGAGTTCCCAGTACTGGAAGTGCCCAGCACAAAGTGCTGGAAGATTTTTCTGAAGCTCCCAGCTGCTACAACATAACCCTCGATGGAAAAATGTTTTTGTTGGGTGTATGGAAGACTCATCAGTCTTCCGTCTCAGCACTGCCAGTTCTTACTGTCTAACATATACGAAAGAGAAGGAAAATGGTACTTCTCAAAACAAAACTAAAATAATAGCAGGAAATTGAGCCCTGGGTTTAAAAGCTCATAAGATATCATTTCCAGGGAAAAGGAACCACTCCGCCTTTTCTTTCTCTTGAGGCTTTTCTGTTTTCATAGTTTCTCCTAGTTTCATGACACATATTGTCCCTTCAGTGTTATCAGATAGTGCTTCTAAAACCTTACCTAGCCTATGATCAGTGTCTTTCTTCAGTTTCTAGCAAATTGATTGTGGATAAGACAGGTACACAGGGCAGGTTACTGGGGGACAGGTTAGAGGGAACTGACCTTGGAGACTGCATTTCACGTTCTTTTGACACTACTGGCCATAGTTCTGTACTTATCCACTAAAAAGTAAACTGGAAGTTCAAGTCTTTAGTTATTTCCTCCCTGAGAGATGGTGTTGGTTGAAATACTAAGTGAATAAATGAGCAAATGGAAGGAAGATATTAGCTGAAGCTGCCGTGAAGAGAGAGGTAGAATATGGGCCTGGCCTTGGAAGGGGGAGAGTCTTCATTCAGTGGCCATTTGTATATTGGCCTTGCACTACGCTATCAGGCCAACGCCCTGAAGACCTATTCTGAAATTTCCACCTGCCTGCACTTGTTGACTATGGCCATTTCTGTTCACTACCTAATCAATGAGTAACAAGAATTCCTCTTCCTCATCCCACAATAGCAAATAATAGTATTTACTCAAATAATAACAATTTTTCCTAATAAAAGAGCCCCCAGAAAAGCTACTTGGCGATCACTCTGCTACCCACGTTTCTGCCCTGGCATTCTGACAATAGTAGGTATGATAATAAACTTAGCCAACACATGCATGGAGCTGGGTGTGGTGGCTCATGCCTGTAATCTCATCACTTTGGGAGGCTGAGGTGGGTGGATCACTTGAGGTCAAGAGTTCAAGACCACCCTGGCCAATATGGTGAAACCCTGTCTCTACTAAAAATACAAAAATTAGCTGGGTGTGGTGGTGCATGCCTGTAATCCCAGCTAATCTGGAGGCTGAGGCAGAAGAATTGCTTGAATCTGGGAGGTGGAGGCTGCAGTGAGCTGAGATCATGCCACTGCACTCCAGACTGAGTGACAGAGCTAGACTCTGTAAAAAAAAAAAAAATATGCGTATATATATATACACACATATATATGTATATGTGTGTATATCTATATGTATATATATGTGTATATATATATATATAGGGACTCTCATTAGGATGGCTATTACAAAAAAAAAGTTGGCAAGGACATGGGGAAATTGGGACACTTGCGCATTGCTGGTAGGAGTGTAAAATGATACAGCTGACGGGGAATCTTTATGGCAATTCCTCAAAAAATTAAGCAGAATCACCATATGATCTAGCAATTCCCTTTCTGGGTATATATCCAGGAAGGAAAGCAGGTACCCAAACATATTTGTACCCCCACTTGCCTGCAGCACCATTCACAATAGCCATAAGGTGGAAGTAACAAGTGCCCATTGATGGATGAATAGATAAATAAAATGTGATGTATACATACAATGGAATATTATTCAGCCTTTAAGAGAAAGGAAATTTTGACACTTGCTACAACATGGATAAACCTGGATGACATTATGCTAAGTGAAATGAGCCAATCACAAAAGGACAAATACTGTATGATTCCGCCAACATGAGTTTCCTAGAACAGTCAGGTTCATACAGAAAGGGAAATGGTGGTTGCCAGGGACTGTGGGGAATGGGGAAGAGTGGGGAGTTAGTGTTTAATGGGTACAGAGTTTCAGTTTGAGAAAATGACAAAGTTCTGGTGTTGAATGGTGGTGATGGTTGCATACAATGTGAATATGTTAATGCACATGACTGCACACTTACAGACAGCTAAAATGGTACATATATGCTATGTTGTTGTTTTTTTTTTTTTTTTTTTTTTAGACGGGGTTTTCTTTTTTTTTTCTTTTTTTTTTTTTTTTTTTTTTTTTTTTTTGAGACGGAGTTTCACTCTTGTTACCCAGGCTGGAGTGCAATGGCGCGATCTCGGCTCACCGCAACCTTCGCCTCCTGGGTTCAGGCAATTCTCCTGCCTCAACCTCCTGAGTAGCTGAGATTACAGGCACGCGCCACCATGCCCAGCTAATGTTTTGTATTTTTAGTAGAGACGGGGTTTCACCATGTTGACCAGGATGGTCTCGATCTCTTGACCTCGTGATCCGCCCGCCTCAGCCTCCCAAAGTGCTGGGATTACAGGCTTGAGCCACCGCGGCCGGCCTGCTATGTATTTTTTTTAAACCACGATTAAAAAATTGGGGGCGAGTGTTGTGGGTCACACCTTTAATCTCAGCACTTTGGGAGGCCGAGGTGGGCCAATCAGTTGAAGTCAAGAGTTCCAGACAAGCCTGGCCAACATGGTGAAATCCTGTCTCCATAGAAAATACAAAAATTAATTGGGCATGGTAGTGCACATCTGTAATTCCAGCTACTTGGGAGGCTGAGGCAGAAGAATCCCTTGAACTCGAGAGGTGGAAGTTTCAGTGAGCAGAGATCGCGACACTGCAATCTAGCCTGGGCAGCACAGTGAATGAGACTCCGTCTCAAAAAAGTAAAAATTAAAAATAAAAATAAGGCAGGCAGAGGGTGGAATTATATGGAAGAGACAAAATATATTAATTTGTTTAATGCTTCACTAATGGACTGTTCTATTCTCTTCTTTTCGAGAAGCCAGATTTTACAAAGGGAGACTTTCAGAAGGCAGATGTGGTGCGGTTTTTTGTTGTTGTTTGGGAAGTGTATCTTCAGTGGGTTATTAAGATTCTGACTGTGGCAGGGACTGATGTCTATTTTCCATGGCAGGCTCAGCCTTAGCCATTACCACAGAGATCCTGAGCTCTGCCTTGACAGTGTCAGGCATTCAACAAATGTTCACGGATTTAAATGAAATGATGTGCCTTATTTTCAGTTATATGACCTGAAAGAGTCTTTGTTTGGTTTTGTTTTTCAAAGTACAGGAATAAATCAATAGAATTGAAAGGGTTTTGAGCCAGCTCCACCCATCTCTACCCAGGAATGGAATCATCTTTTAAAACTTGAATTTAACAGTTACATAGCACTTACTGTGAGCCAGAGACTATCCTAAAGGCTTTTGATAGATATATCAACTCATTTAATACTAATAAGCCTATGCCGTTAGGTACCATTGGTTCCCATCTTACAGATAAGAAAACTGAGGCACAGAGAAGGAAAGTTATACGACTATTAAAGTAGTGGACCTGGGATTCCAACTGAAATACCTTGTGGACCCAGAGCTCATGCTTTTAGTTACTGCACACCTGACTTTTTTAAAAATAGTAATGTACGAGACTGGGACTTTAATGACCCTGAAGTGGATTTCAAGGTCCAGAATGGAGAGTGGAAATTGGGGATGAAGATATTCCTTGATTATGATCCTGCCTCTCTACTCCAGCAACCTAGTTCGGTCCCTGAGATTTAATGCTGAAGCCACGGTAAGGGGCTTGTAGGTTTAAGGTCAAATTTTTTGAACCTAAGGAATTTCCCTCCAATTCTGTAGCAGCCCCTTAGTGACGAATCTGCTGTCCATCCCACGGGTTTTGCTATTAGAGGATTTTCTAGGTGATCAAGGCAGACGAGATGAAACACTATTACACTAACACTGACCAACGCTGAACCCTATGTAAATCTTTTTTTCTAGACTTTCTAAGATACGGCCCAAGACGAATCTGCAACTCTGGAGTGGAAGCCAGGGGGCGGGCTAAGCAGCGACCATTTTTGTTTTGCGGCCGTGCGCTCTCAGAACATCTTGACTAACAGGACCTCACGGTGAAGGTGGAGCCTATCAGAGAGCAGGGCGGGGCCTCGGAGACGTGATGATTCAAACTGGCTAATGATCTGGGCGCATCTGGCAGAAGTCGCCAATGAGCGGGCGTGTTGGGGAGGAGCGCACAAACGCTAGTGGGTTTGGTTGCACGGCGGCTTTGGCGCATTTTCGGCTGGTTTGATTCATCCATTTTGAAGAGACGGGGGAGCGGGGGGCTCGTCTGTTCCAGGGGCCCTGAACCAAAGAGCAGCGGAGTTTGAGAAGCCTGCAGCTCGGGGTTCGGCGGCAGCAGTCCCATCGGCTGAAGTTCGGGGGGGGTGGGGCGCCGAGCGCGCGGGGTGGGGGGGGTCCTGGTCTTTGGCTTCTCGACTCGGTCCTGTTTCGACAGCGAACATGTCGCGGCCTGTCAGGTCAGTGCGGAGTCTGAGGCCTGGAGCGGGTTGGAGGGGGCTGGGGGCGAGTGGTGAAAGAGTGGGGTACAGAAAGCTAGAGTCGTCCATCCCTGGTGCCACGCGCGGCCTCCTCCCTGTCGGGGCCCGCGCGCACCCTGGAGCGTGGGGGGCTCTGCTGGCGCGCGGGGGTGGCGGCTGCGCGCCTTTGCGCGCGCCCCTCCCCGCCCCGCGCCGCTGCAGGGCTCCGGTCTGCTCAGTTGCCTCCCCCACCCGTCGCACTGGAGCGGGCGGGGCGTCCCTGAACCGCCAGCGGCCGAAGGGGGAGGGGTGTGAAGTCAGCGCCCCCAAGAGGCCCCACCTCCTCGGGGCCGTCCCCTCGGAGCCAGCGCGGTGAGGCGGGCGGACTGGAGCTCCGCTCCCCGCCTTCAACGAGGAGGGGCGGAGGTACCCGTAATGCCCCTTCCCCCCGCGATTGGCGCGGGGGTGGGGGCCCTGAGCCCTATTTCTCTAGCGGACGGGGGTGTTCCAAGCAAAAAGGGAGGGGCAGCACTGCCACCGGGCCGCGAGTCAGTACTTCGGGTCGCTGCAGGCCCCGCCTCCCGGATCGGGCCGAGCGTAGGCGGGACCCGTTTTTACTCCCCCCCGGGCAAAAGTGAGAGTTCGGGACTGGATCCTGGAAAATAATGGGCTGCTGCCTCACTCCCCACCTCAGAGTTTTGAGAGAGTTAACCCCAAAGTTCGCTCTTTCTCTTGGACTAGAAATGTCCTTCCTCGGGGGAATGTCAGTATTCAGGGAGGTGCGGGTTAACAGCACGGCCCAAATCCCGTGTGGTTCTCGTTCCACTCTCACCCGCGTACGCGTCTCGGGATATTTTTGTAACCTCTCGTCCCCGAGTGACTTTAGTATTAAAAGGGCTAGGTTCGGGTAACCATCAGACTTCATTCTCGAAATTTCAACAAGTTTGCTGTTCCCCCCAGTGGTCGGTGGAATCGTCCTGTGCCATCCTCCAGGCTATTGTATGGAATGTGCCATTTATGGAGGGGTGTGGTTTAGTCCAATCTGTTGAGGCCTTAAAAAGGAGAGCTGTTGCAAATAAATATTACTTTTAATGTAAGGAATTGGCTTCTTTGCATAGTGTGTTTTCTGAATAAATAGATAAAGGCTTAGTTTTTAAATCTTTTAACAGTTGTTGCTTCCCTTTCATTCCAAGTTGTGTGGGAAATGGAAGTATCTTTAATTAGAGTTCAAAAGAGAGGTTTGGGACCCTGGAAAGGGTTTTGTTCTACACTGTGCTGTCTCCAGACTAGATCATCCTCCAGCTGGTGGTGGTATGGGACTGCGTACTCCTACACACGGGGTGGGAATGCGGAGAAAGAGCTGCTGCAGCTTCAACCAGTATCCGTGGTAACTCACTATATCTACTATGAAAAGTATGCTGGCCTTTTGGCAAGGAGTGTGGATAGCTCTTTCAGAGTATAGTATACATAACTTTTTTTTGGCATAAAACTTGACGGATTTATCCCATCAACTTAATGGAATGTTTTCTTTAGGATCAGGTAAAATGGACAATAAAATAAAGATTTCTTTTATGTGGAATGAATCTTTTGTCTTCTGGAAGTAATTAGTGTGTGGTCAAATTAGGTTATTTTTCTCCACCTTTTAAACTTTAGTTCACCAAGTTTTGATCTTATTTTATTGTAGTGACTTTCTTATCTCATCTGCCTGAATTTGTTTTTCCAGATTTAGGTATTGGAACGTGAACAGAACATTTTTACTGGAAACTTGGATTTTTAATATTACCATGTGGGGATATATATATATATATATATATATAGCACATTCTATCAGTGTTTTTGCAGGCATTGGGATTTTTGGACAACTTTTTTCTTAGTGTGTTGTTTAAAATAATTTTGACCTTGTTTATTGCCCCTAATTGAAGAGTGATGTTTATATGTTGTGGGGGTTTTTATTTTTCTGTGTTTTTTTTGCCATTTTCAAATTACTAATTTCAGAGCAAATTGGTTACTGGATATATTTTAGTCGTAAATTCTCTTTGTAATTATTTTTTAAAGTAAGTCTTTATTCATGACCAATAATAAAGCAGAAATAATTAAACTTGAGTTTGGTGGTTTGTTAAATTTTGCAATAAAATCCTGACTTAGGGAAATACTGTTGTTTCAAAGTGTAATTGAAGAATCTATATTACCTTAGTGCATTTAACATCAACAAAAAAAAATGTGATAGACATTGACCTGATTTCAGAACAGCCTTGTTTTAAAAACAACAAAAAAGCACAAGTTAGAAAATATTGTCACTCTGTCTTCTCTTGGGGTATTTCTGCCCTTAGGCCTTTGTATAATTTTGCAGTTTTTCTGGTTCTCTTTTTACCATAAGTATTCGTTTTTATTTTAATATAAACCTAAACATTTTAAGAGCATTTGGAAATGTACTAATGGCACCTTAACATCAATTTCCAAATGAAGGGTATGGTGGGCCTGTTGGCTACTGCATGATTTTAGATAGACCTGTGTCTAGCACGTTATGTTTAAGTAACTTTGTTCATGCAAGATTGCTGTCTTTACCCTTTACAGCGGCTGCCTTCTAAATGAGAGCTCAAACATTTTAGACCTTGGATTCAAATTAATAGCTTAAAATGACAGTCTTGGAGCTAGGAAGAGGTTTAGGCAAACTCACTTTATTAAAGCCAGTTTAACGGGGACCTGAATAAGTGAGGTGCCTTGCGTCACACACTAGCAGGTGCAAACGTGGGGCGGAGACCCTAGATTTCCCAATTCCAGTTCTGCTTGTCCCCACCCTCATGATCTCTGTACCTTCTGCCCAATCAATATTAAAGTTAATGCTGATTAAAGAACATAGTGTATAACATTTTTAACTTTTCAAAGTGCTTTCATGAGTCAACTTTGTGAGGAAGGAAGAAAAATGCCATTACTTGTAAGAGGTGAGAAAGAAAGCTCAGATTTAGTGACTTGCCCAGACTAGAAACCAGATTTCTTGAAATACAGCTTTGTTACACTCTCCAGAGAGCCTCCTCCCTTACTGAAAGTGATTCAGATTGCTCAAATTAATCTTTTTGCTTTTCTTTGTAACCTAAGTGTATTTGATACCTTGTTTTTTGTTTAACACTTGAGATTATCAGAAACCTTACTATTGAAAATTTAGATGTGAAAACATAAGCACTTACAAGTGGTTATAAAATTTATTTTATTGTTTGTCATGTTTATAAGTAATGTTGAGAACAGCTTTCCCAAGATTCCAGTTTGCTTTTTTTTCAAAGAGAATTGTTTGGGCCATGCCTGGATTCTAAAAATTAATATTCTCTCCCCCAAAACAATTTGTTTCAAGAAGTCCCAGAAACTTGAAAAGGGAAAACCTAAAACTTGAAAGTTCAAGTTCAAAATTTGTTATCAAATGTGTACACGAAGACACAAGTTTAATATGGTTGTAGATGAGACTGGCTCATTCTCTTATTCTCTGTGTGTGCGTGTGTGTGTGTGTGTGTGTGTGTGCATGTGAGAGAGAGTGTTAACCTTGGATCTATGCTTTTTTTTAATTACATGTCACTTTCCTCTAAAAAGACATTCCTTCAATGATAAGCCATCAAAGATACCTTACATAATTTAATTTACAAATTTATTTATTTATTTATTTGAGATGGGGTTTCCCTCTTGTCCCCCAGACTGGACTGCAATGGCGTGATCTCAGCTCACTGCAACCTCCACCTCCTGGGTTCAAGTGATTCTCCTGCCTCAGCCTCCTGAGTAGCTGGGATTACAGGCACCCACCACCACACCCAGCTAATTTTTGTATTTTTAGTGGAGACAGGGTTTCACCATGTTGGCCAGGCTGGTCTTGAACTCCTGACCTCAAGTGATCCTCCTACCTTGGCCTCTCAAAGTGCTGGGATTATAGGTGTGAGCCACCGCGCCTGGCCAGGAAGTTAATATAAGAAAAATACTCACTTTTGCTCAACATACATGTAATTAATTATCTGAAAATTACAATACAATGTTTAAAATGTTTTTTTTTAATCACCATATAACATGATAAGCTTAAAGAATATGTTACTGTTATAGAACTGTAATAGCAGAGCTAAGGTTTGAACCCAGACCTGAATACAAAACTAGCATTTTTTCCATGGTACCAGTCTTTCTTGCCTAGTATTCAGTGTGAAGATGGTCAAGTTTTTTTTATTTTATATCTCTTCGATGGTGGATATTCTATATGCGTTTTTAGCGCTCTATATAAAACATTATAGGAAAAACAGCCAAAATGTTTAAGATGAGCATTTTTGCTCAACTCAGCATTTAAAATAATTTTCAGAGTTCCTTTTTTGAGACAGAATCTGTCTCACTGTCACCCAGGTGGGAGTTCAGTGGTGCGATCACAGGCTCACCGCATCCTCTACATTTCATACTCAGGTGGTCCTCCCACCTCAGTCTTTCCAGTAGCTGGGACTAAAGTTGTGGCCCACCACATCTGGTTAATTTTTTGTAGGCAGGGTTTTGCCGTGTTCCCCAGGCCGAGAGAGGAAATTAAAAGCACTAAATTAAAAAAACAATAAGAAGTCCAGTTCCTTCTACTAGTGATGACTGTAAACCCAAGGAGTTAAAGTGTAGAGATAATAGCAAGGCTGGATTGAGACTGCATAAGTTTTAGCCGTTCTCCTTTTTACTATTTGTATTTACGGTATTTGATTCTACAAAGAATGTATTAGAAGTCCACATTCCTAGTTTGAAATCATTGGGGCCATATGTGTTTTTAAATTTTTTGAAAAACTGGGAATTCCCAAAGGTAACAGGATGCATGTACTGTATAGTAGTAATGTACCATCGCTAGTTTAGGGTAGAACTCCTATAAACACTTTTATAGTTCTAATGAACTGAGGAATTTTCACACTAAGACTGTAAAAAGCCTCATATTTAGGTCATGTTTTGCCACCATGTAAGTTATGAAGATTTTCATAACTTTTTGGATTTCTAAATTGTTGGTTAGTGATTGAGGACATTTAACAGCTTGAGCTGAAAAAAAATCACTTCCAGACTTAATAGAATTATCAATTGCTGAGCAACTATTAGGTGCTAAATATTTCACCAGGTAATTTATACACATTTCAAAATCATGCGCAAGGCATATATTATGCTCATTTCATGTTAGTCCTGAGGCTAGGATAAATAAAGTAACTGACACAGTTCACCCAACTATTAAGAGATGAAGCAGGAATTTGAATCCTCGTGTGAACAACCCAAAGCCAGTTCGTGATCTTTTCAATGTGACATTGTCACAGGGTACACTTTGTCGTCTTTGGAGGGAGTTAAGTTCATGATAAAACTTTTCTGGGGAGGAAGAGGTGAATATATTAAGAGGTTAAGGGGAGATACACCTGATGGGAGGCAAAACCAATGAAGTGTTTAGTGTGAGTCTTTGGGGGGGGCGGGAAATGGTGGCATTAAGTTTATACATTTAAAAATATGAGGGCATTTCCCCATGACTAGGCGATTCCAAAGCCACCTAAACGACAAAAAGGAAATGAGGGGTTTATTTTACGTAAAAATATAGATGCAAAAATGCTGAACAGATGATTAGCTAACCGAAACCAATGAGTACAGCAACTCACTGTCATCAGTAGGTTCTTGGAAACTTCCAACTTTAAGCAAAATGATACACAGTAAGCAAGTTCTTGAATAATATTTTGTTATAATGATGAGAAAGTCTCCCGCAACATTTTGCTTAAGGCCACAGTTTCCAAGAGCCTATCAATGATGTTAAGTGAGAACTTAACTGTATGTGATCTTGAATGTCATGAATATACTGAAAATATGTGTATATTATATATACACATATTTTATACATACATATGCATATAAGATATATATACACTTTAATACATATATATTTTATATGTATATATACACACACACATACACATGAGACAGGTAGGGTTTGTCCCAAGAGCAAAACAGTCTGTGTGAGTCAACATACTGAGAGACTAAAGGAAAAACTATTGGATTTGAAAAAGGTTTAATACCTATTATCAAACCTAATGAATTAAAAAATTAGAAGGAAATGATTTACTTGACAAAGGTTACAAAGAGGTTAAGTGGTTGAGTTTTTAGTGTTTTAAGTCAATTAGCGATTAAAACTAGTTCTTGGGGAGGGGTAATCCTAGCACAACAAAAGCAGCCCTGGGTATCAGGAAAAAGATTTCAGCTGCTTCTAGGTTTATATAATGGAGATGTTGAATTCCACTGGAGTAACAGTACCTTGCAGTTACAAAGTATTTTACAGTTTTTCAAGCTTTTTCTCACTGGCTTCTTCCAGCCCAAAAAACACCATTAGTTAAGAAATAGAAAGCTAATTTTGAATAAACGATTTTGCTTTTTGGGGTTTTTTGGCCTGTTTTTCTCAAAAACGTAACAAAGTCACCATACTCTGTAACTCTGGGATACTGTGCCTATTGTAGTCTACGTGAATGTTGTCCCTCTAGAGTTATATGATTTGCAGTCTGCATAACCAAATGGGTTACTTTGCAAACGAACTTAAAAGTACTGAGCATGCTGAAAAGTGTTGAATTTGCATTTTTAAAACAATTCTTAGCTGTAAAGAGGAATGTGACCTTACTCTATATTCAGAAGCAGCTTTTTGGATTGTTGAGATTGGAGACTGTACCTAGGAGCCTCGCATGTTGTACACAATAGGAGGAAACGTTTAGCACAAGACCACTTTGGTCAAACTGGGCATTCCTTTGTTTTTTGGGAAAAGTTTATTGCTGTCTAGATTGTAGAAAGTCATATTGATCATTAGAGTTATATTGCCATGTTTCAAAAGAACTGGTATTTAAATGGTCATAATTATAGGTGTTTGAAACACTTTAAATGAAGAGATCACAGGCTGCTTAAGAGTGTTTCAGCTAGGTATTATCTATTATTTGAATTGTGTTATCTGTTTAGTTATGTGCTAAGCAAAGTGATCTTCAGGGAGCTTTCTTTTCCAGCTCCCTTTTGTTGGAGTGTTCTGGGTCACAATAAAATGACTTAGAAAATGAACTACTCAAGAAACTAAATATTTAGCTCCACTGAAAAAGTCCATCCTGCTGTTTCTAATGCTGGGGTAACAGGGCTGCCTGTCTTCCAAGGACTTGATGCAGCACTGGAGATTGATAACCTCTCTTACTTGAGTGACTACTGCTTTCTTACAGAGAAACTTGATTCTGTAAAATCAGAGACTATCAGAAACTTTACTGTTTGGAATTATATCAGTAAAAATGAAACGTCATACTTTTGTCAGAAAGACCTAAGTCATTTTGACACAGAACTAGCCTTGATTTACAGCTTCAGAGCTTTGAATAAGGGGTTGTTAAACAGAAAGTAATGCATCTATCTTAACTTCTTTCCCAGGAAATAGGACCTTAGTTCCACTCTGCAGTCCAGACCTGATGTTGATCCCTTTAACACAGTTCTGTGCTTTTGGTCTATCAAGACACTGCTTCATTTATCTTAGTCCTACCCTTCCCCAAAATTCTATAACTTTTTCTATTACATAAGATGCTCCACACTTCTCTCATGTGCTTGTCCTTCATTGTATTGAGTCAATAAAACTAACTTTGTCAGGCTACAGTTTTGTTCCTAGAGATCGAGTTAGACGGTTTGGAAGATACGACCGAGGTTTCCAAGACCATGGGACTCTACTTAGTAATTGCACATCTGAGACCCCTTCAGTCTCACACATTGGAGGCTTCTCTGTCCCTAGTTGCATAGGTTTTACACTAAACTTCCATTGGGAAAAATCTAACCTAGCCGACATTATTTATCAAATACTGTATCTTATGCTCATTGAAATTTGTGTGTGACTTTAAAACATCTTCCCATATGGTGAAACTGAACATGGTAAGTTGTAAAAGTAACTTGAGTCTTGGAAATAAGGAGTGCCTTATGAGAGTTAATACTTATTCATGGGGCTAAAGCATTAACAAGTTGATTAAAAAAATTATAATGTATGTTTATATTTAGTAGGAGATTGTGACATTTATCTAATAAATGTGTCTGGCTCATCACTCAGAACACCTTTACTCACTTCCATTTTCTGCAGAAATTAGAGACCGAGGCCGTTTGAAAAAATTAGATTTTTTCTATAATTTTCTTGGGGATTTTTTTATTTTTGCTTTCTCATATCTTGTGGCTTTGTTGTGGATTTTATATTTATTTATTTTTCTTTCTTTTCTTTTTTTTTTTTTATTGAGCCTCACTTTGCTGCCCAGGCTAGAGTACAGTGGCGTGATCTCAGCTCACCATAACCTCTGCCTCCTAGGTTTCAGTGATTCTCCTGCCTCAGCGTCCCAAGTGGCTGGGATTATAGGCACCTGACACCATGCCCAGCTAATTTTTGTATTTTTAGCAGAGACAGGGTTTCGCCATGTTGGCCAGGCTGGTCTGGAACTCGTGACCTCAGGTGATCCACCCACCTCGGCCTCCCAAAGTGCTGGGATTACAGGCATGAGCCACCATGCCCATCCTATTTTACTCATTTTTTTTTTGAGACAGGGTCTCAATCCGTCACTCAGTCTGGAGCGCAGTGGCCCAACCTCAATGCAACCTCAGCCGCTTGGGCTTAAGCAATCCTGCCCCCTCATTCTCCTGAGTAGCGGGGACTAACAGGTGTACACCACCATGCCCAGCTAACTTTTTTTTTTTTTTTTTTTGTATTTTTAGTAGAGATAGGGTGTCACCCCGGCTGGTCTCCAACTCCTGGGCTCAAGCATTCCTGCCTCCTCAGCCTCCCAGAGTACTGGGATTACAGGCGTGAGCTACCATGCCCGGGGGGATTTTATATTTAAAATTGTAAATAGGACGGGCCAGGTGTGATGGCTTATGCCTATTATCCCAGCACTTTGGGAGGCCGAGGCAGGTGGATTGCCTGAGTCCAGGAGTTTGAGACCAGCCTGGCCAACATGGTGAAATCCCATCTCTACTAAAAATACAAAAAGGTTAGCTGGGTGTGGTGGCACACAACTATAATCCCAGCTACTGGGGAGGCTGAGGCAGGAGAATTCCTGGAAACTGGGAGGCAGAGTTTGCAGTGAACCAACATCATGCTGCTGCACTCCAGCCCAGACAATGGGGAGACTCACAAAAAATGAAATTTATTTAATTTTCATTAAAATTAAATAATTTTATTTAATGATTTTTCTTTAAGCAGGATGATATAAAATACAGTTAAAACAATGTATTTTAGGCAAAAGGAACTTGAAGGTCAAGATAAGTGAAGCTGTTCTAAGAAATTACCCAGAGTTGGCTGACACAGTGGCTCACACCTGTAATCCCAACACTTTGGGAGGCCGAGGAGGTCGGATCACATGAGTCAAGGAATTCACGACCAGCCTGGGCAGTAGGGAGACCTCATCTCTACAAATTTAAAATCAGCCAGACATGGTGTTGCATAACTGTAGTCCTGGCTACTCAGAAGCCTGAGGCAGGAGGATTGCTTGAGCCCAGGAGTTTGAACTAACTTTGGCAACATGCCAAAACCCCATTCTTACAAAAAAAAAAAAAGAAAAAAATCAGCCAAGCATGGTGGCCAGTGCCTGTAGTCCCAGCTACTGGGGTGTGGGAGGATCACTTGACCCTGGAAGGTCCAGGCTGCTATTAGGTGTGATTGTGCTTCGTTACTCCAGCCTAGGCAACTCAGTGAGACCCTGTTTTCAAAAAAAAAAAAAAGTTACTCTGAGTTGTGTTCAGGCATTCTGTCCTCAATATTTTTATATGCTGAGAAAATCTTGCATGTGAGATTTTTAAATCATCTTTGTGGGTAGAATGGAAAGAGGTAAATGTTTCAAATTTTAAAGAGAAGGCAGCAGTACTTGGTGTGCAGCAACTTTAATTGCACCAGTTCTTTGGCAGAATTAGATTTGTAAAGACTTAGAAAAGGAAAGTTTGAGAAGCTGCATCACCAGTGATGTGTGGATTATAAGGTTGGAAGTACTTAGGTTGGAAAATTGCTTTCACCACTTAATGGCTTGTAGTCAAGTTACTTGGTGTTTTGAGCATTCTTTTCCTCAGAATTAATTACTTGTGGCATTAGGGTGAGAATTAAATGACAATTTAGGTAAAGTAACTAGTACATTTCAAATATCTGAAGTAACTGCTGTTATGATTATTAATGAAAGTCATTGCAGATTCACACACAAGAAAAGGTCATATAGATCAGCAGTCTTCATAATGTTTGGTTTTGGAGATATCTTAAACGTTTGATGTAAATTTTATGTAGTCATTTATTTGAGACAGGTTCTCCCTCTGTCAGTCTGGCCAGAGTGCAGTGTCGTGATCTAGGCTTACTAAACCTTCGACTTCTGGGTTCAAGTTACCCTGCCACCTCAACCCCTACAGTGGCTGGGACTACAGGCACACGCCACCACACCCAGCTTTTTGTCTGTTTGTTTTTTTGTAGAGATGGAGTTTGTCCATGATGCCTAGGCTGATCTCTGATCTCGAATTTATGGGCTGAAGTGATCTGCCCACCTCAGCCTCCCACAGTGCTGGGATTACAGGTGTGGACCACCACACCTGCTTCAAATTTTAAGTATAATTTTGGGCCAGGTGTGGTGGTTTAGGCCTGTAATCTCAGCAGGATGGAAAGATTGCATGAGCCCAGGAGTTGGAGACCAGCCTGGGCAGCCTGTCTACAGCATGTCTCTGGGCATGATAGTGTGCACCTGTAGTCCTAGGTACTCTGGAGGCTGCAGTGAGCCACTGCACTCCAGCCTGGGTGACAGAGTAAGAACCTGTCATTTAAGATAAATAGGCTGGGCATGGTGGCTCACACCGGCAATCCTAGCACCTAGCGAGGCAGGTGGATCACTTGAGGTCAGGAGTTTGAGACCAGGCTGGCCAACATAAAACCCCATCTTTACTAAAAATACAAAAAAAAAAGCTGGGCATGGTGGCAGGTGACTGTAGTCTCAGCTACTGGGGAGGTTGAGACAGGAGAATTGCTTGAACCTGGGAGGCAGAGGTTGCAGTGAGCTGAGATCACGCCACTGCACTCCAGCCTGGGCGACAAAGTGAGACTCCATCTCAAAAAAAATAAATAATTTAAAAATACATAATTTTTTAGTTAAAGTTTACCAGTTTCCTTTAATGTGGAATTTTCAAAGCTTTTCACATTAAAATTCACTTTGGGACGGGTGCGGTGGCTCAGGCCTGTAATCCTAGCACTTTGGGAGGCCAAGGTGGGTGGATCACCTGAGGTCAGGAGTTCAAGACCAGACTGGCCAACATAGTGGAACCCCATCTTTAAAAAAATAAAAATAAAAAATTCACTTTGAATGTTTATTGGGGTGGTAATATTGATAATATCTCATTGATAATTACCAGAAAGCCATTAGAAAACCTATTTTGGCAGAACACAAGTTGGACAATTATGCAATAAGATAATTTTAAAAATATAAGAAATGTATATCTATAAAATCTTTTTGATTAGCTGTGTTTAATTTTATGTTTCCTGGGAAGATTTTGTTTGAGCAAAAAGTGTTTACTGCTAAAAAGTTTAAAGGTCACTGATTTAAATGAACTAATTTCCTTTTTTAAAAAGTTTATTAGAGCAAAAGAATTCTTTGAAAATACCAAGTTTTTATTTCAACAAGGCTTTTGACAGCTTCACATAAGGTCCTTGTAAGATGGAGAAATATGGGCAAAGTGATAGTTCAGTGTGAGGGACTTTGACTGAGCAGCCTTACCCAGAAAGGGCTGACAAATAGATTGTTCTCCTGGAAGACCGTTTCCACTGATGACTGAAAGGGTTCTGTTCTTGGCATATCTTCTAATTAATGATATGGATGAGGACACTGATGGTGTACTGATTAAATTTGCAGATGATAATGAAGTTGGGGAGTAAATAATATGTTGAAATGGTAGGATCAGGATACCAAATGATCTTAGATTATGGAAAAGGAGGTTTTAGTCATTGGAATTACAATACGTAGCAGACTGAATGATGGAACAGTCCAAAAGGGAACTGAAATCTTAGGTTGTATTGAAGTATAGCATTAGAATAGGAAGAAGAGAGTCATAATCCTGGTCTGCTCCCCATTTCCCATTTTTTTAAAACGATATTATATTTCATTCTGGGCACTGCTTTAATATTTACTAAATCCAAGGTGGTATGGAGGAAAGCAGCTAGAGCATGAAGAGAGTACTTGAAATATGAGGAACTGTTAAAAAGGAACCCTAGTATTTAGCTTCAAAGAGAAAGTGGGAATAGTCATATAAATTCAAGGAATGCTCTGACGAGGAGGGGTTAGATTTAGACCATGGTAATCCCAGGAGGTAGAACTAGATAGGACCGGTTGAGTGGACATTAGAGGCAGATTCATCTCATTGTAAAGAACTATTTATTATTGGAATTTTCTTAGCATAGGCTGCCTTGGGGATCATGAGAGTTTCTCAGTCATTCCCTTCCAGGGGTATTTGTTGACAGGATACAAGCTAAAGGTTGAGTTAGATTGTCTAGGGTCCAGTAGCTCTACTGCATATAATATTCTTGGTACCACCATATCTCCCACCCCCACTACCATCAAACTTTGATAGGTTTTATGAATGCTTTAAACTTAAAAAATGAGCCAGGGGCAGTGGCTCACGCCTATAATCCCAGCACTTCGGGAGGCTGAGGTGGGCGGATCACAAGGTCAGGAGTTCAAGACTAGCATGGCCAACATGGTGAAACCCTACCTACACAAAAACTACAAAAATTGGTCATGCATGGTGTCACACACCTGTGGTCCCAGCTATTTGGGAGGCTGAGGCAGGAGAATCACTTGAACCTGGGAGGCGGAAGTTGCAGTGAGCCAAGATTGCACTACTGCACTCCAGCCTGGGTGACAGGGCAAGGCTCTGTCTCAAAAAAAAAAAAAAAAGATTGAAAATCTTTTGGCCTAAATGGTAACCTGAAAACTTTGCCGTAAATTCAGAAATAAAAATAAGGAAGGCTGAATGTGGTGGCATATGCTTGTAATCCCAGCACTTTGAGAGGCTGAGGAGGGAGGATCACTTTAGGCTAGGAGTTCAAGACCAGCCTAGGAAACAGCAAGACTTGGTCTCTACAAAAAAAATTCATTATTTAACTAGCTGTTATGACACACACCTGTAGTCTCAACTCCCCAGGAGTCTGAGGTGGGAGAATTGCTTGAATCCAGGAGTTTGAGGCTGTAGTAAGCTGTGATCACACCACTGCACTCCAGCCTGGGCGACAGAGCATACCTTGTCTAAAAAAAAAAAAATATATATATATATATATATGTGTGTGTGTATTCATTGCATTTTAGTGAAATGAACAAGAAAACAAAGACAGTCTTTCTAACTGATATTAGACCCAGTACTCTTAAGACTTACATATTTTGAAAGAATTATATCCAAATAAGAGTTAATTATGTGTTCAAAATTACAGTGGTGTTCTAGGTGGGACAAGTTAATACTTATAAATAATAATAGCTATTACTGATATTTGTATACCTTGCATAAATGTTCTTAAATGTTCTCAACGCTTTTGAGAGGGATTGTTGTTCCTCTTTTCCAGATGAGATTGAAGTTCAGTGAGGGGAAGTAACTTGCTTGAGGATATACAACTTGTAAGAGTCAGGATTCAAATTCAAGAATATGTGTTTTTTTGTTTTGTTTTGTTTTGTTTTTTTGGCGGGGAACGGAGTTTCGCTCTTGTTACCCAAGCTGGAGTGCAATGGCGCGATCTCGGCTCACCGCAACCTCTGCCTCCTGGGTTCAGGCAATTCTCCTGCCTCAGCCTCCTGAGTAGCTGGGATTACAGGCACGCACCACCATGCCCAGCTAATTTTTTGTATTTTTAGTAGATACGGGGTTTCACCGTGTTGACCAGGATAGCCTCGATCTCTTGACCTCGTGATCCACCCGCCTCGGCCTCCCAAAGTGCTGGGATTACAGGTTTGAGCCACCGCGCCCGGCCCGAATCTGTGTTTTTAAACTCTGTGCTGTATTGAAATTTTATGCTATCCTCCAGTTCTAGTTATTAATACTCATTTTACACTGAAGAGTTAATTTAGCTTTGGCATTTAACTTAATACAATCATGTGTCACATAGCACCAGGGATACATTCTCAGAACTGCATTTTTAGGTGATTTACAAACCTTATAGCATGTGTTTCCACAAACCCAGATGGTACAGTCTTCTGCACACCCAGGCTGTATGGTATAGCCTATTGCTCCTAGATTACAAACTTGTATAGCATGTTACTGTACTGAATACTGTAGATAATTGTAACACAATGGTAGATATTTATATATTTAAACATAGATAAATAAAGTAAAAATATGGTATAATAATCTCATGAGACCATCGTCATATATGCAGTTTGCCATAATGCCATTATGCAGCACATGACTATATTTTGAGGAAATTAGAATGTTTTTTTGTTTTTACCTAGAAATAGAACCTCCCATTCCCTGGGACTTAAATATTCTTAAATGCTGGATTTCTGTCCTGTCATCTCATTAGGAACAAATTCATCAAAAATATATTTCAACCCTAGACAAAGCAAGTCTCTAAATGGTAGAAAGTCTCACCCTGTCCCCTAGACTGGACAACAGTAGCACAATCTCAGCTCACTGCAGCTTCCATCTCCCGGGTTCAAGCGGTTCAAGCAATTCTTGTGCACCAGTCTCCCGAGTAGCTGGGATTACAGGTGACCACCACCTCGGCCTGCTAATTTTTTAAGTCATTATGAGTCATGAATGGCCCTTGTTATCACAGATCTTTTATTTATTTAAATTATTTTATCTTTTCCCTCTTATAGCATTTATGGATGACTGTATTTTTTTCTGATTGGTTGCCCTTAATAAGGCAGAATTGCTTCTGTGTTCATATTTTGCTTTATACTGATATTATAGTTTTTGTGATAAATGGCAATATATGAGATAATTCTGGCTGTTTTCAGATCACTGAAAGTTAAAATATTTCATATTTCAATGGAAGGGACAGTCTTTCCATTTAATTTTGAAATTTAATTTTTTATGTAATGCCAATATAGTCTACATGGCATTTCTCTAGTTCTCTTTGTTGAAAAATAGGATAGACAAAAATGTACTAAATAAAGAGTATCCTTTTTAATGTCTTAGGTTTAAAGTAACAAGTTACAGGCCAGGCGTAGTGCTTCATACTTGTAATCCCAGCACTTTGTGAGATTAAGGCGAGAGGATTGTTTGAGGCCAGAAGTTTGAGACCAGCCTGGGAAATAGTAAGACCCCATCTCTACAAAAAAAATTTTTAAAAATTAGCCAGGCATGTTGGCTGTGTGCCTGTCTGTAGTTCCAGAAGCTAAGGTGGGAGGATCACTTGAGCTCGGGAGTTGGAGGCTGCAGTGAGCTATGATTGTACAAACAAGACCCTGTCTCCATGGATGGATGGATGATGGGTAGCTAGGTCTGTCTAGATAGATATATAGGGTAGAAGGAGGAGACTAAATTTTCTTCTGTTGTGAAGGGCAGTTAAGTTTTAATGATAAATGCCATGGAAAAAAACGATATTAGGATCATTTGCAGTGACCATTTTCTGTATTATATTTTAATATAATGCCTGCCATTATATTTAATTTACATTATCTATTTATTTTATCATTTAAATTATTATTTAAACTTATTTAATTTTATAGAATATCTTTTAGCTCTGTCAAGCAACTTAGGTTATCAGTTCTAACAGAGGAAGAACTAAGGTCCAGATAAATTAAATGATTTTCTTGAAGTCCTAGAACCAGAATCCAGGATTCCTAGTACAAAGATTCTGTACTAATAACTTTCTGGAGTGTTTCTGGTGATAGACTAAGGAAGTAGCTATTGTTAGCAAAGTTAAAGCTCTTTATGTCGAACCCCCATTTAATATGATTGCTAAAGCTACCCAGTACCTTTACTACCGATTTCACACCAAAGCCCTAAAGTAGCTAACGTGTTTTCTCATTTTACAAGTTACATATCCTCAATTTATTCATTTGTTCTTCATATGTTATACTGTGTACCGTTCTGGTTGTCCACCCTTATATAGTCTCAGGATATATCCATTCCTATGTGGCACCCAGAAACTGGGTAATAATATGTTAGTTGCCAGCCCACAAGCATGGGATGAGCTAGAATTATACCTACAAGTTTGGAACCTGAATTTTAATTATTAGAAGATAAGATTTAAGATATCCTCTTCTGGATACCTTCCTTCCCCTGGTTCTGTGACCCATTTCTTTTGCGTTATGATCATCATACTATTTTTCATGGTATTTGTGATTAAAAATCACGTGGCTAACATGGCAGGCATTTCCCTGTTAGCCTCAAAATACTGGATTTTTTCATAGTCATAGTTTTAAGAAAGAAAATATATTTTTATTGATAAAATATGCTTAGCATAAAATTTACCGTCTTAACCATTTTTGAGTGTATAGTTCAGTACTGTTAAGTACTTGACATTGGTGTAAAGAATTCAGTCCTGCAAAACTGAAACTAAACCCATTAAACAACAGCTCCTCATCCCTACTCTTCCAGCCCCTGGCCACCCCACTCTACTTTCTGTCTGAATTCAACTACTCTAGGTCCCTCATGTAGATGGAATTAATAGTCATACTTAAAGTTAATTTTCCTAATAGTATGGTATCTTTGGTAATATAAACAGCTTCTAATAATAAAATATGTAGTTGAAGTATATTTTATAGCTTTGATAAACTAAAGAAAAACAGAAGGCAGAGCTCCATAAGAGCCTTGTTTTTTCTCTTTCTAATGCTGAGTCTGTAACTATATCTTCCTCTACATACAAGCTTACGCCTTTTTTCTCCAGAATTCACCCCATCCACATATTATTAAACTAGAAGGTAGACCAGTGTTTGCATTCGGACCATCCTGTCTTTGAATTGAAATGGTGTCTTAATCTATACAACTAAGAATATCTCTCTGTTCAGGTTTAAGTATAGTTTTTTCTTTTCTTTTCTTTTCTTTTCTTTTCTTTTGGGCAACAGAGTCTCAGTCTGTCACCCAGGCTAGAATACAGTGGCACGATCTTGGCTCATTGCAACCTCTGCCTCCTTGGTTCAAGCAATTCTCCTGTCTCAGCCTCCTGAGTAGCTGGGAGTACAGGCACGCGCCACCACACCCAGCTAATTTTTCTATTTTTTTAGTAGAGATGGGGTTTCACCATGTTGGTCAGGATGGTCTCGATCTCTTGACCTCATGATCTGCCCGCCTCAGCCTCCCAAAGGGCTGTGATTATAGGCATGAGCCATTGCACCCAGCCTTCTCTTAATTGTTTAAGTTCACTTGATCGATTTAGGCCTACAGTAGCAGTGGAGTTTTAAATCTAAGGCTCTTTTGCCAGCTAGGCTGTTTGGGTACTAACATGGAGGTATATATATATATATATCTCTAGAGAAGGAATATTAAACTTTTAGATTTAGAATGCAAAGTACCAAAATAGAAATGAAGATTTGTTTGAGATGTTAAAGATACCTTACTTGATAGGGAGCACTTAAAATCATTAAGAGTCAAATAGATTCTGCAAATATTCTCACTGTTTTGATTTTGTAATAAAGCATCTTTTGACCGGACCAATGAATTTTTTTCCTTCCCCTTCTGTATAAGGCTTAACATTACCATAATTTTTTGTGTATTATAATGTAACTATACTATACCTAAAAATTGCTTTTGCCTTGAAAAGCTTAGTAATAACCTTATTTATCAAAAGCTTAGTAATAACCTTGTTTATCAAGTATACATATACATATATTTGTGTACCTGTGTAAAATAACATTTACAATGATGGCTTATAAATATGGTATCTGAATATAATGAATATATAGGTACATGGTGATTTGGCTTATTTTGCTATTTTATGTATACTTATTTTGAGAGATGGGAGATTGTTTTGGAGAAAAGAATAGAATTTGAATTATCACTGAGATGAGCAGTATGAGAATTGTAGTTTGACATACTTATGGTTTAAGCTATGCTTTCTTGTAACAGAATATGAAGTACTTTGACTTAAGTGGGGGCCCTTAAAAAATAATTTTCGGCTGGGTACAGTGGCTCATGCCTGTAATCCCAGCACTTTGGGAGCCTGAGGCAGGATAATGGCCTGAGCTCAGGAGTTTGAGACCAGCCTGGGCAACATAGGGAGACACTGTCTCTACAAAAAATTAAAATAAATAGCCAGCATGTGTCTGTAGTTCCAGCTACTTGGGAGGCTGGGGCAGGAGGATTACTTGGGCCCAGTAGGTCAAGACTGTAGTGAGCCATGATTGTGTCACTGCTTTTCAGCCTAGGCGACAGAGTGAGACCCTGGCTCAAAAAATTAACTAATTAATTTTCAAAGAGCTAGTTTAGTTCTGTTTATGAAAGAGAAATGTGTTCTGATGTCTTCGAAAAATCTTACAGTTTTATGATTTTAATTAGAGTCTCTTCTTTCTACAGAAATAGGAAGGTTGTTGATTACTCACAGTTTCAGGAATCTGATGATGCAGGTAAGTTTTGTGGTTTCAACAAATTTTAAGTCGGACTGACCCGTGGAGGTTACTTTCATCAAGCTTTTGGAATAAGTATTACTTTTTTATTTTCAGAGTATTTACCAAAACTGTATCATGATCTGCATCAACCAAAGCAAAAGTTGAACTTACATGGATTTTAACTTTTCCTTCATTGATAATAAACATTAAACAGTTTTTTTCTGACCTGGTTTTGGAGTCCAAAGCTTAAATGTCCAGTAATTCCGATATAGTGTTCATTACTTAAAATACCTTCGGCTGGGCGTAGTGGCTTATGCCTGTAATCCAAGCACTTTGGGAGGCCGAGGAGGGCAGACCACTTGAGGTCGGGAGTTCCAGACCAGCCTGGCCAACATGGTGAAACCCATCACTACTAAAAATACAAAAATTAGCCAGGCGTGGTGGCGTGCGCCTGTAATCCCAGCTGCTCGGGAGGCTGAGGCAGGAGAATCACTTGAGCCCAGAAAAATAATCCACTACAGGGCAGGCGCAGTGGTTTACACCTGTGATCTCAGCACTTTAGGGGCAAAAAAACCCTGCTATTATTACAATAAAACTTGTGCTTTGTGATATGTTTTTACATAATCAACTAAGATGAGAGTCTGTTTTGTGAAACAATTTTGATTTGTGAACTAATCCATCTTAGAATGAGTGTTGTAGCTAATTCTTAGCCATAAGAGATTTTTTTAGAGCTGTCTCCTTAATCTCATTACTTTTCCAGATATGTTTACTGTTTTTTCTTCTTTCTTTCTTTTTAATCTAACTTTTCTTTATAAAGATAATATCCACCCTTTGGGAAGACTTAGAAAATGCTGAAAGATATAAAGAAGAGTAAAAAAAGTAATATGTAGCACTAATATTTATAAAATGCTTGCTACATGTCAGGAATTGTTTCAAATGTTTGTATTTAATAATTCCTTAGAATCATTCGTTAATATGGGATGTCCTATTATTATTTCTGTTTTGAGTATTTTTCTTATGCTATTAAAAGGTATTTGAAAAATTCCTATCAGTGGTCATGTAATATCCCATAATGGAATTTATAATGTTTCTAACCATTTAATAACATCACACGCGTGTGTGTGTGTGTGTGTGTGTGTGTGTATGTACATAAATGGTGCAGTAAACAGCTTTGGAAATAATTTCCTTTTAAGAGAGAGTCATTTTCGTTAGTTTTATAGGGCTTTTGAAATTGGAGATACTTTCTTCAAAGGCAAGAGTATCTTATATTTAATATTTTAAAAGTAATTTGCTTAGTAATAGTAATTGTGTTTACTTCCTAAAACGTTTGTAATGTAATCGTAATCTGATAATTTTCAAATAAGTGTGAAGATGTTGAAATCAAAAGGGGAGGGTATAAAATGATAGAAGGTTAGCTATAGATAGATGAAATATATACATGAGGACTAGAGGGTAATATGGAAAAATGAAATTAATGTGGTAGGACTGGGTGGGAAATAATTGTAGTGTTTTTAAAAATGAAAGAAACTATTTGGGAAATCCTGCTCCTCTCACCATTTAAACAGCATGAGAGATAATTATTTCAGTAAGTATATATAGTGGTGATTTTAACATGTAAAAATCATAGTTAATTAAATTTGAAAACACTGTTTAGATGAAGATTATGGAAGAGATTCGGGCCCTCCCACTAAGAAAATTCGATCATCTCCCCGAGAAGCTAAAAATAAGAGGCGATCTGGAAAGAATTCACAGGAAGATAGGTAAGAGGCGTTGTTTTTCTGTTCCCACTTATATTGTCACCACTCTGAGATGAGATCACCACTCTGATCTCTAAATTATTGAAATCTCATATACTTTTGAAAAGTACTTACTGTCCACTTAATATTTTGCATATTTCATATTATCTCAGGCTGTGCTTGAGGATGTAATTCGTTAGCTATCTAAGGTTAATATTGATACTTTCATTGTAGTGATAACAAAAAATAAGTGATATATCCCATTCAGTCACAAATCACTGGCACAAGTATAACTAAACTTGTAGTATAGCCTGTCGCATTTTGCTGTCTCATAATCGAGTCTCCTTTGTTTAAATAATTTAATCATTTTGCAAGTTTCTTTTCCCTTAGTTTTACAAATGAGCTATGATTTTTAACTATAACTTTGTCTTATAAGACCAGGATATTAGATGGGCACCATGGCTCATGCTTGTAATCCCAGGACTTTGGGAGGCCTAGGTTAGGACGATTGCTTGAGCAGGAGTTTGAGACCAGCCTGGGCAACATAGGGAGACCACGTCTGTACACAAAAATTTAAAAATTGGCTGAGAATGGTGACACATGCCTGTAGTCCCAGCTACTCAGGAGCCCAAGGCAGGAGGATCCTTTGAGCCCAGGAATTCAATACTGCAGTGAGCTGTGATTACACCACTGCACTACAGCATAGGTGACAGAGCCAAGACTCTGTCTGTGGGAATGGAGGGAAGACCAGAATATTGTAATTTCTGCCCTGTTGTTAAAGGTATACACATTGTCACACTCAGTGTAGCACAACTTTAAGACCTTCTTGGTAATAATGGTGATGATAGTAATGATGATGGCTACTGTTTATGATTATTATGTGACAATTTCTATTATGTGCTTTATATACACTATCATTTAATTCTCACAACATCTCAAATTATTTGTATGCATAATATTAACTTAGAGGGGTTCTGTGATGTAGCCAAAATTATCCAGCAAATGGACAAACAGGTTTTTTTTTTTGTTTTTTTTTTGTTTTTTTTTTTTTTGAGACAGAGTTTCGCTCTTGTTACCCAGGCTGGAGTGCAATGGCGCGATCTCGGCTCACCGCAACCTCTGCCTCCTGGGTTCAGGCAATTCTCCTGCCTCAGCCTCCTGAGTAGCTGGGATTACAGGCACGCACCACCATGCCCAGCTAATTTTTTGTGTTTTTAGTAGAGACGGGGTTTCACCATGTTGACCAGGATGGTCTCGATCTCTTGACCTCGTGATCCACCCGCCTTGGCCTCCCAAAGTGCTGGGATTACAGGCTTGAGCCACCGCGCCCGGCTGACAAACAGGTTTTTAAACCATATCTATTGGACTCCAAAGTTGACAACCTCTAATGCTTTTTTTGCATTTTCAGAAATGTGCTTTTGAGGAAAAATAATACAGAATTATACTGTTGGGAAACAAGTCTTCAAGAGTTTCTGTTATGGCCATATGCTGGTATATGTAGGTTGTTGTTGTTTGTTTTTAATAGAGATGGGCTCACGCCACGTTGCCCAGTCTGGTCTCAAACTCCTGGGCTCAAGTGATCCTCCCATCTCAGTGTCCCAAAGTGCAGGGATTACAGGTGTGAGCCACCATGTCTGGCCTAAAACAGTTTTGATTTGTTTTGTTTTGTTTTGAGATGGAGTCTCACCCTGTCACCCAGGCTTGAGTGTAATGGCACTCAGCTCGCTGCAGCCTCCACCTCCCAGGTTCAAGCAGTTCTCCCGCCTCAGCCCCCAAGTAGCTGGGACTATAGGCGCGTGCCACCACACCCAGCTAATTTTTGTATTTTTAGTAGAGACAGGGTTTCACTGTGTTGGCCAGGCTGGTCTCAAACTCCTGGCCTTGTCATCCGCCCACCTCAGCCTCCCAAAATGTGTGAGCCACCGCGCCCAGCCAAACAGTTTTTTATGGCAGCCCAACTCAGAACTATTTTTTATTATATTCATTTTCATTATCATATTTCTCCTAGGAAAGAGCTGCTTTGTGGCATGTTATAATGTCTCATTGCCATAATTAACATCTAGCTTACAGTTTTTCTTGTTGCAGTCATTTGATTTTATTATTCTAAGTGTTGGAAGGATTGAAATAAATACAGGTTTTATTGCTATCTGTATGCCTTGTGTATTTATTCCCAGACTAGTGCTCTGTTGATTTTTCTGTTTTCAAAGTTCAGCCTTCACTTGACTTCGCTGTAGTGGTACTCAAAGATTAATGTAGTCTATAAAACTCAATAAAAGAGCTTGAAAAAATAATATAATTTGTCATTGTGTTAGAATTATGAATTTGGTGCTTATTTTGCATAAGAAACATTTATACAGAATAGTCATAGGTTTCAGAATTATAAAGTGTCTTGGACTCAGGTTGCTTAGTAAAAGAATATGTTTGGTCATTCTCTTTGGTTAGATAACATTAGTTCAGTAATTTCTTATTTGAGCGTGGTCTAGATTATGGGGGATACTGAAAGTGATTTATAAAACCTGCTATTTGAGAAAGGAAAACTTTGAATGCGGTTTTTATGTGCAAGTTTTTTACTTTTGTTTTTCAGAATTTTTCATGGAATCATAAAATTTTAGCACTGAGGAAAGAATACCAAGTGATTTGCTTAAGATCATACAGCTAACTAATGACAAAGAGATGGACTACTGGGGGCTGGGTATGGTGGCTCATGCCTGTAATCCCAGCACTTTGAGAGGCCAGGACGGGTGGATCTCTTGAGCAAAGGAGTTTGACACCAGCCTGGGCAACATGGTGAAACCCCATCTCTATTTTTAAAAATATGTAAACTAACAAAGAGAGATGGGATACTAGTATCCAGATTCCGGAGTTAAGACTTATGAGGACATAATACGAACTTTGAAGCTCCTTAACATCTTATTTTGTGATTTTGAGCTCACTTTTATTTTCTTCATGGTACCAGGCAGGAACATATGTTGATGTTTCTGATGCAAAGAAATATTGGGAGGAAATATTAACAGGGGATAATTAAATCAATTTATTTTCCATTTGGTTTTAGGTAAATTTTTAGGCATATTATAAGTTATATAACTGAACTATAATTCCTTTTGTTTGAGATGGAGTCTCTGTCAGCCAGGCTGGAGTGCAATGGTGTGATCTCAGCTCACTGCAACCTCCGCCTCCCAGGTTCAAGTGGTTCTCCTGCTTCAGCCTCTTGAGTAGCTGGGATTACAAGCATGTGCCACCATGCCCGGCCAATATTTGTATTCTTTAAGTAGAGATGGAGTCACCATGTTGGCCAGGCTGGTCTTAAACTCCTGGCCTCAAGCAATCTGCCCACCTCAGCCACCCAAAGTGCTGAGATTACAGGTTACAGGTGTGAGCCACCGTGCCCGGTCTGCAATTCCTTTTAATCATTTTAGATATTTTAGCAGTTTTCAGCATGTATATTTAGTGATCTTTATTTGCCATCATTAACACTATGTAATTTATTTTTAGTATTTTTATACTCTGCCTCTGTTCAAGAATATTTTTCTTATTAAATATTATCGTGAACCAAGCTGTATCCATAGGTGAAAAAATTCCAGCCTGTGGTAAGATGCCTTCTTTTTTTCCTTTGGGTCTTTGGAAGCAGTGTTTTGCCAAGTAGATAAAATTGTGCTTACTTACCAGCATCCCTGTAATGTAAGGAAATAATAGAAGCAGTTTTACTCCTTAGCATTTGTTTGAACATTTTATATAGAAGAGGTATTTTTCAATTCTTCTCAAGTCAGAAATAAGAGATCTATGTTCATTTAGATTTTGAGCTAAGACTTTTAAACGTTTACGTTTTTGCCTTCCTTTATAGTGAGGACTCAGAAGAAAAAGATGTGAAGACCAAGAAGGATGATTCTCACTCAGCAGGTAGTAAACTATTTTAAATGTAAGAGGTATAATTCTGCTTATATATTATTTTATTAGACATTTTAGTAAGTGATTTTCTATGCCAGGCAGTGTTGTAAATCTGGAATTACAAAGACGTTTCAATCTTCAAAGAGCTTGTAATGATTCTAAGTCCTGGTGACTTATTATAGTCATCTATGAATCTTTTTTAAAATGTATATTCTGGGCCCTGTCTCAAAATTTCTGATTAAATAGATCTAGGTGGGATGTTGGGGCTTGATTTTCTTTAAGTATCTCCACATTATTCTTATTCATGGTCAATATTGGAAATGATTTACATAAACAAAAGACATCAAACCAAATTGAATAATGTGTAAATATAAAACTTGGGGGCTGGGCACATGGCTCATGCCTGTAATCCAGCACTTTGGGAGGCTAAGGCAGGTGGATCACCTGAGGTCGGGAGTTCGAGACCAGCCTGACCCCATCTCTACTAAAAAAAAATACAAAAGTAGAGCATGGTAGCACATGCCTGTAATCCTAGCTACTCGGAAGGCTAAGGCAGGAGAATCACTTGAACCTGGGAGTTAAAGGTTGCAGTGAGCCGAGTTTGTGCCATTGCACTCCAGCCTGGGCAACAAGAGCAAAACTCAAAAAAAAAAAACTTGGTAAAATAGGAACATAAAAAAAGAGAGTGGTGGACTGTAGGTGGAAAAGCAAATGAAAGGTTTATTCCCACTCTTTTTAGCTGAGACATAGTCTTTTGAAACAGTGGCCATAGAGAAGCTTTTTTTTGTAAAAATGTTAACTTAAAAGAATTAATGTGAACTAATGAGGAGTCTCCATGGCCAAATGAAATATTCAATCCCATGATTCTACTTGTTGGTATTTATTTTTAAATTTAATTCTTCTAAGAATTGAGAGTTTTAATCCATATTACTTCCAGCCACGTTAGTTTTGACCTACATTTCCTTGCTGTTTCCCTGGATCTCCCTTTAAATAAGACTGCTGTTTGACTAATACAAAGGGGAGATAAAAAGTTTTGCTAAATTCTCTCTGCTTGGCTGTTTTTACTTTCTCTCCTATTCAAGTATACTATCTGGCTACCTAAGTTGGAAAGGAACTATATTAATCTTTTGCACTATCTAGTCTAGTGATCCTGTGATAATACAGTATATGCTTTCACTCATTTGCCTTGTTAATCCTAATTTGAATCTCTTATACTTAATAGTTTATTGAGCACTTCTAGATAAATAACTCTGTACTAGTATTAAGCTAAGCATCTACCAAGTGGGTTTAGTTTTGGGTCTGCCATGTCAGCTTTATTCTGTTTGTCTTTAGTTGAGGTTTTTGAAAGTGAAAGAGATGACTTGAACACTGACCTGGTAAGGTTCATAGGACTAGGAGTATTTTCAGCAGAAGTACCACTTAACAGAATAAGGGATTTTAAAACTTCAGGAAAAGGGCTGTAGGTAGAGACTAATTCAAATATGGCTTAGTCTAGAGGGAGTAGGCTGGCATCCTACCCTTTAACGAAATTTATTCACACACTGTGTGTTAAAAAAATTTTTTTGGCCGGGCATAGTGGCTCACGCCTACAATCCCAGCACTTTGGGAGGCCGAGACGGGCAGATCACGCGGTCAGGAGCTCAAGACAATCCTGGCTAACATGGTGAAACTCCTTCTCTACTAAAAATACAAAAAATTAGCCAGGCATGGTGGCATGTGCCTGTAGTCCCAGCTACTCAGCAGGCTGAGGCAGGAGAATCGCTTGAACCCGGGAGGCAGAGGTTGCAGTAAGCCATGATTGTGCCACTGCACTCCAGCCTGGCAACACAGAGAGACTGTCTCAAAAAAAAAAAAGAAAGAAAGAAAGAAAGAAAATACAAATTTAGCTGGGCATGATGGCACATGCCTGTAATCCCAGCTACTCAGGAGGCTGAGGCAGGAGAATCGCTTGAACCCAGGAGGCAGAGGTTGCAGTGAGCCGAGATCACACCATTGCACTCCAGCCTGGGCAACAAGAGCAAAACTTCGTCTCAAAAACCAAAACCAAAAAAAAATCTGTTTTTTTAGACTGATCACAGTGGCTCACACCTGTGATCTCAGCATTTTGGGAGGCCAAGGCAGGTGGATTACTTGAGGTCAAGGGTTCAAGACTATCCTGGCCAACATGGCAAAACCCTATCTCTATCAAAAATACAAAAATTAGGCTGGGTGCACTGGCTTATGCCTCTAATCCCAGCACTTTGGGAGGCCAAGGCAGGTGGATCACCTGAGGTCAGGAGTTTGAGACCAGACTGGCCAGCATGGCAAAACCCTTTCTCTACTGAAGATACAAAAAATTAGCCGGGTATGATGGTGGTTGCCTGTTATCCCAGCTACTCAAGAGGCTGAGGCAGGAGAATCGCTTGAACCTGGGAGGCAGAGGTTGCAGGGTACTGAGATCCTGCCATTGTATTCCAGCCTGAACAACAAAAGCAAAATTCAATCTCAAAAAAACCAACCAAAAAACAACAACAAGAAATTAGCCAGGCTTGGCAGCACATGCCTGTAGTCCTAGCTACTCAGAAGCCTGGGGCAGGAGAATAGCTTGGACCTGGGAGGCAGAGGCTGCTGTGAGTCAAGATTGTACTACTGCACTCCAATCTGGGCAACAGTGTGAAATTCTGTCTTAAACAAAAGAATTTTTTTAAATTAATAGACTCTAAGAATATGTGAAAGTAAATTTTTTACAGGCTTGTCCAAACATCTTTCACTAATTGATCTCAATATGTATTTTTTTTTTTTTTTTTTTTGAGACAGAGTTTTGCTCTTGTTGCCCAGGCTGGAGTGCAGGGCTGTGATCTCGGCTCACTGCAACCACCACCTTCCAGGTTCAAGCGATTCTCCTGCCTCAGCCTTCCAAGTAGCTGAGATTACAGGCATGAGCCACCATGCCTGGCTAATTTTTGTATTTTTAGTAAAGATGAGGTTTCTCCATGTTGGTCAGGCTGGTCTCGAACTCCCGACCTCAGGTGATCTGCCCACCTTGTCCTCCCAAAATACTGCGATTACAGGCATGAACCACCACACCCGGCCCTAAATATGTATTTTTAAAGATTTTCCTCAATCCCCTCTAAATTGAAATGGTCACAAGTCATTCATTGTAAAGGGTAACAGTTTGACATTATTTTAGGGTTTACATGTTTTATGTCTTAGATTAAAGATTGAGAGACATTCTTTCCCTTTCATACCGTGTTAAGACATTTTTCTAACTTTAGCTTTCAAAAACAGTGAACATAGATTTGAATGTAATTGAGAATTTTAGAGCAAAGTAGTGATGTAGCTAAAGTATAGGAAGCATGTGTTCACACTTTAATTCAGCTTGGCTACTGCTTAAAATTACATGCCTATGTTACTTTATATGTAATAGTGGGTACATAGTCTTGTTCAGGTTCATTCTTTGTGAATTTAGGTCCCCTTTTATACATTTCGTAGAATTTTTTTTTTATTTTTATTTTAAGTTCCAGGGCACATGTGCAGGATATACAGGTTTGTTAAATAGGTAAATGTGTGCCATTGCAATTTGCTGCACCCATCAACCCATCATCTAGGTGTTAAGCCCAGCATGCATTAGCTATTTTTCCTAATGTTGTCCCTCTCCATCTCCCCACCTGCCCCCTCCCTCACCACAGGCCCCAATATGTGTTGTTCCCCTTCCTGTGTCCAAGTGTTTTCATTGTTCACCTCCCACTTATAAGTGAGAACGTGCAGTGTTTGGCCTTTTGTGCCTGTGTTAGTTTGCTGAGGATAATGACTTCCAGCTCCATCCATGTCCCTGCAAAGGACATAATTTCCTTTCCTTTTTTATGGCTACATAGTATTCCGTGGTATATATGTACCACAATTTCTTTATTCAGTCTATCATTAATGGGCATTTAGGTTGATTCCATCATTTTGTAGAAATGTTGAAGGACAGAATTTGCCCTTTTACAATGAAACAAAGCTGCATATTGTATCCTATATAGGCCACTCCATTGGCTTTTTTTTTCCAAGACAGAGTCTTTGTCAGCCAAGCTGGAGTGCAGTAGCACGATCTCAGCTCACTACAACCTCTGCCTCCCCAGTTCAAGCCACTCTCCTGCCTCAGCCTCCCAAGTAGCTCGGACTACAGGCACACGCCACCACACCCAGCTAATTTTTTGCATTTTTAGTAGAGACAGGGTTTCACCATGTTAGCCAGAATGAACTCGATCTCCTGACCTTGTGATCTGCCTTGCCTTGGCCTCCCAAAGTGCTGGGAATACAGCGTGAACCACTGCACCTGGCCCAGTTATTTACATTTTCAGTCAATTATTAATCTTTTGCACCATTTAGCCAAATATAAAAATCTTTAGTCATTGTATCATGATAATTCTAATATTGCAGAGGATAGTGAAGATGAAAAAGAAGATCATAAAAATGTGCGCCAGCAACGGCAGGCAGCATCTAAAGCAGCTTCCAAACAGAGGGAGATGCTCATGGAAGATGTGGGCAGTGAGGAAGAACAAGAAGAGGAAGATGAGGCACCGTTCCAGGAGAGTACGTGAAGTTGGTTTGTGTAGTTTGGTTGTTTGGTCGTGATTGTAGTTTCTGATCTTGGTTACTTTGGCATTTTCTACGATACTAAATGTTACAGCCAGTCCCTTAGATTGGGTAGATACTCCCTGTTAAAAGAGATGACTCTGTTGGTGCCTGTTAATATTTTAAAAGGTTCAGAGATTCTCACGATTGCCCACCATTTGTAATCTTTGCACTCTATTTAATGATGTTTGTGTTCAGACATTGAATGAACATTTGCTTAAGTAATAATCACATTAGGCGTTGTGATTGAGATTTGTATTTTGGCCTGGTGGAGGAGGTTGTAGACCTCTTTTCACAGAAGAAAATGTTAATCACAAAATTTAGATGTTTCACAGGTTATTCAGATTTGTTAATTGTATGTATTTTTGTTTCATGTTGGGTTTTCTTGTTTCACTTATTCAGAATTGGACCAAAAAGGCCCTGTCAGTTCCGTTTTGTTTCCCTAGTCTCAACCAGTACTACATGGAAGTGGCGGAACTACCAAAAGTCATTTGATGGTTTCAGTTTTTATTCAGGTTAACTCCTACTCTTCCTGTTTTCAACCTACTTTTCAAACACATCACTCATGTAGCTCTCTTATGGCATGCAAAATCCATTTGACAAATGAAGCCAGTGATGACTCCAGTCAAATTGGTAGTACAGCTCCAAATAGAATCCAAGGGTGTTTGACTCCCAAATCCCATTCTGTAGTCATTCTTAGTACTGTCTTCTTTTGTTCACTTGGAAGGATGCATACATTAAGTTAGCTGTTGAAATTCCTCTTTCTTCTCAGAAGATTCCGGCAGCGATGAAGATTTCCTGATGGAAGATGATGATGATAGTGACTATGGCAGTTCAAAAAAGAAAAACAAAAAAATGGTTAAGAAGTCCAAACCTGAGAGAAAAGAAAAGAAAATGCCTAAACCCAGGCTAAAGGCTACAGGTAAGTTCTGCAGAAGTGAAATTAAATGTACTGCTTTAAAAATTTTGAGAACCATTACTTTCGATACAGAAATTCTTCATTAGGATTTGGCATTGGCCTAATGTTTAGCAGGAATACAAGAAATCTAAAAGGGTCTTGTATTCTGGAGCTGGAAGCATCTCTTATTAATAAAGACACTAGCCTGTTTAAGAGTCTGGTGGACCTAGGCATGTTCTTCCATTATTGCCATACTTTAGCAAGATTTCAGAATGATCTGTTTGTTTCAGGCATAGTGGTAGAAACACTGAATCATCATAGCTGTTACTGCTCTTTTTCCCTCACTGGTATCACAGTCTCAGCAGCCAGAAAAGACTTAATTGTGAAAATGCAGAAATCTAGAGTAATACGTTTAAGATCCATGTTCTGATCTCTACCCCATCCTCTGTGCTGTCAGAATAAAACCACGCTTGATGACATGAGTTAATTTTTTTCTGAGCCCTAGTTGTTTCTGCCAGATATTCTTCTAGTTGGAGCTAGTTTGTTAACTAAATCAGAAATTGATTTGCTTTTTGTGTAGGTGGTTTTATTCCGTTAGGTACAACAAGTCATTGTTAAACTTTTGTTTATCACTTCTTACTGTTAGGAATGATGGACTATCAGATATATTTGATGGCTTCAGTTTCTAATCAGATTAATTGTTATCCTTCCCACTTTTTTACCAGCTTTTTATAAACAACTTTTATCATAAACAACAGCTTCACAAACAATGAAGGATGTTGTGCGTATTCTGTAGCCTGGCGTTTCTTCATTACAGGTTATGACTGCTAATGTCATATTAGAGTGTTGGTAAAGACTGATGGGAAATACTGCAGCATATTGTAGTAACTTGTCTAGAAATTGAGATACATTTTAGAAATTGAGATAAATTTACCTAGGGATATATGCATACCCTTGTGCCCACCTTGGTTTTTGGTAAGTTGCATATTGTCTTTATAGATTTTATTCTTACAGATTCTTTTATTTTGTAGCTGATTTTTATTAAAGACATTTTTTTCTTCCCTTCCCCACATTATTTTTCTACTTTCAGTGACGCCAAGTCCAGTGAAAGGCAAAGGGAAAGTGGGTCGCCCCACAGCTTCAAAGGCATCAAAGGAAAAGACTCCTTCTCCCAAAGAAGAAGATGAGGAACCGGAAAGCCCGCCAGAAAAGAAAACATCTACAAGCCCCCCACCCGAGAAATCTGGGGATGAAGGGTCTGAAGATGAAGCCCCGTCTGGGGAAGATTAAAAGTGATGATGGTCTGGGGAGAGATTTTATTAAAAAAAAAAAAGAAAAAAAAAAGAAAAAAGAGGGAGGAAAAAAAGAACCTACTTAAGATAGAACATGGTTTTGGCTATGGCTTGACTCATGGGCTTTCAGTGCTTTTTTCCATTTGTTGAAAGTAACATTTCTCTCTCTTTTTTTTTTTTTTTTAAAGCAAACCATTGTATGTTTAAGTGTTTAATTTACCTTTTTGTCTATTGGTCTCTTTGCCAACCCTCCCCTTTCCCAATGAAAGCCATGTCAAATTAATCACTGGATTGACTGCTTCATCTTTTTATTTTTAATGAAAGGTGTACCACAGTTGTAAAGCAATAAGATTTGAGATGAACACTATGGAAAATTTGCTTTTTGATAAACGATAGTAAGTTGAATAGTAATCAAAAACACAGCAAGATTTTAGTTCAAAATGATTGCTCCTTTCGCTACCTGGACTTTTGAAAAATCAATTGTCATCTAATACAAGTTTACTTGTCTGTAGACACAAATATCAATGTCTAAAAAATCATGTACTTTAAACTTCCACTAATGAGGCAGATAAGAGATAAATATGAATTCTGAACTGTTACTAAAAGTACTCATTTTTTACCTTGTGGGGAGGGTGGGCAATAGCATTATCTGACCTTATTTGAGGGTATGGGCTTTCTTTTTTATTTCATCACTTGTTATCTCAAAAAGACTCGGAGCCAGTGATCCTTTTATCCTGCTACAGTCTTAAGGGAGTTTTAAAAAAAAGCAGGGCTGCCAAAACTGAAATCACTCTTGATTTCATATTTCCTTCTCTAAATATGTATGTATCCTATTTTTTGGATAAGATTTTACCAAGGATCCAAAAAAAAAAAAAAAACCCTAGAATTTGATTGACAAGATCAGTCTACACGTCACAGTGGCTTTCTTCTCAAACTGACAATGTTTAGGTTTTAAGCAAATAAAATTCCAGTTATTGCGAAACTCAGTCACAAAGAGTTGAGATTTTTTCCTTTATGAAATAGAATTAACATTCTTTTATGCTATAAATGTGCTTTCAGGTCCCATGAACCATGCTCTGCTTTCATTTGGGGATAGAACATTTTCTTCATAGAAACGTGATATGAATGCATCCCTGTGATCCTGCTGCTTTGTAGGGCATCACTGCACACCCTACCCCCAGTGCCGACCACCTCTGCGATAGGATGCTGTTTTTCTGGCCCCATTCTTCACTTACTTCCCATCCTGTCCTTGACTAGGAATGTGTTAAATACTGCTCCCATACGATTCAGTTGGCTCTTGTCTTTTTAGTTGGTCCAACCCCTGCTTTACTGTTCATGCTGCTTAAAGCAGGAGGGACTAGAGAAACCAGGCATTTTAGGAGGCTTGTGTGCAGTTGACAACAGACTTTTTACAAATGCCTTATAAAAGCAGTCAGGAGATAGATCCATAGGTTTGATCCTTCACATCTGATACCAGGCGCTTATGGGAGCAAGGTTTAAAGGGTCCGGGTATGCTAATAAATTGAAAAATTAGTGAAGTTTAACTTCTGCCTTTTTTTCCTGCCTTTTAATCTAGATTTGCTTCTTCAGTATCCTACTTTGGGGTTTACTAGAAACATGCTTTGTCTGATTTTAATTAAAAACACCCAGTGGCAGAGTCATTTCACTATTGCACTGTGTGTTAAATAATGAATAACGAGTTTTCAGTACATGGCCAATAATACAGGACTTGAACATAAATAGCAATTGGATCATTCTCTTTCGTGATGGTTAAATTCAGTTGTGAACCTTGTAGTGAGGATGTTAGATTATTTGCCTAAATGGGTTTGTTCAGGTATCCATGTGGTAAAAGACCTATCAGTGTTTCCACCATGCACTTCTATTTTTTAGGAATTTGTAATTTTAAGTCTTACATTCCTAGTAACATTTGGGCTTTCCTCAGGCTATGTTTCGTGAAGAATGAGGGGGAGGGCATGTTTAAAACTTCAGCCTCAATTGTTTGTGTAACAGTCTCTTTAATATATGAATCTGCACTAACATATCTGTGATATATGCACATATTTTAGAGGTAATCATGTCTTCTAGGTTACTTGTGTGCATTTGATTGGGCTTCTTGTTTAGAGTCCCTTTTAAAATTAATTCATTAGACTGAAAAATGTATTCTATATTTCTAATAGACTGGACAGAAGGATCTGTGTCCCCAAGTGAGACAGGTTCAATAACTTTTCTCCACTTTTGTCTTTTTTTTTTTTTTTTTTTTTTTTTTTTTTTTTTTTTTTTTTTTTTTTTTTTTTTTTTTTTTTTTAAGAGACGGGGTTTCACCATGTTGGTCAGGCTGGTCTCGAACCCCTGACGTTGTGATCTGCCCGCCTCGGCCTCCCAAAGTGCTGGGATTACAGGTGTGAGCCACCGCGCCCAGCCTTGTTTTCTCCTCTTTTTACTGATGATTTAAAACACTCTAGTCTTCCCCTCAAATCATGCATGCAAATAGGAGGACAGTGGTGGTGACTCAACTAGATACAGGTGCTCAATAGTCAGGCTTGATAGTGATGTCAGGATGTATTACAAGCTGTAAGCCGATACTGACTGGCCATTGGCACCACCCTTGACTAACCTTCCCCTTTTTTTCTAGTGTGCCTATGGTGAAATGGCAATAGCATTCACTGTCGCATTTTGCAGTGCTCAGGAAGTGGGATGTGAACTTTGAAGGTGCTTGTTTGTATTAGCTCTGCTAGGTTTACCTCTATGACGTAGATTTCGGCAGCTCTGCTGACTGACACTACACTCTAGTTCTTAAGGATTTTTTTCCAGATTCCCCCCCTTCCCCAGCTAGACATACGTAGCATACTTTCATCTTACTCAATCTGTCTGTAACCTGCTGCTGCTTTTAGTCCTCCTCACCTCAGACGAATCAATGGAGTGGGCCCAGAGGATACATTTTAATTTCAGTAATGGTAGGTAGATTTGTCCTGCTTTCTAAAACATCTCCCCATTTCATATCTCCACTCCACATTGATTCTATAAGGGAAAATTAATGGGTGTTTCCTCCTTTAGGGAGGTAATAATAATGAGTGTGGACATCTTTTAATTTTGAGGAATAGTAGTTGATTTCCCTTGAAGGAGCTTACATACTGACTTCACAGTGACTTGTTTGCCCCAGTTCAATCCTCAGTTTAATACTTATTCTTGGTACTGGCTCAAATAGCATTTCCTTATGGATAACAAAAGAGTAAAATTTGAGATTATAATCCAGTAAAGTTTTTAACTTGTGAATATGGTCAGCTAGACTGAACTTGACTTTTTTTTTTATGGTTTTTTTATCTGTGAACATTCAAATAAGTGGATTTTCGAGTACTGGTTGGGGAAGGGAGTTGTGCTTTTCTTTGAACTTCAGTTTACGAGATGCTTTGAGAGTGTTAGGCAAGAGCAAAAATAAATATCAGGAGCAACGGGGAAAGCTTTATAAAAGATCATGGTGGCCATCATTGCAGCTTTGAAGAATGAGTGCTGGTTTGAACAGTTCTTTGCCTGCATCGTTGGTAGCTGCACTGAAAAAAAGACTTTCACCTTAGGAATTTGAAAAGGAAGAAACCTGGGCTGTAGTCTTCATGGCATTTAGGCTGAGATACTTAAATGGAACAGAAGCAACGCATTTCCTGCCACAGGATAGGGAAAATGTAACAAGGTGGTTGCTCTTGAGGTTAGAAATTTGTCTATTTCTCTGTGGATGAAGCTGGATTTACTTGAAAATGGAGAGTTGGTTTATTGTTTGAATATTAGGACATCAAGCTATAGCCAAGTTTCAGTCGCAACCCATCTTCCCTTTGGGATAAATTCGATATAACATGATTCTTTTTGAATTCTGAATCCGTAAATTACAATTTTTTTTCAAATTCACAAAATTCACAGTGGTGCTGACTGTGTAATAACCACTATTGGGAAAAATCCCGTAAACCTGCCTGTTGCCATGCCAATGGAGTGACTGAACTGGTGACATCTGTTTGAGCATGCTTTGTGTGGCTGGTAGAATGCCACCATTGTGCATACACTTTGTACATCAGGGGTGAAGGGAGGGTTTTCTAGATTATTGGGGGAGGGTAAAATTGGGATTTTTTTTGTTTGTTCCTTTTTTGATGGGGTGTGGGGGTATAGTAGTCAGCTTATGCCCTAAAATAACATGTATAAAAACCCCTGAAGTATTGTGTGGGTGTGTATGTGTGAGTGTGTGTGTATACGTCTGGCAATTAAAGCTTTGTCTTCTGGAACTTAGTGAGTTCTTTTCTCTTTTTCCTCCAGAAGTATTTGTTACAAAATCTGTAAATAAGAGCTCTACTTAGTTTGTTTACCATGAACATGTTGCAGCAAACCTTATGCATCTAATTCCTACAAGGTTAAAGAAAGACTTTTAGACTTGCCAGGTTAAGCAACAGCCAAGTTCTCAGTAATTGTTTGCCTTGATTTACCTTTTAGACTTCATTTTGTCAACTCTAAAACTCCCAGTCTTCCTTGATTTTAGTCCTTAATCTTTACGTTCTGAGCAGGAAGGGTAAAAGACAGGAACCTGCCTCACTGTATTAAACTAGTCCATGGGCTGAGACCAGGGCATCTCTTTCTTCATACTGCAATGTTGCTAGATACATGATCAGACAACAGAGGGTTGGGCATTCTTGCAATACCTTAACAGTGCTGAAATCTGCAGCATGGTACTAAGGAAGTTAAAGTTTGAATGTAACCACTTTATTTAAAAGGTTTTTTTTTTCTTTAATTTAAATGAAATGGGGTTGAAGTGGACATGATTTTGTTGACCATGTTCGTGAATTATAGATGCAACATGCATTGGTAGAATCGTGTGATGGTCTTTTGTGATACTTAATTTTTACATATCCCAGTCTCTGTATGTATCTGCATAGACAAAGAAAAAACAAACTCCTGCTTTGCTTTTATTGAAGGGTTTCCAGGACTGCGTGTCTGCTCCTGAGCTCTGTTTTAAGTATGTGTATCCTTTGCTTGTATTTTGTATTAAAAAAAAATAAGAAAAAGAACCCTTTATTGTTGAGCATGTTGGCATTGTCCCCTTTATTTTTTTCTCTTTTTGGGACATATGAAGCAAGTTATTCTTTTTCTGTATCTTTTTTTCTTTTGTAAACTTTTTTTTGTTTTGTTTAAAAATGGCTTTATAAAAGGGCTTTTATAACCCAGATGTGTGCTCTGTGTACTTCTTGTAATACTTCAAAGCAAACACACTAACTTACACAGCTTTGTTCATCAGCTCCCAGTCCAGCCTGACTTTAAGGGGATCTTATTTCCCTAATATGTTATTTGGAAAGACCATCCCTGTTGTTGGTAAAAGATAAGCATGTCTTGGTTCAAAAGTCACTACCTCAGAGGAAGGAATCAAGAGGCAGTGGACTTAACAGTTTCTGATTAATTAAGGGAGCACTGGACTGGGTACGTAAGGATTCTTAATTAGTGTTTTTTCTCATGTTTACATCCAAGGTTGTGAAGTGTTGTGGAGCTCAAAGTTCAACAATCATATATAATAAAAAGATAATGTTTATACCCACAAAACACACTTGCATTCCATTTCAAATACCCATAATAACTACATCGAATTTTGAATTAAAGATTGCTTCTTAGGTGGAGAACATGGTACAAGATCCCTCTTTAGAACTGGGCTTAATTTTTTTTTTTTTCATTTTGAATATTTTTTTGAGATAGAGTCTTGCTCTGTCACCTAGGCTGGAGTGCAGTAGTGTGATCTCAGCTCACTGCAACTTCCACCTCCCACGTTCAAGTGATTCTCCTGCCTCAGCTTCCCAAGTAGCTGGGATTACAGATGTGTGCCACTACGCCTAATTTATTTTTTTTCTGAGACGGAGTCTTGCTCTTTTGCCAGGTTGGAGTGCAGTGGACGGTCTCGGCTCACTGCAACCTCCACCTCCTGGGTTCAAGCAATTCTCCCCCTTCAGCCTCCGAAGTAGCTGGGACTACAGGCGCGCATCACCACGCCCAGCTAATTTTTGTATTTTTAATAGAAAAGGGTTTTCACCTTGTTGGTCAGGATGGTCTCGATCTCTCGACCTCGTGATCCACTCGCCTCGGCCTCCCAAAAGACTGGGATTACAGGCATGAGCTACCGCACGCAGCCTAATTTTTGCATTTTTAGTAGAGACAGGGTTTCACTATGTTGGCCATGCTGGTCTTGAATTCCCAATCTCAGGTGATCTGCCACCTCAGCCTCCCAAAGTGCTGGGATTATAGGCATGAGCCACCCCTCTCAACCATTTTTTTCTGTTTTTAGAGATGAGGATCTTACTATGTTGTCTAGGCTGATCTCAAATTCCTGGGCTTAAGGGATCCTCCTGCCTCAGCTTCCCCGATAGCTCAGATTATGAGTAGCTGAGATTACAGGTGCAAGCACCCTGCCCACATACTTGTATTTCTTAATATAATGAGTTGTCTCAGGTTAAAATTGACTTTGGATAAACATTAACCATCTACTTTTCCTCATAATCCTTAGGTATTTTATGGATAACACACAAAATTTTATATTTCAGGACAGTGCTGAAGAAATGCTGTCTAATTTAAAGGATTTCAAAAACCAAGAAGTGGATAAACAGATGAAGAGTGGTAAAACACACTTGGGGCCGGGTGCAGGGGCTCACGCCTGTAATCCCAGCACTTTAGGAGGCCGGGGCGGCCGGATCATGAGGAGTGTGAGACCATCCTGGCCAACATAGTGAAACCCTGTCTCTACTAAAAATACAAAAAATTAGCTGGGCATAGTGGCGGGCACCTGTAATCCCAGTTAGTTAGGAGGCTGAGAGGCAGGAGAATCGTTTGAACCTGGGAGGCAGAGGTCACAGTGAGCCGAGATCATGCTGCTGCACTCCAGACCGGGTGACAGTTCAAGACTCAGTTTAAAAAAAAATAAAAAATAAAAAACAAAAACCACTTGGAGCTACCTGGACGCCTATTCATGAACATTGGTATACAGTATTACACTGTAGTTGTGGAACACGCATTACCTCATTTAATTTTTCCAACTGTGAGATTAGCAAGTGTTCTTCCAATATTGTGAAAACTAACCTGGTTCAGGTAGGATGAGGTTTGATGTGGCACCTGATGTAGCTAGTATGTAGTACAAGGGTTTGAATCAGTTCTGTGTGCTTTAAGTTATCACAATTGTTAGTTCTAAAGCCAACTTCCTTTATCTGGTATAAATGGGTCCCTTGAGGCTTCTTCCTGGTATTCAGCTTCTGAGCGTTTTGCTATTCCCTCACATCTCCCAGTAACAGTAATACTTGAACCAGTCCAATGATTTACATCAAAAATGTAATGGGAAAAATCGGAAACCAATTAGATACGAAGATTTCTCACTGATTACTTCAGTTTGCTTGAAAATCCTGATGACCCCTAGATACTAAGCCTCAAATTATTTAATAACTTCTATTTTCTGATTATGTCCCGACAGTGACTGTTGAAAACGTTCGTCATTATTGACTATATAGCAGTTAACGATCTGCCAGTAGAGGGCAGTGTTTGTCTTCCATAGATGCTGGAATGCTTGCTCTCCCCATTTCGTTTTTAGATACCTACCTTCTGCTAGGCTCAGGGTCCACTGTATCAACACCTTGCCACTTACTTAGGTTATCGAAGTTCTGTCATCAGCGTACCCAGTTAACACCCTAGCGTATGTAGCAGCGTTCTTTTCTGAATTTAAATAGGAAATAGAATCTCTTAATGCATGTATATCAGTCCTCTTGCGTTCCCTCTTTACAACTCCTAAGACTGTGTGGATAACATCCCAAAATAAAAGTGTAGACTGAAATTTCAAAATGCAGCTATGAACTCTTTGCCCTATTTTGAAACAGGTGTTGTCTTTTGAAATTGCCTTACAGCTCAAAAACCTTGTTTCTTGCACAAGCAGCACTGATATGTGTTCACATACAACAAATATTTAGATTTGTTTTCAAGGTAATGTGGTACTTTGTGTTCCTTTATTTTGATGGCATGCTTCTCTTTTCCTCCATTATCTGAATAGAAAAGATAGGTACTCATTTTGACACGCTTTGGCTGGGTCCCCACCAGGAGAAATCAGTATTATTCATGGGTGTGCCCCCTGGTTCAATAGTAAAGCCCTGCACAAATATTGTGAAATAAATGCTGTGTTAATTCTGGGGTCAGGGAGTGAGAGGGTACAGCCAGACTTTCTATCCTAATAAAGCAAATAATTACTTTAAAATATGATAACAAAAAGTTGGAAATAACTGTTTGCCTTGATTTAGCTCTAAGCTGGCACCCAGAAGGGATTTGTTTAAAAATCTAACTTTAAGGAACAGGTTGATCAAGGAAGAGTACACATATATATTATTACTGGTAATGTTTTAGCTAGTAAATTGAATACACACACACACAAACCCTTTTATTAGAATGTGTGAGACCACCTCCTTTGCTGATGTAAAATGCAATGTGTCTAATAGTTACACTTTTTCCATCTTGGGTAGAAACACAAATACATAGTCTATATGTAGTCAGGGTTGTCTGGATTATAAGAGATTCGGGTAGATGGGTAAAGTAAGGCTCTGAAGGAGGTAGAAAGTCATTGATCCAAGAAAAATGATGGCTTAGATTTTAGGATATGATAACTACCAATTTGATAACCCTAGCTGATTGGTTATCTGGTAAGAAGTGCCTCATCCATAATGAACTGAACATATGTAGTAATATAATTAACAAAAAATAAGGTGTGGTGGCTCACACCTGTAATCCCAACACTTTTCAGAAGCTGAGGCAGGAGGATCACTTGAGGCCAGGAGTTCAGACCAGTCTGGAAAACAGTGAAATCCCATCTCTACAAAAACAAAATAAACAAGTTACCTGGGTATAGTGACATGCACCTGTAATCCCAGCTATGGGAAGGCTTAGGGGAAAGGATCACCTGAGCCCAGGAGTTCACGGCTGCAGTGGACAATGATCGCACCACTACACTCCAGCCTGGGTGACAGAGACCTTGTCTCTTAAAAGATAAAAGATAATAATTAACAAAAAGTGGATTGTGAAACACTGGTGTTTACCAAAAAGTGTGTAGACAGTGACCCACACTGAATCCTCATTTTGTGGCTGTAAATTGGGTCTCTTGTAGTACACTAATTCAGCCTAGTGGAATACAAATACTAAACACTTTAAAAATATCGTTTCACTTCTGAAGTAGTTAGAAATAATGATATGGCAAAGCTCTTTTATAAGGCATTAAATGTCTTTAGGAATCAAAGACTTGATGGATGTTCTGTTTAGACCTTGGAACATAATCTGGGGCTGCAGTAACCTGACTTCATATCTAATGCATGCCACATCTCAGTTACAAACTCCACGCTCCCCTGTTTTGTCTTTTCCTCCTGCCTCTGACCTAATTTACCACTATCTTTCTTTTCCTTCGTGTGGTGTGTGTGTGTGTGTGTGTGTGTGTGTGTGTTTGTGTGTGCAGGTGCGCGTGCGTGTATGTGTATGGATGAACAGTTAGTTTCCATGGGGTTAGTGTTTTTGAGGCAAAAATATTGTTTATACATGAATCAGGTAGCCCTAGAGGTAGATGGGGAACCAGCTGTTCAGTAGAGAGCCACACAGTTGGCCTGGGTACAAGATAAATAACATTTCCTAGTAAACCTGAAACAATGTAGAGCTTCGATTCCAAAGCTATTGTAGGGAATACTGGTGTGACTTGAAGTACACAGGATATACACAGTATCTAGTTCAAAACAGTGGTCGTGGTGCTACACATGCAATGGGCCAGTCCTGGGCCATTGGCAAAGCAGGTCAGTCCTTTTCTCGCCTTGCTTTCCCTCATTCTCTTGGCACACACTTAAGGGAAGCAGTAAGACCTCTAATATTTGGCTCATGGGCTACTCTTCTCTAGAGGTCAACACCATTGCACAGTCACTGAGAAGCAGACGGCTCTGTCTCTGGGAGAGTTACGTCTAAGTAAGGACACACTAATAATGCCAGACAGTGGAAACGGGAGTTCTTAGAGCACACGTTGCTCCCCCAGGTCACCTCTGAATTAGCCATCAATATTTATGGACAATGAAAATTATGGTGACTATATTCCAACCAAAAATTGGGACCTGTGCTACCATGGAGTTCTTTCTTATTTCTCGATAGGAAAAACAGTTTACAACATAGTTTGGATCGGCCGACCACGGTGGCTCACGCCTGTAATCCCAGCACTTTGGGAGACCAACGTGGGCGGATCATGAGGTCAAGAAATCCAGACCATCCTGACCAACACGGTGAACACAAAAATTAGCCAGGCGTGGTGGCACGCACCTGTAGTCCCAGCTACTCGGGAGGCTGAGGCGAAAGAATCATTTGAACCAGGAGGCGGAGGTTGCAGTGAGCCAAGATTGCGCGACTGCACTCCAGCCCGGTGTCAGAGCGAGACTCCGTCTCAATAAAAAAAAAAAAGATACAGTTTGGATCTCAGAATACTGGCATGTCTGGATATTTCTAAGGCTTAAGGAGCTGGAGCGGGAAATGCGTAAACCTGGAGTATTCCAGGTAATGTATGTGAAAAGTATAAAAAGTGCAACAGGGTCCCCAGCAGAGTTCCAAATAGCACACAGTGCTAGAGCGTGAGTAGTCGTTTGTTTTATTTGAACTCCCCAATCACTTTTCCTTGTCTGGTGACCTGCTCTGGAGAAGCTATGTGGCTGGCTGCAGATGAAGTCAGATCAATTTACAGGGTGATCTTGGGCAAGTCACTCACCTGCCCACCTCCCACTCTATGCTCATTTCTTCTCTTTGTATAACGAGGATTATAAGGACTGATTCTCCTCTGCTTCAGAGGGCCATTATGGGGCCGGGTGTGGTGGCTCAAGCCTGTAATCCCAGCACTTTGAAAGGTCAAGGCAAGTGGATCACAAGGTCAGGAGTTCAAGACCAGCCTGGCCAACATGATGAAATCCCATCTCTACTAAAAATACAAAATTTAGCCAGGCATGGTAGGCGCCTGTAATCCCAACTACTTGGGAGGCTGAGGCACGAGAATTGCTTGAACCCGGAAGGCGGAGGTTGCTGTGAGCCAAGATCATGCCACCGCACTGCAGCCTTTTTTGAGACTCTCTCTCAAAACACACACACACACACACACACACACACAGAGAGAGAGAGAGAGAGAGAGAGAGAGAGAGAGAGAGACATTATGAGAATTAGTGAGGCCGCGGGTACTCCATGCCTGGAACGCAGGTTGTCTATGCACGATGCTGCTGTTGGCATTGTAAACCAACTAGCCTCAGACAAAACCAGCGATGTACCTCCAGGCAAGGTGTATGGGGCTTGAAAACCTCATTCCTGCAGAACTGAAATCCTTTTAGCTTTGTCTCTGAAGTACAAATGAGTTATTTATTAGTAAGAACACTCTTGCAGAAAGGTAAACTTTAACCAGCTCACCGTATAGGGTGGTTTTAGAAGGGAGGGAAGAGTGACAGTAACTTCCACATCACCTGCACTAGTAAAAGTTTTGTTTTGTTTTGTTCCCAGTGTAGGTACACAGAATTATTTATTCGATCTTGAATGCTTCTTTAGCTTCTCATAGGAAAAAAAGAATTTTATCCAGGGGTTTCAAACTGTGTTTCTAGTTATGGGGTGTATATTACAAGTGAGAGAACATTAGTTTGAACTGGAAACCCGATTAGAAATACTTGTCAATAGCGTATTTTCAGTCTATGAAATCTTCATATTTTTGTCTCCTGGATCTTTCAAGCTCAATACCAGAAAGGAAGCCACAACACTGCCTATTGGAGCTACGATCGGGGACAGAGCCCCGTGGCTCACTGGACTGTCTTCCTGATGAAATGTGACATCCTGTGTTCTCACAGTACTTAAGCCTCACTAGAAGGCTTTTCGTGGGTGGCCCGTATCATGAGACCCTTATATAGACTAATAACATTCTGGCAGTTGAACCCCAGGGACAAGCGATAAGATAGACACCTCCCTGATCCCCGGCAAATTCTCTTCAATCTCTGGGGAAGAAAGTCCCAATTTCAGCATAGTGAAGAGGCCTTTTTAAAAAGTTTGATTTATGTAAGTTGAGTAACAGACTGTAAAAATACTGAAATTTTGGTCGGGAGCCCGTTATCTTATAATACCCCCTTCCTCTAGATTGCTAAGATCATCATTTGTGCTTCTTGGTTAGATAACTCTCGGAAGTCTGAAGTTCCTCTTGTCATGCTATCTTGCTGAAGGAGATAGAACTGGTCATTTGGCTTTGGTAAAATTTTCACTTGTCTCGGCACAATTACCGTCACTGAGTTCTGTTAATCTGCATGACGCATGCTTTCCCCTCGTTAGACATTTTGGACAAGTGTCAGCATTTAAGGTCGTGAGAACTGGATTTTGTTTCCTCTTAAGAGTACGATATTAAGAAAACTTAGCTGAAAACTAGGATAGCATTCTTTCCCCAAGCTTCACTTGCACAACATTCTTGTGGAGTCAGAATACTAGCTTGGTTGGAGGTAAACACAGCAAGACCCATTCTCGGTCTGAAGGCGATCAGTGGTGAAGGAGTAGAGAAATAAGCAGCTCTGCTTCTTGAGCTCCCCATGTCCACCTGCTTCACAAATTAGTCAGTTCTTTTTATGTCAATCAGACTTTCAAAAGAACTTTCTTTGTTTTGGGTTTTTTGCTCTTGATTTTTCCTGTTTCACCATAAGATTCTTAATTGAGAACACACATCTTCATTTTCTAATCAATGTGACTGACTGAAGAGAGGAGAGAGGCTAATAACTAAATGCAACTGTTATACGTATTGAATATCAAAGTATTAAGAATTCTGCAATTTGGCCAGGTGCGGTGGCTCACGCCTGTAATCCCAGCACTTTGGGAGGTGGAGGTGGGGGGAACACCTGAGGTCGGGAGTTCAAAACCAGCCTGACCAACATGGAGAAATCCCGTGTCTACTAAAAATACAAAATTAGCTGGGCATGGTGGCGTATGCCTGTAATCCCAGCAACTCAGGAGGCTGAGGCAGGAGAACCGCTTGAACCCGGGAGGCAGAGGTTGCAGTGAGCCGAGATGGTGCCATTGCACTCCAGCCTGGGCAACAAGAGTGAAACTCCATCTCAAAACAAAACAAAACAAAACAAAAAGTCTGCAATTTGATATTCTTTGACTGCCCATAGAAAAGTGCTTTAAATTAGTGGCTCTCAAAATGTGGTCCCTGGATGGACCAGCAGTCTCAGCATCAGCTGGGAGCTTGTTCAAAATGCAAAATCTTGGGTCCTGCCCCAAATCCATTAAACCAGAAACTGAGGATGAGACCTCACAGTTTGGATTTAACAATCCCTTTGGTTGATTCTGAGGCACACTAAGATTTGACAGCCACTGCTGGTTTAAATCATGCTGAAGGATCAGCTGGACTAAATCCTTATTCTTTTCTTCTTGGAAAAGGCAACTTGGCCAGAGTGATGTTATTGAGACAGACCAGTTATTGCACCCTCTGGGTTTGGTTTAGCAACACTAAATAAATCCTATAGTTCCATCCTCATTTGCCATTCCCGGAACTAATTTTCTTCATTCTTGGATGTTTCCCTCTGTTGGAGTCACCAGAGATGGAACTGACTTTTTTCTCTCCAGCGAATTCCACCGTCAGATGCCTCTTCAAGCATCTCCACTTTTTGTCTTGTGACTTAAGAATCCTGGGTGCATTTGGACTTCCTATAGATTCAGGTCTTGGGGTTTTTTCCTTTCTCTTTCTGAAAAGAAAACTGGGTCCTGAAAATGTCTTTGACAAACCACAGATGTGCATGTTCGAGAGAGGAGCTAAGTGAACATATGCAGTATCGGCCTTTAATAATCTACCTCTTACCTGGAAACTTGTACTTTCTCCGACACTGTTTTAGTGATAACAGCAGCTCCTCTTTATTGAGGGCTTACTATGTTCGAGGCATCAGATTAACCACTCATCCTGCCTTTTATCACTGGATCCTCCCCACAGTCCCAAAGATACAGGTAATATTACTGTTCCCAATCTAAAGAGGAAGAAATGAAGGTCTAGAAATGCTGAAACAACAAAGCGTGACAACCACAACTCTCTGCAACCTTTTTGTTGACTAAGATCAGCACTGATCAGCTGCATGTTGGTTGCCTTCGCTTGCTTCCCAGAATATCCAGCCTCCAGCAGAAGCATCAGGGAGCAGTACATTGATGAGAAATAGATGAAAAGAGAGAGAGAGTAGGAAAAACTCCAGATAGAAAGTCAGGGACCTAGATCTGAGTTCTGGCTCTCCACTAACATAACCACCTGAGCCTTTGGGAACGTACTTAAGCTCTCTGAGTCTCAGTCTCTGAGACTGTTTACCAGGTCAGTAAGATCTACTTCTCAGGGCTGTAGTCACGGATCATACATGAAACTGCCCAGCAAAAGGCCTTGCAGTAATACCTTCACCCTGGGAGATAAGAAGTTAGCAGGCCATCAGCAGCAGAAACAAGGAGCAGCCTTGGCTGCTGAGCCACGGTACCTTTCATTCTTGCTGCCGAGGGAGTTCCCTTATTCCGTGTTTTCTCTGGAGGGTGGGATGATGGCGCAAACTAGGTAAATACGAAGGGAGGGCAGGTTGGAATCCTACTGAACCTCATGTCTCAGCACTCCTGCCTCCCTCTGTGCCTCCCTGGGTGCCTTGCTTCAGACGCTATCTGCTTATTTATACTTGTCCTGTGAACTATCTGGCAAAAACAAGCTTCTTATGTACATTCTGATACTTGTGGATGGAGCCAGACAGAGGTCTCTGTTGGAATTGCCCTAACATTCAGAAGGGCACCAACCAAGCCTGCCTTACAACATTCTCTTGGCTGGTCAGATCTCCCTGGTTAGGTGGTGGGTGGAGGGCATGACGGAAATGATAGATAACTAGTACCCCTTGTGAGACATTGAATGTGGAAGCTCAACCCTAGGAAATGGGACCATCATAGTAAGAGCGGGAGGCTGGGCACGGTGGCTCACGCCTGTAATCCCAGCACTTTAGGAGGCCGAGAGAGGTGGATCACGAGGTCAAGAGATCGAGACCATTCCGGTCAACATGGTGAAACCCCGCCTCTACTAAAAACACAAAAATTAGCTGGGGTTGGTGGCGGTGCCTGTAATCCCAACTACTCGGAAGGCTGAGGCTCGAGAATTGCTTGAACCCAGGAGGCAGAGGTTGCAGTGAGCCGAGATCACGCCACTGCATTCCAGCCTGGGCAACAGAGCAAGACTCCATCTCAAAATAATAATAATAAGAAGAAGAAGAGCTGGGGCAGGGGGATGGGTTGGGAGTACTGTGAGCTCCCTCTTAGGCTCCTCTAATGGTGCAGTGGATTCCTAGAAGGAGCGAAGGGCAGGTGGTAAGCAGGTGAGATGCAGAATAATCCCACACAGCTCTCTTGTTCCTTTTTCCTTGATCCCTTGGTGCAGACAACAAGTTTATCTGAGCCTTGGAGACAAAGACAGGCCACATGAGTATTTCCCATCAGTCAGCTTTTGGTTCGCCTCCTCCTCCCTACAGGGGATTAGCAGAGTCAGAGTGTGGTGGAAAGGACTGGAATTCACATCCACACATGGGTGGATAGACTCTGACTGCCAGCCTTGTAGAACTATGAGGTCTCAGCCTTGTGGGGAGGTAGGGAGGAGCTGATGGTGAATAGAAAGTGAACAAGAAGGCCAGCTGCAGTGGCTCATGCCTGTAATCTCTGCACTTTGGGAGGCCGAGGCGCAGGGATCACAAGATCAGGAGATCAAAACCAGCCTGGCCAACATGGTGAAACCCTGTCTCTACTAAAAATACAAAAAAATTAGCTGGGTGTGGTGGTGCGCACCTGTAGTCCCAGCTACACGGAAGGCTGAGGCAGGAGAATCGCTTGAACCTGGGAGATGGAGGTTGCAGTGAGCTGAGATTGTGCTACTGCACTCCAGCTTGGGCGACAGAGCGAGACTCCATCCCCCCCACCAAAAAAGGAAGAAAGAAAGAAAGTGAACAAGAAGAATGAAGTATGGAGAAAGGACCACCTCCCTCTAAGAACTCCAGTTGCTCATGGCTGGGGGCGGTCCTGCGCCCACCATTCTGAAGGGAAATCGTGGAGGCTGTGAGCTGAGAGAGGGCTTTGTACCTTCGTGGCCTAGAGATCCCTCCCCTCCAGCCTAGCTGTCAGGCTCACTATTTGCTTAGCGTAGGCTTTCAGAATAAACAATGGTGACCAGGTAAACAGGGCTGTACTCTTTACTTACGGGAGATATTGTTTTATTATTTGGCTGTGTTTCTCCTTTTTTTATTTTTTCAGTGTGCCACTGTGGAAGGGGAAGAAAGCCGATCTGCCAGCTAGGTGGGGGACAGATTTTTTTGTTAGTGGGGAGCTTTGCTTTAATTTTTTTTTTTTTTTTTTTGAGAGAAGAAAAATTGACCGAAAGTGATCAGGAAGTGATACCTTGTCAAGTGGACTGTTTTGTGGGGTTTTTTTCCCTGTGGGATGGGGAGAAAGGAGAAATTTTTATCCTATGGAGTCAGGGAAATGTTGGTTTATCTAAATCAGGATTTCTTTTGTGTGTGTGAGATGGAATTTCACTGTTGTCTCCCAGGCTGGGGTGCAATGGCATGATCTTGGCTTACTGAAGCCTCTGCCTCCTGGATTCAGGCGACTCTTCTGCCTCAGCCTCCCGACTCTTTGGGATTGCAGGCTCCCGCCACCACACCCAGCTAATTTTTGTTTTTTTAATAGAGATGGACCATGTTGGCCAGACTGGTCTCGAACTCCTGACCTCAGGTGATCCACCTGCCTTGGCCTCTCAAAGTGCTGGGAGTATAGGCATGAGCCAGCACACCCAGCCTAAATCAGGATTGTGTAACTTTAGCACTAACTGACAGATAATTCTTTGTTTTAGGGGGCTGGCCTGTGCATCGTAGGATGTTCAGCAGCAACTCTGGCCTCTACCTATCAGATGCCAATGGCACTCTATTCCCTAGTCGTTACTTTTTTTTTTTTTTTTTTTTTGACGGAGTCTCACTCTGTTGCCCAGGCTGAAGTGCATTGTCACGATCTCTGCTCATGGCAACCTCTGTCTCCTGGATTCAAGCAATCTCCTGCCTCAGCCTCCCAAGTATCTGGGATTACAGGTGTCCACCACCATGCTCAGCTAATTTGTGTATTTTTAGTAGAGACGGAGTTTCATCATGTTGGGCAGGCTGGTCTTGAACTCCTGACCTTGTGATCCACCTACCTCGGCCTCTCAAATTGCTGAGATTACAAGTGTGAACCACCATGCCTGGCCTCCTTAGTCCTTATAAAAAAAAAAAAAAAAAAAAAAAAAAAAAGTGTCCAGACACTGCCACAATGTCCCCTGGGGGGCAAAATTGCCTCCAATTGAGAACTACTGATCTAAACGTTTCCGACAATGTTTTTCCTAGTGATTTGGTCTTAAGGTTTTCATTCTATGAATCTTATCAAAGAGCCAGGGAACAAAGCTGTCTTCAAGAGAAGAAGCCCAACCTTGGTTCCCACTTGCCCTGTCTAGCTTAGGGAGCCCCAAGAAAGCTCTGCTTTTTTTACCTGGACCACTGCAGCCCATCTGGCAGCTAGAAGACCTGGGCCAGAAGCAGGGAGGAAGGGATCCCAAGGAGGCGCAGCACCTCTAGGAACTCATGACTAGGACTCATAGCTGGGGCTGGGCTTGCATCTGCCTGCCTCCTGCCACACAGTGCTCCGAAGGCGGCAAGATTTTCAGGGGATTCTATATATCCAAGGGCACCTAGTGTTTCTCGCTAGCATTTGGCCTGTTCATGTGTATGAGAGAGAAACAGAGGCAGAGTATGGAATTTTTGTGTATTTGGGAGGGTGGGAGGCTGGAACAGGGGCTTCTCTCTCTGGAGCCCCTCTCTTGTCAATGTACCAAAGGATGTGTTCACTCTCCAGGGTCCTCCCATTTCCCCGGGCTAATTACATGCGTCTTTAATGAAAGGAAATAGTTTCTCAGCTGAGCTGGGAAACCCAAGTCCCTGGTGCCCCCTTGTCATGGGTATCTGGGAAGGACAAGAAAGGCAGCAGCTGCTCTACTCCTTGCCTTCCCCACCCTCTCTAGGGGTGCCCGGCCCCACCTGGAGACAGGAACCGTTTCCTTTGGCCAGCAGGAGTTCCAGACCTGCCACTGGGCATGGCCAGAACATGGATACATTGAGAAAACCCAAGCAAAGGATGGGATTAGGTGGTGGATACAGGCTGAATGTCAACCAGACCCCTGAGGAAGTCAAGATTTTATTCACAGCCCCTCAGCTGCTCCCTGGGAGTGAGGGAGTGTGACTGTCCCCAACCCCTGCTGTGTACAGCTGCTGGGGACAGAGACAGCTACTCCAAGTTTGGCTGGGGTTGGGAGCAGGGACACAGTCGGGAGGCAGGGGAGCTTGGCTGAAGTCCCAGGACAGGGCTGCGAGATCTTCCTCTCCATCCAGAGCCTCCCTCAATCAGCACAGTCTCTGGGAGGTGGTTTCAGAAAACAGTCAGTTGGGGACTATAGGTGAGGGGGGTTGGGGAGAGAAGTTATGGGACCAGGAAACAGCTGGGCTGCTGTTTCCCTAGAGAAGTTACTCATGGAGCAGATTCCAGGATGGGAGGGTTCTGGGCACCTTTCCTCTTTCCACTACTGGAGAGAAAGAGAGACCCACAGCAGTTCCCTGGTCTCCAGCACCTACAGTGAGAGGGAAGCTGGCCAGCTGGGAGCCTGGCCATTCGGGATTATACAGGAGAAAATCTCTGGCTTCTCCTCTTTCACCTTTGTCTGAGCCCTGATCCCAGGGCTATCCTGAAGGTTCTAAGAGCCTCCCACCTCCCAATTCTCTTTTAAAAAAATAAAATGCCAAAATTGAAGAGACTGGGATTGGGGAAAGGGCGAAGAGGAGTAAGCTGAATGTATGGTCCTTCACCGATCATTTAGCAATGTCTTCCCGGAAGCAAGTCAGGACAGTCATTTGCTGTGCATGGGTGGCATTCAGCTAGGGAAGAGAGACAGGCAGAGGAAAGACACAGGGAACACAGGTGAGATTATAAGCCTTTGAGGGCAGGAGACCTCGCAAGTCTTTTTGTTCGTCTAAGGTTTTTTTTTGTTTTTTTTTTTGAGACTGAGTCTTGCTCTGTCACCCAGGCTGTAGTGCAGTGGCATGATCTCGGCTTACTGCAACCTCTACTTGCCAGATTTGGGAAGCAGTTCTTCCCAGGTTCAAGCAATTATCTTGCCTCAGCCTCCTCAGTAGCTGGGATTACTGGTGTGCACCCCCATGCCCAGATGATTTTTGTATTTTTAGTAGAGATGGGGTTTCACCATGTTGACCAGGCTGGTCTCAAACTCCTGACCTCAAGTGATCCACCCACCTCAGCCTCCCCACGTGCTGGGATTATAGGCATGAGCCACCCCACCCGACCTCAAGTCTTTTTTTGAATTAAACTTTGTATTGAGATCATTGTATATAAGTGTAATTATAAGAAACAATAGAGAGATCCCTTGTATACTTGCATGACATTTTGCAAAACTATGATCAAATATCACAACAAGGATATTAACACTAACACAATCCAATAACCTTATTCAGATTTCCTGTTTTACTTGTACCCATGTATGTGTGTGTGTGTGTGTGTGTGTGTGTGTGTGTGTTGAGTTTTATACAATTTCATCACCCGCGTGTGAGTATCCACCCCCTCAATCCAGGCTCTGAACAGTTATAATACAAAGGGGTCCCCCATGTTGCCCTCTTATAACCACACTTCCCCCCTTCCCATTCCCTTTCCTGTACCTGATTCCTGGGAACCACCATTCTGTCCCCCATTTCTAAGTTTTCTTCCAAAAACATTATATAGAGAGAATCATATGGCATGTGACTTTTAGGGATTGGCTTTTCTCTTGGCATAATTCCCTGCAGATTCATCCAAGTCATTGCATACATCAATAGTTCATTCCTGGCTGGGCACTGTGGCTTACACCTGTAATCCCAGCATGTTGGGAGACCAGGTGGGTAGATTGCTTGAGCTCAGGGGTTCAAGACCAGCCTGGGCAACATGGCAAAACCCCATCTCCACAAAATATACAAAAATTAGCCGAGCGTGATGATGTGTGCCTGTAGTCCCAGCTACTTAGGAGGCTGAGGCACGAGAATCACTTGAACCCAGGAGGCAGAGGTTGCAGTGAGCCAAGATCATGCCACTGCACTACAGCCTGGGTGACAGAGCGAGACTCTACAAAAAAAAAAAAAAAGAGAGAGAGAGAGATAGCTCATTTCTTTTACTGCTGAGTAGTAATCTGTGGTATGTTAGTACCAGAGTTTGATCATTCACCTGTTGAAGGATATTTGGGTTGTTTTCCATCTGGGGCTAGACAAATAAGGCTGCTATGGACATTCTTGTGTCAGTTCATTTTTATGTGAACATCAAGTTTTTAGGTGTTTGTCTATCCAGAGACACTGTCGTGTCAGGCACTTCAGTTCCCTGGAAATGACTCAGGACAATCTGCTCTAGCACGGCAGCCCAGGTGAGAGTAGGGAAGACAGCAAGAATGATGGTGGGCGTGGTCGTTTCCATCAACAACGAACCAAAAATCAAGGCTCAGTCCGATGAAAGGATGGATCAAAGGACACATGGCCATCATTGGTATTAAGCAGCTAGGACTACAGGAGGGCAAAATTACATACAGGGAACAAACGGTAAGGATCAATATACAGGTGAGAGGGACAGTGGACGTGGCATGGGACAGTGTGCGAAATGATATACACGCAGGTCACAGGAAGGCTGAAGTAGCTCCAACAGTGATGACAGCAGGGGCTTTGGGGACACCTTATTCAAATCCTGCCTCCACCACTTTTTAGCTGTGGGTTCTGGGCAAGGTACTTAATCTCTCTGAGACTACATTTTCTAATCTGTAAAATGAAGATATAATAGTATCTTTCTCATCAGAGTCCTGAGGAATGAGTAAAATAGTATACATAAAGTTCTTGACTCACAGTAGTCCCTGAATGAATATTAGTTTCCTTTCTACCTCCCTCCCTAAGGAGAAGTAAACAAGTAATAGAGGTGCAGTGACTCATGCCTGTAGTCTCAGCACTTTAGGAGGCTGAAGCAGGAGGATCACTTGAGCCTGGGAGTTCAAGGCTGCAGTGAGTTATGATTGTGCCACTGCACTCCAGCCTGGGTGACAGAGCGAGACCCTGTCTCAAAAAAAGACATGTAATCCCAGCACTTTGGGAGACTGAGGCGGGTGGATCGCCTGAGGTCAGGAGTTCAGGACCAGCCTGGCCAACGTGGCAAAAATACAAAATACAAAAATTAGCCAGGTGTGGTGGCTCACACCTGTAGTCCCAGCTACTGGAGAGGCTGAGGCAGGAAAATCGCTTGAACCTGGGAGTCAGAGTTTGCAGTGAGCCAAGATGGCACCACTGTACTCCTGCCTGGGTTGCAAAGCAAGACTCCATCTAAAAAAAAAAAAAAAAAAAAGAAAAAGAAAAAAGATATTGGGGCTGGCTAATCAGGAAAGGCCTCTGAAAAGGAGTTTGGTTTCAAGAAAGCTTGTAGGGGGCATACGAGTAGGAGAGAGGACAGATGGAACTCCGGTAGGGACAGTGGACTCAGCAGCAGTCTGAATTAGATGCAGGCCCCCTCTCTGGAGCACAGGGGTTGCCTCAAAGCAGAGCAGGAATTGTCAAATGGGGTTTGGCCCCAAGGGGGTCACTAGTTCAGTTATCGCTTGGCTGGGTACTCCACACTGTTTTTTCTACTTTCGAAGTGAACTTTTTTCTTTATTACAGGCCTGACACAGATAGTAGGCATTCCTCTTTGGAACAGCTACTGGGGTGTGTTGGACAAGATGCTCACCTCCCTCTCTCCTCCAGCCTGGCACATGCAGACCATCCACCAAACCACCCACTCTTCAGATTCCAAACTCCAAGCAGCCAAAGTCCTTGTCCCTCCAACGCCTTCCAGAAAGTGCCTGACCCTGCGCAGCCCCACTCCCTACTTCACTACTTTGATCTGACAAAGACACTTGACAATTCAATCCCATTATGGGACTGTTCCCCAGCCCCAAGCTAATGGAATGGGGGAAATAGAAGCCTCCTTTCCTTGTTCCCGCTCTTGTTTCTTTTGAACATGGCTTACCTCCCTTTGAGTCTTTTGGAAGGGAAGGGGATCATAGACTCTGGAGTCCCTGTTTCCTGCTCTCATCTACTCTTCCTCCCTCTGGCACCTCCCAGCTCATAACATCCTCCTGCTTCCCCCCGGAGCCAGAGATGTGGCTAGGAAGAGCCCCTGGCCTTTGAAGCCGGGGTGGTGGTGACCAGGGACAACAGGTCACTGTGCTCTTGAATGCGTGGTCTGCCAATTCTCTATCCCATCGCCCTTTGTGCCTCTGATCTTGCCTCCTCCAGAGTGGGCGTGGGGTAGGGGAGACAGAAGGAGGAGGATAGAGACGGAGTTTGCTTTGGATGTGGCCAGTCTAAAAGAGCCCTCCCGCCTCATTCAAGGCCCTCCCCACCACTCTCCTGGTCACAGCACATTTCCTGTTCTATTCCAAACCTTTTGTGTCAATCATTACTTTTTTCACTGGCTTTATTGATCCCTGCCAAATTTATACCGCACAATGGCTCACACCTATAATCCCAGCACTTTGGGAGGCCAAGTCGGGCAGGTCACGAGGTCAGGAGTTCAAAACCAGCCTGGCCAGAATGGTGAAACTTTGTCTCTACTAAAAATACAACATATTAGCTGGGCATAGTGGCTCCCACCTGTAGTCCCAGCTATTCAGGAGGCTGACGCAGGAGAATCGCTTGAACCCAGGGGGCAGTGGTTGCAGTGAGCCACGATTGTGCCGCCGCACTCCAGCCTGGGTGATAGAAAGAGACTCTGCCTCAAAAAATAAATAAATAAATAAAATTAAAATGTACATTATGGCCAGGTGCAGTGGCTCCCTCCTGTCAGTCCCAGCACTTAAGGAGGCTAAGGCAGAAGATTTACCTGAGCCAGGGAGGTTGAAGCTGCAGTGAGCCATGATGGCACCACTGCACTCCAGCCTGGATGACAAAGCAAACCACTGCCTCAAAAAAAAAAAATAATAAGGTCAATTACATCATGTCACTCCCCTTCTTGACTCCTTCTATTGTCTTCCTGTTGTCTGAGAATGAAATTCATATGGTCTGGGTTTCTGCCCACTTATCTGACCCCATTTCTGCCTCTCTTGCTCTGGCTTTTTTTTTGTTTGTTTTTTTGAGACAGAGTCTCGCTCTGGAGTGTACTGGGACGATCTCAGCTCACCGCAACCTCTGCCTCCTGGGTTCAAGCGATTCTCCTGCCTCAGCCTCCTGAGTAGCTGGGACTACAGGCACGCATCGCCATGCCTGGCTAATTTTTTTTTTTTGTATTTTTAGTAGAGACAGGGTTTCACTATGTTTATCAGGCTGATCTCAAACTCCTGACCTTGGGATCTGCCCACCTCAGTCTCCCAAAGTTCTGGGATTACAGGCATGAGCCATCACAGCTGGCCAAATATTCCTCTGGGTAATGAATAAATTCCCCTGTTGTTGCAGTGAGACAGGAGACAACCCATAAGTGGGCAGAACGCTGGCCTCTGAGACTCAAAAAAACCATGTATAGCAACAAAATAAACCAAACAAGGATAGGTGTGCATACCAGGTTTGCCGCATATTAGCTGTGCAATCCCAACACGTTACTTTACTTCTTCGAATGTAATTTTCCCCATCTCTAAAACAGAAGTGCCATCGCTTGGCTTCTAAGATTGCAGCGAGGATGAAAGAATTACATGAAAGTACAAAATAGATATGGATTAAAAATAATCCACGTGGTTATCCAGAGATAGCAAAATAGTGTCCGGGTGCCATTAAACACTAATCTCGCCTCCACTCCTCTAATCAACTGTGTCATGCTCCTCATTTAAGGAGGCTGCAATATAAGGCAACCCTGCTGGAGGGATAAACAGAAAGCCGCCATCCACAGGCCAAATCCAGGCCACCGCAGCGGTTTGTACGGTCCATGAGGGATGAACGGTTTTACATATTTAAGTGGTTGAAAAAAGTCAAAAGAAGAAGAAGATTTCATGAAAATTGTATGAAATTCAAATTTCAGTGTGCATACATAAAGTTTCATTAGAATACAGCAGCGTCCATTCATTTATGTGTTATCTATGGCTGCTCTTGTGCTACAAGCACAGAGGTGAGTAGTTGTGACGGAGACCATGTGGCCCCTGCAGTATTTCCCATCTGGCTAATAAGGAGCTTGTCCAAGGGACTGCATGGTGGCAAGCAGAGGACAGGACAACTCAGGGGACTTTCTCTTTCAGGGCTCTCTGCGGCATGCTTCAGAAGGTTCTGTTTTACCTCTGGCTGTAGAGGCACTGCCAGCCTCCTGGAGCTCAGAGAGAGCTTGAGGGAGCTGTCTACCTCCTAAGTGCTTTAGTGAAGGAGCCCCCAGAGGGAAGCCCCCAGAGCCAGAGCCACTTGCCCTGATGCAGCTCCTCTGATCTCCCTTTTTCCTGGGCTTAGTTTTCTCTAGAAAGTAGGGAGGGCGGTGTGGTCAAAGTGGCTGGACTTCTGGACATCAGCTCTCCAAAACAAAGGTGACCCACCCCACGTGGGAGCCTGGGCACCCTCTCTCCTCCCAGAGGCTGTTGCACATCCGCACTGTAGGACCTATGTAGGCGGGCAGTCTGCGAGAGCCCCGGTGGATTATTCTCAGGAAAAGCAGGAGAGCCAGCCGCTTCAGGGAGGTGGAAAGTCTGCTCCTAATGACAGGCCTCTCTCTCTAGGGAGCTTATAATCACCGTGGGAGGCTCCCCCTTCGTGTGGCGGAGACACCAGGGCTGATGGAGCCAACGACATTGAAGAAAGCTGCTCTGTGGCCTTGGGGGTGGGGGTATGTGTGCGTATTCACAGGGTTGTGCAAAGAAGGGACGGGAATCTAAATGCAAATGCAAAGGCTCTGTCCTTGCAAAGGCCAGGGTGCTAGGGATGAACAGGAAGCTGAGAGTAGGAGGGAACGCTGGCTGTCCTCCTAAATGCAGGGGCCAGGGCGCAGGGCAGTGTGGGAGTGTGGCCGTGCAGCCAGTGCACCACATGAATGCCTCCTTCTTCCCCCTTGTCCTTCCTCCATCTCTGGGAAGTCTGGAGGACCGGGCCGAGCCTCCACCACTGCTCTGCTCCCTCCAGGGAAGAAAAGTCCCATTTTACCATACTTCTCAGAGGAAAAAGATAGAACATTGTTCTTCTCACCAGTTCTCCATTTCCAAGCATTTAGCAGCACCTGCCCCCTTGGGTCACCTTCCTAAGGAGTAGATCCGGATGGAGAACTAGAAGTTGAGGCCATGCTCCAACACTGAGTGGCTTTGTGGGCCTGGCGAGTCACTACTTCTCTAAGTTTACGTTTCCCTCACATAATAACACCTGTCTCCCAAGGTCATTGTGAGGACAGAATGACATGCTGCACATGAAACCACTTTGAAAACTATAAAACCCAGGGAGGAATATTCACATGAACAAGCTACGATCTATGTGTCCATACCTAAACATAGTCACCCAGGCTGCAGTGCAGTGGCACAATCATAGATCACTGCAGCCTCCACCTCCTGGGCTCAACTGATCCTCCCACTTCAGTTTCCCGAGTAGTTGAGACTATAGGCATGCCACCATGCCTGGCTAATTAAAAAAAAATTTTGGCCGGGCGCGGTGGCTTACACCTATAATCCCAGCACTTTGGGAGGCCAAGGCGGGTGGACCACGAGATCAAGAGATCGAGATCATCCTGGTCAACATGGTGAAACCCCGTCTCTACTAAAAATACAAAAATTAGCTGGGCATGGTGGCGCGTGCCTGTAATCCCAGCTACTCGGGAGGCTGAGGCAGGAGAATTGCTTGAACCCAGGAGGCGGAGGTTGCGGTGAGCCGAGATCGCGCCATTGCACTCCAGCCTGGGTAACAAAAGTGAAACTCTGTCTCAAAAAAAAAAAAAATTAATTTTTAGGCCTGGCGCAGTGGCTCACACTTGTAATCCTAGCATTTTGGAAGGCCGAGGCGGGCGGATCATCTGAGGTTGGGAGTTCAAGACCAGTCTGGCCAACATGAAGAAACCCCATCTCTAGTGAAAACTACAAAATTAGCTGGGTGTGGTGGTGGATGCCTGTAATCCCAGCTACACAGGAGGCTGATACAGGAGAATCACTTGGAGACAGGAGAATCACTTGGACTCAGGAGGTGGATGTGGTGAGCTGAGATCATGCCATTGCTCTCCAGCCTAGGCAACAAGATTGAAAGAGTGAAACTCCTCAAAAAAAAAAAAAAAAAAAAAAAAAAAAAAAAAAAAAAAAAAAAAAAAAAAAAAAAAAAAAAAAAAAAAAAAAAAAAACTTTTATAGAGATGGGGTCTTGCTATGTTATTGCCCAGGCTGATCTCAAACTTCTGGCCTCAGAGTGTTGGGATCACAGGCATGAATCACTGTGCCCGGCCGTGGGGATGAGGCTTCTATCACCAAGACTGTTTTATCCAACCTAGGAGAAGTGAGTGAGAAGAGGAAGGCCCTTCCGACAGCTAGGAGGCCTTGGAGATGCTATCACGCCTGTGGTCTGATCTCAGCATCTCTGACAGGGCCCAGCCTTCCTGTCCGACCCTGACAGTTGGACCATGACAGCGGTCTGCTGCCCACCCGGCCTGGGGCTGCGGCTTCTCCAGGGCCTTGGCCCTTTTCTGCTGCTCAGCTGCTCAAGGCAGGAAGGGTGAAGGTGAGGCTCTGTACACGTAGACTTCAGATGCCATTCCCTTTCTTCTCATTTATCCTTGGAAGGGGAGCTCAGCGTGAAGGGCCCCGAGCTCCAGCCCAGGCCTGCCGCTGGGTAGCCATGGAGCCCTTGGAAGTCACTTACTCTCTACCGCTTGAACCTCCTCCGATAAATTGCAGGATCGAATCCCTTCCTGTCCACTTTCAGAGTGCTGAGGAGCAAATGCGAGGCACTTATGGATGTGCTTTGAAAATGGCTCCATTTACATGCAAGGAACGGCTATTTTCACAGAATGGGAAATGCGGAAGCAGACACAGACTGCCAGGATAATGGGGACAGAAACAGGCAGGAGGTCTGAACCAGGGGCTGGAGGACAGGGGAAAAGATGTGGAGGAACTGGGGAGCAACGAGAAAATAATTATTTAGTGCTCTGCGTCAGACATTAAACTAAGCATTCTCTGATCACCACGTGGCCCTGTGATATGGACACTATAATATCCATTTTACAGAGGAAGCAACCTAGACTCAGAGAAGCTATAATATCCATTTTACAGAGGAAGCAACCTAGACTCAGAGAAGTTAAGTAAATTGCCCAAAGTTTATGGCTAGTAAGGGCAGAGCTGACCAGCAAGCCCAAATCTGTCTGACTCCAGAGTCCATGACCTTTGCACTCCACCAAGTTTCCAGAAAACCTATTCTGGGGGTAGGCATAAGAGTTAAATGGGGGTAGGAGGAGAATAAGGGTCCACTGGAATACAGGAGGAGACAGAAAGTATCTCCACTTGCCTGGCACAATGCCCGGCCCAGAGAAAGTGCCAGGGCTACTGCTGGCCCATAGAGGACTTTGATGCAACTTACAACAAGTAGATGCAACCAAGAACCATGCCTATTTGTTCATCACATGTGCAACTGTACATGGAAGTCCTGGGAGAGACTCTGAAATTAATCAATTAATTAAAGGAGAAAAGAAAAAAGAAAGCCTAGGAAAAGTGGGAGTTAAATAAACATTAACTGGGAATGGGAAAGAAGAAGAAAAAAGTGGGAAAGAATATATCATAGATATGATGGGAGGAGTATCAGGGTGGGGGAACGTTGTGAAGAAGCGAGGCAGAGGGAGGGCGCTCTCTGCTCCAAAGGCAGACCAGGTCCCTTCTGCAGGTCCTCTAAACTCAGTACACACGTTACGCACACCTCCGTGTGACTGCCTGCTCCAGTGCTGTTTAGTCTGCTGCACCATCAGCTCTGGACAGCCAGGGAATGAATGGATGTTCTAGCATTCTTTTTCCTTTCTTTCTTTTTTTGAGACAGAGTCTCACTCTGTCACCCAGGCTGGAGTGCAGTGGCACTCAGCTCACTGCAACCTCTGCCTCCTGGGTTCAAGTGACTCTCCTGCCTCTGCCTCCTGAGTAGCTGGGATTACAGACGCCCGCCACCACGACTGACTAATTTTTTAAAATTTGTTTACCTTATCTTATTTTGTTTTGAGATGGAGTCTTGCTCTGTCTCCCAGGCTGGAGTACAGTGGTGCCAACTCGGCTCACCGAAACCTCTGCCTCCTGGGTTCAAGAGATTCTGCCTCAGCCTCTCAAGTAGCTGGGATTACAAGCACACGGCACCACACCTAGCTAATTTTTGTATTTTTTAGTGGAGACGTGGTTTCACCATGGTGGCTAGCCTAGTCTCGATCTCTCGACTTTGTGATCCGCCCGCCTCAGCCTCCCAAAGTGCTGGGATTACAGGCATGAGTCACTGCGCCTGGCCTGTATTTTTATTAATAGGAAAGACAGGGTTTCACCATGTTGGCCAGGCTGGTCTCTAACTCCTGACCTCAAGTGGTCTGCCCACCTGCTCTCCCAAAGTGCTGGGATTACAGGTGTGAACCACCATGCCCGGGAGAATGTTCTAGCATTCTATCTCTTCACTTCTTACTGAATGAAGGAGGCATCGTTTGGCCAACACGGCTGATTGGTGCTCGGCCACTACTTGTGGCTGTTCCTTCTCCCTTTCCTGGCCCTGGAGCCCAGCAGAGGGGCCCTTCCCAACTCCTTCTGTTCCTCTGGAGCTGCATTCAGAGTCTGGGGCTGGTGTTCCTGCCCAGACACTGGACTCAGGCCAGTGTCTCTCCTTCCCGCAGGCCCCAGGTTGGATTGTGCAAAATGGTACTATGCCTTGGAGCAAGAGGTTAGTTCACAACCCAGTTATTAATTACTCACTTGCTTATTATCTTGAGCATTGCATCAGGACCGTGAGAATGGCTTTACAGCCACTTAAAGTAGGCAGTATCAGCTTCTTGTTCCTCCCCCAACCCCATGCGTGAGTTCAGGTACAGTAGTAAATCCTGCCAAAAGTCACTGGAATCCCAGCCCGTCGCTCACAACTCCTAGCACATTCAGGACATCCTTTCCAGAATGGGAGAAGCTACTCAGCCCTGCAGTGGGGCCTCCATATGCCATGTCACCCACCTACCATTCCAGGCTGTATTGCACTGGACTCAGCTGGGGGGAAATTTAGAGAAGAGAGGGCAGAGATTCTGCCCCTTGCCTCCTGGGAAGTCCCTCCTCCAGTGTGACTCCCATCCGTCTTGCTGCAGTTCTAGTATTTTTTTCCCCTTGTTTGGCCCTCCTTGCCGCTGGTTGAGTAAATACTGTGAGCACACTTAATGGTGGGTGTAGCAAACTCCTCCTCCTTTTATTCCTATCTTGAAGTCAGAGAATCAGGCCTACACGGGAGAATGGGAACGAGACCTCTCGGCCTCTCCCCTTGCGCCCTCCTGCCCCTTGCTTGACCCTTCTATTTTCCCCACTTTGAAGACTGTGGAGTCACAGCCAGCAACCAAATCCCTTTTGAGCTCCTCAGCCTCCTGATCTGGGCTCTGTCTGAGCCTGCTGCTGCTGCCGTAACACAGGGGCAGAACTAATTTAGTGACAGCCGAGCCCTCTCCTCTGTCACCTGACAGAGAACTCAGGGCTGTCAGAGCACACCCAGCTGATGGGGCCTCAGGCTCTCATTCTTCTGCTCTGCCACCTTAGGCAAGTCACTTGACCTCAGTTTCCCCGTCTGTAAAAGGAGGTGGCACCTGCCCACCTTAGAGGTACTTGTGAGAATCAAACCTGACAATGTTTATTCAAGTGCTTAGTAAACCCTTAAGTATAGCATAGAGATAAGTAATTATCTTTCACCATCACCAGCCAACTGGCCTCAAAACCCAGCTCAGAGCTTTCCCCACTCCTCCCTGCTTCCTTGGATTTATCCCAGTGAACTGCGATCATTTTTGTTCTCTGGAGTTCGTTCCCAGCCTTGAGATTTTTTGCATTTGCTGCCATGTTGTTGGGTCACATTTGTGTACCACTTTCTATTTACCAGAGAAAACTGTCATCTCCACAAGGACAGAAACTGTATCTTGTATGATCTCCATTGCCACACGGCGTCACATTTAGGATTCTATCTACAGAAGAATGAATATTCATTGTGACCAAGCAAGGTGGCTCTTGTGCCTGTAATCCTAGCACTCTGGAAAGCCGAGGAGAATCGCTTAAGGTCAGGAGTTCAAGACAGCATGGGAGACATAGTGAGACCTTGTCTCCTCCCAAATATTTTTAAAAAATTAGTCAGGCATAGTGGCACACACTTGTGGTCCCAGCTACTTGGGAGCCTCAGGCAGGAGAATTGCTTGAGGTTGAGACTGCAGTGAGCCGTGATCTTGCCACTGCACTCCAGCCTGGGCAACAGAGCAAGACCCTGTCTCAAAGAAGAAGAAAAAAAAAAGCTTTCTGCATTTAAAAAAAAAAAAAGGCTCAGAAGTTAAATGACTTACAGGCATAAAGTTACTAGATCCTAGCACTGAGCCTGATTTGTAACTGCTGTTTCCTTAAATGGTCATCGAATGAGAAATGAATGATTGCATGCCTGTTAAGTGGCACCGGGTCTGTTTGGTTCCAGAGCCCACGCTTTCTCCACTATAGCACACAGCCTCTCAGTGATTTTAGCTGGGGAAAGATCTCCATGGGGATGTGGAGCTGGCAGAGCTCTGTCGCCTCTGGCTGTCCCTCTCCATTCTCAAATCTCACCCTGTAGTTAGCCCCTCAGGCATCTGAGCTTGGGAGTAGAATCCCTGGTATTCAGTGACATAATCACCTCCTCGCTCCAGGCTTTTCAGAAGCCAGCCCAGTTACCTTGGTGTCTTGCCTGTTCAGAGACTTATTGGGAGGTTGTCTGGTTCTATCCCCTCAGGGGGAAGGAGATAGTATTACCTTTTATGCCTCTGCCTCTCAGCCTTGACTGAGCTCCGCCAAGCAGCCTAACCCCAACCCCAGTCTGTCCTGTAATTTCAGTTTCTAAAATATGAGCCCTCATGGCATTTTGCTGCTGCCCCTAAAACGCGGGAGGCTAAGAGACCCAGTTCTGGCCTTTGAGAAGAGATTGTGACCAGCTTCATTGGATTTCAGAACTGAAAAGGACCATTGTGTTCATTCAGGCTCACCTCTTACCTGGTGCCTGAAAGTCCCACAGTGTCCCCATCATGCTTAATCTCTGCTTAAAGCCACTTAAGACTTGCCCCTTAGGGAAATTCCCTTAGACCTCTTCTTCCCTAACTTGGGCTCTGATCTGGCTCCCAAACTCTCTCCTCTGATGGAGGTATGCCCTCAGAAGCTATTTCTTTTCAGCATGGACTTTGTCTGCAGAAGAGCCAACAGGTTTCTATGGCAGGAATGGGTTCAGCGTTTCCCTACCTCTGCTCTCTGCTCAGCTATATCTTTCTGTTTTGGAGGCACTCTGGTCTCTCCTCTGACTTCTCCCAGGTCTGGGTGGGGAATGGGAAGACTCAGAAGGAGGTTCAAGTTGGGAGGAAAGATCTCACAGAAGTGTTTCTGATGTTCACTTGTCAGGGGGATATTTCCTGGAGAAAGTGCCCTTGAAGGCCATGTTTGTTGTTATTTCAAAATCTTCCCTGCAGGCGCAACACTCAAACCAGAGCGTCCCCAGCTGTGTAGTGAGGGCTCATTTATCAGCAACCCCAAGGCTCCACTATCTTGTGATGACAGTCAAGGTGGGGCACGGGTGACCTCCAGAGCTAGAGGTCATGGTCATTCCTAAGCGTGGGGTTTGAGAGGGAAGCAGCAGCTGTCCAGTTTCAGTGGTTTTAATTTCTTTCTCCGGTCTAGCACAGTGGCTCATGTCTGCAATCCCACCACTTTGGGAGGCAAAGGTGGAAAGATCCCTTGAGTCCAGGAGTTTGAGCAGCCTGGGTAACATAGGGAGACCTCATCATTAAAAAAAAAAAAATTTCTGTCCTCACAAAGTATCCCAAGTTCAGAGTGCTGGGTGCTGGTTCTTTCTTCACCCTTGCCAAACTCTGTTCCGTCTGACTTCTTTTCACCAGACCCTCCTAAGCCTTTCAGTGAAGGAGGCTCCTGGGCCTGGTTCTCCTGTTCAGGTCCCTGACGTCCTGGTGACTTCAGTCCTTTGGATGGAAGTAGGGTGTGGCAGTCCACACAGGGGAACACCCGCCCTGGTGAGCTCTCATTCCTCTTTCTTCCTCCTTCCTTCATGTTATTTTATTCCTGCTCTTTAAAAATATATTTTTTATTGATTCTTTTCTATTTACAAAGCAACTTTTGATGCACATAGAACAGTTAAAGACTTGAAAAGGTCCTCTTAGCACCCACTAAAAATTAAAGTCATTCTTCCACTCATTAAAAAACAAAAACAAAAACAAAAACAGTATCTGGTTGGGCGCAGTGGCTCATGCCTGTAATCCCAGCACTTTGGGAGGCCGAGGTGGGCAGATCACCTGACATCAGGAGTACGAGACCAGCCTGACCAACATGGAGAAACCCCGTCTCTACTAAAAACATAAAATTAGTCAAGCATGGTGGTGCATGCCTGTAATCTCAGCTACTCGGGAGACTAAGACAGGAGAATCGCCTTAAACCTGGGAGGCAGAGGTTGTGGTGAGCCAAGATCATGCCATTGTACTCCATCCTGGACAATAAGGGGAGTACTCTGTCTCAAAAAACAAAACAAAACAAAAAACCACAAAAAGCCAGTATCCACATTGTGGTGATGTCTTTCTTATAATTTTCTCTCTTTAGATATATACCTAAACTAAACAACTTTTTATCTTGGAATCGTTTTAGATTTACAGGCAAACTGCACAGATAATACTAAGTTCCCATATGCCCTTCAACCAGTTTCCCCTAATGTTAACATCTTAAAATACCACATTGCAATGATCAAAACTGCAAAATTGGCTGGGTACGGTCACTCACATCTGTAATCCCAGCACTTTGGGAGGCTGAGGTGGGTGGATGGCTTGAGGCCAGGAGTTCAACACCAGCCTGGCCAACATGGTGAAACCATCTCTACTAAAAATACAAGAATTAGCCAGGTATGGTGGCACATGCCTGTAATCCTATTCGGGAGGGTGAGGCTTGAGAATTGCTTGAATCTGGGAGGTGGAGGTTGAAGTGAGCTGAGAACACGCCACTGCACTCCAGCCTGGGCGACAACAGAGTGAGACTCTGTCTCAAAAAACAAAAAATAAAAACCCTGAGAAATTGGCCAGGCCTGGTGGCTCACACCTGTAATCCTGGCACTTTGGGAGGCCAGGGCAGGAGGATCACTTGAGCCCAGGAGTGTGAAACCAACCCTGGCAACATAATGAGGCTCTGTCTGTACAAAAATGCACACCTAGGGCCGGGTACGGTGGCTTGAGCCTGTAATCCCACCACTTGGGAGGCTGAAGTGGGTGGATTACAAGGTCAGGAGTTCATGACCAGCCTGACCAACATGGTCAAATCCCATCTCTACTAAAAATACAAAAAAATAAAATAAAAATGCACACCTGCAGTACCAGCTATTCAGGAGGCTTGAGGCAGGAGAATCACTTGAACGTGGAAGGTGGAGGCTGTAGTGAGCAGAGATCGCGCCACTGCACTCCAGCCTGGGTGACAGAGCAAGACCCTGTCTCAAAAACAAAAACAATACTGAGAAATTAATACTGGTGGCACTATTTGTTAAACCACAGACTTTATTCAGACTCTACCAGTTTTTCTACTAATGTCCCTTTTCTGTTCCAAGATCCAATCTTGTTGCATTAGTATATATGTAATTTAAAAAAATGCATATCCACTGTGCACCATTTTGTTGCTGGCTTTTCCCACTTAGTAGTACACCATAAGGCCAGGCATGGTGGCTCACACCTGCAATCCCAGCACTTTGGGAGGTAGAAGCAGGTAGATCATTTGAGGTCAAGAGTTTGAGACCGGTCTGGCCAACAAGGGGAAACACCATCTGTACTAAAAATACAAAAATTAGCTGGACATACTCACTTGAACCTGGGAGGTAGAGGTGCTGTGAGCTGAGATCCGCCGAGATTGTGCCAAGAACAAGACTCTGTCTCAAAAAAAAAAAACCCAAAAAAATCAACACCATAAACATTTACCCAGGCTATTAAAATTATTATTATTATTATTTTTCTTGAGATGGAGTCTCTGTTGGCCAGGCTGGAGTGCAGTGGTGCAATCTCTGCTCACTACAACCTCCACCTTCTGGGTCCAAGTGATTCTCCTGCCTCAGCCTCCAGAGCAGCTTGGGACTACAGGTGCCTACCACCATGCCTGGCTAATTTTTGTATTTTTACTAGAGGTGAGATTTCACTATGTTGACCAGGCTGGTCTCAAACTCCTGACCTCAAATGATCCACCCACCTCCACCTCCCAAAGTGCTGGGATAACAGGCGTGAACCACCACATCTGGCCTATTAAAATTATTCTATGCCATCATTTTTAATGGCAGCATAGTGTTCCATTGAGTGGATTTGCCATAAGTTGCTTAGCCAATGGCTTCTTATTCTACATTTAAATTGTTTCTAGTTTTTCACTATTACAAAGAATGATGAGATGAAAAGCTCTTACATACTTCTGATATATACATCTCTGATTACTTTGCCACCACAGAAACTCCGGAAATGGAATTGCTGTGTCCAGGGGGCCCATCCCTCCTCCTTCCAAGTCCACCACCAGGATTTGGCCCTGCTGCTGGCCCTTATGCCTGAAGAGACTGCTCACTCTCATCCCGAGCCAGACAGGGAGGAGCACAGAGTACTCCAGGTGGACCACTGCCCCGGACAATAGAGTTGGCAAGAGACGGGAACAGCAGGGAACTCCAGGTCCTTCACAATTTCTCAGGCTTCTGTGAGGCCAACCAGTTGCAGCTGGGTATCTTTTCTCCATGGAATGAGAAGGATGCTTGCTCTGAGCCCAAGGACAATGAGGAAGGGCCGTGTGTGGGGGTGGGGCAGAGATTGCTAATGCATTTTGCCAGCATCTTTGGTTTCTCCAATATACAGCTAGACTATTAGCAGTTCCCCAAGGATGGCCTTGCTCCTCACGTCATCCCCCATTTCCTATAAATGGGAAGTGGCCGGGGAGTAGTGTGTGTGTGTGTGTGTGTGTGTGTGTGTGTGTGTGTGTGGTGTGGGGGAGGGAAGGGAGAGGAGGGGAAAGGGCCATGGTGGTTTTACTACAGCTGACCTCATGGAGAGATGAAGCCCAGAGAAGTTGTCATTTGCCCAGAATGCCACAGCATCCTAGAGAATAGTATGAGTTTTCTCTGAGGCTCTGAAGTCACTGGCCAGGCTTGCTGAGGGATTACTACCTCTGCCTTGTTTCTGGGGCCCAGGGACTGCTTTTTTTTTTTAAGATGGAGTTTCACTCTGTCACCCAGGCTGGAGTGCAATAGTGCAATCTCAGCTCACTGCAACCTCTGCCTCCCAGGTTTAAGTGATTCTCCTGCCTCAGCCTCCTGAGTAGCTGGGATTACAGGTGCCTGCCACTGTGCCCAGCTAATTTTTGTATTTTTAGTAGAGATGGGGGTTTCACCATGTTGGTCAGACTGGTCTCAAACTCCTGACCTCAGGTGATCTGCCCACCTCGGCCTCCCAAAGTGCTGGGATTACAGGCGTGAGCCACCGGCCCGGCCTCGTTACTGTTTTTTCTATGTAACCAGGGGCTGTGGGGGAAATAACTAGCCAGAGGAATTGCTCTGTTTTATCTGAAAAATGGTACCCTTCTCTTGGGTTGACCTAAGGATTCAATGAGTTAATACACGCAAAGTATATAGAAACAGTGCCTGGCGCAATCAGTAATGGTTAACTGTTGTTATTGTAACATGAGGCTCCATCAGCAGAAAGAGGGGGATTTTCAGAGCAGAGAGCCCTACTGTACCCTGTATTGGGTGGGGCCTGGGCAGTGCATCCACCTGGTTTGATTGGGGAGGGGTGATTGAATCACCATGGGATCCAGACTGTGTACTCACTCCCCTGAGCTCTCCTTCCTCATCTCCTTGTCACAAGGCATAAAGCACAAGGTCCCCTGGAAAGAAGTGGCGGAAGGCAGGAGGAAGAGGGGGGCTCTTACTTGTTTGTGGTGGGACAACTCTCTCATGCTCTGAGTGTTCTTTCCCAAGCCTGGAAAATACCACCGTCCACTCTCTCCTGGCTCTGTAATTTTCCAGCTGACCTGAAATTTCCCCTGACTCCTGACCTCTTTCCTGGAGCAGAGGGGACACCAGCTCAGAGACCTTCGACTCCATCCTAGTCTCTCTACTGGCCACAAGAGGGTATGCCAAAGACCTTGGAAAGCCATCGCCAGGAGGGTCCCCAGGTAGAGGTGTGTGTGCACCAGGGAGGCAACGCTGAGACAGTCACTAAACTTGTTTAGTGACTCAGAAGGCAGATTCTTGATTTTTCTCTTCTTCACTCTCTATGGCACCCACTCTCTCTTCCCCACTACCGCTAGGACACCACTGTTTTCCTCTCCCTTTTCTATCTCCCTTTCTTCTCTGCCTCCCTCTGCCTCTCAGCTGGAAGTGCCCCTAGAGATCATTTGGCTAATCCCCTCTTCTTACAGAGGCCGAGAACATGGAAGGGACTTGGCCCATGTCACACAGCTGGTTGACACAGGGCCAGCATTGGAACCCAAGTGCCCCAATACCCAGTCCAGGACTAAGACCAACAAGGTCTTTCCCTTCAAAGGCATCTTCCTCGGATTTTGTAGTATTCAAGTCAGCAATCATCTAAATTGGATTTCTCTCCACCCAATAAAACCCCATGGAGGAAAAAAGACAAAACTGAGCCCCCACCCCCAGGGCCAGCCTGGGACTCCAATTCTCTGCCCTTACCTGCACAGTTCTATTTCTATCAAAGGCATTCTGGAACAGGTTTCTGTTAGGACCTTGCTCAACAGCTGACAAAGGGAACATTTCATTGGCAATTTATCATCCATTCTTCCCCATACACACTCTTAAGGAGAAAAAAAAAATTGGAATTTGGTTTTCAGCTGCTGCAGAAAGAGGGATTGAGTTAGCTCTGTCTGCGTCGGAGAATAGCAAACAGCGGAGGGTAACTCCGGGAGAATGTGACATCTCCTGTAAAGGGATGGTCCTGGACCGGTAGGGTGCAGCTCTGCCTGGAGATCGGGTGGCCAGAATGACACGCCTGGGTAATGGTCGCAGCAGACTGGCTCCGAGGAGCGGAGGGGAGGTGCCCCGCGAAGCCGGGTAGCTTTCACCTCAATGTTTGGTGGCGAGCGACAGAGGGGGCGGTACGCTGCCCTAGGTAATGATAGGGCAGTCTGGCAGCCACGCGGGGGCTGCCCGTCGCGGCGCGGCTACAAAGCCAGCTTGGAGACCTCCCGCTTTCTTCCCCTGGGTACCAGCCCCACCCCTCTAGCCCCCCTGCAGCACCCCCCACCTCCGTCCCGCCTCGCCCCGCCCCCCTCCTGGCAGTCCCAGCGCGCATGCTCTCTCCCCCCGCGGAGTAACCTGGAGATTTAAAAGCCGCCGGCTGGCGCGCGTGGGGGCAAGGAAGCGGGGGGGTGGGTGACCAGCCTGCATGCGCTGGCCGCGGGTGACAGCCGCGCGCCTCGGCCAGGTAGGAGCGCGCCCCCTCCTCTCCCAGGGGTGAGGGTCCCGGCGCGGGAAAGGGAGGAGCAGTGCGCGGCCGAGCTCCGCGGTGTCGCGTGTTTTGCGCCCCGCGGGATGGGGCCGCGCCGTGGCCGTCCGGGGCGCTGCGCGCCGAGCCCCGCGCGAATCCCAGAGGAGGGCGCGTCCCACGCGCTCTGCCGGGGCGGGTGCCGAGCGCCCGGCGCCTGCACGAGTCCCGGCTGAGCGGTGCTTTCTTCCGCGGAGGGCGGGCAGGCAGGAGGTGCGGGGCGGCGGGGTGGGCGGGGAGCGGCCCCTCCCAGGAGCCCCGGGCCGGGCCTGGCCGACGGCTGGCGGACCGGCCGCTCGCCACTGTTGCAGCCTCCCGCGTCAGACTTTTCTTTGAAAAGTTGCGTTTATTTTCTTCCCTTGTCTGGGCTTCACCGGAAAGGGGCAGGATGAGTCACTGCGGCGCGCACGGTCCGGGACCTGGGGGAGCCGGGACGGGGGAAGACGGCCGTGGCTTCGCGAGGTGCTCTGGCCGGGGCTGGGTTTCTCGAGGAAGAGTGAGAGAGTTATTAAGGGAGGGAAAGGGGACTGAGCCTTCTCGGAATTTAGACCTGGGGCGAGGCTCTGGGCGCACAGTTGGGGCTGGACTGTGTGTGCGTGTGTGACTGTGCCCTTTTCAGCTTCAGTTTACCCCTCTGGGGAGGGAGAAAGGCCGCTGTTTTCTCCTCGCCTCCCAGGTCTTAGGTGGGGAAGCAGAGAGTTCTGCAAACGGCAAACAGGTGTGATGTGGTGGTACCTGGGCATCTGGCGCAGCTTCTCAGAGCTCTGGGCCTAGGCACGCCTGCCGGAGAGCCCCAGGGACCCGCAGACTTTCTCCCGAATTCGGGTCAGGCCTTCCTGTAGTCGCCCGCTCCCCGCAGGCACTGCGGTCCTGTCAGTTGCTCTTGCCCTTGACCTCTGAATCAGCCGCCATGCTCCTGACAGATACTCTTGACCTGCTTAGCTTTTTCCCACCCCAGGGCATGTTCCTCGACCTCCTCTTTTTCCTAGGCGCCAGAGTTGGGGGTAGGGAGAGGTTTGGCATGGTAGATACCTGGTGAGGACTCGCCCTTCAGCTGTTACACAGACCCGATCCCAGTGGAGCAGGGACTAAGAATAGCCCAGCTGCTGTCTTGCTGCCCTGGAGTCTGCAGCCGGGCATTGCCAATTGACCAGGGCCGAGAGTGACCCTTGCTGGGCTCCTGGAACCTTTGCTTAGGGGTGGGGGTGAGGTCCTAGGGGCTTCGGGCTACCTTTCCTGATCCACTTAGCAGATCTCCTTTCAGGCCAGAGACAGCCTTGGTGTGGACTCACCTGCCCGAGGCCTGGGGAACAGCCTGGCCTATGGGGTGAGAGTGGGAGTGGCAGGTCCCTGGGGCTCTGCAGCAGGAGTGCCTAGGCCCAGAGCTCTGAGAAGCTGCGCCAGATGCCCAGGTACCACCACATCACACCTGTTTGCCATTTGCAGAAGTCTCTCCTTCCCCACCTAAGACCTGGGAGGTGAGGGTCTCCTCCTCCTTCAAGGTTATTCAGGGAGCCAGGAGAGCCTGGGAGGTCCAGGCTAGACGGGAAGCCTGAGGAAGCCCATACAGCAGCATATTCTAGGGGACAAGTGGGACGTCATTTGAGGTCGCAGGCCCTTCTGTTGGATCAGTCCCATTCCCTCATTCCACCCTTATCTCCTCCCACCAGGCCTGTCGTGGAGCCAGGACTCTGTTGTTCTGAAAGTGTTCAGAAAATGAAGCTTGAGTCAGCAGGATGAGTTTGAAGATAAAAATACAGCTGTGGATGAATGTACAGCTGTGGACAGACAGGCCCCAATTTAGTGGGTGTGTGTTACGGGGAGTTTTCCCATGTATTCATGGAGTGTGTGGTGAACTTCCCTGTCCCTCCTGGCTCTCTAAATAACCTTGAAGGAGGAGAAGTAGACAACAATCCCTGATGGTCTCCTGACCCCCTTCCAGGTCGCTGCGTGGTGGAGGGATAGTGGAGGCCTCTCTCCAGCTCCCCCCTTACCCAAACTGGAGCTCTCAGCCCCAGCAGGGCTGGTTGGAAGACTCAAAGTTAACTTTAAGTACTGTAATCTGGACATCACACCCTGATAACTCAACATAATAGATAAACACCCAGATTCTCAGAAAGACAGTTTCTTGTCTTTTTTTTTTTTGAGATGGAGTTTCACTCTTGTTGCCCAGGCTGTAGTGCAATGGCACGATCTTAGCTCAATGCAACCTCTACCTCCCAGGTTCAAGCGATTCTCCTGTCTCAGCCTCCCAACTAGCTGGGATTACAGGCACCCACCACCATGCCTGGCTAAAGTTTTGTATTTTTAGTAAATATGGTGTTTTGCCATATTGGGTAGGCTGGTCTTGAACTCATGACCTCAGGTGATCTTTCTGCCTCGGCTTCCCAAAATGTTGGGATTACAGGCATGAGCCACCAGATCCAGCCAGAAAGACAGTTTCTATATTGGCTGCTTCACTTGCTTCACTAGCTGAGCTCCACTAGCTTGGCAAGTTACTTAACCTCGTCCAAGCCTCAGTATCCCTGGCTGAAAAATGGGGATGATAATACCTACTATATACCTTTGTTAAGTAGATTATGATAGATATAAAATTTATAAACATATAATTACATTATATATAAAGTCTAAAAATTATAGCTTTATTAAATATTGTATATAGAGTACTAAACTGTGTGTCTGACACATAATAAGTGCTCAATAAATGTTAGTACCAACTATATATTATATTGATCATTTGTGAGTGAATGGACAGCAGTGCCTAGCCTGGGACCCTCTTCTTGGGTGTTGCTCTTAAAAAACAGAAAATAAAAACCTGCTCTAGACCTTATTTCTTTGGTAGCAAGGTCTTCTGGACTTTGGGGAGTTCGTATGAATAGTTAAGAGATTGGGCTTTGGCAAAATGATTTGAATCTGATTTCCTCTTGCGCAAGTTATTTAAGCTGTTTCAACTTCCTCCTCTGTAAAATGAGGATAATAGTACCTATCTCGGAGTATTGCCAGGATTAAATAAGCTGATGTAGGTAAAGCTCTGAGCACAGCAGCTGCTTGTAAAAAGAACTTGATAAATGTCAGCTGCTGTTATTTGGTGACAATAGAGCCAATCATTGTGACTTACACTTAGAAACCAGAGTTTCTTAGCAAGGGAATTAGATCATAGATAACTATGTGTAAGCTACGAAGGACACATCTGCAGTTGAACTTGTGGTCCTGTGCAAAGATCACACCAGGATCGGATGACCATGTCTCTCCTCTACTCTGCTACTGTGTGACTTGTATTTAATTGGTGCAGAAACCCCTGCCCAGCTTACCTTCCCAGAGTGTACCCCTCAGGCTGAAAAAGGCTACCATGAATATGAATTCAGAGAAAATTCTGAGAACTTAAGAGCCTTCTATGCAAAAAGTTATTTGTTGTTATTTTTAGGAAAACTATATAGGGAAGGTACCCTGAAGCTGGGATTCTGCTCTGTCCTCCCTCCCCAACCCTTAGGGTGTTTTGCAGTATTCTTTGGTGTCTGGAAAAAAAAAAACCCAGCCTAGCTTCCTTTGAACAGTTAGTGGCCCTGTTTGCTGGGCAGCAGGGGTGGAGACTGGACCAGTTGGTACCAGGCCCAGTGTCTTGAACACTGATGCCACTCGACTCCCAGCAATAGAGCTGGAGTGTTGAGCTTTGTCCAGTGTATTAAGTGTCCCTGCTTGGGCTGGGGAGGGGGGCAGCTGGTGACAGAGCCATCACGGGATGGTCCCGATAGCTGGCTAGAATATCCTGTTTAATCCCTTTTTTTACTACATGGCCTGTGTTTTCTCCTCCACGGGAAGAAATCCACAGTATTGCCACTGTCCCTGATTGACTTATGGACTCTCTTGCTTCTGATGGGCCTGTTCCCCTATTGGCCTTGACTTCATTGCCTGTAAAATGGAGATAAGATTCACCTTGCATGGTTATGGTGAGGATTAAACGTGATGTGCATATTCAGCCAAGTGCCTGCATATGCCAGGTGTTCCCTAATGTTTGTTCCTTTCCCCTTCTTTGTTACTTCTAGAGATCACTGTCTAGGGAGCTGGGACCAGCCAACAAGAAGGGGTTTGGAGGCCACCTCCTGGTGCTGTAGTCCACGGTCCCCCAGTCACCACATCCAGGATAGACAGGATGCCCAGTCAGAGAGGATACCCTTAGGAGCAGCCAGCCCACAACAGCAGTTCCTGTCTTTCCTCTGTGGTCGCTGTGTGCCCCACTGCCCCCGGCCTCGCTAATCTCAAGTGTACTTTGAGTTGGCAAATAGTGTTCAAGCTAAGAGTGCCTGGCCCATCTCTAGGGATGTGGCAATTTAGATTCCCACTCCTGGTTCCTGTCCCTAGAGAGCAGAGCACCCATATAGCTTGAGCATGGCCCTGCCTGGATCCCAGGTGTACTGGTGAAATCACATCCGCCAGGAATCCTGATTCAGCTTTATCCATAGGCCTTCTGCTGGGCACCTACTCTTCTCAGGGCCTGTGCTCCCCGCTTTCCAGGAGCTGAAGCACTTGTGAGGAGGATGACAGTAGGGAAAGGCTGCAAATCTGAGGCTCTGAGGACTGTGGGCAGCCTCCAACCCTGGGGGCTGCCTGGTTAGAGCAGAGGGGATACTTGACAGCTCAGTTTCCAGGGGGGTGTAGAGGAACTGTGGAGGAGGTGTGAGATTTGAGCTGGGCAGGGCTCAGGTGGAGGGAGAGGCAGTCCAGGAAGGGGAAGTTGGAAGCAAAAACAAGCCCAGTGCTGGTGAATTCCCTTATTTGGGGTCCCACGGAGGTGTGCTGAATCATCTAGGGACACGGAGATAGCCAGTCCGGATCTGAGATCAAAAACAAGTCTCATGATTTTGAGTCTGGTATTCTTTCCAGCATACCTCACTGGGGACAGGTCAAAAGGAGGGGTGGGAGTGATGAGAAGTCCCAGGCTCCAAGGGCCTTACTTTACAGATATATACCTTTTTCTGCTGTTGGGGTTCAGAAAATGATACCCTAAAGTGAGGGCCTCAGGCAAAGTTTCTGTCTCACCTCCTGTCCCTCATCCCTCATTCTTTCCCGAGGCAGGCCAAAGCGAATCCCCCTTTTCAAAGGCAGGTCATAGAAACTAGAACCCTTCTCCCCAAAGCCAGCCATATAATCTAAAAATATTACTCCTTGTCCTGCCTTTCTGTGTAAGAACTGGTCATAAAGAAATTATCTGACCTGTCTTGTGTGGTAGTAGGTCATAAGGCCCTCATTGCAGAGGGGTCCTACCCCATTCCTAGAGGAAGAAATCCTGCCACAGAGAGGCTGAGAAGAATCTGGACAGGCCTTGCTGGGTTCACCACTCAGTCTGTTAGCTCATACCCTTGTTGTCTGATCACATTTCTGCATCCTGTTTGTGCTTTCTCAAACCTAAGCATAAAAATGGATACTTAGGCTGGGCGCAGTGGCTCATGCCTGTAATCCCAGCACTTTGGGAGGCTGAGGCGGGTGGATCACCTGAGGTCAGGTGTTCAAGACCAGCCTGGCCAACATGGTGAAACCCTGTCTCTACTAAAAATATAAAAATTAGTCGGGTGTGGTGACACACGCCTATAGTCCTAGCTTCTCAGGAGGCTGAGGCAGGACAATCACTTAAATCCGGGAGGTGGAGGTTGCAGTGAGCTGAGATTACGCCACTGCACTCCAGTCTGGGCAACAGAACAAGATCTAGTCTCAAAAAAAAAATGATACTTTATCTTTTGGGTTTTCATTTCTAAAGGCTCTTGTATCATATAAAACTGTGATCAAATAAATTTTTATGTTTTTCTTTCTCTTTTTTTGGAGACATTGTCGATTTTGAGATGGCATCTTGCTCTGTCGCCCAGGCTGGAGTGCAGTGGTGCAATCTCGGCTCACTGCGACCTCTGCCTCCTAGGTTCAAGTGATTCTCATGCCTCAGCCTCCTGAATAGCTGGGATTACAGACACGTGCCACCACGCCCAGCTAATTTTTTGTGTTTTTACTAGAGACAGGTTTCACCATACTGGCCAGGCTGGTCTCGAACTCCTGACCTCAAGTGATCCACCCGCCTTGTCCTCCCAAAGTGCTGGTATTACAGGCATGAGCCACTGTGCCCAGCCTCTTATACTTTTGTTATAGAGGTGTCAATTCTGAACCTTATGATGGGGAGGAAAAGGGATTCTTCCTACCCATGCTCCTACGTTGTGTAGTACCTACCTGCTTATCCTTCAAGGCTAAGCAACATGGCCATTCCCTCTAGGAAGCCCTGGAAGAGCTGCATGTGCCCCCACCTTCAGTCCCCCCCCCCCCACCGTGGATTTATGTCTTCACACTTGTGCTACCTTGTTGCACACTGATTGCATTTTATTGCATTTTATCCCTTTTGCCACAGGGAGCTGCGATCAGTTGTTGCCGTGTCCCCAGCACCTTCACAGCGGGTTTACGCACAATTGAGGCTCTGTGGTGTTGGGTGGGTGGATGGATTTCAGTGCTGTTTGACGTTCCCTTAGGGGAGGTTAGATTGTGTGCACTGAGGTATACTTCCAAGTGTCAGCAAGCTTGGGATCCTTAATTGTGAAAATGAGTTTCTTTGGGGTCCCACTCTTTCCTTGCTCACCACGGAGGAAGTGTTTTTGAGAACACACTTGCAGAGAACCGAGTCTGACTTGGAGCCCTCTGATTATAAATGCGACCAGTCACAGCCTCTAGGACTCAGGTCTAATAAAGGCTTACTGGCCACTGTATTTGAAACCCTCGAGGAGGGACATGGCAGGGCTGGAACCAGCACCATGGTCTGACTTTAGGTCCGGGGCGCTGCTCATCTGTAGGTCTGCCCAGATCCTCAGTCTCCTGGCCTCTTTCCTGTACACCTCACCTCCTAAGGGAGGCCAGGCTAAAGGGAAGACCACGACTGGCTATACGTGGATGGGGAGAGCTGTCTGTCTGGCTGACTGGCAGGGTTCAAGTTTAGCAGGAGGAAGGCCACTGAGGCTTCTCTTTACAGGGGCTGTAGGAAAAGGCAGGATGGGGGGAGGGACTTCCGAGCGGCCTGGACACTGTGCCAAGCTCCCTCTTCCCCTCCCATGTTCTTCCCCTACTTTTGGACCAAGGAATTTCTTCGTACTGCCCCACCTTGTAGGGAAGCATTTATTGTGGCCCAAGGAGAGAATTCAGTTACTAATTTCTGCCAGGAACAGAGTCCAACTCTGGGAAGGACTAGGGAAGAGGGCAGTTCTGCCCCCAGATGTCCTGGTTACTTGGCTCAGTTTCAGGTGACCGCTGACCCTTGGCCCTCTGTTGGTACTTGAGAGTGGGCAGACAAGGATGGGGTAAGTGCAGGTGGGCGCACTTCTCAACCTGCTTCCCCTTGACTCATTTGTGGGAGGCCATGAAAGTCCAAATACAAAGTACGGATTTTGTATTCCTGTTGTGAACATAAATGCCTTCCTCAGTGCCATGTAGCCTCGTCAGTGAGCCTTTGGGGGTACCTGCCTGTGAAAAAGCACCTACGGGGGTAGGGGATGCATGTGAGATCTCCGGGACGCGTGTGAGATCTCCGGGACGCGTGTGAGATCGCCGGGATGCGTGTGAGATCGCCGGGACGCGTGTGAGATCGCCGGGACGCGTGTGAGATCTCCGGGACGCGTGTGAGATCTCTGGGATGCGTGTGAGATCGCCAGGACGTATGTGAGATCGCCTGGCTGCACAGATGGAAAGAACCCTTGGCCTTATCCGGATGAGCTCTCATTTTACAGGTGCAGAAACTGAGTCCCAGAGAGGCGAGATGGCTTGTCTAGACTACACAGCTATAAAAACAAGTTGTTGAAACAGGACTGCTCTCTCCTGGCTCCCACTTCAGAGCACCTTTCGGCATTTTCCAATGGTTTGAATTGTCTGCTCAACCACTGTTTATTTGTGCAGCCTTGGCATGTTATGTTCTGAGCTGCTCATCCTTGAATATGAATATTAAATACTTCCCTTGGATTTGGAGTGTATGAATTGTATGAGTTATTAGAGAGAAGGTACAGTCTATCAAGTACCTAGCGCATGCCAGACGCCTCTGAGGCAGTTAGTAGGGATCGGCCGCCGTGTTCAATTTCCCTGTGGGTGGAAATCACGCTGTCTCTTAACTATGGGATCTTTGTCCCACCTTCCACCTCCCGGCTCAGCCTTCCTCCAGCAGGCAGGTCTGTTGCAGTGACCTCTCCTCACCTGTTGGGGCCAGCACCTGGGGAGGCAGTTACATTCTTGGCATTCCTCTTGCTGCTAGGGGCTGAAAGAGGCGCTAGTGCGGTGGGGGAGGCACATGGATGAGAGGAGAATAAGAAAACGGAGAAGAAAGTGTAATTGGTCTCCCCTAACCAGGGCTGCTCCTGTTTGGGAATGAGAAAGCCCTACCTCCCTGAGGAGGTGACCGAAGAAGTGGCCACCAAGATCTTTCATATCCTGTGTCTCAAGCACGTGCTACATCTACGAAGTTGGTGTTTTTTGTTTGTTTGTTTTGAGATGGAGTCTTGGTCTGTTGACAAGGCTGGAGTGCAGTGGCACAATCTCGGCTCACCGCAGCCTCCGCCTCCCGGGTTCAAGCAGTTCTCCTGTCTCAGCAGTTCTCACCTGTAATCCCAGCTACTCAGGAGGCTGAGACAGCAGTTCTGTCTCAGCCTCCTGAGTAGCTGGGATTACAGGTGCCTGCCACCATGCCCAGCTAATTTTTGTATTTTTAGTAGAGATGGGGTTTCACCATGTTGGCCAGGATGGTATCGATCCCTTGACCTTGTGATCCACCTGCCTTGGCCTCTGAAAGTGCTGGGATTACAGGCGTGAGCCACCTCACCTGGCAAAGTTGGTGATATTAATCTACGTTTCCGTGCCTGTAAAATGGGTATACTAATTGTACCCACCTCATCGCATCATTGGAAGACTAAGACTCATGGCAGAGTGCCTGGCATGTATTATAACCTCAGCGTTGGCTGCTGTTGTGCATTTTGTTTCCTGTCTTCTGTTTTGTGTTTTTTTGTTTGTTTTTGAGGCAGAGTCACCCCGTTGCCCAGGCTGGAGTGCAGTGGCACGATCTCTGTTCACTGCAACCTCGGCCTCCTGGTTTCAGGCGATTCTCATGCCTCATCCTCCCGAGTAGCAGCTGGGATTACAGGCTTGCACCACTATGCCTGGGCCTGGCTAATTTTTGTATTTTTAGTAGAGATGGCGGTTTCACCATTTTGGTGAAAAACTTTTTGACCTCAGGCGATTCGCCCTCCTCAGCCTCCCAAAGTGCTGGGATTACAGGCGTGAGCCACCACACCCGGCCTGCTATCGTTCATTGTCGATGAGGAAACTGAGTCTTGGGGAGGTCAAGTTACAGGCTCATGCAGTTATAATACATGGTGGAGCTGGCGTGCAAAGCCAGGTCAGGCAGACTCCCAAACCCAGGTGACCCTGCAGAGTCTGCCAGGGTTTGGGGACGGCAGGACTCAGAAGGTTGTGGTGCCTTGGGTGGAAGAGAGCTCCAGGTTGAAGAGCACTGCTGGTCCCTTGGAGGGCATGCCCAGTGTGACCTTGGGTTGCGGCTTTTCTCAGTGTGGTTGGGAGGCCCAGGTGCCTGGAGTCAGAATGTGTGCCTGTATTGACTGTCACCATGGGATTGCCAGGTGACCCCTGGGAGGGTCCCCATGCTTCAGCCCCAGCTTAGGCTGTCCAGGACTGATTGGCCAAGGTGAGGGTCAGGCCAGCCCCAGAATCCCTGTCACTGGGTAGGAGAGGGGAGGGGAGTGCAGTACTGGTTCCAGGGACTGCCCCTCTGTCCCGTCCCCTCTGTCCCGTCCCCTCTGTCCCTTCCCCTCCCCTTCCCCCAATCTCCTCTGGCATTTGTTTCCTTTCCAAAGCTGGACTGGGGCTCTCAGACAGGGCAACAAAAGCCACTCTCCACCACGCCACTGCCACCTGTTGGGTTTTCACACATTGAGGGTGGGGGGAGGAGGGAGCCGTTGCCCTTTTCCCAGTGTCTGTGGTGTGCCCCCTCTGCCCCCCTAGGGCCTGGGATTCTCTTTGCTGCCCGAAGTGACGGGCTCAGGAGCCGGAGGGGGTGGGGGCCAGCAGCAGCTGGAAGGGGAATTGAGTGGGAAGGGGCCTGCGCTGGCAGCCCAAGGGAGTTTGATGGATTACTCTGCAGGCCGAGGGGTTTCTCCCTAATCCCCCTTTGTGTCCCGGCCTGCAGCCCCCTCACCCTCTCTGACAAGCTGCTAAGCAGAAGGCTTCCAGTCCCGCTGAAGAAAAGGCAGCTCAGCAGGGCGAACTCTAAATCCCTGGCCTCCGGGCCCTGGGGGAGGCAGGCGCCAGGGAGCAAGTCCGGGGTGCGGCTGGGGTCCCCCTTCCCACTGCCGGCCATTATTCTTTCTTAGGAGTCCCTGAGGTTGGGAGGTTTCATTCTGAGTGGGGTCCTCAGGTGCCCCTGGGGGCCCTGCGAAATTGTGGGCCTCCGCTCTTTCTGAAAATCACTGTTTTTTTTCTAGGGCAGGGTTGGGGAAAGCAGAGATCCTCACTGCTTTGGAAATATTTGGTCCCAGAGAATCAAAGACTGAGTGGGTTGGGGGTCACCAAACATGGCTGTCTAACGCCATGTACCTCCTGCCATCTCCCCAGCAGCCCAGGCACACAGCACCCCTCACAAACGGGATCTGTTGTGATAGGGAGCTCATTGCCTCACTAGAATGCCCGCTTCCAGGTCTCCTGGCTGGGGTGCCCCCAAGGCTCCTATGGAGCTGCTGTGAGGGTGTGGCTCATGTGGGGAGCGCGGTGTGCCAGGTTTCATTAGGTAAGGTGACAGCCTTGGTCCCCTCAGACTGGGGCTAGTAGGGGGTAGGTAATGGGGATGTTTCCTCGGACTGGGGCTAGTGGGGGGTGGGTACTGGGGACGTGGCCTGGGGAACCCTCAGACCTGAGAGGTCCACTCCCTGCCCCCAAGCTAGAGGACCCTGGAGAGCTCAGTTTGGAGCAAGGCCCTGGGGTCGCCCCCTTCCCGGCCATCACACTGATCTGGGGCAGGGCAGCCTTGGTGGGGTGTGTGTCCGGGAGGTTGGCCCAGGGTGACCCCACCCGCTTGCCTCAGCTGAGTCATTACTCCTCGTGCCTCGCCAGCCCCCAGTTTCCCCTTCTGCAGGGAGGGCTGCAGGGTGGCTGTGAAGGGGAGCGGAGCTGCTTCTGAGGAGCCTGGGAGAAAGCAGTGGGTCTTTGTGAGTGTGCAGGGAAGACGCAGGGTCGCCCAGCCTGCGGGGTCAGGGTGGGGGCGGCCGTTTGATGTGCCTGGGTGGGGTTTGATGCTGGCCTGCATAAAGAAGCCTTAGAATTGCTGCCTGACACAGGCCTGGGGCGGGGGCTACCCCAGCCTGGGCTTCCACTGGCCTCTGTCTGTCTGCGGAGGGAATCTGCTCCCCCAGCTCTGCTCCCCCAGCTCCACCTCAGCCGTGCGGGGTGGCAGGAGCCCCTTTGAAAGCCCTCAAAGGCCCCTTTATACATCCCCCTCTGACCCTCCCTTCCCTGAGGGAGCTACCAGGGAGCGGGCTCGGGTCGGCTTTCCCCCTCCTCTGCCACCCTGTCTTCTGTATTTTGGACAAAGTTCAGGCCACGTTTGTTCCTGTTGCTCAGTTTCATTTCCCCCAAACTCCCTGCTCAGGGTCTGGTCTGAATGGGGGCTTTCCAATCCAGGAGGGTTTATCTGAGCCACTCACCATCTTTGAGCCCGTAGGAGTTGCTCCCTCTGGAGTTGGGCCTGGAAAGTCCTTGGTGTGTGGGGAGCACGTGGGAGGAGGAGGACCTAAGCCCTCACCTTTGCTTCTACTGTCTCCCCTTGCTTTCAACCACTCATTAATTAGGTAAACATTTCCCTGTTCCTCTTCTTGCTAGGGCCCTGGGGGTGCCACATATTGGGATGCATAGGGGCATGTATCTCCCAGTACTTGGAGTGGGGCAGTGAGGATCCAGGTTCACTGACCTTGCTCAGGGCCCTTGGCCTGTCTGGGTTTTGATTCTGTTCCCCCAAGGATGAGGAAGGGTGGCCTGGGCAGAGCTCCACAAAGGTTCCCAGAGGCTTTGGGCATTCTCCAGCTTTCCTGCTGTCTTGCCATTGCTGGGTCCGGAGAGGAGGGGAGATAGTTGGAACTTGAGAGGGACTTGTCCTAGAAGGCTGCCTCCTGTTCCTTTGCCTTTCTGAGAGGTCAGCCCTCCACTTCCCTCCTCTTCCTGCCCACTCCTTGCCAGGTGAATGCTGTGAGGCTGGCTCTTCTGGTTGATCTTGTCTTTGCCAGGCAAAGTGTTCCAGGAGTAGTGGGGCAAGAGGATTTTCATCAGAAGCATCTCCAGGACTGGAGGGTGTAGGGGAGAATTGGACCCTGTCCTCAGGAGGACGCGGGAGTTCCCCAGACTTGGAGCAGGAGGACTTGGGGCAGGAGGACTTGGGGCAGGAGGCAGGGTTCCAACACTGATCTGTCACTTGCATGCTTTGGCAAGAAGCTTGCCCTGGGGCTGCTGATGGGAGTGGTGGCCGGGAAAGTGGTACTGAAAGACTTCTTGTTCTCTGACCTCCCTGAGCCTGAGAACTGAGAGAGCCTGGGCTCCTCTGTTTGTGCTCCAGGGAAGAAGGCCCTGGAGGGCATGGCAGGCAGCTGGATTTAGTGCTCAAGAGTCCTCTATGGTGTCCTTAACCGGAGGACCCTGGAGTGGGGATGAAGTAATAGGGACTGGGGCACGGGAACAGATGCAAGCATAAGAAAAGGGGGCTTTGGAGGTAGCGTGCGCTTATGGGGTTGGAACTCCTCAGGCAATTCTGGGCTGGGCAGAGTCAAGTCTGGAGGTGGCAAGAGTACTCTGGACCACCTGGGCAGAGTAGAAGTCAAAAGAGGGAGGACAGGCCCTGCAACCAAAGAATACGGGGGTGCTTGGAACTGCTGCCTTCCTAGTCAACTCCTTTCCCCACCTGGCCCAAGCCCTAGTTACCAGGTAAAGAATCTCTAGGTAGGGGTGGGGGGCATTGGAGAAAGGCACCCCAGGAATGGGAAGGCTACTGATGAACTTCCTGGGCTGCAGGAGGATGGGGGTACTCTTCTCCTTACCCCTTTGTGTCTTTTTTCCCACGTGGGCTAAGAAGGATCCTGCTCATTCCTGGGGGGCCTGGGAACTGGATTAAGGGAGGGGCAAGGCAGATGAGGTGATTAATGGTTGCTGGAGAGCTGTGGTTTAATTTTGTTTTTTTTTTTTATTTTTTTAGACAGCAGGTCTCATTCTGTTCCCCAGGCTGGAGAACAGTTGCATGATCATAGTTCATATGCAGCCTGGAACGCCTGTGCTCAGGAGAGCCTCCCACCTCAGCCTCCTGAGGAGCTGGGATTATAGGTGCATGTCACCATGCCCAGCTACTTTTATTTTTTATTTTATTTATTTTTTGAGTTGGAATCTTGCTCTGTCGCCCAGGCTGGAGTGGAATGGCGTGATGTCGGCTCACTGCAGCTTCCACCTCCCAGGTTCAAACAGTTCTCCTGCGTCAGCCTCCCCAGTATCTGGGATTACAGGCACACAGTACCATGTCCAGCTAATTTTTGTATTTTTGGTAGAGATAGGGTTTCACCATGTTGACTAGGCTGGTCTCAAACCTCCTGACCTCAGGTAATCTGCCCACCTCAGCCTCTCAAAATGCCGGGATTACAAGCAGGAGCCACCTTACCTGGCCTATTTATTTTTATTTTTGTAGAAAGAAGGCCTTGCTATGTTGCCCAGGCTGTTCTTAAGCTCCTGGCCTCAAGCCATCCTCCCACTCCAGCCTCCCAAAGTGCTGGGATTACCAATGTGAGCCACTGTGCCTGGCCTGAAATTTATTTTAAAAAATAGGGAGCAGCTGGGACTTGGAGAATGGGTGCAGGTTATGGGCGAGGCTGGGTCTAACAAAGTCTCTGTTTGCTCAAGGAGGACCTGGTCTCCTGAAAGCCCGGAGCAGGCTAGCATTCATGGCCCTCCCAGAACAAGGGTGGGGAGTGGAAGGGGCTGGAATCCCTGGGCCGCAGAACACCTCCCTTTAGGCTGGGCGGCGCTGCCTCTTGGTCTCTGTGCTGTCTCCTGCTTTCCTTCTTGGGGGCACGGTGGAAATGCAGCAACGAGGGGCTCAAGTTGAACCTACGACAGCTCAGCTAAGACTGGCGGCTGGCCTTCCACCTTCCTTTTGGAGATAGTACGGGGCAGTATTTTACAGGCCTCATCATGCCACCTCTATAGGAGGCCCTGTGCCCCATCCCAAAGCGGGAATCTGAGCAGGATTTAGGGAGGAGGCTTCTGGTTGCCTAGCCTTATCTCAATTCCCTTCCCTCATGATCTACCAGCTGCAAAGCCCCTGAAAGTGGTAATAGAGTGAACAGACCTTACCCAGGACTAATAGCCATCTGATTTTTTTTTTTTTTTGAGACGGAGTTTCGCTCTTGTTACCCAGGCTGGAGTGCAATGGCGCGATCTCGGCTCACCGCAACCTCTGCCTCCTGGGTTCAGGCAATTCTCCTGCCTCAGCCTCCTGAGTAGCTGGGATTACAGGCACGTACCACCATGCCCAGCTAATTTTTTGTATTTTTAGTAGAGACGGGGTTTCACCATGTTGACCAGGATGGTCTCGATCTCTTGACCTCGTGATCCACCTGCCTCGGCCTCCCAAAGTGCTGGGATTACAGGGTTGAGCCACCGCGCCCAGCTGATTTTTTTTTTTTTAGACAGTGTCCCCCTTTGTCAGCCAGACCTGGAGGACAGTGGTAACGATCACTGTTTACTGTAGCCTCGACTTCCCAGACTCAAGCAATCCTCCCACCTGAGCCTCTTGGGTAGCTGAGACCACAGGTGTGTACTACCATGCCTGGCTGATTTTAATTTTTCTGTAGAGATGGGGTTTCGCTGTGTTGCCCAGGCTGGTCTCAAACTCGTGGGCTCAAGCGATCCTCTTGCCTTGGCCTCTCGAAGCCCTGGGGTTACAGGTGTGAGCCACCACACCCGGCCCTGTCTGATTTCTCTGTGGCACAGCTCAGAGCACCACAACATGCTTTGTAACATGCAAGGCCCCATGGGGCTTAGTATATGTGAAAAGAGAAGTTGAAGCACCTTTTATTATGAGGTGCTGAGGTTGGAGGAGGGCATGAGTGGGGGCTGTGGGTGGTTTCTGGTGGAGGAGACGAGCCAGGCCCTCACCCGCTGTGGTCCTTGCACCAGAGTAGCTGCCCTTCAGTAGCATTTACGGGACTGAATTGGGGAGGAGAAGGAAGGTGCTCCAGCCATGAGTACCAGGAAGCTCTGTCCCCTTCCTCTGTTTTGGGATGGATAACCGATAAGGAGCCTCCTGCCTTTCCTCACCAAGGCTCACCCTCTGTAGTACCTACTCTTGATGCCTGACCTGATTCCCTCTTTTGTAGTCACTTCTTTTTTTTTTTTTTTTTTTCTGAGATGGAGTCTTGCTCTGTTGACAAGGTTGGAGTGTAGTGGCACGATCTCGGCTTACTACAACCTCCGCCTCCCAGGTTGAAACAGCTCTCCTGTCTCAACCTCCCGAGTAGCTGGGATTTTAGGTGCCTGCCACCATGCCCGGCTAATTTTTGTATTTTTAGTAGAGATGGGGTTTCACCATGTTGGCCAGGCTGGTCCTGACCTCAGGTGATCTGCCCACCTCCGCCTCTCAGAGTGCTGGGATTACAGGCATGCACCACCCATCCCAGCTTTTCATAGTCACTTCTAAGCCGAGGAGACTGCACTGGGTGTACTGTCAGGAAGCAAGACTTGGAGGCCGCTTGCCTGGTGGGGCAAGTATAGGATGGTTCTCTCTGCACAGGAGGCAGAGCTACTAGGAAAGGGTGTGAGGCTTCTCTGCTGAAAATTTAAGGAGGATAGAAAAATTCCTTTCTCTGCCATTTAAGGAGCTCAGAAAGGCTGCCCTGGAAGTGGCTGGGCATGCTGCCAGCTCGGGGAGGTCACTGGTATCATTACAGGTGTTGCCAGGTGGTATGGCTTCATGCCCCTGTGAGCTAGAACCTGGGGACGGCTCCACTCTCCCATGACAGCTGGACAGCCATGTGTGGGCTTGTTTCTTCCCCATGAACGCTGAACTCAGGGAGAATCTCAAGGGAGAGATGTTCAGGCCTGGGCTCATCCCAGGGAGCCTTCTCTAAAACTCGACCCAGCGCCACACAGCCTCTGCTCCCATTTCCCTTCATTCTGGTCTTTGCGGGTAGGTGTCGTGGTGCAGTCTGGCTCCTGGCCAGGCGGTGCGGAATAGGATATGTTACTCTTAACGAGAGGGAGTTGAACAGCCCAGGTTTGGGGAGTAGAAAGAGAAAAGCAAACATCCAGGCCTGGCACGGGGTCTCCAGGGGCACCTTGATAGCTGGGCCTGCGCAACTAAAAATTCAGTTGGTTTGATTTCTGCCGTCCTCCAAACCTAGCAGGCAAAGCCAATTGTAGATTTTTCAAAAACAGAGAATAACCAACACCTGTTTGGCTCTGCAGTGTGCTGAGGCCTAAAAAATCATATTTGCCTTATTAATTATGTCAGCCTTAGACTAATATTAACATGCATTTCCTGGCTAGGCAGCAGGGGGTGGCACCTCGGTGGAGGGCCAATCGCCAGCCTGTGAATGATCGGGATCCAGACAATTTAGAGCAAATCCTGGAGACCTGGCTCCCAGGACTTAACACTGATGTGCTTGTGATTGCCCCGCCCTTCTAGGATCTGAGTGATGAGATGTGTCCCCGCTGAGGTGCCCCACAGCAGCAGGTGTCGAGCATGGGCTGAGAAGCTGGACTGGCACCAAAGGGCTGGCGGAAATGGGCATCTGGCTGACTCCTAGGCAGTTGGCGGCAGCAAGAAGGAGAGGCCGCGGCTTCTGGAGCAGAGCTGAGACGAAGCAGTTCTGGAGGGCTTGAACGGCCCCTTGAGCCCTACCCGCCTGGCCCACCATGGTCCAGAGACTGTGGGTGAGCCGCCTGTTGCGGCACCGGAAAGCCCAGCTCCTGCTGGTCAACCTGCTAACCTTTGGCCTGGAGGTGTGTTTGGCCGCAGGCATCACCTATGTGCCGCCTCTGCTGCTGGAAGTGGGCGTGGAGGAGAAGTTCATGACCATGGTGCTGGGTGAGTCACTATGGCCCTCCTTCCTTCCTGCTCCAGATGTGTGCCACCTGGGATGCAGGACAGGAGTGCCTCTCCCCTGGGAGCTGCTTGGAGGGAGAGGTGGTCTGCTGGGTAGGCAGTGCTGGGCAGGAGAATTACCCTGGGCTGAGGGGGCACACCAAGAGAAAAAGAATACCAAGGACATACCCCAGTCGCCTGTGGCTCCCTGGTCCTCAGTGGCTGGCTCATAGGAGACACTGGAAAAATGCTCCTCACCTTTGGCTAGCCCTTTTATGATCTATTACCTCATGTAATGCTTACAGCCACCATTTGAGGTAGTCCATTTGACAGAGAGGGAAGCAGAGGCTTTTAAGAGGTTGGGTAAGCCTTAGCCAAGGCCGAATAGCAGCTGAACAGTAGAGCTGGTACTCCATCAAGGTCTCCCAGCCAGGGCTTGCTCTTACCCCTAGGACAAGGGGTGGGCTCCTGACTCTGCAGATAAATTCTACAAAAGCTACAGAAGGCAAGTAGCCACCATTGTGTGACAATCCCTCACCCCCAGGGAGAGGGGTCCCTGTGAGGACCACAGGCTCTGGAGTCACACTGCCTGTTGAAACGCTGTCTCTTACCCTCCCTAGTTCTGTGCCTTTGTGTAAGTATCACTTCTTAGTTGCCCCATGCTTCAGTCTGTCCATCTGAAAATGGCGACATCTGGCCAGGTGCAGTGGCTCACGCCTGTAATCACAGCACTTTGGGAGGCCTAGGCGGGCGGATCGCCTGAGGTCGGGAGTTCGAGACCAGCCTGACCAACATGGAGAAACCCTGTCTCTACTAAAAATACGAAATTAGCCAGACATAGTGGCAGACATCTGTAGTCCCAGCTACTCAGGAGGCTGAGGCAGGAGAATCGCTTTAACCCGGAGGCGGAGGTTGCAGTGAGCCAAGATCTCACTATTGCACTCCAGCCTGGGCAACAAGAGTGAAACTCTGCCTCAAAAAAAAAAAAAAAAAAAAAAAAAAAAAAAAAAAAAAAAAAAAAAAGAAAGAAAGAAAGAAAGAAAATGGGGGCATCTGTAATACCCATGTCAGGAGGAGTAAATCACAGCACCCCTGTGAAGGTGCAGTGCAGTGTCTAGTACAGAATGTCATTTCCAAGCTTCTCGCAGAGCTCAGTTCTCCTTCCCCTTGCCCTTCAGTAGTCCTAACCATTGACTCATACTGCTTCCCCTTCTTGCAGGCATTGGTCCAGTGCTGGGCCTGGTCTCTGTCCCGCTCCTAGGCTCAGCCAGTGACCACTGGCGCGGACGCTATGGCCGGCGGCGGCCCTTCATCTGGGCGCTGTCCTTGGGCATCCTGCTGAGCCTCTTTGTCATCCCGAGGGCTGGCTGGCTGGCAGGGCTGCTGTGCCCGGATCCCAGGCCCCTGGAGTTGGCACTGCTTATCCTGGGTGTGGGGCTGCTGGATTTCTGCGGCCAGGTGTGCTTCACCCCACTGGAGGCCCTGCTCTCTGACCTATTCCGGGACCCGGACCACTGTCGCCAGGCCTACTCCGTCTATGCCTTCATGATCAGTCTTGGGGGCTGCCTGGGCTACCTCCTACCTGCCATTGACTGGGACACCAGTGCCCTCGCCCCCTACCTGGGCACCCAGGAGGAGTGCCTCTTTGGCCTGCTCACCCTCATCTTCCTCACCTGTGTAGCAGCCACACTGCTGGTGGCAGAGGAGGCGGCGCTGGGCCCAGCCGAGCCCGCAGAAGCACTGTCAGCCCCCTCCCTGCCGCCTCGCTGCTGTCCGTGCCGGGCCTACCTGGCTTTCCGGAACCTGGGCGCCCTGCTTCCCCGTCTGCACCAGCTGTGCTGCCGCATGCCCCGCACCCTGCGCCGGCTCTTCATGGCTGAGCTGTGCAGCTGGATGGCACTCATGACCTTCACGCTGTTTTATACGGATTTCGTGGGTGAGGGGCTGTACCAGGGCGTGCCCCGAGCTGAGCCGGGCACTGAGGCCCGGAGACACTATGATGAAGGTAAGGCTGCGGAGGCTGGTACCAGAGAGGACACTCGGAGCTGTGTCAGGGCTGGTTCTTCTCCATCCTGGCCCCAACTTCTCCGTCAGGAAAGCAGGGATGGACCCCGTCTGCATACACAGTTCCTCATGGGTGTGGAAAAGCTCTGTGCGCAGTTTCAGGAGGGCCTCCAGAGGCTCTAGGAGTTTGATCAGAGTCATTGCCTGAATTTGGCAGAAGGAAAGGCGGAGCTTGTTCAAAGTCTAGAGGGAGTGGAGGAGTCAAGGCTGGATTTCAGATCTGCCTGGCTGCAGCCACAGTGTGCCCTCTGCTCCCCCGATGATGTTCCACATAATCTCACCAGCACCTTCCAGTTCAAACATCCTAGAAGCATCTTGAAGCCTATTCCCAGCCACCTTTGTGTTGCCTCTCGCCCTCCTGTCCCCACAGCTGAGACTCCCAGTAAACCTTTAGACCACTTCCTCTGCCTTTAGCAAGTGGCTTTGGCCACATCCTCTGAGGGTCAGTGGAAGAACCTAGCCTCCCACTGCTACAGGTAGGAAGGGGAAGGGCACTGGGGAGCAGGGCGGGTCCACAGCAGGTCTCCTCCAGCAGGTGCCTGTGGCCCCACATTCTCATCTCCACCGAGACTGCGCGTGCTCTCCCCCCCCAGGCGCTGATAGCCTCTCTCCTTCTCCAGGTGTTCGGATGGGCAGTCTGGGGCTCTTCCTGCAGTGTGCCATCTCCCTGGTCTTCTCTCTGGTCATGGACCGGCTGGTGCAGCGATTTGGCACCCGCGCAGTCTATCTGGCCAGTGTGGCGGCTTTCCCTGTGGCTGCTGGTGCCACATGCCTGTCCCACAGTGTGGCCGTGGTGACGGCTTCAGCTGCCCTCACCGGGTTCACCTTCTCAGCCCTGCAGATCCTGCCCTACACACTGGCCTCCCTCTACCACCGGGAGAAGCAGGTACTCATTGGCTGGTGGGTGGAGTCGGGGTGGAGGGGTGGTCTGGGTTTTTGGGAGGCTGCCTAGCCCAGAGCCTGGTATTGGCAAGCAAATTTGGAGAAGGCTTCTTTGGATCAGAGAGGAAGCTCATCCTAGTGCCAGGGCCAGAGGCTTGGGCTGCAGAAGAAGAGTGTAGGTTAGATTCTGGGAATTACTTCCTGGGGTCAGGACTATGAAGCACTGGAATAGATGATTGCAGGAAATGCAAAATCCATCACTGGGAATCCCAAAGAGACAGGCCAACAGGAGCCCTAGGCTTCTAGGCTGGCCATTCCATGAAGAGGCAGGGGCTGGATCAGGTGACCCCTGCCCCACGCAGCCTCAGCAGATGGGAGTGGGACTGGTCCGGCCTTAGCAACACCTCTTTTATCAGGGAGTGGCAACCTGGCTTAGCCTGTGTCCTGCTCCAGTCTCTGAGATGGGGCAGGCTCCTTCCTGCCCCCTTTCTTTCTGGCTTATTTTTCTTTTCTAATTCCCTTTTCTTTTCCTGCATCTCTCCTTTGCCTTCATCCTCTTCCACTTCCCCAGATGTACACCTAACCCACTCACTTGGACGCTGTGTAAGCTGTGGGGACCTCCTTCTTGGTCAGCCCCACACTAACCCCCAGGTGCCCCCTTCCTTGGGAAGCCCCCTAACCCAGGCAGTGTGGTCACCCTAGTCCCCTCCACTGACCTCACTGAGCTACAACCCTGGGGGCTGGACTCTGCCTTGAGGGGTATGAAGTTGGGGTGTCCCAAGGGAGGAGGAGATGCAGGCTTGCTCTCACAGAGCTCCCAGACTGTGGGGAAGACCTGCCCCTGCGCCTCGTAGCACTTGAGGAGAAGTAGGTAAGTTCGCAGCTGGGAGGCTGGTTAACTGAGTAGGTAGCTGCAGGGTGGGGCCTGGAGGGGAGGGGCTAAGGTTTTGGTTGGGGGCGCCTGGTTCCTGAGACTCCTGTTAGCCCACTGATAACCTTCAGCCTCTATTCTTCTGATTGCCTGGGCTGGGGACAGAGGGCTGGCATGAGCAGCCAGGCCTGAGTACGTGCTGGTTGTGCCAGGGAACATTCTGGAGCTAGCCGTGTCCGTCCTCGGAGTCAGTCCAGACTCCAGCCTCATGGACATTCCTGGGTGGCAGACAGGGAGAGGTCCTGGAGGCCCCTTCCTAACAGCAGATGATGGTGGGCCTGGCACTGCATGCTGTCTCCTGTTCCTTTGCCCACTTGTTGCGCTGCATGGTGAGCCGCGGGCTTCCCTGGTACCAGGTTTGAGCGCTGCCATGGCTCCTAGCTCGCAAATGCAGCCAACCCAACACTTCTGGCCTGGGGATAGTGTTGGCTAAGTCCTGGCCGTGTCCTTAAATAGGAGGCTCTGGGCCACCGAGGGCAGGGACTAGGGCTGGTGCTCGACCAGTCACCCTGATCTAACGCAGACGGCGGGAAGGAAGTGAGAAGCCTTCAACATTAGCACGGCTGGGGCCGGGGGAGGTGGGAAGAGGGGCATTTCTCCTGCTTGGGGCCTACTGGATTCTCCCTGCCCTGAGGCTGGGGACAGGGACCTCATGGCAGGGCAGTGACTTCAGTGGCATCTGGGACCCCAGAGAGGCAGAGCTTCTATGCACAGGGTAATGAGGATTCCGATGTCAAAGCAGAGGGCAGACAGGAAGGAAGAAGGTTAGGAGAGCCTGCGTGGGGTGTGGGCCATCAGGGCCTTGCCTTGGCTCTTCTTCCTCTATTCTGTGCAGCTCTCTTCCCACTGTCTTCATTCTCTCTGTGTCTTTTCCTTACCTTGGAGCCCTGTTCTCTTTCTGACCTGCAGTATTGGGTTTGTCTGCCTCTTACCTGTTCTAAGAGGCTAGAGGAGTCCTAGACTTCGGGGTTCAGACTCGTCCCTGCCCTGCCCCATTACCCTTCTCCCATTCCTGAGGAAGGGTACTATCTAGACCCAGACCAAGTAGGGTCTCCATCTTCTCTCCTGCTCCTGATTATAATGAAGTCCCATTGTCTGTGTTTTTCCGGCCCCTGGGATGGAGGCGAGGGTCTGTTCTCACATCTGGGGGGTCCTAGTGCTGGGTACACACCTGTCCCTGTCCCCTTTTCTTCACCCTTCTACCTTAGGTGTTCCTGCCCAAATACCGAGGGGACGCTGGAGGCGCCGGCAGTGAGGACAGCCTGATGACCAGCTTCCTTCCAGGCCCGAAGCCTGGAGCTCCCTTCCCCAATGGACACGTGGGTGCTGGAGGCAGTAGTCTGCTCCCACCTTCACCCTCGCTCTGCGGGGCCTCTGCCTGTGACGTCTCTGTGCGCATGGTGGTGGGTGAGCCCACCGAGGCCAGGGTGGTTCCAGGCCGGGGCATCTGCCTGGACCTTGCCATCCTGGATAGTGCCTTCCTGCTGTCCCAGGTGGCCCCATCCCTGTTCATGGGCTCCATTGTCCAGCTCAGCCAGTCTGTCACTGCTTACATGGTGTCTGCCGCAGGCCTGGGTCTGGTCGCCATTTACTTTGCTACACAGGTAGTATTTGACAAGAACGACTTGGCCAAATACTCAGTGTAGAATACTTCCAGCACATTGGGGTGGAGGGCCTGCCTCACTGGGTCCCAGCTCCCTACTCCCGTTAGCCCCAACCGGGGGTTGCTGGGCTGCCCACCAGTTCTGTTGCTGCCAAAGTAGTGTGGCTCTCTGCTGCCACCCTGTGGCGCTGAGGTGTGTAGCTGCACAGCTGGGGGCTGGGGCTTCGCTCTTCCCCTCTTCCCAGTCTCTAGGGCTGCCAGACTGGAGACCTTCCAAGTGGGTTTCAGTCTGGACTTCTACAGGGAGGCCAGAAGGGCAGGGCATTTGATTCACTCCGTGCACTGGAATGCGGGGACTCTGCAGATGGATTACCCAGGCTCAGGGTTAACAGCTAGCCTCCCGGTTGAGACATACCTAGAGAAGGATTTCGGGAGCTGAATAAACTCAGCCACCTGGTTTCCCACCTCCAAGCCCCCTTAACTTGCAGGTTCATTTAATGTAGCTCTTGTGTGGGAGTTTCTAGGATGAAACACTCCTCCATGGGATTTGAAAGTATGAAAGTTATTTGCAGGGGAAAGAGTCCTGAGGGTCAGTACGCAAGAACCGTGTCCCCTCAGTCCACAGCACTGCCTTTTTGCTGATTCCCCCCCACCACAACAGCTCTCACCTTGGCCTGTTGGTCCCTCTGTTGCCATCATAGGGACACAGGCATTTAAATATTTAACTTATTTATTTAACGAAGCAGAAGGGAATCCATTGCTAGCTTTTCTGTGTCGGTGTCTAAGATTTGGGTAGGGTGGGATCCCCAGCAATCAGGTCCCCTGAGATAGCTGGGCATTGGGCTGATCGTTGCCAGAATCTTCTCCTGGGGTCTGGCCCCAAAAAATGCCTAACCCAGGACCTTGGAAATTCTACTGTTCCAACTGATATTCCAAATGCTGTTACCCAAGGTTAGGGTTTTGAAGGAAGGTGGAGGGTAGGGCTTCAGGTCTCAGCAGCTTCCCTAACAATCCCTCTTCCCTCGGCCCAGCCTGGTTCCCCCCACCTCCTCTCCTCTCTACTCTTTCTAGGACTGGGCTGATTTTTTTTTTTTTTTTTTTTTTTTTTGAGACAGAGTCTTATTCTGTTGTCCAGGCTGAAGTGCAGTGGTGTGATCTCAGCTCACTACAACCTCCACCTCCCAGGTTCAAGCGATTCTCCTGCCTCAGCCTCCCAAGTAGCTGGGACTACAGGTCCATGCCACCATGCCTGGCTAATTTTTATATTTTTAGTAGAGATGGGATTTCACTATGTTGGCCAGGCTGGTCTCGAACTCCTGACCTCATTATCTACCCACCTCAGCCTCCCAAAGTGCTGAGATTATAGGTGTGAGCCACCACACCTGGCCTGGGACTAGGCTGATGAAGGCACTACCTGAAATTTCCCCCACCCCCAACTTTCCCCACTGACTCCACAACCCTGTTTGGAGCTATTGCAGGACCAGAAGCACAAAGTGTGGTTTCCCAAGCCTTTGTCCATCTCAGCCCCCAGAGTATATCTGGGGAATCTCACACAGAAACTCAGGACCACCCCCTGCCTGAGCTAAGGAGGTCTTATCTCTCAGGGGATTTAAGTGCCGTTTGCAATAATGTCGTCTTATTTATTTAGCGGAGTAAATATTTTATACTGTATGTGAGCAATCAGAGTATAATGTTTATGGTGATAAAATTAAAGGCTTTCTTACATGTTTATTGGCATGTGTTTCTTTTATGAGGGGAAAGACCAGATCTTTGCACAATGTTCTTAACTCTCAGTTCAGGGGATCCTTTGGCTTTTGGCAGCTTTACTTCCCAGTGGCCACCAGCAGGTGGAGGCATAGACCAGCACTCCTTGTGTCAATTGCCAATTGGGGGGTGGCTGTGCTGCACCTTGGCTTGGGGAATATGGGAGTTGGGGAGAGGGAATCAGGAAGAGTCTGGAGTGTGGGACAGTGGTGGTATTTTCCTTCTAAAAGACCCTCCCCACTTTGGGAGGCTGAGGCACGTGGATCACGTGAGGTCAAGAGTTTGAGACCAGCCTAGCCAACATGGTGAAGCCCTAAAAATATATTCTGCTAAAAATGTATTTTAGAATATAAATATGTATAAATAAATGTATATTACATATTTTAGTAGAATATATATACTCTACTAAAAATATAAAAATTTAGCCGGGTGTGGTGGCATGTGCCTGTAATCCCAACTATTTGGGAGGCTGAGGCAAGAGAATCACTTGAACCGGGAGGTGGAGGTTGCAGTGAGCCGAGATCAAACCACTGCACTCCAGCCTGGTGACAGAGCCAGACTCCATATCAAAAAATAAAAATTTAAAAAATTTAAAAATAGGACAGGTATGGTGGCTCACACCTGTAATCCCAGCACTTTGGGAGGCCAAGGTGGGTGGATCACCTGAGGTCGGAAGTTCAAGACTAGCCTGACCAACATGGAGAAACCCCGTCTCTACTAAAAATACAAAATAGCCAGGCATGGTGGTGCATGCTTATAATTCCAGCTTCTTGGGAGGCTGAGGCAGGAGAATTGCTTGAATCCGGAATGCAGAGGTTGTGCTAAGCTGAGATCTCGCCATTGCACTCCATCCTGAGCAACAAGAGTGAAACTCTGTCTCAAAAAAATAAATAAATAAAAATAAATAATAATTTTTTTTAAAAGACCCCATAGTGTGGCCAGGAGATGGAACAAACACCCATCACCCACAGCATGGGAATAGGGAATGCGCTTGGCATGTGCACGATGAGGCTTTTGACCTCACTGTGCCTTAGTTCATGCCCCTTCCCTTCTCCTCCACCCTTATGCCAGGCCCAGGTCAAACTCAGAGTCTTCCCTGCCCTTCCATCTCCCCGACGCCTCCAACCTCGACTGGCTTTCCAGTTCCTTAAATTCCCAAGAGTTCAGTTCGGTTAACACCTATGCAAGAGCTTGTTTTCCTTATTTTTAAAAAATGTTTTACATTTAACTTTTTTATTATGGAAAATTCCAAACACACACAAGTAAGGAGCCAGATATAAAGAACCAAGCTGCAACAGTTATTAACGTTCTGCCGCTTTTGTTTCATATATTCCCCCTTCCCATCTTCCCCCCAGCCCCCAGGGTATGTTTAAAGCACATGCCAGGCAATTTAGTTTCACCTGTTCATACTTCTGTATGTGTCTGTAAGATACAGGACTACATTTTTAACAACTTGGTTATGATACCGTGATAGCCCACAAAGTAATAATCCCTTTCCAATATTCCAGTCCATATACGGTTTTCTCCAGTTGCCTCAAAAATTCTGGTTGGCTTGCATCAGGAATCAACTGACATAAACACATTGTATTTAGTTGCTGTGTCTCTCAAGTTTCTCTTAATCTCTAACAGTTCCCCTATTCTTTCACTGCCACTTATTTATGAACAATAATTTTTCCTACAGAATTGCCCCCATTCTATATTTAGCCGACTGTATCCTTGATGTGGTGTTTAAGATCCTCTGCTTCAGCCAGGCACAGATGCCTCATGCCTGTGGTCCCAGCACTCTGAGAGGCTGAGACAGGCAGATCACTCGAGCCCAAGAATTTGAAACCAGCCTGGGCAACATTGTGAAATCCAATCTCTGCAAAAAATAAAAAGATATTCCTCTTTATCCTCTTTTTTTTTTTTCTTTCTGTAAGCTAATAAGATCTAGAAGGCATGATTAAGTTCAGATTTATTTATTTATTTTTGAGACAGAGTCTCACTCTGCTGTCCAGCCTGGAGTGCAGTGGCATGATCTCAGCTCACTGCAACCTCCACCCACTGGGTTCAAGTGATTCTCCCATCTCAGCCTCCCGAGGAGCTGCGACTATAGGCACATGCCACCATGCCTGGCTAATTTTTATTTTTTTGTATTTTTAGTAGAGATGGGGTTTTGCCATGTTGGCCAGGCTGGTCTTGAACTCCTGACCTCAGGTGATATGCCCATCTCGGTCTCCCAAAATGCTGGGATTACAGGCATGAGCCACTGGGCCCAGCTTGTTTTAAACTTTTTCAGCTCATAGTCAACATTGTCTCATCAATACTTCCATACAGTCCTCTTTGATAACATTGAAACAAATCTCAGATATTTCATTAGGAAATATTTCAGAATATATCTCTAAAAGATAAGAATTTTTTTTTTTTAGACAGAGTCTTGCTCTTGTTGCCCAGGCTGAAGTGCAATGGCATGATCTCGGCTTACGGCAACCTTCGCTTCCCTGGTTCAAGTGATTCTCCTGCCTCAGCCTCCCGAGTAGTTGGGATTACAGATGCATGCCACCTCAGCCTCCCAAAGTGTCGGGATTACAGGCATAAGCCACTGTGTGCGGCCAGGACCTTTTATTTTTTTTAAGTAGTCACATTACCATTATCATACCTAAGAACAGTAATTCTTTAAGCAAATATCCAGTCACTGTTTACATTTCCCTGCCTCATAAATTTTGGGGGGTAGTTTTGTTTCAAATTGTGATCTAAATAAATTCCATACATTGCAATGGGTTGGTATGGCTCTTAAATCCTCTTGTAATCTTGTTTTTTTTTTTTTTTTTTTTTTTTTTTTTTTTTTTTTTTTTTTTTTTTTTTTTAGGAATCTCGCTCTGTCTCCCAGGCTGGAGTGCAGTGAAGCAATTTCAGTCAGTGTAATCTCTACCTCCTGGGTTCAAGCAATTCTCCTACCTCATCCTCTGGAGTAGCTGGGATTATTGGTGCCTGCCAGCATGTCCGGCTAATTTTTTTGTATTTTTAGTAGAGATGGGGTTTTGACATGTTGGCCAGGCTGGTCTCGAACTCCTGGCCTCATGTGATCCGCCTGCCTCAGCCTCCCAAGGTGCTGGGGTTACAGGCGTGAGCCACTTGCCTGGTCCTCTTATAATCTTGTAATCCAAAGGTATGTCCTTGATTATTTTTTTTTTTTTGCAACTTATTTGTTAAACTGGGAGTTTCTGTTAGACCATCTGTATTCCTATGGTGAATTTTTGTTACTGCCCCTGTATTTTCTGTAAACTGGTAATTCATGTCAGAGGCCAGATTTGGTTTGTTTTTCAAGAATACTTAATAGATTTATACTTCCATATGAGGGAACATATACTGTCTGGCTTCTTCTTCTTTTTTTTTTTCTAATTGAGACAGTGTCTTGCTCTGTCACCCAGGCTGGAGTGGTGGCTCACTGCAGCCTTGACGTCCTGGGCTCAGGTGATCCTCCCATCTCAGCCTTCTGAGTAAGTGGGGCTGCAGATGCACACCACCATGCTTGGCTAGTTTTTGTAGTTTTTTGTAGAGCCAGTGTCTCACCATGCAGCCCAGGCCGGTGTTTTTTCGTGTGTGTGTGTGTGTGTGTGTGTGTGTGTGTTTCTAGTCATTGATAGCTTTACTTAGATCCATTATTTCATAGGTGTTCTAGGATATTCTGTCATTTCTGTCATCTATCGTAGTATATTCTATCATTTCTTCAACAAGTGCTTAACTCCTTTTACTCACCAGTTTTCAAAATAATGAATTGATTCCCTAGCATCCCGAGATGATGGCAGAGGTTTCTTCCTTAGTGTCATGATGTATTAATGGATTTAAACATATTTGTTGTGTTTAAATCCTCTGCAGTTGTTATCCTTATTCATGTTCAAATTGTCCCCATCTTTGGCCAGTGGGAGCCTCTTCAAGTTAATTTCTGAGTCCTTTTGACACAATCCTAAGTGGTCTTTGTTTTGTTTTGTTTTTGAGAAGGAGTCTCAGGCTGGAATGCAGTGGCATGATACTGCTTTACTGCAACCTCTGCCTCTTGGGTTCAAGCAGTTCTCCTGCCTCAGTCACCTGAGTAGCTGGGATTACAGGCGTGTGCTTCCATGCCCAGCTAATTTTTGTATTTTTAGTAGAGACAAGGGTTCACCATGTTGGCCAGGCTGGTCTCAAACTCCTGACCTCGTGATCCGCTCACCTCAGCCTCCCAAAGTGCTGGGATTACAGGCATGAGCCACCGAGCTGGCTGTTTTGTTTAGTTTTGAAGTCAGTCTTTTGAAGTCACTCTTGTTCTGTTGCCCAGACTGGAGTGCAGTGGTGCATTCATGGCTCACTGAAGCCTTGACTAAGTGGTCTTTGAAAGCTTCTTTGCTTTCTGATATGACTGGATGTGTAGGATTAGCTTGTATTCTTGCTGCCACAAACCTGGAATGAGTTATTTCTACTAAGGGTCTTTGGTTGCTTCTTGTGAAAATGGTATTTAGACACCATAAATACCATGGGCATCAGAAGTGTTTGTTGAGACTGAGTTGGTCATTGGTTTTAGGGTTTTTCAGTTGACAAGCTAGGAAATCTGTGATTTTATGTGTGAGAATCACGGCCTATGACACAGGCTCAGGAGGCCCTGAGAACATGTGCCCGGGACATGGTTTTTATTTTCTTTTTTCTTTCTTTTTTTTTTTATTAAATAGAGGTGGAGTCTCACTATATTGCCCAGGTTGGTCTTGAAATCCTGGGCTTAAGTGATCCTCCTACCTCAGCCTCCCAAAGTACTGGGTTCACAGGCTTCAGCCACAGTGCAAGACTGAAAAATGTAATTACATTGTGAATTTATATTGATATTTCCAGTGCAAGTTCAGAACTGTGTATCAGAAGATGCATGTATATGCATCTACATATACATGCAACTGTAGATGTAGACCCATATACTTGCATCCTGCCCATCTCCCAGAGGTGGGTGGCCCCCTGGGTTCTGGCCTGCATTTGAGGCCGGGGATTGGAGAGAGAGGGGCTGAAGGGGTACTGGGTGGATAATGCCCCATGTATGTATATGTGGATACATACACAGTTGCATGTATATGTAACTGCATATACATACATCTTCTCTAATCTCTCCCACATGGAAACAGAGTTAAAGGCCTGGCCCAGAGGCTTTTGGTGTGCAGATGGGTGTTAAGGGTGATGTGAGAAGTAAAAAGAATCACCAGTCAACCATCAGTGTCAGCCTGTCTGTGCCACCAATGCCTAGAACCTGGCCCATGTGTCTTTTCTCCCTGGGAAGAGGAGCTCTCCTCCTCACATGTGTGAATGGGTTCAGGCTTGACACTCAACAGGGCACACAAAAGGAGCCTGGAAGTTCTTAAGAAATAGGAAGCTCCGGGTACACAGGAGCGTTTCTAGCACGTTTTAAACAACTGGGACCAAAGCCAGGCACGGTGGTTCACACCTGTCATGCCAGAACTTTGGGAGGCCAAGGTGGGTGGATTGCTAGAGCTCAGGAGTTTGAGACCAGCCTGGGCAACATGGCAAAACCCTGTCTCTACAAAAAATACAAAAATTAGCCAGGCTTGGTGGTGTGTGCCTGTGGTCCCAGCTACTTGGGAGGCTGAGGCAGGAGAATCGCTTGAACCCAGGATGGGGGAAGGGGGTTGCAGTGAGCTGGGATCACGCCACTGTGCTCCAGCCTGGATGACAGAGGGAAGCTCGGTCTCAAAAAAAAAATTAAAAAGTAAATAAATAAATATCTGGGACCACTAAACCAGCTCACAGGCAACTGGGGCCTTGTATGGGTAGTTTCTTGATTTTAAATCACATTCCTCACAGAAACATCAACTTGCTAAGAAGTATAGAAGCAAGGGAGAAGCAGGAGGAGGAGAGATTCTAGAAAGGTGGGAAACTCCAAGTAGCCTCAGAATCGTCATGTTTACTGAGGTCTCTCCATGTGGGGTCTCAGACAAGTACAATCTGGCTCTTGCCCTTAAGGACCACTTAATTTAGGTGGAAAGGAGAAAGCATGTATGAATCAAACGTGCACAGATGTGTAAGGAAGGATGAAAGCAGAAAATGCGGAACATGAGCTACAAATCCAGTTTAGAGGAGGGAGGTCCATGATCATTCCCGGTGGGAGAGGAGGAGGGAGCAGTCCTCACTGCCCCATCATGCTGCCTCCTGTCCATCTCCCAGAGGTGGGTGGCACCCTGGGTTCTGGCCTGCATTTGAGGCTGGGAATTGGAGAGAGAGGGATTGGAGGGGTACTGGTTAGGCAATGCCCCATCCTTCGCACATTTTATGGGTCTTCCTTTCTGGCCTGGTGTATCCCTCCCTGCAGAACCAGTTACAGAGAGATGGGGCAGTAGGCAGCCAGCGTAGGGGTGGAGAATATCTCCCAGGGAGCTTGGATCTCAGGTTACTCGAGGTGCTGCTGGGGAAAAAGCCCTTGGTTTCCAGGGTCAGATTTGATTACAGCAGCCTGGAGGTTTTGTCACCGTTGACAGAAGAGCTGTTTAGAGCTGGAACTTTCTGGCACCCAACGCTGTCACTAGATCTTGCACATTAGGGGCAGCTTGCCCTGTGACAGAAGCACTTGGCCCCCCATTCTGCCCTCTACTAGCACTTGACCCTTAGACAAGTTACTATCCTATGGTGTGGACAGGTGAGGGTGTTAGCAAATCATTTCTACAGACCCAGGTCTAGAATTCCAGGACCTCAGTCTGTACCCCGCTCCGCCAATTGACAGTTTAGCATTTTACAGGCCCTAGTTAATGCACCCTCCTTCTTTTCATCAAGTAATATCTGTCTACCTTCCTGTATGCTCAGCCTCATGTTAGTTCTGGGGCTGTGGCAATGAAAGACACACTGGCAGCCCAGATTTGGATCTGAGGAGGCAGACAGGGAGCAGCTGCCTGCCTGCCACAGGACCTGATCCTGGAGACACTCTAGACCCAGAGAACATGGCACCCACTGGCCTCTTCTCAGTGATTTTATTACAGTGATGGGTAAAGAGGGTGGAGGCAGCTACTACAGGCTGGGCTCCTCCCCAGATGACTTTGAAACCCAAATACCAGTGTGATGGCACTGGAGGAGGATCCACTGGGAGGCAATTAGGTCATGAGGGTGGAGCCCTCATCAATAGGCTTGGTGACCCCCCCTTTTTTTTTAAGATGGAGTTTCACTCTTGTTGCCCAGGCTAGAGTGCAATGGTGCAATCTTCGCTCACCACAACCTCCGCCTCCTGGGTTCAAGTGATTCTCCTGCCTCGGCCTCCAAGTAGCTGGGATTACAGGCATGTGCCAGCATGCCCAGCTAATTTTGTATTCTTAGTAGAGACAAGGTTTCTCCATGTTGGTCAGGCTGGTTTCAAACTCCCAACCTCAGGTGCTTTGCCCACCTTGGCCTCCCAAAGTGCTGGGATTACAGGCATGAGCCACCATGCCCGGCGGATTGGTACCCTTTTAAAAGAGTTCCCTTGCCCCTTCTGCCATGTGAGGACACAGTGAGAAGATGGCCTCTCTGAGCCAGGAAGCAGGCTCTAACTAGAAACTCAATCTGCCAGAGCCTTGACCTTGGACTTCCCAGCACCCAGGACTGTGAGGAATAAATATCTGTTGTTTATAAGCCACCTAGTCTACGGCATTTTGTTATAGCAGCTCAAGCTGACTAAGACAGTAAGGCAAACCCTGTTATCTTGCTTTCAGTGACAAAACTGGGGCCTGCTCAGGTGATATGACCTGCCCAAGGGCACACCGGTTCAGGGCTATTTATGTTCTGCCATCACCAATTTTCAAAGGTGGAGGTGAGGCTATTTAGGAAGCCTTTGTATTACCTTTGCAGCTGTCCTGTAAATCTAATACTCCAAAATAAAAAGGTTATTTTTTTTTAAATAGAGGACTTTTGACCCATCTTGTCACAATACACACCAACCAACCAGTCAACCAGCCATTGCTATTTGCTGGATACCTGGAAGGTAGGTATAAGGCACCATGGTGTATGTACAACTATGGGGTGGCTATGAAGACGTCTAAAATGCTGTCCTTGCTCTCTATAAGTTCTCCGTTTCCCCTGTGGGAAAATGAGACATGTTCAAGTGAAAAGTCCTTTCTTTTTCTGTAATTTTTATTTTATGATTACTCTTATTTTATTTATTAGAGAGGCTGTCGGAGAGAGATCCAAGATGGCTGATCACTAGCAGCTCGGGATTGTAGCTCCCAGTGAAAGTGCAGAGAACAAGAGGACGCCATACTTTCAGATGAATTTTTGTTGCCCACGCACCAGGAGATTCCCAGCGGAGGAGCCCCATGGGTCGTCAGTGCGACTCTTGTGGCCCGCGAGGCGGTTTTGCCGCTGCCTTGGTGCGGCGGTTCTTGGTGCAGAGTCAGAAAAGCACCATCAATCTTAACGCCACTGTTTTGGCCGGTGCAGTGCGTTGCTCAGATTTTAGTGCCGGGAATCAACAAGTTGGACGTCCACTCAGAA
>NW_016107353.1:3387680-3390471 GCF_001604975.1 Cebus imitator | reverse complement strand
AAGAGAGAGAGGTTGTCTCACTATGTTGCCCAGGCTGGTCTCAAACACCTGGCCTCAAGTCATCCTCCGGCCTCAGCCTGCCAAGGTTTTGGGATTACAGGCATGAGCCACAGGGCCTGGCCAGAAAAGTTATTTATTCATTTATTTTTTTGAGACAAAGTCTCACTCTGTCGCAAGGCTGGAGTGCAGTGGTGCAATCTCAGCTCTCTGCCTTCCAGGTTCAAGCAATTCTCCTGCCTCAGCCTCCTGCAGAAAAGTTATTTCTAATAGCACAAGACTGTTTGACAAGTGCTAATAGTACGCTGAGGTACAGAGCTGGGGGAAGCATACAGAAACGACCACTAGAAGGCTGTTTTTAAAATAGGGATGAAAATGATTTCCTGGACAGGCATGGTGACTCAAGCCTCTAATTCCAGCACTTTGGGAGGCCGAGATGGGTGGATCACCTGGGGCCAGAAGTTCAAGACCAGCCTGGACAACATGCTGAAACCCTGTCTCTACAAAAAATAGAAAAAAATTAGCTGGGCATGGTGGCAGGCACCTGTAATCCCAGCTATTCAGGAGGCTGCTTGAACCCGAGAGGCAGAGCTTGCAGTGAGCTATGATGGCACCACTGCACTCCAGCCTGGGCAACAGAGAAAGACTTAGCCTCAAAAAAAAAAAAAATTCCTTCTATGAAACAGATTTAGAATGTTTTTGACATAATGAACTCTTTTGAAAGACGTCAGCACTTCAATTGATTGTACATACATTTTCCTAGTCTTCAAGCATTAGTCATAAAAAAAAAACCCACCAAGTCTTATTGATTTTACATACTACATGTCCTTTACTTTGATTGTCTCATTGCCATCCTAACTGCGACTGTCATGGTTGGGCCCTTAGCATCTCTTTCTGGATTCATACATGAACCCATCCCTCCTCCTCTCTCCAGTCCCGCCTGTCCCTCCGCTGGGTCCATGTCTACACTACAGCCTGGGTTATCTGGCTGGAATACTGAGAAGACTACATCATGCTTGGGCTGGTGGAGGACCCTCAGGAGACACGTTTCTGCATGCGGCAAACAAGCCCCTTCACACGTGGCTTTGTACACCTTTTTATCCCCTTTGCCCACTGCCTAGCTCCCCGAGCCCCTCAAATCCTGCTTCAGCCATGATGACCTGCTTCCCTCCATTAGGCAAACTTTGCTCTTTTGAGCCTCAGTGCCTTTGGTGTTGGCTGCATTCTCTTCATGGAGAGCTCTCTGCCTACTGAATTTCTATTTATTCCCCAAACCTGAGCTTAAACATTCCCTTCTACAGCCCCTGAGGTTAATCACTCCCGCCCAGTCTCCCCAGAGCATACTGCTACTGTGGTCCTCATGTTCACTGGGCAGAAATTTGTTTGACTTCATCATCTGCTAAGTCTTTCCACAAACATGTATGTATTCATGTATGTATGTATTTATTTTGAGGCAGAGTCTTGCTCAGGCTGGAGCCAGGCTGGAGTGCAGCGGCGTGATCTTGGCTCACTGCAACCTCCGCCTCCCGGGTTCCAGGAATTCCCTGCCTCAGCCTCCTCAGTAGCTGGGATTACAGGTGCCCGCCACCACACCCAACTAATTTTTGTATTTTTAGTAGAGATGGGGTTTCACCATCTTGGCCAGGCTGGTCTCAAACTCCTGACCTCGTGATCCACCCTCCTTGGCCTCCCAAAGTGCTGGGATTACATGCGTGAGCCACTGCGCCCGGTCTCACAAACATTTGTTAAGCAACCACCGCATGCCAGGCTGTGGCAGGGTAAAGAGACAGATATAGTCCCTGTCCTCTTGGATGTCCCCAAGCAGTGAAGGGGTTGGAGGTGTGCAGAAGCACTTACAGAATGTGTGACAGTGCTGTGATGGGGGTGCAGGCCCTGGGGGAGTGCCTGGAAGGGCCCAGTCTCAGAAGGGCCCTGGGGGATCAGAGGATCAGAGAGGGCTTCCCAGGAGAAATGATACTAATTTTTTTTAATTTTGGACAGAGTCTTGTTCTTTCGCCCAGGCTGGAGTGAAGTGACTTGATCTCAGCTCACTGCAACCTCTGCCCCACTGGGTTTAAGCGATTCTCTTGCCTCAGACTCCCAATAGCTCGGATTATAGGCATGTACCACCATGCCCAGCTAATTTTTGTATTTTTTTTTTTTTTTTTAGTAGAGATAGGGTTTCAACATGTTGGCCAGACTGGACTCGAACTCCTAATGTTAGGCGATCTGCCCACCTCGGCCTCCTAAAGTGCTAGGATTACAGGCGTGAGCCACTATGCTCAGCTAAATTGATTTCCGAAACCCAGGCAATAATTTGCAATCTGGTCCTCCATCAAGATCTTATAGGGAAAAGCTGCATCTTATTCATTGTTGTGTTGCCCCCAGTCTAGCTCTGTATTTACACATAGTAGGTGCTCATTACATTTGCTTGTTTGGTTATATGAATTACTGGGCAAACAAAATAAATTGGCAAATGAAAACTATAATTTTTGAGCAAGTGGACAACCTAAGCTTAACGCTCCTGCTTCTAATATCAGGTGGCTGGGCCTAAGATAAAAGCTGTGTTTTGCTTTTGCATATCATGTGGTTTACTGCAGCATTTTTTTTTTTTGACTTTAGATTCAGTTTATTAATACTCAATGATGAGTGTTTTTACAGTTATTCAAATGAGTTCGTGACTTTTGTTTTGTTATATAAAAAGAATAATCTTATTTAATTTAGGAATATCTATAAATTTTATGAGTAATATTTTCCTGACTATCCTTTAAAAAAATTTTTTTTTTTTTTTTTT
>NW_016107353.1:3368404-3387318 GCF_001604975.1 Cebus imitator | reverse complement strand
TTTTGAGAGAGAGAATTTTCACTCTGTCGCCCATGCTGGAGTACAGTGGTGTGATCTGGGCTCACTGCAATCTCCACCTCCCAGGTTCAAGCCATTCTCCTGCGTCAGCCTTCTGAATAGCTGGGTTTACAGGCGTTCATCACCATGCCTGGCTAATTTTTGTATTTTTAGTAGAGATGGGGTTTCACCAAGTTGTTCAGGCTGGTCTCGAACTCCTGACCTCAAGTGATCCACCTGTCTCGGCCTCCCGAAGTGCTGGGATTGCAGGCGTGAGCCACTGTACCTGGCCTAAATTTTTCTTAATGTGAAAAAAAATAGCCGGGCACAGTGGCTCACGCCTGTAATCCCAGCACTTCGGGAGGCCAAGGCAGGCAGATCACCTGAGGTCAGGAGTTTGAGACCAGCCTGGCCAACATGGTAAAACCCCATCTCTACTAAAAATATAAAAATTGGCTGGGCACACTGACAGGTGCCTGTTATCCCAGCTACTCGGGAGGCTTAGGCAAGAGAATCGCTTGAAACCAGGAGGTGAAGGTTTTAGGGAGCTGAGATTACGCCATTGCACTCCAGCCTGGCTGAGACTCTGTCTCAAAAATAAATAAATAAATAAGGCTGGGCACAGTGGCTTACGCCTGTAATACCTGAACTTTGGGAGGCTGAGGCAGGTAGATCACCTGAGGTTGTGAGTTCGAGACCAGCCTGACCAACATGGAGAAACCCTGTCTCTACTAAAAATACAAAATAATTTGCTGGGTGTGGTGGTGCATGCCTGTAATCCCAGCTACTTGGGAGGCTGAGGCAGGAGAATTGCTTGAACCCAGGAGGTAGAGATTTCGGTGAGCTGAGATCACGCCATTGCACTCCAGCCTGGGCAACAAGAGCAAAACTCCATCTCAAATAAAATAAAATAAAGTTGTGAATGGCAGTGGAAAGAAATTGTAGGAATGGCAGGCAGGAGTGTTGGAGAAAGAGGTAGAATCAGAGACAAGGATGGGCTTTGCCTTTGTATCTAGGAGTTCCAAGAACTTGCCTATCTGAGGTCGCTCTGTTCACAACCAGGGCCAGGCCTTTTGAGTGGCTGTTACCTACCTTAGAGGTAGGTTATGATGATGAATTTTATGTGTCAATTTGACTGGGCCACAGGATGTTCAGATATTTGGTCAAATATTATTCTGGATGTTTTTGGATGGGATTAACATTTGCATCGGTAGACTCAGTAAAGCAGATTGCCTTCCATAACGTGGGTGGGCCTCATCCAATCAGTAAAGGCCTGAACAGAACAAAAAGGCTGATCCTTGCTCTGGGTAAGAGAGAATTCTTCCTGCCTGACTGCATTTAAGCTGGGACATTGACTTTTTCTTGCCTTTGATCTCAAAACATTGGCTCTTTCTGGATCTGTAACTGCTGGCCTTTGGACTGGAACTATACCATGGGCTCTCCTGGGTCTCTAGCTTGCTGACTTACCCTGCAGACCTTGGGACTTGAGACTTGTCAGCCTCCGTAAGTGTGAGCCATTTCTTTGTAGTAAATCTTTTTATACACACACACACACATACACACACACACACACACACCCTATTGGTTCTATTTATCTGGAGACCCTAGTACAAGGTGACAGTGTTGTGATGGGGCACAGGGGGATGGGAGTGCAGAGAGAGCCCCTAGGTTTATTTACAAAGACCAAATAAATCATTAAGCCAGAGATGCTGGGGATCAAACCACTCCCTCAGTTTACAGATGAGGAAAGTGAGGCCCAACGAAGAAAGTTCTTCCTACTGCACAATCTACTAATCTCACCTGTTAGCTGATGATAGAATTCCCTTAATTGGATACCATAATTAGAAATAAGACTTAAAATGAAAGTATCCCTGGGAAAATAATGCACTGACATAAGTTCACATGAACATATAAACAATTGGATGCATTTTTTTTTTTTTTCTGAAGAGCAAGTTGCAATGGGGGAAGGCAGGGGCACAGAGCGGAAAGACAGATGCAGTCCCTATCCTCTTGGAGATCTCTGATCAATGAGTTTCAAACATGCACAGAAGCAAACTATGCACAGGAAGCATAATTTGGTTCTTGGAAGTGAAAAGAAGAGGCATTCAGGACAATGAGAGAGGGGGTACAGGAGGGGCAGGGCAGGCCCAAAGACCTTGCCTCCTTGTTACACTGTTGAGAGCTGGCCCAGACCACTGTAGCCTACGTTATTCTGGAAAACTAAATCAAAAGTACACATCCAGAGGAATGAATGGCTGGAGCTGGTCCAATGCTTACTTTCAGTGAGCTGGTAGAAAATTCCTGCAGGCCGGGCATGGTGGCTCACGCCTGTAATCCCAGCACTTTGGGAGGCTGAGGTGGGCAGCTCACAGGTCAAGAGATGGAGACCATCCTGGCCAATATGGTAAAATCCTGTCTCTATTAAAAATACAAAAATCAACTGGGTGTGGTGCGTGACTGTAATTCCAGCTACTCTGGAGGCTGAGGCAGGAGAATTGCTTGAATCTGGAAGGTGGAGGTTGCAATGAGCCGAGATTGCACCACTGCACTCCAGCCTGGTGGCAGAGCAAGACTTCATCTCAAAAAAAAAAAAAAGAAAGAAAGAAAGAAAGAAAGAAAAAAGAAAATCTCTGCAAATAGTCTTCTAGCATTAGCACTGCGTCTTCTTTACAATGACATTTTTAGGCATGCCACCCCTTCCTGGTCGTGCCGTGGATGTGTTCTGGGCAAAGTGGGCAGCAGGGTGTTTGGAGCAGTGAGGCAACCAGCAGCCTATTTTCAAACCTGATGTAAAACTTTTTTTTTTTTTGCTTATATAAAGCTTATGGCTGTTCATTTGGGGTCCATAGCTTGCAACAGAAAACCATGCTGTGCCCGATCTGGCCATTATTGTCATTTTACCTCCTATTCAGGACAAGGGCAAAGGGCAAGATGGTAAAGGTTCTTGAAATCCTATCACGAGTGGATGGAGATACATTTAGCTTGGCAAAGAGATTCCTCAGAAGACTTGAGAGCAGTCTTTAGCTATTGAAAAGGCTGCTCTGAGGGGGAAGCGATGGAGTTGTTCTACGTTCCTCAGAGAGCAGAACGGGGCCGGGAGAGGTTACAGGAATACAGGTTTTGGTAGGCAAAGGGTGAAGGGCTCTGCCTTGGAGGTTTTGGAACATGGCCTGGGTAAGCGCTTGGTGCAGGGTTGTGAAGGAGACTGAAGCATTGAGGGATGCTTGGGCTACATTATTTTAAAGTACCTTCTAACCTTGAAATTCTGATATGATGCTGTGGACAATGGTCAATTGCCATGAATACTGGAGTCTGAAGAGGCTGAATATGACTATTCATCCAACCAAACACGTTGGTCTGTTGTGTATAAAGCACCGCGTTCAACAAGAGACATTAGGGTCCCCATCCCAAGTACACACATGGCTGTAATACAAAACAGAATGTTACAGAGGCTATAAAGAGGCATATACACCTGTCTTCCTCCTCTGTTGGAGTACAGAAGAGAGGTAATAATATACAGTTTGGAGAGCAAGGAAAGCTGCCATGAAAGAGGTGACTATTTTGTCATTAATTCATGGTTTAAAAAAATTTAGGCAGAACAGGCTGGGCATGGTGGCTCACTCCTGTAATCCTAGCACTTTGGGAGGGGGAGGCGGGCAGATCACCTGAGGTCCGGAGTTCAAGACCAGCTTGGCCAACATGGCAAAACCCCATCTCTACTAAAAATATAAAAATTAGCCAGGTGCAGTCGTGGGCACCTGTAATGCCAGCTATCTGGGAGGCTGAGGCAGGAGAATTGCTTGAGCCCAGGAGATGGAGGTTGCAGTAAGCCAAGATCATGCCACTGCATTCCAGCCTGGGTGACAGAGTGAGACTCCGTCTCAAAAAAAAAAAAAAAGTAGGCTGAACAAATGGGTATACTATAAAAGTGAGTCTCTAGTGTTATTCAGGAAATTCTGATACCTGCTATAACATGGATGGACCTTATTTCATGTTACAAGCCAGTCACAAAAAGACAAATACTAATGATTCCACTTACATGAGGTTTCTAGAGTAGTCAAATTCATACAGTGCTATAATTGGTTACTTATTAGTCTATTACCCTAAACAGAAAAATGTCTTCTTTTTTTTTTTGGATGGAGTCTCCCTCTGTTGTGCTGAGTGCAGGCTGGAGTGCAGTGATGTAGTCTCGGTTCACTGCAACCTCTGCCTCCTGGGTTCAAGCAAGCAGTTCTCCTGCCTCAGCCTCCCGAGTAACTGGGATTATAGGCATGAGCCACCATGCCTGCCTAATTTCTTGTATTTTTAGTAGAGATGGGGTTTCACCATGTTGGCCAGGCTGGTCTTGAACTACTGACCTCGTGATCCACTCGCATTGGCCTCCCAAAGTGCTGGGATTACAGGCATGAGCCACCACGCCTGGCTTTTTGTTTGTTTGTTTGTTTGTTTTGAGTCAGGGTCTCACTCTGTCGCCCATGCTGGAGTGCAGTGGTGCCATCATAGCTCACTGCAGCCTCTACCTCCTGGGCTCAGGTGATCCTCCTACCTCAGTCTCCCAAGTAGCTGGGACTACAGGCACGTACCACCATCCTCAGCTAAGTTTTGTATTTTTAGTAGAGACGGGTTTTTGCCATGTTGCCCAGGCTGGTCTCGAACTGGCCTCAACTGATCTGCCCACCTTGGCCACCCAAAGTGCTGGGAACATAGGTGTGAGCCATTGTGCCTGGCCCTGAAAGCATCTTATATTTCTCTTTCTTAGCACAGTGCCTGGTGTATGACAGGAACTCATGAAATATTTGTTAAATAAATAGGAACATTCACATTTATTTGTTAAATAAATAGGAACATTCCCATTAGAGGAATCACATCTAACGGGGTGGAGGTGGGTAGTGGTCAGTGGAAGCAGGGAAGAAGTAACAGTTGAGAGCTGGGTCTTCCTTGAAGTGGGAATTCATCATTTAATATTTACTAAGTCCGTATTTTATGCTAGGCATTGGGCAAGGACCCACTGGATATACAGAGATGACTGACACACCATTTATTTTCCAGGAATTCCGTGGGGTAGAGGAGACAACCCAGGCTAAGGGCACTATATAAACAAAAGGCTGGAGTCCTAAAAATGCTTGATGTGGGTTATAGTTTTGGGGGTTATAGTTTGTGAGGGAGGGAATTTGGCTCAAAAAGGGCTAGACAGTAAAACGTCAAAAAAGGGAATGGCGGAAGTTTAAAGCCCGGCCTTTAAACTTTGCTGTTTCTAGGTCTTTCCGGTTACAGTTTGAACTCTATTCTAGCAGCCACGGAGCAATCAATCACTGGATACTCTTAAACAGATGAGTGACACAATCAAATGTGAAATTTCAGAAATTTTCCATGTGCAAATGTGGAGGATGGGCTGAATTGCCTAGTTATTGTGAGACAAGTTAGAAGGCTACTGCAGTAGTCCTAGAAAGAGATGATGAGAGGCTGGGCGCGGTGGCTCACGCCTGTAATCCCAGCACTTTGGGAAGCCAAGGTGGGTAGAGGCCTGTAATCCCAGCTACTTGGGAGGCTGAGGCATGAGACTCACTTGAACCTGGGAGGCAGAGGTTGCAGTGAGCCAAGATTGCACCACTGCACTCCAGCCTGGGTGACAGAGTGAGATTCTGTCTCAAAAAAAAAAAAAAAGAGAGAGAGAGTTGAGATGATGATGATGAAAGCCTTGAGAACAGGCATGAGGAACAGATTAATGTGAGACATTCTGGAGGTACATACATTAGGCCATGGTGACCAATTGCCTGTGGAGGGTGAGGCAGAAGGAATTGTTGGGGATGACTGAGATGTCTGGGTAATGATTTCAGCTGAAACTGGGAAGGGGGATCTGGTTTGGTGTGGCAGCTATAGGTAATGAGTTCAAGTTGTATATTCTGAGATGGAGGTGTCATGAGGATATTCAGGTGGAGAAATCCTGTGGGACACTGGAAACTTGGATCCAGAGTTCACAGAAGTCAGGATAAAGGTTAGGGCTCATTAGCATCTGGGTGATGAATGAAGGCTTAGAGAGAATGGGGTTATGGGGAATGTGTTGAAGGACAACGGGGCGAAGATAGAAACCTGAAACAAGGACAGAACCTTCTTTCAGAGCTGGCAGAAGAGAAGACCCAAAAGAGAGACAAAAATTGGCCAGGGAGATAGAAAAATCACGGAGGACAAGAGAAGACAATGTTTCTGAGAGGGTGCCAGGAAGGGACAGCTAAGTCTGCTTTGGAGGGCAGGGGATGTGTACCTAAGGAGGTGACATCTAAACTGGTCTTGAGGAACAGCCAAAGATGGCAAACAGGACAGTGCCTGAAAAGGGGACCTGAGATTTGGTAATCACAATAGCTGTAGCCTTTATTAGGGAAGAGCCAGTGGTGGAGACAGCAGACAGGTTCAGTGGGCTGAAGAGTGAGCAGGTGAGTCTGGGTAGGCAGGAGATACAAATCATTATTTGTTGAAGTTTGATACTAAAGAGAAGGAAAGGCTGATAATTGAAGGGGGAGGTTTTCTTAGAATGCATGGGACTTGAATATGTTTACTAGCAGAAGGAGAGGGAGGTGAGAGACCAAGGGTGAGAGAGGCAATAGTGGGTGAAGCAAAGCCCATGGAGAGACAGAGGAAACAGGCCCCAGCTCAGCCACACTGCCCTTCTCTATGCCAGGCAGTCTGTGCCTCTGAGCTCTGCCATGCCATTCCCTTCACCTGGATGATCTCTTCAATAAACCTTTACTGAGCCACTTCTGGGGCAAGGATTATTTGAGAGCTGGGCTGCAAAGGTGAACGACCTGGGCTCTCTTCTCCAGAACTCAGTGCAAAGGCTTGAAGAGACAAGTAAGAAACTTCAAGTCAGTGTGGAGAGCGCGGCAAGAAGGACCAGTATTGGACATGATGAGACACTGTAAAGTCCCAAACCCAGTTTAGGGTGTAGGGGACTGCCTGGAATAGGGGACATCTAAGCTGAGACCTAAAGTAGGATATGGTCAGATGAGAGAGAGTGAAAGAGAAGACATTCCAGGCCGAATGCCTGAATACCTACCATACCCTGGAGTGGCCAGGTTTGTTCTCTGGCGGGAACGCCAGATCCCACCAGATCCTGATCTGTCCTATCTTCTCCTGTTTTTACTACGAGTAAAAACACTTGTAGTTTTTACTTCCACTGAACACTCTTTCCTATATTATAGTGATTTTACCCCCTTATCTACTGGAAACTTCTGAAGAGAAGAGACTGGTCTTATTTTGGAATCTCCTAAAGTATCCAGCATAGAGCTCAGCACACGGTTAATGCTTTAAAAATATTTTTTTTGTTAAGAAATCTCAAGCCTAAGGACCACTATCATGGCTAATAAATTCTCAAGAGGGCCACTGGTAGGATTAAGACATAGAGGTTAAAAAGGGAAAGGGAAAAGTAGGAATAGGAAGAAAAATGTATAGAGAAGAAGAGAGAGAGCTGGGTAAGGGGGTGGGGAAGAAGCAGAGACAAGGCGTACACACAGTGGGGAAGGATCTACTTACAAACCAAATCCAGCCAGAATTCTTTGCTCCATGAGACCCTGTCTGGATTTTTTCCATCATGGGGAGAATCCCTTATTTTCCCTCTACTTTAGGGGTCTCCCACTGGAATGTGATTCATAGATGTATTTGGTAAGTTGCAGGCATCACAACTGCATCTTCTGAGAAGAAGGGAGAAGCTGAGAGAAAGAAAGAAGGGAAAAAAAGTCCACAAAACCAGCAAGTTTCCCACTTCACAGAGTGAGCCTAGACAGAACTTGAATTTTCTTCCCTTGAGAGTCAGATGGAGGAAAGTTGGTAGCTGTGTCATACTCCTGCATTGTGTACACAACTCACAAGCTAAATTCTCAAGCATAGCAGAACAATTTTGTTTTGCTGCAGGATATATAAAGCAAGTAAGAAAAAGATAGCATTCCACATTTTTGAATTAGCACCAAGTCTTTCAAACTCCACCTTTTCTAGGAAATGTTCTTTAATACAGTGGGAGGTGGTAATTTTACTCTCCCTAAACCCTCATTTTTCTTCCCTCACAGCAACACAAAACCCTGCTCAGAGCTGCACTTATCTCTTCGTTTGTCAGCCTGACTTTGCCTCTCCCATCATCTCTGGATCCTTAGCTGAATTATTTGCTCATGCCAATAGGACAGCCAAAGAACTCTGAAAATGCTGGAAGTCGTGGATAGCAATGATGGTCCCTGAGAGTGTCAGTGTTGCCAATTCAAGACTCAGAATTCCTAGAAGTGCAAATGCTCTTTGAGTTTCTTCTGTAATAACAGCATAGTATCATACATTGGTTAATTTTAATTGAAGAAGAAGTTTTTTCCAGACAATGATTATAAAATATACCAGAGAGGAGAAATTCTTTTGGTTTAAAATTCAGAGCAGTATGTATTCTGCAAGGAGCTGGTCCAAACACCGGAATCTTAAACAATTATACAAGAGGCAGATTTCGTGAACTTTTATCAACTAAGGAACACCTTTTCCAAAGGTGGCTCACACCTGTAATCCCAGCACTTTCGGAGGTAAAGGTGAACAGATCACTTGAAGTCAGGAGTTCAAGACAAGCCTGGCCAGCATGGCGAAACCCAGTCTATACAAAAAATACAAAAATTAGCCAGGTGTCGTGGCGCATGCCTGTAATTCCAGCTACTCAGGTGGCTGAGGCAGGAGAATCACATGAACCCAGGAGGTAGAGGTTGCGGCGAGCCGAGATTGTACCACTGTACTCCAGCCTGGGTGACAGAGTGAGATTTTGTCAAAAAAAAAAAAAAGGAAGGAAGGAAGGAAGGAGATATATTCTTTCTCCTTTCTCTAGTACATATTCCACATCAATTGTTATAAGCCCAGAAATAATACATTTGTCAAAGACCAATAAAATTACTTGAGGTTAAAAATATTAAAAGAAATAAGTAGACTGGCCAAAGAGATCAAGAATGAAAGTTATATGAAGCTATTTTCTGAGCTGTGTTTGTGGCAGGTCATTAAACATTAGATAGCTGCTATGCCCCAGGCGGTAACTGCAATAACTCATGTATTGCCATGTCTTCTCTGAGAAAACAATGTATTTTGTGCAGATTACAGCTAGTCCTGGAAGATGCTGTCATGAATTTACTTCACAGACTAGAGGCCCCTTGTTCACGGGGCCTTGTTCAAGGACCTTCTGATTGGGTTTTCTCTGGACCCTAAATACCCTCTGATTAAAAGCCTTATTATTGGGGATGAAACTTTTATTGGTTATATTTGGTAAAGTTTAGGGCCTTAACAGGTAGTAGGGGTAGCCAGTGCTGCCAGATTCAATATACAGCTAGTCACAGTTTTCAAAGATAACTTTCCCTCTAACTAAGATCTCATTCCACACAAATGTAACAGCAATAGGGTCACTTACCAAGAGCTCAAAGCATCATTTGATCAACTGCCTTTTCTTTTCTTTTTTTTTTTTTTTTTAGACACAATTTCGCTCTAGTCACCCAGGCTGGAGTGCAATGGTGTGATCTCAGCTCACTGGAATCTCTACCTCCTGGGTTCAAGCCATTCTCCTGCCTCAGCCTCCCCAGTAGCTGGGATTAGGTGCCTACCACCACACCCGGCTAATTTTTTTTGGTATTTTTAATAGAGATGGGGTTTCACCATGTTGGCCAGGCTTGTCTTGAACTCCTGACCCCGGGCAATCCACCCTCCTCCTTGGCCTCCCAAAGTGCTGGGATTATAGGCATGAGCCACAGTGTCCGGCCTACCGCCTTTTTCTTTTACTGTATCCATCACAGACAGGAAGTGAAAAGTATGTCTCTTTTATTTCTAAAGACGTTGAAAATGAAACCCAGAAAGAATAAGCCACAAGGATTTTCTCAGGAGGTTCAAGCTTTGAGTTTAGGAAAACCCAAAGGCTAGAACCCAGATATCCCAGATTTTTATTCTTCTTCTCAGTCATGCCGCAATTTGCTCCACACTTGTCCCCACCTGGGGTTGTGGGTACTCTCTTTGACTTGAAAGATATCTCTTCTTTATGTCACGTGCTACAAGACATTGCTTGAAAGACATAACAGGCAACTGATGGCTCCATGTTTGTTCAGTCAGTCACAATCCATGAAACACTTCTTTGGGAAAAAGGGATAGTGACTGGTAGTAATGATGAAGCAGTGAAATAAAAGAGAGGGAAAAGGAAGTTGCCTTGAGAAGTAATGATCATAACTAGGTGTCACTGGAATAGGAAATATAATTAAATCAGGGAAGGGGCTGCAGAGTCGGGATAACTGCAATGATTAAGAAACAAAATCTATTTGCAAACACTTTCTCACTTAAGAGATAATAAAAAAAAAAAAAGAAATAAAATCTAGGGCAGGTCAGGCAGAAAATATGTATTTAAACATTTTAATAAAATCTACATTGGGATGGCCCTGAGTAATTAAGGTTAAGATTAAGAATCCATCTATGTGGTGGGAAAGTGACCAAACAAAAAAAGGCATAGTCTTTTTGGTTGACCAACATAACTACCATGGAGTCTGCACAAACAGAGCCATCTGTTGTGTGAGGAATCATGGAGAGAGATTCTGTATTTATAGAATCCTGAGTGGGAAAACCAGGCACATTAATTAACTTTTCCCCTCAAGTTCTCTAATTAGAAATCTACTTTTCTTCCTTTCTCTTCTGTCAACATGTACTGCCTTAAAAAAAAAGTCAATTTAAAAGCAGACAGACTTGCTATGACTAATTTAAGAACTCCCAAAGCAGGCTGTTTTCCAAAAATACACTGCAATTGACAATGCTGTAAGCTCAGTCCAAAAGGGATATGACACAACTACTGACCCTAAGGCTGAATCAGATGTTTACTGCCAGTTTGAACACAGCAGGGCAGTCTGTAGATATCCACAACCCTTAACTGTTCTTGGTATGGGGCTTTAAAATGAAATCTTTGGCAGGCGCAGCTCACACCTGTAATCCCAGCACTTCGGAAGACCAAGGCTGGCGGATCACCTGAGGTCAGGAGTTTGAGACCAGCCTGACCAACATGGAGAAACCCTGTCTCTACTAAAAAAATAGAAAATTAGCTGGGCGTGGTGGCCCATGCCTGTAATCCCAGCTACTAGGGAGGCTGAGGCTGAGGAATTGCTTGAACCTGGGAGGCAGAGATTGCGGTGAGCCAAGATTGTGCCATTGCACTCCATCCTGGGCAACAAGAGTGAAACTCCGTCTCAAAATAAATAAATAAATAAAATGAAATTTTCCTATAAACAAATATTTCCAATAGGTTTATCTTACACAGCCTACCTTAATAATTTTTTTATCTTGGTTTCCAAGATGGAAGTTGTTGCAAAGAAAATTTTATATCACGGGCCAAGACTGCCAACGCTTTTCGGATGCTGCATGTTCCTTATAAAACATACCTTGCCGGGAGTGGTGGCTCATGCTTGTAATCCCAGCACTTTGAGAGGCTAAGGCAGGCGGATCACGAAGTCAGGAGTTTGAGACCAGTCTGGTCAACATAGTGAAACCCCATCTCCACTAAAAATACAAAAAATTGGCCGAGCGTGGTGGTGCGCGCCTGTAATCCCAGCTACTCAGGAGGCTGAGGCGGAGAATCGTGTGAACCCAGGAGGCAGAGGTTGCAGTGAGTCCAGATCACGCCACTGCAGTCCAGCCTGGATGAAAGTGCAAGACTCCGTCTCAAAAAAAAAAAAAAAAAAAAGTCTTAATATGTTTGCATGCTTTGGTAAAATTAATTTTGGAAAGCTAACATCGTTTGGCAGAGTTGTTTTTATAGGAATAGATACCTTTGAGGATTATCATTACCCTGTATCATGGAAGAGGAGGCTTCCCAAGGAAGTGATGATTCTCTTGGAAAAGCCTACAAAAGGATGACAGTATCACATTTCACTCAGTTCAATTAACTTCACTATAAATTCAATTGTGGGGGAAAAAATAAATGATACCACTATTATGTGCTAGGTAATGCACTAAGCATATTATGCTCTATATTTCATTTAATCCTCTCAGCAATGCCGCATATTATCGTCTTCATTTTACATGAGGAAATTGAGGTTCAGAGATGCTAAGCAACTCACTGCAGGTCACACAGCTAGTAAATGGCCACGAATAAACAGTAACTCAGACACTGACCTGTCTTTGGTTTCTTCTTAAACAAAACATGAGATCTATTTCTCGGAGGTTTTGTTCAGCTGTCCTAACTGATGACTCTACATTTCTTCTGGTGCTAAATTGCTCAAGTTGCTTTTTTTTTTTTTTTTTTGAGACAGAGTTTCGCTGTTGTTGCCCAGACTGGAGTGCAATGGCACGATCTCGGCCCACCGCAACCTCCGCCTCCTGCGTTCAAGCAATTCTCCTGCCTCAGCCTCCTGAGTAGCTGGGATTACAGGCACGCATCATCATGCCCAGCTAATTTTTGTATTTTTAGTAGAGACGGGGTTTCACCATGTTGACCAGGATGGTCTCGATCTCTTGACCTCGTGATCCACCCGTCTCGGCCTCCCAAAGTGCTGGGATTATAAGCGTGAGCCACCGCGCCCGGCCTCAAGTTGCTTCTTGTACCAAGTGTGACCTGATTCCTTAAGAATTTTACTTAATGAGAACCTCTGAGCTAGAAACTCTTGCTAGGTGTTTTATGCACCTTACCTTCCTTAATCATTACAACAACTCTAAGAGATTGGTTTCTCTCCATTTTATAGATGATGACTGTGTTTTAGAGAGGTTAAAATAGCCTAAAGTTGGTGAGTTAGAGAGGGGTAGAGTCACGAATGGATTTTTGGTCGCTGCCTCCATCGTGGGCAAGCTTTTCCCACGACTCCAGCCCTTCCATTTGTCAGTACTCAGGCTACAAAGTCTCAGTGCTTTTAAGTATTTATCAAATGTTTGTTGTATCCTGGGATCTGGCACTTCGGTGAGAAAGCTGTGGCGGCGCCAACTTCTTAACAGCAAGTGGTAAGGAGGACGAGTGACAACAGGAGGGAGAAGCCTCTCGCCTGAGCTTAGCACTAACAGAAGTGGTCCCCAGCAGGCTGCTCCACGAGCGCCACCTCTTCCCTCCGACCGAGAAGAACGTGGCGCGCCCCCGAGGAGTCCGAGGTCCCGGCCCAGACGGCAGCGTGAGTCCTGGCGAGCTCCGGACCGGCGCCTCAGGGAACTGGAAGCAACTGGGCAGTGAGCGGGAAGTGGACTGCAGGAGGCGCCCTCGTTGCAACCTCCGGCTACGCCAAACCCGGGCTTGCCTGCAACTGCAGCTCACAACACCCTCCGCGGGTCGCGGCCCCGCCCCCGGAAGTGACGTGTGGAGACTACGGCGTCTGGGAGGGACCCTGGGGCAGCCGGGGGGTTCGAGAGTGGCGGCGGCCGCGGAGTGCCTGGCAGGCCCGGCCGCTGCGAGAAACGCCCCGAGCGCGCGCCTGGCGTGTAGCGGCCCCAAGACCCGCGCCGCCGCCGCCGCTGCCGCGTGCGGGGGCGGGGAGGGCGGGGCACGAGAGGCCGCGGCGGCGGGAGATGCTGACGGCTGCGGGCACCCGGCGGGCTCGGCTCGGCCGCCGCCGCCTTCTCTGGCTCCGCCGTGGGGGTCTCAGTGGCTGCCGCGCTGTCCTCGAGTTTCCAGCGTGAGGAGGAGGCTGAGGGCGGAGAGGCGCATCGTGTTCGAGGCGGAGACTGAGGGGGAGCCCCGTGCGCAGCGTCGGTGAGCAGCCGGCCCCGCGCGCCCCCTCGGGATCTAGCGGCCACAGCCCCTCCGGCCGGGAGCGGGGGCAGGGGCCAGGGCCGAGGGGCGCGCGGCACAACAGGAAGTGGTGGCGGGGGCCGGACGCGCGCTCCCCTCGGGTCCGCCCCCGGCGCGCCGGGCACCGAGGCATGCAGGTGGACTCGGGAGCGCACCGCTCCGCTCTCGTCACCTCCTATTTGGTCCCCCGAGGTCCCATGAGCGAAAGGTGGCGGCGTTTTTTTTGGTGTGGGTGGTGAGGAGGGGCGCAATTCTGACTTTCTGTAGTGACAGGAAGTTGGAAAATGAAAGTACAGCAATTCAGTGCTTACCAAGGCCCGGCGAAGTTGCACCTCTTTCCCCGGACTTTGATCTGTAGGGCACACGCGGCCGTCGGTGTTTCTTCCTCTCCCCAAGCTCGCTATTCATCCGGTGTCGAGTTTCATTTCTTTTTCAGTTTCGCTCCAGCGGCCCCCCCGCCCCACTTTACTTTCTGCCTCGTGCACAGCTGCATCGAGGCTGGTAGCTTTATTCCTGGGAAGATAAATTGGAAACATTTTTCCGGGTGGGATGCTAACTGGCCTCGGAAGGAAGGAGGGAAGGGATGTTGACTGAAGTAGTCAAAAGTACAGACTTGGCTTTTTCTCTAGCAATTGCTGCTTGAAGTTTGGGGAATTTAAATATTCTGGAGTTTTAATGCCTCATCGGAATGGTTTGCCCATCTCTTTGGTTGACAAATGAGGTCCTTTCTCTTTTTTTCCCACCCCCCCACGGCTTGGAAAACTTGGTGCTTCAACATTTAGTCTTGGCAGCGCTGTTTTCGTTAAAATGTAGTGTGATTCAGTATTTTCCCTTCAGGAACACTGTCCTCTTTGATTTTACTTGAACATTAAAACTGCGTAAGTGGAATCTGTTCATTCCTAGTGAAGTAGTCTTCAAGTTGTAAGAATATTGTAAGAACTATACAGGACCCTACACAAAGAGACTATTTTTTAGGAGCCTGTGTAGTTAAAAACGTCTGGTTACTTTTTGACAACGGTGATTATTTTGATTTCGTAGGCTTCATATGTTTCATAACTTGGTTTTGTTTGATGTAAGTAGCAGGCTAAAGAAAATTTGGGGAGTTTTTATTTTTTTGGGTCTTAGCTACTGTCTGAAAAATAGTTGGGCAATGGGTCACCACAGCAACTGGACTGTGTGTATTATAAAAATGTTTAGGATGGAAAAGGTTTTATTTAATAGAGACTTCTTTTCCTTAATACGTTATTTCAGTATGCTCCCTTCTTTCAGTTTAGCCCAGAGATTGATCTATGTTTGAAGTGTTAAAATCAATTACGTTTTCAGCTTTTACCCTCTCAAAAATCAGATTACTTCATTTGGACCAGTTAAGTATTTTCTTCCTTTGTTATAAATTTAAAGTTTTAAAACTGCAGTTGTAGAAAACTCAGGATTCTTGTGAGAACGAAAATGAAGTATTTTCTCTCTTTTTTGGATAGGTAACAAGACTAAAAGTTATTTTGTTTGAGACAAGGTCTCAGTCTGTTGACCAGGCTGGAGTGCAGTGATGTCTCTGCTCACTCCAACCTCCACCTCACAGGCTGAAGCCATCCTCCCAGCTCAGCCTGCCGAGTAGTCACGCAAAATACGCCTGGCTAATTTTTTGTGTTTTTGGTAAAGGCGGGGTTTCAACATGTTGCCCAGGCTGGTCGTGAACTCCTGAGCTCAGCCTTAGCCTCCCAAAGTGCTGGGATTACAGGCATGAAGCCGCCCTGTAATTTTTAATAACTGTCTTATGGGGTTTTCTTCATTTAGCTTTTTTTTTTTTTTTTTTGGAGACATGGTCTGGTCTTGCTCTTTCGCCCAGGCTGGAGTGCAGTGGAGTGATTTCAGCTCACTGCAGCCTCTGCCTCCCGGGTTCAAATGATTCTCCTGCCTCAGCCTCCCGAGTAACTGGGATTATTGGGTTCTACCACCACGCCCAGCTGATTTTTGTATTTTTAGTAGAGACGGGGTTCCACCATTTGCCAGGCTGGTCTGGAAGCCCTGACGTCAAGTGATCTGCCCTCCTTGGCCCCCCAAAGTGCCGGGATTATAGGCATAAGCCTCTATGCTCAGCCAGCTCTCTTTCGTATCTGATGAAATCATTGAAGATCATCGTTAATACCACACTTTCTGAAACTAAAATGAAGAGTTTTAACTACGAAGACGTTTGCCAGCTTTGCAATCAAAAATCAGGATATCATAATTGAATTAATAAAATACTCCTTTAAAGTACCCACTGAAGATGTCTGTTTTATATCTTTGATTTCCTCAAAATTCATTTCCAGTACTTCAGTCTAAAACCTCAAAGCCCCTTTTCTTTTACTGTCCACAGCCTTCTATCTAGACACACCGTAGATGCTAAAGAAGCATCAGCATTTTCCACAACAGCTTGGTTCTACCCTGCAGCAGCCGACAGCTCACCAGCATTTGACTCAATACGTGCTGCTCCACTGATAACCGACAGGGAAGGTGCAAGTTTAACTGGCACCATCTGGAGAACACCTGTATTTTGGGAATCTCCTTGGGTGTTCATTATGGAGACATTTGTTAATTTGTCATTTTAGTTGGATAGCTAAGGCTTTAAACTTGTAGGGCTCAAATGTTATCTACATGATAGGTATTCAGACCCTAGGATTCAGGTTTTGGAATTTTTTCGAAAACAAATGGAATAATAGGCACCACATTTGTGTAGACTGGAGACTCCGATTCTCTGCCTGTCTTTCCTTCATCATCATCTCACAGATGGATTCATATTGCACCCCTATAAACGGTCTTATATGAAGGTGATGTCTGGAAATGTGGAAATTGAGTTCTTTGCATAACATTTACTAGAGAATAGTTTTAACAGGATTAGATTATAAATAATTGTTTAAATGAGAAAACTGTAGTAGAACAGTAACTTGCCATCATTGGGCATCGTCAGAAGAAAGGTCTGTCAGGTAAACTCAGACCTAACAGGATAACCCCTGCCTGCCTCCACCATACTTAGTGGATATAGTATAAAACCACTGTTTTAACCCAGCTTAAGTGAGGCTATGGGGAACTGATTTCTAGCGGGCATGGTTATTTAGCATTAAGGTAGCATTTTATATTTGTGGATTATTATTATATGTAATGCTTTTTTATCATCAATTAGTGATGTGAGTGCTTTTATCCATTGGGGAAGTGGTTTCCCTAATGGACAGTACATGACTGTGGTGAAAGAGACGTGGGACTCTTGGCCTCAGCTTCTCCGTGAACTCTGACTATGGGCAGCATCTCTCCTTTCTATCCTTTGTTATTTTCCCATCACTCTTTTAGATGTCTGTCTCCGTACAAACTGCTTGAGAGTGATAATCATGAGGATTATTGGAAGACCTTTTGAGTGGTTTAGAACAGTTATAGAAACCCAGCTATTTTCCACTCCAGTTTCTTATCTCTTCCCTTTTTGGAAGTAGGCATAGTTGACCTATAAGGATTCCATCTTCTGTGAGTTAAATGTTGTTAGAATTAGTTTCTCAGACCTAACTTTTGTAATGTTTGTTAAGTTTGTCTGTTTTAAACATCTTTATTGAGATACAATTCATGTACCATAAAATTCACCTACTTAGGTGTAGTATGCTGTGGAGTTTGTGGAAACATCTCCACAGTCTGTTTAGAATATTTTCACCACCCACAAAAGAAACCCTGTGCCCATATCTATCATTCCCTACTTCTGTTCTCCCCATTTTAGCTCCGAGTCCTAAGTAACCACTGATCTATTTTCTGTGTCTGTGGATTTTCCTATTCTGGACATTTCATATAAGTGGAACCATACATATGTGGTCTTTTGTGGACTGGATTCCATTGTTCACTTACGTAATGTTTTCGTGATTCGTCCTTGTGTGCGTGTTTGTACCTCATTCCTTTCTATGGCTAAATGATACCTCATGAATATGCCACATTTTATTTGTCCATTCATCAGTTGACGGACATATAGTTTGTTTCTACTCTTTAGATGTTGTGAATAATTCTGCTACAAACACTCCTCTGTAAGGTTTTGTGTGGACGTATGTTTTCATTTCTTTTGAGTATATACCTAGGAGTAGAATTGTTGGGTCATGTGGTAAACTTGTCCAAAGTGGCTGCACCATTTTACATTCCCACCAGCTATGTACAAGGGCTTCAATTTATCTGCATCTTTGCCAATATTTGTTATTGTCTGTCTTATTGATTATAGCCTTCCAAGTTGGCATGAAGTGGTTTCTTACGTGGTTTTGATTTTTAGTTCCCTAATAACTAATGATGTAGAGCATTTTTTTTTTTTTTGGTGATTTCTTCTTTATTGATGTGCCTCCTACCTTCCCCCCACAATTTCAATCCCTTCCAACTACCCCCAAAAATGAATGTAGTAAAAGGAAGGGATTGCTTGGGTTCTGAGCCACTTGGACAGTCAGGGAACAGAAACCAAAACAATCATTGGATGTGACACAGACTGACAATCAAGAAGTCTAAAGCAGAATGGGAAAGGTGGACAGAGAAAGGGGAATAAAGGAGAGGTACAAGATGCCAACTGCACCATTACCCCTCCTAAGAGAGACTGGAGAGAACGCCTCAAACATTAAGAAGTGCCAGTCCTGAATAAGGGAGGTGGTATTTGAGCTTGAAGGAGGGGGAGATCAAAAGGGGGGCCACCGCTCCCTTTGTAGAATGAGACCCCCCTCCAACTCAGGGACAGCAGCTTCACAGACCGTAGACACTTTCATCACTGTAGGCAATGTAGAGAAAGAAGTCGTCTTCATGGAGTTCTTGGTAGAGCTGACCCACTGTGGCACTGGTGGGTGGAATGACATTGTTGACAAAGAAAAACAAGGCATCTTCATCTCGGAGATGAATTCACTTCCAGATCAAGAAGTAGAACTGGGGCCGGGTGTGGTGGCTCATGCCTATAATCCTAGCAATTTGGGAGGCTGAAGTGAGCATATCACAAGGTCAGGAATTCGAGAGCAGCCTGACCAACATGGCGAAACCCTGTCTCTACTAAAAATACGAAAATTAGCCGGGTGAGGTGGCGGGCGCCTGTAATCCCAGCTACTCAGGCTGAGGCAAGAGAATCGCTTGAGCCTGGGAGGCAGAGGTTACAGTGAGCCAAGATTGCACCACTGCATTTTAGCCTGGCAACGGAGCAAGACCCCGTCTCAAA
>NW_016107353.1:3365260-3368394 GCF_001604975.1 Cebus imitator | reverse complement strand
AAAAAAAAAAAAAAAAAAAAAAGTAGTACCGTGAGATCAGAAGGCACCAGGTATTTCTTTTTGTCCAGGTCTCCTATCCGAGCTTTGGGAGCCTTTTCTACTATCACCAGCATCCAGTCCTGATATTTCTTTTGGAGCTTCTTGCCCTTGTGCTTCTTGAACGGATGCTCTTCTTTGTACACGAACTTCATCCTCCCGGGAACTGGGCTGGGCTGGACTGAACCAGGTTGGACCAGGCTGGGCTGAGGGAACCCCGGGGAGCCAGGATAGAGTGGGCGGGGGGCGGCACCAATGCGCAGGGTAGGTTCAGCCAACATAGAGCATTTTTTTGTATGTCTGTTGGCTATTTGTATATCTTTGGTATGTCTTTTCAAATTCTTTGCTTTTTAAATTTATTTTAAGTTGTAGGTGTTCTTCATGTATTTTGGATACAGGCTCCTTTGTGATACATGGTTTGAAAATATTCTCCCATTTAGGGGATTGTCTTCTCGCTTGATGGCACTATTTGCAGCACAATAGTTTTAAATTTTGATGTAGTCCAGTTTATCTGTTTTTGTAATGTTTTAATGGTATTGATTTAATTTGTTTTCAAACTATTCTAACCCGTTGAGATTACAGTTGATAGAGAAGGGAAGGTTTGTGTGTGTGTGTGTGTGTGTGTGTGTGTGTGTGTGTGTGAGTGAAGTATTCAGTCCTAGGATTCTTAGGACACACCTATACAGATTTTGGCCAGAGTTTCTGCCCTAAAGAATTCTTCCTAATAGAAAGGTGTTTTGAAATTCTATGAGGAAAATACCTTTATGAGACAGCATTCCTTGCTGCTCCTTTGCCTAAACCAATGGTTATCTACTGGGATGACTTTGACCCCTGGGGGAATATTTGGCAGTGTCTGGAGATATTTTTGGTGGTCTCAATGGGGCAGGGGGTGCTACTGGCACCTAGTGGGTAGAGGCCAGGGATGCTGTTAGACAAAATGCAGTGTACAGGACAGCTTCCCACAACAAAGAATATCTGGCCCCCAAAACCAGTAATGCCAAAATCAAAACACTCAGGCCTAATCAGGGAAATCCTGAAGCTTAAGATATTAAAAGATTTTTCTTCAATCCATATCTTGGTAATCATATAAAGGTCGCTAATCAAAGGAGAATTTTGCTGATGGAATCCCTGTGGACAGAGCAGTGACAGAACTTGTAAATTAAATTAAGAGAACACTTTGCTGAATTCAGAATGCTGCCAGTTTGTATGTAAATGACATTTATGGTAATGGAAACCAACTGGAGCAAAAGTAGATTGTTCCCTACACCTCAGCCCCTGGGCCACCCTGAGATAGACACACACACATAGACACGCGCACGCGCGTGCAAGCAAATAAACTGGGTTGATTTAGATAGATGCTGGAATGGTGGTCTCTTGAGAATACAGCAATGAGATTTTAGGATTAAAATTTATCAACAGTGAATGACATTCACTAGTGATTGACAGTCATTGTCTTTTCCTATAATTTAGGAAACTAGCATTATCCTCCTTGCAAGTTGCTTGTTGCTTAAGGCATTTCTTTAGCAGCGCGGCGTGTTTAAGAGTTTGGACTCTGGGTCCAGATTGCCTGGGCTTAGATCATTGCTTCACCGTTTACTTGGGCGACTTTGGACAAATTACTTAACCCTCTTATGAATCAGTTTTTTCATGTGTTAAATGAGGATGCAGTAGTCTCTACCTTATAGAAATGTGGGGATTAAATGAATTAATACATTTAGAGCACTTAAAACAGTGCTTGACATATAGTGTTAAATAGGTACTGGCTGTTAATATTATCACGTATCTATATTCTTTCAGCTCATTGCTATGGACAGTGCTATCACCCTGTGGCAGTTCCTCCTTCAGCTCCTGCAGAAGCCTCAGAACAAGCACATGATCTGTTGGACCTCTAATGATGGGCAGTTTAAGCTTTTACAGGCAGAAGAGGTGGCTCGTCTCTGGGGGATTCGCAAGAACAAGCCTAACATGAATTATGACAAACTCAGCCGAGCCCTCAGATACTATTATGTAAAGGTAGTACACATCCTGATCTTATACTATACAGAGAACCTCAAGACAAGAATGATTCCTTCTTGGCTGGGCGCGGTGGCTCATGCCTGTAATCCCAGCACTTTGGGAGGCCAAGGAGGGTAGATCACCCGAGGTCAGGAGTTCGAGACCACTCTGACCAACATGGTGAAACCCTGTCTCTACTAAAAATACAAAAAAAAAAAAAAAAAAAAAGATTCCTTCTTTTCTGTTAAGGTTATAGATACCAACATCATAGTTTATTTTAATCCAATTTATTTTGTTTGTAGTTTCAGCAGTTTGGAATTAGGATACAAAGGATAAATGTTCTGGCTGTATCTCTACCAAATCCTATTTATTAACTTCCATTACACGTATTTTATTCCTAGAGTTGTCTTTAAAAGAAAAAGTATGTACAGAATTGGAATAGTACAAAGGTAGTTTGAGATTCTTGAGGATAAATATGTATTCTCATGTGTGTCATAATTTACTTTAAAAATTGTGATGCCTGGAGTGGTGGCTTATGCCTGTAATGCCAGCACTTTGGGAGGCTGAGGCAGGAGGATCGCTTGAGCCCAGGACCTTGAGGCTAGCCTGGGCAACACAGGGAAACTCTGTCTCTACAAAAAATAAAACAGCCTGGCATGGTGGTGTATACCTGTAGTCCCAGTGCTCAGGAGGCTGAGGCAGGAGGATTGCTTAAGCTCAAGTGGTCGAGGTTGCAGTGAGCCATGATCACACCACTGCACTCCAGCCTGAGTGATGGGTAACCCTGTCTTGGGGAGAAAAAAGTCATACATATATATACACACGTACACATATGTATATCTACATGTATATTCTTGTTTTTATATTTTAATTTTTAGTTTTAGTTTAACCCAGGGAACACAAATTAACACCTTACTCTTTAAGTAGTAGCTGTTAATACACAGAGTTGGTTTTTTAGTTAAAATTATAATTTTTGTTTAATATTATTTTGAATTCATTCTTGGGCACTGAGGTAAAATAAGTGGCTCCAAAGGATAGAATTAGAATGAGAAGCTGAAATCTTGAGATCTTAATTTTTTTTTAACCTTTTTTTTTTTTTTTTT
>NW_016107353.1:3350911-3365014 GCF_001604975.1 Cebus imitator | reverse complement strand
TTACAGGTGCCTACCACCACACCTGGCTAATTTTTGTATTTTTAGTAGAGATGGGGTTTCACCATATTGTCCAGGCTTGTCTTAAACTGACATCAGGCAATCCACCCTCCTCCTTGGCCTCCCAAAGTGTGAGACACCGGGCCTGGCTCTTTCACCTTTAAGTGGTTGATCTGATCAGCTTTCCTGTCTGGAGATAACCTGGAATTCCTGAAGGAAGTAAGAACCTTAGCAGATGCAATGTTCTAAATTCCTTTTTTGCAGCTGGTCATGGTGGCTGATGCCTGTAATCCCAGCACTTTGGGAGGCCGAGGCTGGAGATCGCTTGAACCCGGGAGTCAGAGATTGCACTGAGCTGAGATCACGCTACTGCGCTCCAGCCTGAGTGACAGAGCGAGACTCTTATCTCAAAAAAAAAAGAAAAAACCATAAATAAATTCCTTTTTGCCTACTCAGGATGTGTATGGTTTGTACCTTTGGAAGTGTTTGAGGTTGCAGTTCAGGGAGTTCTAACCTGTACAGATACTTGGTTGAGAGTGATAAGCAATTAAAATCCTTCAGCTTTTATGTAACATATTAGTTCAGTTGTTAATAAGACATTTAAGTGTTCTTGCCTTAACTTCTCCATAACAGTAGGGACTGGTTTGGTATGGCTAGATGAATTAGGTGATTTTGACACTTTGAAGTAAGTGACGTCTACTTCTCAAATGGAGAACCTCATTACGACAGCTTTTTCATTAACTATGGGATATAAGTTTATAAGAACGGATAAGAATGCTTATTTTTTTTACCTACAGAATATCATCAAAAAAGTGAATGGTCAGAAATTTGTATACAAGTTTGTCTCCTATCCAGAGATTTTGAACATGGATCCAATGACAGTGGGCAGGATTGAAGGGGACTGCGAAACTTTAAACTTCAGTGAAATCAGCAGCAATTCCAAAGATGTGGAGAATGGAGGGAAAGAGAAACCACCTCAGCCTGGTGCCAAGACCTCTAGCCGAAATGACTACATACACTCTGGTTTATATTCTTCATTTACTCTCAACTCTTTGAACTCCTCCAATGTAAAGCTTTTCAAATTGATAAAGACTGAGAATCCAGCTGAGAAACTGGCAGAGAAAAAATCTCAGGAGCCCACACCATCTGTCATCAAATTTGTCACGACACCTTCCAAAAAACCACCAGTTGAACCTGTTGCTGCCACCATGTCAACTGGCCCAAGTATTTCTCCATCTTCAGAAGAAACTATCCAAGCATTGGAGACACTGGTTTCCCCAAAACTGCCTTCCCTGGAAGCCCCAACCTCTGCATCTAGCATAACAACTGCTTTTGCCACCACACCACCCATTTCGTCCATACCTCCTTCTTTGCAGGAACCTCCCAGAACACCTTCACCACCACTGAGTTCTCACCCAGACATCGACACAGACATTGATTCAGTAGCTTCTCAACCAATGGAACTTCCAGAGAACTTGTCACTGGACCCTAAAGACCAGGATTCAGTCTTGCCAGAAAAGGACAAAACAAATAATTCATCAAGATCCAAGAAACCCAAAGGGTTAGAACTGGCACCCACCCTTGTGATCACAAGCAGTGATCCAAGCCCACTGGGAATATTGAGCCCATCTCTCCCTACAGCCTCTCTTACACCAGCATTTTTTTCACAGGTAGCTCTTTCTTTATGGTATCACCATTGCTTGCATTTATTTGCTCTTTTAAGCAAATACAGAATTTATACACTCAAGTTTGCTTTCTGTTACTTAGGTTTGTCTTAGAAAGGTTATGTGTGATCAGGGAAAGTTACTCCATTTCTCATCTTAATTAGGATTGTAAAATATAAATTTTGGAGTATTTTCAAGTAAATAAATCGTTTGAATTTTCTGTTTCCTTGTGAAGAAAGTGCACATGCTCTGTCTCTCTCAGTCTTATTAAACTCGGTGGTATCTTATAAAACAAACAGTGATAATCTCAAGTTAGAAAACAGTAGGTTCTGAGAACCATAAGAAAAATGACGGGTGTGATGTAGAATAACAAGTTGGTACAGTTAACATTAGCTATTTATTAACTTGCACATCTCAAAGAACGTTTTAATAGATTTTCCCCAGACCTCATTATTAAAAAAAACAACATGTTGGTGACGTGGTTACCCTTATTCCTCTGTACCTGAATTCAGGTTGGTTTTTCTATTTGGGAAAGACTCTATAAATTTTGGCTTAAAAAGAGAGGTTAAGCACCAAAATCTCAGAATTTACCACTAAAGAAGTCATCCATGTAACCAAAAACCACTGTACCCCCAAAACCTGTTGAAGTAAAAATTAAAAAAAAAAAAAGTAGTTATTTTTATATTTCTTAGCGTGTAAAAATAATTTTTGAGTTTTGTCATGATAAAATTTCAGACTTGGAGATATTTGGAGTAGAGGGCAGGGCAATATTTAGGTTTTGGGTTATTTGTATGCTATTTCAAGGATAAAACATCCTGATAAGTCATTCAGTGAATATTTTTGCGTTGTGTATTTCAGACACCCATCATACTGACTCCAAGCCCCTTGCTCTCCAGTATCCACTTTTGGAGTACACTCAGTCCTGTTGCTCCCCTAAGTCCAGCCAGACTGCAAGGTGCTAACACGCTTTTCCAGGTAATTTTATAAAAGTCTGTCTTCTGTAGTTGGAGCATGTTAAATGAAGAAATAGGCAAAAAGGCAGTGTCCCACTGTTCCGTTTAATCATTACAAAACTTCTATTTAATAAATACCTTTTTTTTTTTTTTTTTTTGAGACAGGGTCCTCACCTTGTCACCCAGGCTAGATAGAGTGCAGTGGCACAATCTCAGCTTACTGCAACCTCCACCTCCCGGGTTCAAGTGATTTTCCTGCCTCAGCCTCCTGAGTAGCTGAGATTATAGATGTGCGCCACTACACTTGGCTAATATTTGTGTTTTTAGTAGAGATGGGGTTTCACCACGTTGGCCAGGCTGTACTTTAACTCCTGACCTCAGGTGATCCACCCACCTTGGCCTCCCAAAGCGCTGGGATTGTAGGTGTGAGCCATAATACCCGGCCCAATAAATATTCTTTAGATTTATTTTTGAATTTCCAAATGTTAATTTTCTAGCTGGCAAACAGCTTGGATAAATATTCACAGGAAAATTTCATTTTTATTATTTATTATTACATACACTTAAGTTAGACCAAGAGTTATTCAATACTGTAGGAGATTTAGAACCCACCCCCAATTTTTTGTCACTAGAAATTCTCTATTTAAAAAAAAAAAAAAAAAGGGTCAGGCACTGTGTGACTCATGCTTGTAATTTTAGCACTTTGGGAGGCTGAGGCAGGAGGATTGTTTGGGCTCAGGAGTTTGAGACCAGCCTGGACAATGTGAGGAGACCTTATCCGTACTAAAAATAAAAATAAAAAATTAAGTCAGGCATGGTAGCACGTGCCTGTGGCCCCAGCTATCAGGGCTGAGCTGGGAGGACCGCTTGATCCAATACACACACACATTCTCATTCTCTCTCTCTCTCTCTCTCTCTCTCTCTCTTCAGGGTTGACTATCTCTGATTTTCTTATATTTTGTAATTTAACTTTTCATTCTTTTAGAATTGAAATGGTAGAGGAAAAGAAAATTTAAAATCTTTCTACTTTTGCTTTTTTTTTTTTTTGCAAACATTTAAAATTATTGAATAGAAAAAAAGTTGAGAATTTTTTATATTTTTTCATTGCCACTCATGAGCAGATAAATTGAGTTACGGAGTCAGCTGAGACCTTAAGCAAAGTTATAGTGCTTCTATAGCTTCAGCCTGGAATCTCCTTATAGAGTTAGCCTTAGAATACTGGATGGGGAACCCTTTTCTAGGATGAGCACCCACTAACTATTTGTACCTTTCTGGGTCTGTTTTTGAGGGTTTATGATTTGCTTCATAATTGAACTGTACTCTGGGGTGCATACTGTCATTTATCTGTAGTATCTACTGTTAATTTACTTGAACTTTCTAAAACCTTCATTTGAGGTTAATTGTAAACCCATGTACCTTAGGATATGAAGGAAGGTACAGGTGGTTGTTTGTTTCACACCATCGAGGTAAGTTGGAGAATGTTAATGTTAGGACAAACCATTTTTGTTTTTAGTTTTTGTTATGACATCATATTCTGTCACGATAAACAGCCACTGCCTTTGTCCTGTGAGCCATTGCAGAAGACTGTTGTGTTTTGCCTTAGGGAATATAGTAGGACAGAAAGTAAAAGTTGGGGTTGAGTAATAGGATGCTAATGTGTTTTGTTTTCTTTCTCAGTTTCCTTCTGTACTGAACAGTCATGGGCCATTCACTCTGTCTGGGCTGGATGGACCTTCCACCCCTGGCCCCTTTTCCCCAGACTTACAGAAGACATAACCTATGCACTTGTGGAATGAAAGAACTGAGGAACAAAGAAACAGAGAGACATTCAACATGATTGCATTGGAAGTGAGCAATTGATAGTTCTACAATGCTGATAATAGACTATTGTGATTTTTGCTGTTCCCCATTTAAAACATCTTTTTAGGATTCTCTTTGAATAGGACTCAAGTTGGACTATGTGTATAAAAATGCCTTAATTGGAGTCCAAACTCCACTTCCCTCTGTTTTTTCATTTTCTTTTTCTTTTTTTTCTCCTTCCAAAATATTTTGAGCTTTGTGCTGAAGAAATTTTTGATGGGGTTTAGTGGCTATGCTTTGCAAGAGCAATTAAGAACAAAGTTACTCCTTTTGGCTGTTGGGACCCTTTGGCCAGGAAAAATTATGCTTAGAATCTATTATTTAAAGAAATATTAGTGAAATGAATTGGTATCTTTAGTACTAAGTGTGCTCTATTGAATGGCTAAAAGTGAACTGTTCCTAAGCAGTGGAAGAAGAATCATTCCTATTCATACAAAGTAAGATTGGAGCAGTCATACTGGGGAGATTGTTTTGTGTGAAGTATAACATGTGTAAGCAACTCCCCAAAGAGGCATGTTGTTTACCTTTATTCGGGGTGGGTCTCTTAGCCATTTGTATGATCCTGTCTGAACCTGTCAACAGGGCATGGAGCTAGTCTATTTCAATGTAGAAAGATTTTTTAGACCTGGGGTTTAGGATACTTTTTGGAACATCTAGTGAGAATATGGGACCTCATATCTAGCACAGAAATGTTTTTTGCCCTCTGGGTGGTATGATTATATGCCCATGAAATACAGCATGGGAAATGAACACTTTTAGGAGGATGAACTTGGGTTTTGAATATTTGAAACATCTCTGAGTAAAAGATTCAGTCAAATAACTTGAAACAACATGTAGGGGTTTTCTCAATTAGAATATAACTGAGTGAACGATCCTATCTTTTTCCTGTTCATTTTACCTCATTTTCTACTATACAATGATCACCTTTCCTTTATGTTTCCGGTTGTTAGAGGTTATAATAGTTTTAAAGATGCAGTTAGGAGGGTAGAACTCAAAGTGAAGCCTCCCCAGTCAGTAGCTAAGAAAAGATATGCTTATTTCTTTCAACTTTTTTTTTAAATAGGGAAGAGCAGAGTTCATTTGGGAATGCTTATACATAGGGGGTTGGATTGTTCATAATAGTAGTAAAAAATGTAGGCCTTGACCTCTGCATTACCAAATTTGTAAAATATTACTGTATGGTAATCAATGCAAGGTACAGATTTGTTGGTTCCCCAAACTGAATTGTTACCAATATCATGGTGGTGGAGTCTTTTCAAAAATTTAGCATTAAAGTCCAGGATTAAATTATATGTTGTCACCATCCATCACCATTACTGCCCTCCTCCACCAACCTCTCCCACCGGTTAAACTAGTCTTCTAACCCTGTAGAATCACATGAACTAAATGGAAGTCCTTCAAGTAAGGACTTGAAGGCTCAAAGTGACACTGTTACAAACTAGCATCTTTCAGATGCATGGTATTTACTTTCAGTGTGCTTATATATGGTGGAGAGAAGCTCTTGTATAAGAAGACATCTATGCTAGCTGACTTAGTAGTAGAGGGAACGTATTCAATGAGCTGCCTTTATTATCTGTAGTGTTGGAGATTTTTTACTGGTTCATTTGTGGTTATCAGCTGAAGGTTCTGTTCCTGAGATGTGCAATAGTAGTGTTGAAAGGCAGTGTTTAATAGTGATGGGGAACAGACATATTGGACTTTTTTTTCCATATTGAATTATTTAGTTTGCATGCCTGTTTGAAATTGGACCTCTCAGCAGCACTTTGGAATAGTTTCATTAGGTTAACATTTTGTATATTAAATAAGTAAATATAGATGATTGATTTAACTAGATGTGTTAAATTTTAAAAGCACAAAGGTATTTTATCTTTTTGAATTAAAGGAGAAAAGCCATTGATTTGTTTTCACAAATGGTATATTTAATAATTAACTGTCTCAGCACAGAGGTACCTTGGAACCAAGGGCACCATTGAAACTCAGTTGAAGCAACTTCCTAGCAAACCATTTTAGTGAGTCCTTTTTGCATAAACCTATAGCTGAAGCCTCTGAGAGGTGTGAGGCCGTCACAGATTGGTGATCTGCTATCTCTTTGAGATCAACTGATTTGGAGAAGCGTGTGTGTGCATGTCCTTTCTTAAGTCAAAGTTTACAACTTTAGTGCAAGTGTATGAGGCAGACAATTCTGTTTATATAGACTACCTCCTTCCTGGAAAAGTCTCAGCTTCATATTCTGTTGAATATCCGAAGAATTCTTAGTGTGACATACCACTTCAGATTGGTTTTCACTGGAGAGACTTGTAATTGATAGGCGTAGCTGGTATCCATCCCTAGTCACTTTGCCAGGATGAATGCCGTTGGGCACCAGTAGCCTAAGTTACAGAAGGGGAGCAGATTGGATGGGGTTTTGAGACATCTTCTTTGGTTTCTTAGCTTTCCTTCTGCTCTGGCCCCCATCCACTCAGTCATGTGCTGGAAAATGTTTAACAACCAGGATATCTGGGGTGGGGGAGGGGGGAGCCCTGAATTTGTAGCATTTGCTGATTTCTTTGATATAAATTAATTACCCTGTGGCTGATTTGAAGCTACCACCTTAGAGTTGAGAAGGGATGTGCACAGTTGGCTCAGAGCCAGTGCTGGAAACCATTGCATTTACTCCATCCAAGAGTGGATTTTCATATAATTTCTAAAATAATTTTTTCTTATTTATGTAATGATTTTTAAATATATAAAATTAAAGTCTCATGTCTGAGTTCAGTGATTTTTTTATTTTTATTTTTCTAGAAATGAGAGCTTTCAGGAATCCTTTAATTTAATTTTTTAGAGATGGAGTCTTGGTGTGTTACCCCAGGTGGACTCAAACTCCCAGGCTCAAGTGGTCCTCCTGCCTCCGCCTCCCACATAGCCGGGCTATAGGCATGCACCACCACACCTGGCTTAGTAAGCCTTCTTTATTAATGGTTTGTCACAGTACGTTTGTGATGTTACATTGCTTCATGGCATACTTTATGTGTTTGAACAAAGGTGGAAATTTCCTTTTTTTTTTAAATTTATACACAATCTAGATTTTGAGGACTAGGATAAGGCAAAAAAAAAAAGTAGTAGAGGCCCTTAAAAGGTCAGCCTTAAGCTGCTTAGAGTTAAAATATGAGTTTAATTTTTTTCCCACATTTTGACAGTTAAAATTTTGATAGGGACAGTAAGCTTGTGAGCCTCTATCAGGGTACTGGATTTTTTTTAACTGGAAAATTCCTTGAAGATTTACATACTGTATTATGGATGTATTTAAAAGGCAAGACTGACATAAATAAATCAGAGGTTTGGAATTCTGGAGCTGTAACTCCAGGATATTGATAGTATCACTTCAGTTCCATTCACGCCTGCATCATGTGATGTCCAGTCTGACAACATTGTTTCATCCTGATCTCAGACTTTCTACTACGATTCTCAGGTTCTTAAAGGTCACTTTATGTTTTTAGGGAATGTAAGCACATTTAGAGCCACTCAGTACCACTTCACAATCCCCCTGAAGCAGTGGTTTAGAAAAGCAGTATTTCAGAAAAGCAGCGTCTAGCCTTTTTGAACATGCACCTTGATCAGTAAAACTTTCCCTGCTAAAAATTTATATGGGTATATGTTAAATTATATACGACTATACCAAAGTAATATGTCCATTATAAAACATACACAAAACTTGAAGGATGGCATAAAAAGTAAATCTTGAGTAGCAGTCATCATATTTTCTTCCCACACCCCAGTTGGTTATCTTGTGCATCCCCCAGAAGCACACATGATACCTAAAGACTGCTGACTCAGGGTATTCTCAGTCTAATCTCCAAAAATATATGATGCTCCTCTTGTGATATATGGAGAAATCCTAGAGATTTGGAGTTTTTCCAGAGAGCTTATTGTCAATTTTTGAAATTTTACATTCTTTTTGATGAATTTCCAAATAATAATCCATTACCACCTGTTTTCCACAGCTTCATTCATACTACTATTGTCAGCCTGTTGTCTCTTATCTTCATGTTAGGTATGACTCTATGTTTGTTTTAGTGGTCTGCTCACAAACTTCTTTGGTCCTTATGTCATATTTTACCAACAAATTTAGAATCATTTCAAGTTGCTTGATGTTAAAATATATAACAAGTTAACATTTTCTTGCTGCATTAAGTTTTTGATTTTTGAAATCTGTGATATTACAGCATCTGAAGGAATACTTTTCTTTATAGGTCTCTTCTGTTTTTAACTCACTGATGGTATATGTTTTATTTACCCGTGCCAGGAATCTAGAATCATGCTTAGGTGCCATTCTTAGGTGTGAAAACAAGTTTGGAGACAAATGCAGGTCTCTATGCAGAAACCTGAAGCAACAAATGAATTACCAAACCAATAGGAAAGTTAAAAAGACTACTCATGATATAGTGTGTCATCTGAAGGTATGATGGAATACATTATTTCTAAAATAGTATTGAGAAGTTAATTGTTCAGTCCATAGTATTGTAAGTGAAGTGCGGAGGTCAGCCATAATTGTCTTTCTTCGGCAGGTACTTTGTCCAGAGAGTGGGTTCTATGGAAAATATAATTATATTCTTGGTTTGGGATCAACAAATAAATGATTTGCTACTGTTTTAATGCTGCTGGCGTTGCCTAAAACAAAGTGCCCTGTTATTCCTCTTATGTCATCAGAACTCTGCTCACTGAAGTTGAAGTTTTAATCTTAGAATCTAGAATTCTTGTGGCTGGTGGTGTATTAAAAAAAGAAAATGGTTTGATTTTATTTCTTGTACTTGGTGGAACGTGTCACTTCAAATCTGAGAGGTGAATTGTTAATGGTAGTATAATTGTTGCATTTGAAGCTGTCAGTTTCTTCAAGTCACTTCTCTGAAAAAAAATTGTGATAGATTGATAGCCTGTCAGAAAATAGCAATTTCTAAGGTGCTACCATTCACACTTAGTCATTGTGATAGGTGAAAATCCGGAGTGGTTTGTTGGAAAGGGGAAATACTGGCTCTAAACTTTCTATAGAAACCAGGAAATTCATGCTGTTGATACAATTTTAAAGGAAACGTTTAAAAAGAAAATTCATGACGGATACAATCAAACGTAGTAAATCTCTTGAGTGCTAATCATTTGAGTATAGTCCACATCAGGAAGTTTTATGAGGTTGAAGACTTTACTTTGAAATATTTAATTGGGAGACTAGACCATTTCCAAGTCATTCTGATTTATTGGCCCAGTAAGTATATGTGTATGAGTGTATGCTGATGTATCGACTGAATGTATGTGTGTGTGTGTGTGTGTGTGAAAATCTGTTTTCAGAGGGAACATACAATGATGGCTCCTAGTCTATTTTATACTAAAACTAAAAAAATATAAAATTGCTGCACTTTGCAGTTGCCACTTTTTAAAGGTTAATGTTTTGCACATTTCAGTAGGCCTTAAAAACGAATTGCTTGCCAACATTTTAGAAATGCACTGCTTACATGTGACATACTCTAAACAAAGTCATTGTAAATTGTTCTCTTAGGTTCATGTATTAGTGAGCAAATAAGGATGTCCTTTCTTAAAATTCCTACATTTATGTTTGCTTTTGTGTAAAATCTTTATTAGTTTGTGTTGTAAGTTTCTCAAAGAGAAGGTTTATACTGGAAGCAGTATTTCTAAAGTACAGAGATTCGACCATGGATTGAATATAGTAGTGAAGGAATTCTGGCACTGTGGCCTAATTTATCCTTTTAAACTGTACGTAATTAGCATTAGCCAAAACCTCAGAGTAGAATGTCTTGGGCTGAATGACCTTCTCAACTTTGCCTTGTTTCCCATTTCATAAAGGCTCCTTTTGGTTTGGTTTCCCCTCCAAGGATTGTGAGCCATGCTCACTTAGGCCTGGGATCTTCTGGATGGCGTCAGGGAGGAGGTGGGGGTTTCCTGTGGCTGGCCCAGAGTTTTAGCCAGTGGAATCATTCAAGAATGCCTAGAGTTCAGGGGTGGGAATGCCATATATTGGTGTTAATCACTTGGCACTTTCTTGGACATCAATATTAGCACTGTTTCATTTTTAATAACTGGAAGCACTTAATGATTATTTTGTTTGTTTAATTTCAACTTAAGGATATTGAGGGTCAGGGAAGTAAGGTTTATTTCTTGTTTATGTTTTCTGGAACCTATAGGGTGTTTGTAGAAGGGATAAATGGGTTACCTAATGAGCCATTCTTCTAGGCTCTCTTAAGATATGCTCTTTTGGCTAGGTTATTTTAAAATAATTTTCAAGCTTTTAATACTGTGCTTTGTAGAAATTTACGATTTTAAAAAATAATTTGCAATTGTTAGCTTACACTTAAATTTGTAAAGTACCCAATTTTAAGTTTCTTTTCTGTTTAGTCATTATTGCTTATTGTCTGTTGTGTAGGGGACACAGTCCTCTCTAAGACATTTCATTGTTTTGTTTTTCGGGGCAGTATTAACCAGTGGCCTTTGTATGTACATTCATTGCTTACATTTATTGTTTATATGGTAGAGTAGCATTTTTATGAACTTCCCTGTTCAGTATTAGTGAATTAAGATGCATATATGTAAAGATAGAAAAGAAATGAATACAATCAATTTTTGATTCCTTGAGGTCTATTTATTTGGTTTGGCCCTGGATCCTTTATAATCACAATCATATCTCTTCATTTTTGCCTTTGAACGGTTTCATTTATCTTTGTGGGCAGGGAAAATTAAATATGAAACAGCCCAGTCATTTTGCTATTGGTAAGCTTTAGTTGAGGCAAGTAAAAATTTTTGATTAAAATTAGTCTCTTAGAATTACGCCCTTTCTTTACCAAATAATCAGATTGGCTAAAAAATAAGAGTGTATAACTTTGTATTTTGAAGAACAAACTAATAATTTTTCATGAGCCTTATTGGATCTTCTTTTAAGAAGACCTACCTAAGAGACAACTAGGGATGAATTTGATTAATGGGAAATAACTGTAAGTTAGATTATTTTAAATTCCATACAACAAGTGATTTAACCACAGTGGCAGTGACAGTTTGTGGATCATCAACTATGGACATCACTTAAAAATTAAAAGATATTTAATAATAAACTCTTAATTTTCATTCAGCCAGTCTGTAATTCAGAAGAAAAGCATATATCTGTCATGGGACTATTGCAGTGTGTCTCCATCAGTGTTAACCCAGGAGAGATGTATTATTTCATGTAAATGTCTTAGTTTGGGATATGTGGTAGTAACAACATGTCAGAGTGCTTTCTTCAAACCTGTCAGCTCAACTGAGAAGACAGTTACTTCATTGTTTATTTTTTCCCTGTTTTATTGAAATCTGTATCTCATATTCCGTACCTAACACTTTGTAGAGCTACTTACATATAATGCAAGTGCACACCTATCCAAAGGAATGGATAACTGTTAAAGTGTTATTAATAATTCATCTTAATTTCTGCATAATTTACATTAAGGAGACCTAAAAAGCACTTTCAGAGTATTAAAAGCACCTTTTTTTTTTCTTTTTCCTAAAAAAAGCAATTAAAATGGTCACTGCTCACATTTATTAAAATTCATCTTAATTGATGAAGCAGCTGGAGGGAAGCTGCCACATCACCCAGCTAAGCAGTCTGACTTACCTGTTGGGAAACAAAGGGACACTGCTCTAAGATTGATTAGGATGATTGTAGCTACAGTCTTGAATTCTGTCTGTATGCGGCAGAGAAACTTTTCATAGAGAGTTTAGATAGGTGAGGGAAGGGATTCGATAGCACTTTGAGGGCTTTATAATATTATGCTGCTCGAAAAAAAAAAATGTGTAGTTGATATTCAGTGCATCTCCAGACATAGTAAGGGGTTGCTCTGACCAATCAGGAGATCATTTTTTCTAACACTTCCCAGGTTTTATGCAAAAATTTTGTTAAATTCTATAATGGCAATATGCATCTTTTAGGAAAGATATACATTTTTAAAAATCTATTTTATGTAAGAACTGACAGAGGAATTTGCTTTGTATAATGCAAGCTGGCTTTACAGAAGCACCATAGCAAATTTACTACAAGTCTAAAATTATACAGATATGTTAATAGATATATGTGCAACTAGATACGGACAACAATTGTATTTTTTTAAATAAATATTTTTAACAAAATGATTTTCTGAATTGATTATTCATTTCCCTTCTCTCACATTCACTGAGGTGGTCTCTGCAGTCTGTTACATTTTCATCCATGCTAACTGTGGGTCCGGAAAGTTGTTTTCCCAGTGGTTATCAGTAAAATCTGGCCTTCAGCAATTTATATTTATCTATATTAAAATGTTTAAAGTCTAGATTCAGATAGGTGGTAAACAGGGGAGATTGTAAAATGATTGTTGACATGGAATTAAAAGAGAACTGAATAGCTAGAAAAAATATTCACCATGTGGAAACTCTTTTTATTTTACTTGAAATTTATTTACATTCAAAAAGGGTTTTAAAAATTTAATCAGCTGGGTGCGATGGCTTACACTTGTAATCCCAGCACTTTAGGAGGCCAGGGCGGGTGGATGACCTGAGGTCAGGAGTTCGAGACCAGCCTGACCAACATGGTAAAACCCCATCTCTACTAACAATACAAAAATTAGCCAGGTGTGGTGGGGTGCGCCTGTAGTCTCAGTTACTTGGGAGGCTTAGGGAGAAGAATTGCTTGAATTTGGGAGGCAGAGGTTGCAATAAGCTGAGATCACACTCCACTCCAGCCTGGGCAGCAGAGCGAGACCCTGTCTCAAAAAAATTTTTTTTAACCAGAGGGTTTTATCTAGCCCTTGTGAAATGCAATTTAGAGGCTGGGTGTGGTGACTCATGCCTGTAATCCCAGCATTTTGGAAGGCCGAGGCAGGTGGATCACAAGGTCAGGAGTTCAAGACCAGCCTGGCCAAGATGGTGAAACCCCGTCTCTACTAAAAATTACAAAAAAAAAAAAAAATTAGGTGCAGTGTGGCAGGTGCCTGTAATCTCAGCTATTCAGGAGGCTGAGGCAGGAGAATCACTTGAACCTGGGAAGTGGAGGTTGCAGTGAGCTGAGATTATGCCACTGCACTCCAGCCTGGGCAACAAAGCGAGACTGTCTCAAAAAAAAAGAAAGCAATTTAGACTTCATTTAGCAAATTAAATTAGGCCTTTTCAGAATTGGGTCAAAATAATATACATAAAGGAAAGTGGGGTTTATAGGTGGCAAAATGACAGCAGAGAGTTGTTTTGTATCTTTAAATGAAAATCACAGGAGGACAGAGTGACAGTGTTCTGGGGCAAGGAGGGCAGTTCACTACCCTGGTGAAATGGGTGAAATGTCACTTTGGATGGTGGGTCAGTTAGCATGTACATCACAGTACGGTGCTAACTCATGGGGACTACTGTGTGCTCCTAACACACTGCTATCAGAGTGTACCACCTGGGACAGTAGCTCCATGAGGCAAAATAAGTTTTGGAAATGGGTTCTTTATGGAAATTCAAAACGGATTTTAGAATATCAAAATGCCAAGTCCTTCAGTTAAAAAGCCTGTTAAGTCACCACCGTTTTCTTACCTTTCTGACTGTTGACACTACTTCTTTTCTTTTTTTTTTTTTTTTTTTTTTTTTTTTTTTTTTTTTTTTTTTTTTTT
>NW_016107353.1:3339478-3350741 GCF_001604975.1 Cebus imitator | reverse complement strand
GGGGTTTCACCATGTTGACCAGGATGGTCTCGATCTCTTGACCTCGTGATCCACCCGCCTCGGCCTCCCAAAGTGCTGGGATTACAGGCTTGAGCCACCGCGCCCGGCCTGACACTACTTCTTTTGAGAAACCTACCTGTGGCCAGGCATGGTGGCTCACGCCTGTAATCCCAGCACTTTCGGAGGCCAAGGCAGGCAGATCAAAAGGTCAGGAGTTCAAGACCAGCCTGACCAACATGGTGAAATCCCATCTCTACTAAAAATACAAAAAATTAGCTGGGTGTGGTGGTGCGCACCTGTAATCCTAGCTACTCAGGAGGCTGAGGGGAGAGAATCGCATGAACCCAGGAGGCAGAGGTTGCAGTAAGCCGAGCTTGAGATCATGCCACTGCATTCTGGCCTGGGCTAGAGTGTCTTTTTTTTGAGACTCTGTTTTGCAAGCACTTTCTGTCTTTATAGGTACATCTAATGACAAACCAATATCCTAATATTGGGTAATTTTCCAGGGTTCGCATTATCAGGTAGGAGATAATCATTAACAGTCACACGATTTCATATTAATTGTTGCTACAAAACACTGCACTTACTGGATTACACCCTATAACTGCAGGGAGTCTATGAAAATGACTTCATTTTATTGAAAAATGAAGCAGGAGCAGGCCGGGCACAGTAGCTCACACCTGTAATCCCAGCATTTTGGGAGGCCAAGGAAGGTGGCTCACTGGAGGTCAGGAGTTCAAGACTAGCCTGACCAACATGGTGAAACCTGGTCTCTATTAAAAATAAAAAATTAGCTGGGCATCCCTGTAATCCCAGCTACTTGGGAGGCCGAGACAGGAGAACTGCCTGAACCTAGGAGGCGGAGGTTGCAGTGAGCCAAGATCGTGCCATTGTACTCCAGACTAGGTAATGAGAGTGAAACGTGAAACTCCCTCTCAAAAAAAAAAAAAAAAAAAAAAAAAAAAAACCACCCAAAAAAAAAAAAAAAAAAAAAAAAAAAAAAAGAAACCAGAGCAAACTCAAACAGCTGTGCCAGTTACCTGACAAGCGTTGGTGTTAGGAGGTTATTGGAGTATCAGAGTCCATTGGATGGTTCCCATGTAATTTTTTGGTTTGTTTTGGGGTCAGCCTTGCTGTCACCAGGGTGGACTGCAGTGGGGCAGTCGTGGCTCCCTGCAACCTTGAACTCCTGGGCTCAAATGATCCTCCCACCGTGACCTCCCGAAGCACTGAGATTAGGGGTGAGCCACCACCATGTGTTTTGAGTGTGTCACCATCATTAACCGAAACTACCTTCTCTAGTCAAGGTCACCTTACATGTTGCCATATCTGGTGGTTGACATTCGGTGTTCATTGGGCCTTGGCAGCACTGATTACTTATTCCTCCTTCTTGAGATACACTTCATGTGCCCTCCAGGAAATCACATTTTCTCCTGAACTTCCTGTTTCTCTGGCTTCTCTCATTTGCTCTGCTGGGACTTGTTCTTTTTCTAAAACTCTAGATGTTGAAGAATCCCAGGGCTCAATCTGACCATCTCTACATTCACTCCGTAGCTTGTGTCATTTTAGTCCCATGACTTTAAATACTTTATGTATGTGACCACAAAATTTGTATCTTCAGGCTCGACTTCTCTTTTAAACTAGACTTCTATATCTAACAGTCTTGACGTCCAAGATTGCATCATAAGATGATAATGTCCAAAATAGAACTCTGAATGTCTCCTCATGGTTTTCCAGTGTTAAATGGCTTCATCATGTACCCAGTCACTTAGGTCGGATTCCTTGGGGTCATCCTTGATTTTTGTTTTTCTCACCCTACACCCAGTCTATCAGCAAATTCTGTCAGTTTCACCTTCAAAATATTGCTTGAATCTAATCACTTTCACCACTTCGTTGCCATCAACATTGTCCAAGCCACCATCATTTGCTCAGTCTACTGCAGTGGTACCCAGCTGGTCTTCCCAATTCCATGCTTGCCCCACAGTCCCACAGTCTTTTTTCCATAATAGCCAGAGTGATACTTTACATATGTAAATCAGATCATGTCACTTGCCTGCTTACAACTCTCCCAGTAATCTTACATCACTCAAAAAAAAAAAAAAAAAAACTCTACATGTACCACGGCTTGTATGATCTGGCCTCTTAGCAACCACTCCCACCTCTTCCTTGGGACTCTTCCTCACTGCAGTTGAGCCACACCAGCCTGCTTGCTATTCCAATACCGTAAGCATATTCCAGCCTAAGGCTCATGTACTTGCTGTGTCCCCTGCCTGATAGGATGTTTGCAAGTACTTGGATGGCTTGCTCTCACATATCATTAATTTTCTACACAAATAGGACCTCCTTAGAAAGGCCTTTCAGAGCATCTTGTTTTTTTTTTTTTTTTTTTTTGAGACAGAGCCTTGCTCTGTCACCCAGGCTGGAGTGCAGTGGTACGATTTCAGCTCACTGTAACCTCCGCCTCCTGGGTTCAAGCGATTCTCCCATCTCAGCCTCTCCAGTAGCTGGGATTACAGATTACAGGTGTGCACCGCCATGCGCAGCTAAAGTTTATAATTTTAGTAGAGATAGGGTTTTGCACTGTTGGCCAGGCTGGTCTTGAACTCCTGCACTCAGGTGATCCGCCCACCTCGGCCTCCCAAAGTGCTGGGATTACAGGCGACAGCCACCGTGCCTGGCCCAGAGCATCTAGTGACATCCCCCATTCCCACCCCACTTCCTTGCTGTATGTTTCTTTATGGGGCTACATTAGCCCTCACCCTGTGGCATGTTACCTATAGTATTTGTTTGCTGTCTATATGTCTTCACCTGTGGTATAATCCCTGTGAGGCAGGAACTTCTGTCTCAGTCACCACTGGATGTCTGTATCTTAGTGCCTTGAACATAGCAGGTGCTTAACGAATCCTTTTGACTGAATAAATGAAATTCACTCGAACTGTATGTCAGTGTGTCTTCTTTTAGTGAATCAGATGTGCTTGATGGGTTAATTTCCATGCCCAAATAGGAGGAAAATCTGGGAACAGGGTGACTCCACAGGACTCTGAAATGTCGAAGTTCTTGAGAGGAAGATCATGAAGAAAGTCCTATTCGCTGTGTAACTGATTTAGAAGTGTAGTCTAAGGATCTATCTGCCTTTCCCTTATTCTCATTTTATGGGAATAGTGGCACGCAGCCTGTTATGAGAGGTTCTTTATTTATTTTTTCTTTTTTTAAAAAAAATCAGTTTCCTTTGTGAGACAGTTTTCTTTCTTCTAAAATATCAGCCATGGTATGAGAGGGACCTGTCTCTGGGGAACATGAGGCCATTTGTTTCTGAGTGTGTACAGAAGGATCAATCATTCTTCATAATGGATAACACACTTAATAAGTTTAAAATATTTTATTTTAGGAAAGGTACTCTTAGTTTTCATCTTTTTTTCTCTATTAACAAATGAGTCACAATCAACCTAGATATAGCCATTGATTCTTCTTTCTAAATCTGTATAAAAAGGATGTTTTCTTGAAAAATACAACTGCTTTTTCGTTGCCCAGGTCAGTCAGTCACTACGATCAGACTGCGTTTAAATTAGACTAGCATCTAATACTTTTGAGTATTTACAAACATAATTAAAACTAAGCTCCTAGACCAGCAGCTTTCGAAAAAAGTTGGATCTACTTAACTTGCAATCAATATGTACCAAACGTATGAATAATTCCTAAGCTGCTTATGAGGAGGTTTTAAAAATTACTAACAGGTATTAAGCAGTTTCTGTGTCAGGCATATTGTGAGTGCTTTATACAAATTCACTTAATTTTTTCAGAATTCCTTTGAGGTAGGGTAGGTACTTTTAGAAATCCCATTTTACATGTGAAAAAGTGAGGTTGGCAGAGCCTCAGTAACCTGCCCAGAGCCACACAGCTAGAAGCAGAGCCAGTGCTTGAGTCAGCTCTCTCTTTCCAGCCAGATTCCCAGCAGTCAGCTGTGGTGGTCACAGCTGGCTGACTGGACCAGGAAGAACGTTTTAGTGTCAGGTGTGCGAACCACAGCACGTGGGACAGGTTACCGAGAACCATGATCACTTAATTTTTAATTTATACGTGTACATTTGTATATACATAGAGAAAGTGCAGGCAAAACCATTAGACAGTTACTGTGACAGCCATTTGCTACTGCCAGCAGTCTCAGGACTGATCCCTGTCTCGGCTGGCAAGTTTGTGTTCTCCTTGTATCACGACAGGATTTGCTGTGGACAGGAGCTATAACTCCTTGACAAATACTGCTTCAGTCTACTGCACAGTTTGAATTGTTCAGTAGGCCCAGCTTTTTGTGAAAGAAAAGGCCTTGTCATGGTATAAAGAGTTTTTTTCCCTCTATAAAAGATGGAACATTTTTGTTAGGTATTTTCAGAAATTCTTAGTGCTATTTCTATACCTTTTATATGCTAGTCAGTGTCAGTAGAGAAAAAGGAACATCCATCTCATTCTCCCGGGCGATTTCTGGATCAGTTAGCCTTGATTGCTAGCGATGGTATGCTGGTAAATGTTTGACAGTGGGCTCTCCCGGATCTGTAGCTTTCGCCAGTGTTCGTGGTAATACTCCCACTTGGCTGATTTCAAACTACCAACATGCTATCACCAAGGGTGGGGCTGGGACGAGGTGCACAGCAGCACACCATCATATACAGTAATTCCACCACACAGGTACCATGGACATGAATTACCTCAAGAGCATCAAGATAAAATTAGGAAGTGATAAGCTTTCAATATTTCTTACCTTTGTTTTAAATGTAATTTATTTAATTATGTTTGTATGATTTAATTTTTAATAATGGCTGCATTTAATAACTAGCTGTCAAAATGAAAATTTTACAATCAGCTTTTCTAAGCTGGTATGAGCTAGCTCAGCATACCACTAAATTAGTGTACCAAAGAGAGCAAGATTCAACTTTTCCTTTTGGTGTTTGAGAATATAGATAAGCTACGGATGTCTGCAGCAGGAATTTAAGGGACTTTGGATTATTAAGTGAAAAGCACATAAATCTTTTAAGCATGCCAGGTAATAACTTGCAGCTTGTTTTGCATAAAATATATCTCCCTATATCAATGATCATGGAGGTTTACAATTTCAACCTATTTTTACAAACTTCGATGAAGAATGATCTCAAACCCAGAGTATGGCCCATGCGTGAGGCGACAAACGGAGTGAAGTGCGTGGCTGTCTCCTTCCTTCCCATCTGGGTATCTGGACAGCTCTTACCAACAGTCTGAACCAGGGAAGAAGGTAACTTGAGAAGCCAGGTAAACTTCTCATGATTTTGACCAGGTACCAAGCCTCAATTTAATCTCCTTTACCCAACCAAGTTTTAGTGGAGAAGACTTGAACAGTGATTGAGAGAGCGCCTGCACCACCACCCAGCTTTCTGAAACAGCGTGGTTGTGCTGGTGATCAAGAGGCTGAACGTCTTCTCTTGCCTCCTTCACCCAGTTTTACCTCTGGTAGGACTCAGCGTTTTCCATTCCAATTGATCTGTCTTGGGTAGGAACTACAAAAGACAAACAAACAGGTAGCATGTTTCAGCAGCTCTGATGAGCTGCAGCGATGATTCATTCTGAGGGCTTACCCAGGCTGTTTGTTTCTCTGCCATTCTGTGGCTCTAGAGGGAGCAAAATGAAGAAGTCAGATCCACTAGTTCTGGCAAGCAGTGGAGGCAGTTGCTTGAGACTGCTGTCTAGGTCTTGGGGAATGTGTCTGTCTCCCATGAATAAGGAAACCATTAAGTGTTATTTATTTAATATTCAGCAAATATTAATTGAACATAGGTCTGAAATGAAACTCTGCACTGCATGCCGAGCTGGACAGCAACCAGTACTGCTATCCCAGAAGTGAGGCTGTAGTTAGTGCTATTTTGGGGGCCGCCTTTCCTTCTGGGCCTTTGTACTGAGTGTTTAGAGGGTGGATATGCTCACCCACTGAGAGCGGATGATGGATGCCTGTTCCTTTAGTCTTTTTGTGATTATTTTCCTTTTTATAGAGAGGACAACGTCTCTGCCTGGGCACCCTCTCTGAAGAAGTGGCTCTGCACACAGCTGATGCAGTCCCTGGGCACTTTGAAAGCAGTAGACATAAGAGCAGGTGAGGCCTCAGAGTTATGAAAATAGCTTTGGGACTCTCCCTGCCTGGGGTCTCTAGAAGGGAGACTATTCTTGGGAGTGTCTCTGCCCCGAAGGAGCCTTTCTTTGCCACTTGGCCTGAAGGACTTCTTTTTGAAAAAAAGATCTGGACTAGAATCAAAATCCTGAACTGCAAAGAGATGGCCAATTAGGCCTTTGGGCTGAGTTCCAGCCAAGGAGTCGGGCTCTGCCTTTTGGCGCCCTGAGCCGGCTGGAAAGAGATTCTTGGCTCATGGTTCTGTGGCATGGTGGGATGCAGGAAGCCAAGTTCACAATCCATGCCCCTCTGCTAACGGAGAAACCATGAGTCAGCGAACCCAGCTCTTGCCTATCTTAAGAGTCCAGCACAGACAATTGTATGGAAAGCAGGAAGAGGGGGAAAGGAAGCTGTAGAAAAATAAACATTTCCTTGCATTTTACTTGGAACAGAGTAGCGTTTCTGGCACGTTAAGATCCATAGCATCTCCCCCGTCCTCCCCCTGCTCTGTTTTCCTCCTCTTGTGTAGAAACGGATTCTTTCCTTACCTGATGGGAGTCCAGGATGCATCCTGTGGAAAAACAGGAGCAAGATATAGAAGGTAAAAGCCAAGCAACCAAAGATCACGCCACAGACCAGGAAACTATAGCTGCCCTGAGCCTGGAATATCTGCCAAAGGGGAAAACACAGAGAGACAGACCATTAAAACTTCACGTGGAAGGTGTATTGGAAGAAGCAGCCCTCTCCATCCTTGGCTGGTTTTTCGGTCAGGTTGAGGCCCGTCACACCAAGAGATGGAATCATGGGGAGGAGGGAGGCCTTGGCCTTGTTTCAAGGTTATATGTCTGGAGAAGGCAGAAGTCCTACTCAAAGGCAGGGGCTCGACCTGGTCACCCCCTGCAGTCCCTTGTAGCTCTGTGTTCTGGAATCTTCTGACAATCTCTATCATCATTGAAACTCCAGTCATACTAGGTGTTTCTATACCCATAACCCCTAACCAGAACTTTACAGAGGACATATTGTTTTAACCTTTTATTATGAAAACTTAAAATGTGTCCAAGTCGTATATGGAGCCCCGGTGAACCCATCACTCAGCTTTAGCAATCAGCACCATTCATCTGTGACCTTCCACTTCTTCTCTGCACTAGGTTACAGCAAAGCAAGTCCCAGATATCACGTCATTTCAGTGAGGAGGGTATCGTGAGATGTAGCTCTTCCCCTCCCTCCAGCAGGGCAAAGGAGGAGGAAAGGAGAATCGAGTCACAGTGAGGGAGATTTTGGAGGCTGAAAGATCTAGATGTGAGGTCCTCTCTGTCAGTTACTGGAAGTGTGACTGACCTACGGCAAGTTGCTAAATTCATCTGAGTTTCAGTATCCTCTGTTGTAAAAAGGGGAATAATATCTACATTATAGTATTCAATAAAAAGTAGATGTTAGGCTTTTTTTCTCCTAGTGAACAGATGAAACATGGGTAGATTTGAAGAGAGCTGAAAGAGTTGGCCCTCGGTCAGGGCAGGAGTCGAGCAGGAAGCCGGGCCCTGCGCAGGGCTGCCAGAGGCTGTGAGAGGTGGGGTAGGGAGTGGTGGGTTCTGAAGGGATGGAAAAAGAACCCTCACTGCAGTTCCAACCCATCTCAGGCTCTGAAAGCTAAACAGCATTCCCACGGGCCCCCTCTGGCCCCGCTCCCAGACGAGGCTTGTGTTTGCTTTGGACGTTTCCATGCATCCGTTCACATCTCCAGATCCCACATATGGAGGCTCTGCTCTCAGGGCTGGCTCAGAAACGGAAACAGGTAACACCGGCACAGGGAGCCCTGCTGGCTCTGCGGGAGACTCAGGAAAGGGACAGCTGGAGTTCAGAAGGCCGCTAGCTGCATCTTCTCACCTGTCAGAGGAGTGCTCCCCAAATGCTCCCCTCTCCCCTACAGGCCCCCACATACCGAACCAACCAGCATCTGCAGCACCATCTCACCAACTCCTGCCCCCGTCACCAGCACTGTGGTTGCACAGCCTGACAAAAAGAGAAGGTTTGATTTGGTAAAAGCAAGTTAAAGAGACAGAAGTCAGAGTTACAATTCAGGTTGCTGGCCAGGCGCACTGGCGTATGCACTTTAGGAGGTGCGTCACAGCACTTTAGGAGTCGGAATCGGGAGGATCTCTTGAGGCCAGGAGTTCAAGACCAGTCTGGGCAACATCACAAGACTTGGTCTCTACAAAAAGTAAAAATTTAAAAAATTAGCCAGGCATGGTGTTGTGCATCTGTAGTCCCAGCTACTTGGGAGGCTAAGATGGGAGGATCCCTTGAGCCCAGGAGTTGGAGGCCGCAGTGAGCCCTGATTGCACCAATGCACTCCAGCCTGGCTGAGAGTGAGACCCTGACAAAAAAAAAAAAAAAAAAAAAAATCCAGGTTGCTTCTGGGAAACCTCTGGAAGATGCAGAAAGGACTACTTTGGATTTCACAGACATGAGCTTGTAACTTTGCTTTGGGAATGCCTAGGTCTTATGGTCATTTTGTCCCTTCTTTGTTCTGAAACTTTCAATTGCTCATCACTATCTCAGGGTAAATCCCAAATTGCTTAGCCCTGGCATTCAGAGCTCTTCCCAACCTGACTACTACCTACCTTTCTAGAAAGATTTCTTGATATCCTGAGGCCAGCCCTCTGGTGCAGGCAGACTGGTGTCTTTGCTGTCCTGGCATTGCACTGACCAGCCACATGCCCTGGTGAATATGGCAGCATGGTGCAGATCTTCAGAGCCCAGTCTTCAGAGTCAGACCTGGGTCCAAGCCTAGCTTGTCACCTCCTAGCCATGTGACCTTAGACAAGTTCTCTAACTTCTCTAGGCCTTGGTTTCCTTCTCTGTGAAATGAGCATCACGCCTCCTTCACAGAGTTACTGTGTGGGTAACTTGATGTAAGCCATGCCAAGAGCCTGGCATAGGACTGGCACACAGTCAACTCAAAACCAGCCCAACTTTCTGCACAAGGCCTTCAGCACTGCCTTCAGAATGAAGCCTAAGGGCTTCCATGCGGTTTGCAGGGCCCCTTAGACTCTGCCCCTGCTGACAGCTCAGGCTTCTGTCCCCCTTCCCCACTCCTCCAGGCTCCAACACACACCTCCACTCCCCACTGAACATTCCTCCTCCTCATCTTTTCTGGTAAATTACCATCTTTTTTTTTTTTTTTTTTTTTAGACAGAGCCTTGCTCTGTCACCCTGGCTGGAGTACAGTGGCTTAGCCTCCCAAGAAGCTTGGGATTATAGGCATGCACCACCACGCCTGGATAATTTTTGTATTTTCAGTAGAGATGAAGTTCCACCACGTTGACTAGGCTGGTTCCCATTTATCTTTTAGGTCCTAGTTTAGACTTCTGTCAGCAATCTTCCTCCCTGGTCCCCATGCCTGGATGGGTTGCTCCTCCTTTGTGCTGTGACATCACCCTGCACCTGCTCTCACCACACTGTCTGTTGACCAGCCAACCCTCCCCACTAGGCGGGAAGCCCAGGAGAGGGTGGCCTTGCCTTGTCATATAGATCACCGGCATAAACCAGTGTTTAGTAGCACGGCAGCTGACACATAGACACCTTTTTTAATTTTTTTAATAAAACAGTTGTCATCATTGTCTACTCTGGACTTCACATTCCTTCTAGCTCTTTTAGCCTCACTTACGTTCAGACTTGTCTCTGTGCCTTTGCTTTCGTTCTGCCCTACCCTGCCCAGGAATGCCTTTCCATTTCCCTCTCTGCTTTTCTAGATTCCGGGCCAGCTCACATCCAATCCCCTCTATGAAGCTACTTTTATTTAAATCAACGCTGATCACTCACTCCCTTCTCTGAATTCTAGCGGCATCCAACTGTCTGTTCCACTCATGTGTTTAAAAAACTTTGAGGACCACTGGGTTCTGTGCTAGCCACTGAAGATGGTCAGGTGAATACTGAGTCAACAAGACATGGAGTGCCTGTGAGCAGCTTTGATGCTAAGTCAAGAGCTTTACATTTTTTCTGATGCACAAAATAATCCTAAAAGGCAGGTATTTGCATCCCCATTTTACAGGTGAAAAAACGGAGGCTCAGAGAGAGGAAGGAAGTGAAACTGCACAAGGTCATAAGGCCAGTAACTCTGGAGGCAGGACTGACAGGTGTGCTGTTGCCTTCACAGCCCATGTTCTTACCCTGGTCCTTTGCTGGGGTCATATTATTTAGGAGAAGAAGCAGATAACATAGGTACAAAAGTCTTGAGATGGTTCAAACATGAGATGGGGACTATGTCAAAGGCACAAAGGGGAGGCACACCTTTCCAGTGGGGATCAGAGAAGCTTCCTGGAGGGGGACACTTCCTTGAGTTGGGTCTGGAAGGAAGAGCAGGCAGATAGAGTGGTGAGATGGAGCAGGGAGGACGTTTCAGGTAGAGGGTTCACCACATGCCAAAGTAGGGAAGTACAGAACAGTTTTTGTGCCATCAGCGAATAGCATGTGATTCCTGGCTAGGATGCAGGCTTGGGGGAGAAGCAGGGAGAGAGAAGGCTGGAGAGAGAGACACTCCATAGGTAGAGCTGGAGGTTGTGATCAGCTCTGTTTTCTGGGAACACTTTACACGTTTGCACATCATCCTTGAACAGGGGCCAGGCTAATCATCTCTGTGTTGGTCCAATTTCAGTACATGTGCTGCTGAAGTAAGCACAGCCCTGTTTTATAGTGTGGAGGGCGGCTTAGTACACGGTCCTCACCTCTGGCTGCACATGAGAATCACCCAGCAGCTCTGGACCAATTGCATCAGACCCAGAGGTGAGGCGCAGTCACTGGATTTTAGTACCAGAGCTCCAGGTGATTTTAACGTTCAGCCAGCTGGGTTAGATGGAGGCAAGACTGAAAGACAAGGAGACAAGCCAAGACCCATCAAGGAAGGGATGGAGGTAATTAGAACTTGGGAAAAGCTAGGTACCGTTAACGAGTCCAAGCAGGTCAATGAAGATAAGGACCTTAAATTAGGCAGGGACAGTAAGAAATGAAGAGGATGGGTTTGAGTGATCATTTGCAGGTAGAATCAATCAATAACACTTTTTTTCTTTTCTTTTCTTTCTTTCTTTCCTTTCTCTCTCTCTCTCTTTCTTTCTTTTCTTTCCTTTTTTTTTTTTTTTT
>NW_016107353.1:3282560-3339380 GCF_001604975.1 Cebus imitator | reverse complement strand
TCAAGCGATTCTCCTGCCTCAGCCTCCCAAGTAGCTCAGATTACAGGCACCTGCTACCGTGTCAAGCTAATTGTTGTATTTTTAGTAGAGACAGGGTTTCACCATGTTGGCCAGGCTGGTCTCAAATTCCTGACTTCAAGTCATCCACCCGCCCAGAGTTCCAAAGTGCTGGGATTACAGGCATGAGGCACTGCACCGGGCCTCACTTATCCTTAACATTTGTTGACCACTTAAAACTCTGAGTTATACTGTGTGACATGTGATAGCTACCTTATTTCATTACTTCATTTACTCCCTTGAAGCTTGGAGACTGATGGGCGAGGGAGGAGCCTGAGGGCTCCTGGGCCCTCACCTGTGGGAGCTGGGTGCATGGCTGTCTTGTCACTAGAACGAGCTGCAGGGAGAAACTGTGTGTCCTTGGGCATGTCCTGTGGGACCTCGCATGATGTCCTGAGTAGCAGAAAGATGGGAGAGTGATGGGTTGGCTGGATGATGACTGGCTGATATATTTTCTGCCCTCAGTTTTCACCATGGCCAGGATCTCTTCAGAGTCACGATTCAATGGAACTTATACCAAGTGTGCCCTGATTTGGGGGTGTTTCTCAGATGATGTGTAGTACCCCCACTCAGAAGAGCCAGAAGCCAAAGAAACTCAGATACAATTGATTTGCTCATTCATTCTCTCATGGGAATTGTCTTCTAAATTACAAACATTAAGCAGCGCAGAGAATGGTCTCAAGCTGGAAAGGATCTGGGAGGAAATGAACCGCTAAAGGGGTTATTTTCAGTTACTTTCACTTACTACTTTAAACTATGCTTTTATTGTTTGAGGTTTTTGCAGTAAGCACATACGGCTTACATAATAAAAAAAATTTCCATTTTGAAAAAACAAAAAGTGTGCAGGTTTATTGTAAAAAAGATTTTATTCCTAACGACTGATGGTGATGTTATGTGCCAAAATTATCTGGGGCTTCTCTTTCGATTTCAAGGATCCAGGCTGTGGATAACAGCTGGGTGCAGCTCTACCTGCCCTGACTCTCCCCATACACCAACTTACCCCATTCCTCTCTAAAGAAATCGCACATCTTAATGCTGGTTTTCCAGCCTCCAGTGCATCTCTGGCGATGTTCAAAACATAATTTTTTAAAATTAACTCATTAAAAAAGAGATCTTTGCTATAGGCCCTAGGGAGGCTAGGGGAAAGCAGAGGGAGATTAGTCGAGAGAATTAGAGATTTCTGACATCAAAGAGACCGTGTCACTCCTGAAACCAGATGCGGAGTCAGTGTTCTGCATCTCCATTTTTCTAACATCCACCACAGCCACAAGGCAGGCAGGTACTGTTCCTGAAAATTAGGTTACAAAATGCCTTTCCTATGCCATAACTTCTCCCGTGCATCGTTGCTTTTCTTGGAACTTGGCATTTCCCGCACATGCACATCGCACAAAATGTCAGCTGTAGGTCAGCAGACGTTACGATGGGGACAAAGCACATGGAAAAAAAGCAGCTTAACTGCTTCTCTGCTGCCTGCAAGCCCATCATTACGGGAACCGTTTTCAATGGAGGGAGCCCAGCGGGTCAGAACCATCCCCGCTGTGAGCCTGCCCCCGCCGAAGTCAGGAGGGGGGCATTCAATTCTCCGGGGAGCTAGGGCAGCGTTCTCCCTGGGAGATGGTGCCGGCCTAGAAGAGACGGGGTGCAGAGCGAGGCGGCGGCGCCCAGCTAGAGCGCGCCTCCTGGCTCGGGCCGGCCCTCACCTTTGTACTGCAGCGAGTCCTCGGTGTAGGCCAGCATGCTGGGGAAGGTGCTGCTGAGAAACAGGCCCAGGCTCGCCGTCCCCACGAACAGGAAGACGACGTTGTAGGAGAAAATAAGCAGCACTAGGAACGTCACCACCACGCCGACCTGTCGCGGCAGAGGTGGAGGCGGTTAGGAATTGCGAAAAGCTGAGCATCGGTGGAGGGAACCGCCAGGAGTCGGCGCCCCCAGACTTGGCGTTTCCTCTCTGGCCCCTGGAGCCCAGCTCTGTGACCCGCGCGCCACCCCGTGGACCGGGCAGGAACCGCAGTGTTCCCCGGGACCTTTCTGACATCTAGAAGGAAGCGTGGAAAGGAGACCCCAGCCTAGACGTTTTCCCACCTCGACATCTCCCCTAACAGCTACCGTACCTGCCGCGTAAGCGTTTGGCGACTGAAGACTGCCTGTCCCCACGGTCTTATCTGTAACCACGGGAACTCCACCCAAGCCAATTTCATCAGCTCTCTCTGCTCTGCCAGCCCTGGGGGTAGGAGAGTCCCCTATTTCTTTGTGAGAAGCTGCCTCTCTTCTCCGAAAAGCCAGGACTGCACAGGCAGGAAGCCCTCAGATAGTAGGGGAAGAGGGGTGGTGGCTGCAAGGGTCCCATTCTCTGGGAATCCTAGCCAACCTTCCAGGGAGAGGGCCAGAGGCTGCAGCAATCAGCTTGGTGCCCTCAGATTTGGCTCAGATTCCCATAGACAGATGCTAACCTACGGTTGAAGACCCAGAAATCTTTCTTTTCTTTCCTTTCCTTTTTTTTGACAGTGTCTCACTCTGTCGCCCAGGCTGGAGTGCAGTGGTGCGATCTCAGCTCACTGCAGCCTCAACCTCCAGGGCTCAAGCGATCCTCCCACCGCAGTCTCCTGAGTAGCCGGACTACGGGCGTGTGCCACCACACCTGCTAATTTTCTGTATTTTTAGTAGAGACAGGGTTTAGCCATGTTGCCCAGGCTGGTCTTGAACTCCTGGGCTCAAGCAATCTGCCTGCCTCAGCTTCCGAAAGTGTTGGGATTACAGGCGTGAGCCACGATGCCAAATCCTTCTAGTTCAGTAAAGGTCTCTGTCACACATGCATATTTTTGTTAATGTAACCATATTTCTAAGTTCTTTAAACACATTTTTATGTCTGCATTGAGTCATTTCTATGCAAGATGTATCTGGGAATAAATCCAGGCAGCACAAGATTTGGGGTCAGAAGACCCAGGTGGAAGTCCCAATGATGTTTCTTACCAGCTGTGGAACCCGGAAGTAGCTGATTGCTCTGATTCTTAACTTCCTAATCTGCAAAATGGGAACGCTATGCTAAAGAGTGGTGGTGAAAGAACATAAATGAAGGGGTCCTGTAAACTGTGGTGCTTCAGACAAATATCAGCCCTAGTATTCCTCTGTGGGCTTTTCTTAGATGTCTCAGGAGATAAGGATCCTCTATAGCAGCCTATGGCTTTGAGGTAAAAATCTCCTGGATGAGGACATTTGTTTCTAAAAAAAAAGGTAAGTACAGAATATAGAGCTATGCAAGAAATCTCATCCAGCTCCCAATACCTCCACTTCTGGGCATGCAGAAAGGAAAAGGCTTTCAGAGAGTCAGGATCCTGGGAGATTTGCTCCAGCTGGAAAATCAAACCAGTGGTCCCCAGTCCTTGAGGCCTTTACTCTCCTCTAGCAGCCCTTCGGTCTCTGCCACAGGAGCTGTTAGGTGGAAGGTGTTCTTGAGGCTCAGAGTCCTTACCCAGGCAGATTTCCTGCCCTGGGGAGGGATCAGCCACAAAACAGTGGCTGAAGGAGACAAACACGTTCCCTTCACAATGGAAATGGAAACACAAAAGACTTCTTTCATGCAGTAAATATGAAAGTCGTAGCATATCTATGGTTCCAAAGGTCATGTCTTTCTTTCTTTGGCATGGAACACACTCCCTGAGATCCATTTGTTCTTGCTTCCCCCTCTACTCACTCAATGTTGGGATGGCTCAGGATTCTATTCTGGCCCTTCCATATCCACAGTGCCCTGCTCCATGCTTCACCTGCCTCTACAGCAGGGATGCTTATATCTATCCCTCTAGCCATCAGCTGTGTCCAGGACTGTGGACTTGCACCTAAAGCTGCCCCTTTGATACAGTCAGTCCCTGGATGACTAACCATGTGGCCCAAACAAGACCTTTCACTTCCTCTGCTAATCCTACTCCTGCCCACATCAAGTGAGAGTGTCCCTGTCATGCAGTTGCTCAAATCCTGTGTCTAAGGTCCTTGATTCCTCCTTTCCTTATCTCCCACACCTGGGTCAGCAGCAAGTCCTGCCCACACCACCTCAAAAAACATGTTAGATCTTTGTATTGCTCCGATCCATCCAGACCACCCCCATCCCAGCCACCTCCCTCTTGCGCCTAAACTACAATGACAGACAATCCATACTTGACTCTTGCCAGCTACGGTCTGTTCTTCTACACTAGAGTGCGCTTTTAAAATGTAATGCAAGCCGGGCACGGTGGCTCATGCCTGTAATCTCAGCACTTTGGGAGGCTGAGACAGGTGGATCACCTGAGGTCAGGAGTTTTTAGTATATTGACCAGCCTGGTCAACATGGTGAAACCCTGTCTCTACTAAATATACAAAAAATTAGCCAGGCATGGTGGCGGGCACCTGCAATCTCAGCTACTCAGGAGGCTGCAGCAGAATCGCTTGAACCGAGGAAGCGGAGGTTGCAGTGAGCCAAGATCACACCATTGCATTCCAGCCTGGGTGACAGAGTGAGAGTCTGTCTAAAAAAAACAAAACAAACAAACAAAAAATGCAATGCAAGTGGGTGGACATAGTGGCTCCTGTCATTAATTCTAGCACTTTGGTAGGCTGAGGTAGGAAGGATCACTTGAGCCCAGGAGTTCGAGACCAGCCTGGGCAATATAGCAAGACCCTGTCTCTATAAAAAATAATAAGTTTTAAAAATGCAATGCAAGCTATGTTAGATGGAAATGTGAAACATGATGGGACACCTGTATAAGTGTCATTTACTTCATAGCATGAATAAACGTATCTGAAAAAAAAAAAAAAAAAAAAAAAAAAAAAAAAAAAAAAAGAAAAAGAAAAAAATGCAATGCAGACCTGCTTAAAACGTGTTAGCTTCCCGCCTGCTTAGGATAAAATTCAAAACCTGGCTTACAAAACCCTCAGGATGTAGCCCCTGTCTACCTCCCCATCCTCATCTCTTTCTGCTCCCCATCCTCCACCATGCCTACTATGCTCTCCCCAAGTCAGCCTCATACCCCCAACCTAGGCCTTTGAACGCAGGCCTTTAAAGCTTAGCCAGGCCTGCTCACCTCCTGCCTTCAGGGGCTGGCACTTTCTTGATAGTGACTGTTCAACTTATGAGCCTGGGACAGATGCCGGGGCTGGGAAGCTGCTGCTCCTGCTCCTCTCCCTCCACCTGGCTACCCCATCTACAAACCACATTCATTTCCAGCCAAACCTCAAAGACTGTCACCCTGAAAATCTCTAGATTTGGGGAAGTTTGAAAAACACCCAAGTCTTATTTTAGCTTTGGTGATAAAAGACTAAGTACAACCAGGGTGAACTATCAGCTCCAACCAACTCTCTTCCCACACAGTGTGGCCCCTGCCTCAGCCAGTGAGTGACTCAGTCTGGCACTGAGCCTCCATTCCCACTGACTACACCCCCTCACCCTCCATCTATGCCAAGGCACGCCGCCCTCCTCTGGCCGGCTGTAAGCTCCCTGAAAGCAGGAGCCTTGTCTTCCAGAACTGGGCAGCTTGCATTTTGCAGCAGGGTTTTGCACACAGCACAAACACACTAAGTCAGGAAGTAGCTGTTGAGCTCCAGGAGAATGCTGAGAACAGGGTGGCCATTCGTTTAACCTAGAGAGGAATACTTGGAAGTAGTCACAGTGAAATGACACAGGCACTTTGCATCTGCACAGGAGAGGCTTGCTCAGGGCCACTCAGCTGCAGTTCCTAAGCAGGGTGCCCACAAAAGCACCCGGAAAGCTTCCAAAACAACCCAGAGGCCCAAGCTCCTCTCCTTACCTCCTGAATCAGAATCAGGAGTAGGGGTCCATGATCCTATTTCTTCTTGTTTTTGTTTTTTTTTTTTGAGACAGAGTCTCCCTCTGTTGCCCAGGCTGGAGTGCAGTGGCACTATCTCGGCTCACTGCAACCTCTGCCTCCTGGGTTCAAGCTATTCTCCTGCCTCAGCCTCTAGAGTAGCTGGGATTACAGGCGTGTGCCACCATACCCGGCTGTTTTTGTATCTTTAGTACAGATGGGATTTCACTGTGTTGGTCAGGCTGGTCTTGAACTCCCGACCTCGTGATCTGCCCATCTTGGCCTCCCAAAGTGCTGGGATTACAGGTGTGAGCCACCATGCCTGGCCTTTTCATGACCCTATTTTCTAAAAGCAGCTCCAGTGAATCTGATGTATTTGGGAGTCACTTGTTCCAGGACAGTGGTTTCCTAAGCTTGCCTGATGATATAATTCCCCCAGGGCATTCATTTAATATATAGATTGCTATGCCTCCTCCTGGACATTCAGATTCATTCAGTCTGGGTTGGGCCCAGGAACCTGATTTTCCCTTTTAAAACCCAGCACTCCAGGTGAGTGTTTATGGGCAATGCCTAACACACGTGGTTGCTTCAGACCTTTATTTTCCCAAACCCAGATTTTCACCCACTATCCTCTGTCTTAGCAATTGGGCTTGTGTCTGACCTAGAGGAGGAAGCCAGGGCTGGCCACCATGTCTGTGTCCTTCCTCTTCTGCAAGCTTTTCCCTTTGATATCGTTTCACCCCAGCTCCAAGGACAGAAGGCCTTCCTCCTTGCTGAGCTGAGCGCTTCCCCTGCCCCTGCTCTCCATCCCATCTCCCCTCTGTCAGGGCCTTCCTCACTCACTCTCCCACAATGGTATTTTCATAGACCCCTCCTCCTACTAGGTATCCTCCCTTTACCCTCTGCCTATCAACAGGCTCATACCACCCGAGTCCTGCAGAACACAACTCCCTTCAACTCAAAAATATTTACAGAGAAATGCAAATTCCTCCACTGCTCATCTCCCTCTCACCCTCAACCTCTTGAGTTTGGGTTTACCCACCTACTTCCCATCTATATTGAACTGAAATTTCTTACTTGAGGGTCAGCTGGCACAAGGTCAAATCCAAGGGCCTTTCTCAGGGATCATGATCTTTGTCTCTGAAACTGCAGCATAATGTCCAAACCCCACTCTCTGCTACAAACTTAACCAAGGAAATGCTTTCTTACCTGGGCTTAGTACCCTCATTGGGCTCCTTGGAAAGGTAGTGAGTTACCTGGGCTTAGTACCCTCATTGGGCTCCTTGGAAAGGTAGTGAGTTACCACCTGGGCTTAGTACCCTCATTGGGCTCCTTGGAAAGATAGTGAGTTACCTGGGCTTAGTACCCTCATTGGGCTACTTGGAAAGGTAGTGAGTTGCAGTTACTAGAGGTGTTTAAGCAGAGAGTGAACCCCTTGGAAGGGATGTTATAGAGGTGGCTCAAGCTTTTTGGGAGATTGGACTAGACGATTCAGCAGAAGTCTGTAATGTGGACCCCTGCATCATAGATGGCGACATGGATGGACGCCAAGGCAAAAGTCTTAACCCACTGCTCAGGCCCAGACTTCCTGCCTCCCAGGCAGACCAGTTCCTTGAAGGTCATCCTCCATACCCTTCTGCCAACTTAAGAATCACCTAGGGCTGGGCAGAGTGGCTCATGCCTATAATCCTGACACTTTGGGAGGCCAAGGCAGGTGGATCACTTGAGAGGTCAGGAGTTCAAGACCAGCCTGGCCAATGTGGTGAAACCCCATCACCACTAAAAATACAAAAATCAGCTGGGCATGGTGGTGGGTGCCTGTAATCCCAGCTACTTAGAGGCTGAGGCAGGAGAATCATTTGAACTTGGGAGACAGAGGTTGCAATGAGCTTAGATTGCACCACTATGCTCCAGCCTGGGTGACAGAGTAAGACCCTATCTCCAAAAAGAAGAATCACCTAGGAGAGCCAGGGCCCAGCCCAGAGGTGATGACTCTGAAAGCTGCAGGATCCCTGGCCTCCACCACTTTCCACTGGCTGGAGGGCTCTGACCAGCTGGGGACCAAGGTAAACACAGGAGGACCAGGGCCAGCACTGGCTTTCCTCATGCTGTCGGCCGGCTGTCAGCACGGATGGGCTTCACATACTGCAGCCGGTACCTCCTACAGACCCTTCCTTTTTATGCTTTAAGGGTATAAGATCAGAGGCCCAGAGAGGGGAAGGGATTTTCATGGTCACATAGGAAGGCTCCACCTCCCAGGCTCCCACCCCTTCCTCGTCACATTCTCTCCCCTCTCTTCCGTCTACTCCTGCATTCCCATCCTGCTGGCAGAGCCCAGGTCTGGGCAAATGTCCTGGGGTAGGGCCAGGAGGAGAAGGCTTCTCCTGGGTCCCACAGAAGTCAGAGGAGGCTATTCAACTGCTTACCACGTTGATGAAAACCATGGTGGCCGGCTTCATTCTTGAGGAGATGGGAATAGAGAGGAGCCGGCCCAGTGTGATGAAGCCCCAGAAGAGGCTGGGGAGGTAGCCGGCCACCTTGTGTCCCACAGACAGGGGCTTCTCCACGGCATAGCTGTACACGAAGGCAGAATAGGCACCCTGTGGAGAGACCGGGCACCACTGAGCACACCTGCAGCCCAGCCAGACAACGACCCTCAGGAAGGGAGCCCAGGCTGGGCAGGTGTGTTGAGGGCAGTGGGAGGATTGCCTGTTCCTGTTCCCAGAGGCTCAGCCAGGGCTGGGCTTGGAGCCAAGGCTACATAGCACATTGGGGCCTGAGCTGAGGACAGAACATGGGGTGCCTTAGCTTACAGACTGCACCATGGAGACCTAGGGGTTCCAGAGAGTTGGCTCTTCCTGGTTGAAGTGGGGAGCACTGCCTGTCTGCACAGGACCTCCATGGCTACAGGTCCTGGGCAGACAGGCACTGCTCCCCACTTCAACCAGAGAACACCACTTAAAAAAAAAAAAAAGTGTGTGCGGCCAGGCACAGTGGTTCATGCCTGTAATCTTAGCACTTTGGGAAGATGAGGCGGGTGGAAAAACTGAGGTCAGGAGTTCAAGACCAGTCTGACCAATATGGTGTAACCCTATCTCTACTAAAAATACAAAAAGTAGCCAGGTGTGATGGCATGTGCCTGTAGTCCCAGCTACTTGGGAGGCTAAGGCAGGAGAATTGTTTGAACCCGGGAGGTGGAGATTGCGGTGAGCCAAGATCGTGCCACTGCATTCCAGCCTGGGAAACAGAGCAACACTCCATCTCAAAAAAAAANAAAAAAAAAAAAAAAAAGTGTGTACATGCATCTCGTTTTACAGATGAGAAAGCAGACAGAAGTGACTTGCCCAAGGTCACGCCAAGTGCTGGAAGTCAACCAGTACTGTCACGAGTATTTTCCACCAGCTCATCTAAGTTTTTAGGGCTTTTTCTTTGGAGAGGCCATCATAAGGCAATCAGTTGATCAGCCATTCATGACTGTCCTAATATAATCCTAAGAAGTTTCTGGGAGAAGGTGCTAAGTAATGCAACAGAGGTCACTAGAAATGAACAGCTGGGCCTAAATTCCACCTGAAGCTTGATTACAACACTGGCTTGAGACACTCAGGTTTGTAATGTATTACAGGAAGCAAAGGGTTTATATATGGCATGACCTCTAATTGGGGAATAGGGCACCGCCCCTTTAAAAAATGCAGGTAGCCTGCCCCAACAACAAACCAGTTAGGCCCCTACCTACAGCTCTAACAAAAATAAAAAACAGCTGGCCAAGACAGAAGCCCATAGTACCAGTGCACTGCGACTGATTCTGGAGACAGTCTCCCTAGGACTTTAAATTTTTGAATCAACTGTACTCCAGGCGAGGTCTCCAGGAAACCTTCATGCTCCTCTCTTTCTCTTGCCATTCCCAGACTGGAGTCTCAGGGTGTAGGTTCCCCAATAGGGGGCGCTGTCTGAGGCAGGCTCACCGTCAACCCGTCCGTCATGAACAGGACCAGGGCGGCTGTGATGTGGATGGCGAAGAAGGAATAAGGGGCCCCTCTGAGGTTCTTCCTTTGGCAGCAGCTGAACAGGTCCTCATGCCCTGGAGGAGGCACAGGGAGAGCAGGGGTGAGTCTCAGCTTCTGTGCCCTCCCTCTGCATGTCCCAGAGACGTGGCTGGCAGTCAGAAGAGCCCTGTGGGATGGGGCCCACCTACTGCCTCCACCTTCGCTACCTTTTCGTTAGGAACAGTCCCTGTCCATCTCCCCGTCTTGGTGGAACCAAAGCTCAAAGAGGTCAAGTGACTTGCCTAAGGTAACAAAAGGCAAGGCTGAGCAGAATGGAGGTTGGAGCCAGAAGTCTGCCTTCCTCATGCTCTTGGCCAGGTTGCACCACCAGGGCCAAGGTTTTTTTAAAAAAAGAAAACATTATCATCTGTGGCTGGACGCGGTGGCTCACACCTGTAATCCTAGCACTTTGGGAGGCTGAGGCGGGTGCATCACCTGAGGTCAGAAGTTCAAGACCAGCCTGGCCAACATGGCAAAACCCTGTCTCTACTTTAAATTATTTTAATTACTTTAATTACTTTAATTATCCAGGTGTGGTGGCGTGATCCTGTAATCCCTGCTATTTAGGAGGCTGAGGCAGGAGAATCGCTTGAACCTGGGAGGCTGAGGTTGTGGTGAGCCAAGATTGCGCCACTGCACTCCAGCCTGGGTGACAAGAGTGAAACTCCATCTCGAAAAAAAATGATTATCACCTGTGATTTAGGTTCACTCTCTCTGGGAGAGGGGTTACCAAGGAAGCCTCAACATGAGGCTGTGAGGATGCAAATTTATTAGAGCCCCTACCTGGGTGTGACTGAAACTTTGGGGGCAGTGACGAGGGGTCTTCCTTCTCAGGAGGCTGTGTCTCCAAGGCAAGCTCATCAGCAGACAGAAGCAGGGGCCTTCTCTGGGGGCAGCAGGTCAGCAGCCGCTCCTTGGACAGCAGCATCAGCACAGCCATGGGCACTGGAAGCTGAGGAGCAGGCAGAGGGTCAGGAGAGCCCTGCCCTGAGGCTCCCCCTTCCCACGCCTGGCCTCTGCACATACTGCATGTGCATAGTCCTGGGAGAGGACAGCTCTTTCCCAAGGGTGCCCAGCTAAGAGCTGAGCCATCCTCACCTAAGAAGCCAGGTGCCCTGACCAAGGTAGGAGTGGGGAGGCTTGGGGTAATTGCTGCCTGATCTTTGCCATACTCGCTTCCCTGAAAAGACAGATACTTGTCACATGCAAAGCTTAGACTCAAACTCTGCTGGCCCAGGAGAGGTGTTGGGTGTAAGCTTGCTGGAGCGTCACACCTCACACTCCTTCATGCTGGTAGGTCACGTGATGCTTTACAAAGCAACTTTGCTTTTGGGCATCACACCTCTACCAAATATGCTGGGGGACTATTATCCCCATTTTCCAGGTAGCATAACTGAGGCTTGACGTTATCACTTAGTTATAACCTGTTAGAACTGGAAGAGATCTAAGAGGTAAACTAGAGACTGAGAGACTGCCCTGGTCACACAGCAGACTCAGGGCAAAGCAAGACTGGAACCTGGCATCCTGATTCTTCCAGTGCTGTCTCCACCTAAGGAGCTGCCTTGGTGATGTTTATCCTAGCAGGGCACAGAGGCTCTCCTCAGAGGCTTGAAAACACAAACGTGGCCTCCTTTGGATTAAAAAATACACATTTACGAGCAGCCCATACACATAAGCCCAATATTCAGCTTGCTGCAGTTTATGCTAAATCTGAGCTCCTTCAGAGCGATGGGAAATGGCTCCCGCTTCTGAAGTTGCCTGAAGAAGCTTCTACCGCATTCCTCAGGGGCTCCTACCTGTGTCTCACCACTGGCTGCCAGGAAGTATCTCAGCAAGTCTAACTACGGTCCTTTCTGCTGCAACTTCAGCCCAGTTCCTTTTGCTTAGGAAGGAGAGGAAGCCCAGGGAGCTGCGGATGTCTCCCAGAGGTTGGTGAGAGTGCCTAGCTATTGGGCTCTTCCCGGCCCACAAGAGAGGCCAGCAGGGTAGAGATGGAAGGCCAGCAGATTGCCAGCCCCTGCCTGGTGCTCTTCTGGGGAAACCCTTCCCTGCCCCTGGAGGCAGGCTGGCTCTCACCAGTACTTCCCCAAATCACCCAACAGGAGTGAAAGACAAAAACCACCCCTGTGTTGGTATCTCCCTATGGTGACCTTGGGAGCCTTTCTGCACACTCAAAAAGAAGTCAAGGTCAGACATGGCCCCTGGCAGTCAGGCCTGAGCGGGGAGAGAATAGCCCCTGCCCTCAGGAGGTCCGAGCCTTAGTTGGGGAGACACGGCCCTCCCTCCAGTGTGAGGGGGAAACAGGAAACCCACCCACAGAGGCCTGTAGTGGCAGAGTGCCTGAGTAAAGGCCAAGGGGAAACAGCTGTAGAAGAGGCGTAATCACTCAGGTGGGGCTTTCCAGGGAGGTGGGTGCTGGGAAGGACTTCACAGAGGATTGGCTGGCATTGCTGGCAGGAACACACCCGATTTTATAAGAATTCCATTCAAGGAAGACAGCCCCACCTTAAAAGTCAGAGAAGGCCAGGTGGGGTGTGCATGTGTCCATGCACGTGCGTGTACGTGCGTGTGCATGTGTGCGTGCATGTGCGCCCACATGACTGCATGCACAGCCCCATCTTCCTCTATACTGGACTGTTTATTTTCAGACACAAACCAATAGAAAAAGTCAGGAAATCCTGCAGCAAACAAAGTCCCTTCAGTCTGCACTTCGTGGGGCAAGAGAGAATAAACCTCCGGCTTAAGCCAGAGCTTCCAGCTTCCTGGTCTGGGAGTCCCAGCCTAGAGGTTCTACTGACACTACTCCTTTCCTTCGAAGTTCCCTCCTGGAAGGCACAGGCCCAAAGCTGCATTGTTTCCAAAACAATGGATGGGCATGGGCTGAAAAGGGAAGGAGCAGAGGGAGATAGTGTGTTTATGAGACCTCCCAGAGGAGATTCAGACCAGGGAAAGGAAATCTACACAGGACGGGTGATGAGGGGGCAGCAGGTAGATGGTACAGACCTGTGCTTCGGTCAGGGCTTCCAGCTGGGCTCAGCTTCCTACCAGTCCCTTGTCAGGGCCTTGAGCTGCTGATGGCATGACACCCCCACCCTGCCCTCCTGCTCACTGGAATGGTGGTCTCAAAGTCTCCTCTGCCTGAGTCCCTCCCGCCTGCCCCAGAAGAGCTGATAAGTCCACCCACTGCAGAGAGAGGCTCTAGGCCACCATGACAAGCAGCATGGTGCCTCCACCCCACAGCCAGGACTGTGGCCACTGGAATGCTCCCTGCCCCCAGCCCAGGAGCCAGGGCTGCTCTGGTGTTCCCGACAGTCCTCCCCAAGCCAGGCGGATGGGGTAGGGGGTCTCGCCGCCTGACGCTCTGGCTCCAGCCTGGGCTAATGTGGGAGATCCCAACTTGGGTTGCAGAGCACCAGAGGTTTCCAGCAAGAGACCAAAGTCAGTGCTGACTTGGCAGGGGCGTACAAAGCGGGCACGGGAGCTCCCTGGGTCCCCTCAGTCTCTCCCAGCTTCCTCCCCCAGGTGGCCACTTACAGCTGGGTCAGTGTCTGACCCAGTGATGGGGTGAAGTGGTCTCTCTGCTGTTCCCACCATAGGCTGTCTTGGCAGGCAGGGCCCCTTAGAAGAGGTCATCTTGTCTGTCTCCCAGCTTCCACAGGAGCCCCTGACAGCAGGGCACAGGAGAATCCCACCATGGATGAAGGGCCCCAGAGAAAAACGCCATTTCCTGCCAGGGTCTGTCCAGGGCCTACTTCATCTGGCCTTGGAGGGAAAAACTAGTTTCCCACAGAGCCTCAGATAATTTGATAGTGGACCCTGGTTTTCACCATGCTCAGCCTGCTCACTGTTTTACCTTCCTTGAGAACTGCAATCACAAGTCACTGAAGGACCAGGATTGGGGGGACCACAGGGAGGGTTAGTTCTCCCATCCTCCTGCCTCCTCTGGGATGCACATCAGCACCAGCAGGTTTCTCAGCATCTGAAGAATCTGCACTGGGCATGGGGTGGACTCGTGTGGACTGTCCACTAGCTCCCTGCCCAGACCGCCCCAGGGACACTCACATTGATGAGGGCCATGATCCAGAAGGCATAGGACACTCGGGTCCCTGCCCCGTCCTTTGGGGGCGGCCCTGGGAACGTCTGGTTGGACCAAGGCTTGGCCTCTACGTGGTGCTGGCCCAGCACCCTGGAGACGTGGAACAGGTGGCTTCGGGAGGTGGCGTTGGCGGTGCTATTGGCAGGCAAGCAGTTGGCCTCAGACAGGAAAGGGTCAGCAATAAGGGGGCTCAGCAGAGCGCCAAAGCCCACAAAGAAGTGGAGCACCTGGGGACAGAGAAAAGGTGGCAGGTGGGGGTGTGGTTCAGTCTTCAGCCCGGGGAAGCCATGGCCTGGTGTCCAGCCCAGAGTACCCACAGTGAGCCCCCTCCCTAACCTCACCCTGTGCCCCATCTGGGGCTGCTGCCCAGCCCTGGAGTGGGGAGCCATGGTGGGTAGGAAGCAGGAGAGGTGAGGAGAGGTGAGGAATGACACTCCTCTCTCGATCACCCTGCCGGCCTGAGATGACTTCGGTGACAGTGGGCAATTCCCTCCCCATATCTCTTAATCCCCAGCTGGGACTGATCCCCATGTTAGCATCCACTAGCTAACACCCCAAAAGGAAGGGGGCACAAAAAAGGGAAGGGCGGGCTGAATCCTGGGTGACTTGGGGGAGAAGGAATAAGAGACAGGAGACAGGAAAGGAGAGGAAAGAGAGGGAGCCAAACCCTGAGTCACATCCCCTTTCCAGTTCGCAAAGAGCTTTCTCTCCTGAGCGCTTAGGCTCCTGGGACACCCAACAGTGAGGGCAGGGATCACTGCCCTGCCTTACAGATGGGGAAACTGAGTCCAGAACATACTAACCCGGCTGTAAGTGGCCACCTGGGGGAGGAAGCTGGGAGAGACTGAGGGGGCCGGTAGCTCCCGTGCCCTCCGCAGCCCCCAGCCCTGTGCATGCTGGCCTGGCTCACCTGGAGGAAGACGGCTGAGTCCTTCTGGTACATCCTCACCAGCTGCATGTTGGCTACGGTGTCGATGCAGCCCATGGCCAAGCCCGCCAGCGCCATGACCGAGGCCAGCACCTTCACGTCACGGCAGAAGGGGATGACGGCAAACACCAGGGAGATGGCCAGAGAGGAGGTGAACAGGGCCCATAGCGACTGGGCCAGGCTGCAGAAAGGAAGAGCCGTGTCAGGGGAGGGGCTCTCCTCCATTTGCTGGGTGGTCTGGGCAGCCAAGACATTTCTCCCCCTCTAGTAGAAAAGGAAGAGAGCTGAGGAAGAAGCTGCCCACTTAATAGCTGTGAGCAAGCTGTCAATATCTGTCTGCTCAGATAACAATCTACCTCACAAGGTGGCTGCAGGACTCTTCACAAAGCCTTGCCACTATTATTCTACCTACACACAATTGTCTGTGATTTCCTTAAACCTTAAAGTGTTTACTTAAAAGCAATTAATGCAAAAATATTTCCCACCCCTTTCAGGGAACCTGCTTTGAGCATCTCAAGAGACCTGTGCCATGGCATGCAACCACAGGTGGGACACGGATGGAACCTGAGCCTGGAAGTCCCTGAGCTGGGTATTTCCTCCTCCTCAGGAATTGGCACTGGCTGCCCTGTGCCCTCTCCACACAGGAATGCTGAGGCAGCCATTGCCTCACAGGCAACAGGCCTAGGCCACCTGCACCAGTGCCCACAGCCCAGGTATTTGGGTGATTTGCTGACCCCTGTAGCAGACACAGGTCACAGGCTCTGTGCCTGGCAAATGTGCAGAAGGTGAGAGAGGAGGTGCTTCGGCCATCCCCACTGAGAGATGACCGTGTTGATCTTTCCTTTCTTCAGACCATAGAAAAGCCCACAGCAGGCAGGCAGAGGGCCTGCTACCCTACCAGTGAATGAATGAATGAATGAATGAATGAATGGTGAATGAATGGAGTGTCTAAGCCTCTGTCAAGATCTTTTTTGGGACACTGTGTCCAATAACTAGACTCTCAGAGAAAGGATAAAGACTTGTATTTTCTGGGGCCAACCTGAAAGGCTAATGTCAGAGAGGAGAGATTGGGCAGCAGGAAGGTTCTGGAGTTGTAGAGGAACTTTCTCAGATTCTGAAAAGTGAGAGAGCCACCCTCCCATCATCAGCCTCCACTGTGGCTGCTGGACCTGGAAAGGTGGGAGCTGAGAGAGGGGAGGGGAAAAGCCCTCTCTGAGTTTCACACTGAAGAAAAGGGGGAGCCCCCAGCGACCCCTCAGGCTGTCTTCCCAGGGCTTCTGCCCCTGACTCCCTTGGCTCTTGGCCATGGCCCTCAGCTATCTCATCTTGCCCCATTTTTGATTAAATCCTTTATCAGGACGGCTCTGCTGATAGCAGCAGTTCGTTATTTTCTCCTTTCTTGTTTCCAGGCTGATCTGCTGGGAAGATTACCGATCATGACAGTCATGACCCCAGCGTGTTCCCAGATCAGAACTCATCAGGAGGGGAGGGGGACCAACCTCAAGGCCAGCTGTTAGAAGGAGATGGAGGGAGGCTGTGTCATGGGGAGGCCTGTTCAGGTCCCTTCTGACTCCCCCTGGGGTCCCTGCTCTGCCAGTCCCCAGAACTGAGAGCCAGGCTGTGCCGCACCCCCGCCCACTGCCCACTGCCTGCTGCCACTCGCTGCACCCCCGTATGCTTCTGCTCCAGCATCCTCCTTGGCACCTGGCACAGAGGCAATGCAAATATACAACACGGACTGATGAAAAGCAGGCAGCTCATCATAGTTCTCTTTCTTACCCCTCCCTTTCCCTGGACGAGACAAGCTAGGTAGCCTCCTGGGTGGCCTGACTTTAGGGATAGCAAGCGGATCCCCTGTCAGCGCTCTCAGATATCCCCCTTCTGATCCTGGAACCAGGACGTGACATTTCCATCTCCTCACTCACCACTTTACGGTAAGCAGGGATGGCCCAAAGCAAGTGCAAAACTCTCTTGAAGGACTAACTCATTATCATTGTTGCTTTAAATCCTGAAGCAAAGTGATGAAGCAATTGGTCCTGCAGCACAGTCCTGAGGGGTGGGAGCTGGGATCCACAAGCTGACAGCAGCAGGGGCTGCACAGAGGTATGGGAAAGGAAACCAGGATAATAGCAAGTGCGACTGTGGTCTGCACGACCACTGCTAACCTTTGTCATTTGGTGCATATGACCAGGCTGTGAGGCAAGCTTTGTCATTGTGCCCATTTGACCCATGAGTAAACTCAGGCTGAGAAAGGCTAAGATAGCAGCAGACAGAGCCTGGATTCTAACCAAGGTCTTCTGGCTTGATAATCCGTATGCTATGCTGCTTTTCCATGGAGGAGTGTGTGTGTGCACATGTGCGTGCATGTGTATGGGTATGTGACCGAGTTACTCGCTAATGGCTCCACTTAGAAGGTGCAAACGCAGGAGGGAAAGGAGGGAGCCATGGACCAAGCCAGGCTGGAGAGGGGAGCGCCAGCCGAGAATAGGAGACCAGATTTTGCAGAGTGTTGATGGCAGGGCTAGGACGCACTGGAGAGCTTCCGCAGTCTCTAGAACACACGCGTCTAACACCCCTCTGCAGGGGTTAGCAGAGATCTACATGCTCACTAGCATCACTGCTGGCTCCACCGCCAGCTTCCCCAGGCATCTGCCTCCGCCCCTTCATTGTGGAAGCCATGTCTGGCCCCACGTTTGGCCTTGCAGAGACACTCAACCCAGGCTTCTGGATGTGGCTAGTGACTGGCACAGTGCTTGGGGAATGCTTGTCTTGCCACCTCACACGGGATGGCCTGGTAGAAGGGACTGGTTACTGCTGGGAGGCCAGTGTGGGAGTTTTGCTAGTTTATCTGATAGGGGTGACAGAGATAGAGGCAGAGAAGGAATAATGTAGGGACGGGTTGCCAGAAAGGTGCCAGGTGCACAGTGGGGGATCAGGAAAAGGGGAAGGGGTCAGGAAGGGATGAAAGGGGTCAGGAAGCCCTCCCTCTTCAGGTCTTGCCTCTATCCTGTTCCCTGCTCTTCATCTCCTCTCACCTGTCATTCTTGAGAAGGACACTAGGTGCCCACTGGGGGCATGGTTGGTCCCAAGCTCAGCCACAGGACAAGGGAGGGATAAAGAGAGAAAAGAGGGAAAAAAAGGGAGCCTGGAGAGAACCAAGCCTGGGAAATCCCCTCCCTGCATCTCCCTGGGCTGTGATTTTAGCTTGACAGGCTTGGAGGTTAGGGGGATGGAGACCTGTTCCCAATAAATGGGGACATCTGTGCCACAGAAAATCTTGTCTGTAGATCCCAGGCTGCCCTCCCTCCCCAGTTGCTTCCACAGGGCTGTGCCTGGGCATTCCAAACATCAGCCTGAACAAATTTCTTTAGACTGATAGGCTGTTGCCAAGGAAAAGGAGGTCCCAGACACATCCCAGAGCCAGACTGAAATACATTTATTGCCTGTTTTAAATGGCTTGGTCAATAGCCCCTTCTAGGAATGTGGATAATTAAAAATTACAGAATAATCATGTCAAAACAGTTTTGGAGTCGAGGATGTAGTGGGATCTGTAATCAGAATACTGGGTTCTAGGCCCACCTTGGCCACTTCCCAGTGGTGTCACTTGGGCAAGCCACTTAGCGCTTAGCCCCTCTGAGCCTTAGTTTCCTCTGCTGTAAAATGGGGACAACAAGCTCTGCATGAGATTGAGGCTTCCAGGAGGAGTCCATGTGATGTGACATTTCATCCTCTGCTCACTCTCTGGGATTTTCCCCTGGCCACCTGCCACCCCCTCCCAGGTGCTCACTGCCTCCCTGCTGGCTTCCCCAAAGAGCAATGTCAGGCCCAGAGAACTGCACTGAGCTGACAGGATGCAGAGACCAGTGCCAGCTCCCAGATTCCACTGCCCCCAGGCCTGCCCCTGTTCCTGCTGCAAGGGCCTTTGGTGTGGCCCTGGGAGGCTGGCCCAGGAACTGTTGGAAGGAGGTATGTCCCTTGTCCCCTGCCCCACTCGCTCCCCACCCTGGGCAACATCTCAGCTAGCGTGGCAGCAATGACACCTGTCTCTCATTTTACAGATCAGGAAACTGAGGCCGAGACAGGGTAAAAGAGAGGAATAGAACTGAGCCAGGATCCAAAGTCTTAGCTCCCAATCCAGGCAAAGCCAGCAGAGTGGCAGAGTGGCATTGATCTTCCCTTCGTTAATTCAGGCCAATTAAGAGCCTCACTTTCCCCAAGACCCAGAGAGACCCACGACATAGCCTGGACAGTCTGGAAAACCTACTTTAGGAACCCTCAGAAATGACCAAGTTACTTATTAATGGCAGAAGGTATAAGTGGGAGAGGGAAGAGGAGGGAGCCAGAGTTCTCCGCAAGGTGAACTCCGCTCTCTCTGCTAGAACTGCCTGCCCAGCCCCGCTTGCTGGGTGACCTTGAGCTGCTGCTGCCCCCTCTCAGCCCCGTGCTCTGCCTTACCCCAAGGGAACACGTGATCACTTTGACCTGGCCCTGCCTTGGACACCTGTTTTTGCTCTCCTGGTTCTGTGAAAAGAGGAGGGAATGGTTGGCTCTGAAACAGGGGAAGGGCCTGAGCAGTAAGATGCCAGGCGGCCCACTCCTCCCTGCCACCCCCAGGGGTGGGGAATAATGCTGCTGAGGCTCAGCCTCATGCCACCCTGGGTAGGGCCTGATGGCACTGACATTCTCTACATTTTTGTCCCAGCAGGGATGCTCAGGACATCTTCCTCCCACCTCTCCCCTCCCAGCCTGGATGACCTCCTTCCTCGAGGGACCAGGGAAGAGGGGCAGAGAGCAGAACTGTGGAAGAGTCACAGATGAAAGTGTCTCTAACCCCTATCTACCCAAAAAGGGGCAGCCGCCCAGAGGGAGATGGTATGGGGACCTGGGACAAGAAACCAGGAGATAAGGGACCCCCTGGGAGCTAGGGCAGGTTGGTGACTCTATCTCAAGCCAGGCTGATGGAGAAGGGGCAGCTGAGACTGAGGGCAGGGCAACTGTTAAAAAAGCCCCCTCTAACTCAGTCACCCCAGCCTTTACACTGACACCCCAGTTGTTCAGGGCCCCACATTGAATCTGGAGAGATCCAAAGGGAGGGGCAGACAAACTGGTCTTTGAGGAGATTCCCAGCTAAGGCAGGACCACCCTGTTAGACTCTGAGGTTGGGAGCTGCATCTTGCACATGATGGCATCCCCTTGAACCCACTGTGGTGCTGGGTACACAGGGCATGCTCCTTAGATGTTGGTTGAACTTGAACTTGCAGTCTGTTCACTTGGAACACCTCTCCCTCAATTCTTTGTATGCCTGGCTCTCTCCTGTCACTGAAGAGTCAGCTTTAATATCACCTCCCCAGAAAGGACTTCCTTGAGCACCTAGCTAAGTAGCCCCCCAAATCTGCCACTCCCCACGCTACCCTGCATTATTTCCTTCATTTCACTATGTAAAATTCTCCATAGTGTGGGTTCCATGAGTGCAGTGACTTTTCCTTCGTCTGTGGTATTCACCCTTCAATCAGGATCTGCTCAAGAGGTATTTGTTGAATGGATGAATTAATGGGTGGGATAAGTTTTGAGATTTTTGTTTTGGTTTTTGAGACAAGGACTTGCTCTGTTGCTCAGGTGGAAGTGCGGTGGTGCAATCACGGCTCACCGCAGCCTCAAACTCCAGGCTCAAGTGATCTTCCCACTTCGGCCCCCTGAGTAGCTGGGACTACAGGTGTGCATCACCATGCCCAGCTAATTTTTAAAAGTTTTTAGAGACAAGGTCTCACTTTGCTGCCCAGGCTGGTCTTGAACTCCTGCCCTCAAGTGATCGTCTCACCTTGGCCTCCCAAAGTGCTGGGATTACAGGTGTGAGCCACCAAACTTAGCTTTGAGATTTTTTTTTAACTTAAAAAATTGATATATAATTTACATACTATAAAATTCACATATTTAAGCATACAAGTCAATTGTTTTTAGAATATTTGGAGTTGTAAAACCATCACTACAATCTGCCTTTAGAGCATTTCCGTCACCCCAGAAAGAAATCTTATATCCAGGCCGGGTGCAGTGGCTCACACCACTTTGGGAGGCTGAGATAGGAGGATTGCTTGATGTCAAGAGTGAAAGACTAGCCTGGCCAACGTGGTGAAACCTGTCTCTACTAAAAATACAAAAATTAGCTGGGTGTGGTAGTGCACATCTGTAATCCTAGCTTCTTGGAAGGCCTGAGGCCTGAGAATTGCCTGAACCCAGGACGTGGAGGTTGTAGTAAGCCAGGGTCGCACCACCTCATTTCAGCTTGGGCAACAGAGCATGACTATGTTTCAAAAAAAATTAAAAAAAATAAAAAATAAATCTAATATTCATTAGCAGTCACTCTCCATTCCTCTCCACATCCTACCCTTAGCCTTACGCAACTACTAATTTAGTTTCTGTATCTGCAGATTTCCTTATTCTGGACTTTTACATAAATAAAATCATATAATATGTGATCTCTTGTGTCCGTCTTCTTTCACTTAGCATGATGTTTTCCAGATCATCCGTGGTACAGCATGTGTCAGTATCTCACTCCTTTTTATGGCTGAGCGATATTCCATTCCACGGATATACCACTCTTTTTCTTTTTCTTTTTTTTGAGACAGACTTGCATTCTTGTTGCCCAGGCTGGAGTGCAATGGCGCAACCTCAGCTCACTGCAACCTCTGCCTCCTAGGTTCAAGTGATTCTCCCGCCTCAGCCTCCCGAGTCGCTGGGATTACAGATGCCTGCCACCATGCCCAGCTAATTTTTGTATATATATATATATATATATATATATATATATTTATTTTTTTTTTAGTAGAGACAGGGTTTCACCATGTTGGCCAGGCTGGTCTTGAACTCCTGACCTCAGGTGATCCACCTGCCTCAGCCTCCCAAAGTGCTGGGATTACAGGAGTGAGCCAGCCCACCCATCCAATATACCACATTTTTGTTTTGTTTTGACCCTAGAGTCTCACTATGCTTCCCAGGTTGGCTTTGAACTCCTGGGCTTGAGCAAGCTTCCCACTTCAGTCTCTCAAGTAGCTGGGACAAGCAGGTATGTACCGCCACACCTGGCTGGATAGGCCATGTTTTTGTTTGTCCATCTGTCTGTTGATGGACGTTTGGTTTGCTTCTACTTTTTGACTGGGATGAATAACGCTGCTATGAACATTCACGTACAGGTTTAGTATGTGGACGTACATTTTCAGTTCTTTCGGGTACATACCTGGGGGTTGGGGTCATATGACAGCCCCATGTTGGGGCCGATTTTTAAAACAAGGACAGTGTCTAGTGCTGGACTCTCAGTAGGTTTTTGGCACAGGTTTGTTGCATGCTGATAGGTACCCAAAGTGCTCCAGGGAGAGACAGAGGCTTTGTGGATGAGAGACCAACCAGAGCCCAGCTCACGGGGAGAAGCTGGTTTGTGCTGTGTTCGAGGAACTAGAAGGGACCAGCAGGTCTGGGGGTGGCCTGGGAAACTGGTGTATGATGCAGTGGCCAGGAGGGAGTCATAGCTAGGTCTGGGGCAGGGTAGGACCTGCAGATGAGAAGGAATCTGAGAGGGGAAAAAAGGGAGAAAAAGAGAAAGTGGACAGGGCAAAGAGAGGAAGAACTCAACAAACCCTCCGACAAACCTTCTGTTAAGAGAGCGTGGGCAGGGGAGAGGCCAAGGTGAGGCTGGGAGAAGGCTGGCGAAGCTCTGAAAGTTGTTTACCTACTCTGCTGCCTCCAAGATAAAGGGGTCCCCCAACTGCCTGGGGCGGTTAGACAGGTCCCCAAGAAACCAGGAAAAATCTTAACCTTTAATCTAAATACCCCTTCCCCTTTCCTGCCTGACAAAGCACACACCTATACACCCTTGTCAACCAGGTGGCTTTTTGTTTTTCTCTGAGAGAGTGAGTAAGCTGGTGCTGCCCTGAGCTCAAGTCTTCCCCTCCACCCACTCCAATATCCAAGGCTCTCCACCTTCCACACTAGTCCTTCCAACGCACATCCCTATGGAGGCATCTAGAAGCTCCGTTCAGCCTGTGCCCTCAGTCTGGTCCCAGCAGTAGGCAGGACCCACCGAGTAGGAACCCACAAGAAAGACACTACCCCCAACTCTCCTCTCCCATGTGTCATTCTCAACTTTCCCCCACTCCCCCGCAACAGCTGGCTCTCACAGATTTGCTAAAGCAATCCCCCACTCACAAGCATCAACCAAGCGAGAGTGGAGCTGGTAATCACTTAAGCTGCAAAGCACTTGCTTGAGAGGCCATTGCATTTTAGCTGAGACATAGTCCCATGGAACCCAGCTTTAAAGCTTGGTTGCAGGGTGGAGGTTCTGTCTGGGGGGATGGGAGACTGTGATGAGAGCTGCCCAGAGTCAGCAAGGTGGTGGGAGGCTGTTGCCTACACTCAAGGCCACCCCTGGACATTCTTCTGTATATCTGCTTTGCTCTTAACCAAAGGAAAGAGCTCTTCATGGCATTTTGTCTTGGTGGGTGGGAGGTTCAGAATTTAAACCTCAACCACTGATAGGATCTACCCCCACTCAAAGATCCCAGCAGGAAGCCCCAGAGGCCCACTGTTGCATGCCCAGAAGTTGTTGGAGCTCAGGAATACCCAGCCCATGAGCATCCTCAGGGCTACTCATCCCAAACCTGTGCCTGATCTGCAGAGTGTACGATGATGATTCACAAAGCAAGAGGTATTGCCTAAGGATCTGTCTTAGAGATAACGCCTGTGTTCGATTCCTGGATGGTCTTCTTAACAACCATGTGCTGTGGGCAGAGTTCCTGAACCTCTCTGTGCCCCTACTTCCTTATGCATAAAATGGAGATAACAGTACTACTTTGCAAGGTGGTTGTGAAGATTAAATGCGCTGATACATGTGAAGGACTATGAATAGTGCCTGGCACACAGCAAGTGCAGAATAAAGTGAGTTATCATTGTTACCATGATTCTTTTTCTTTTCTGTGAGCCAGTTCCTGCTGCAGGGCTCTCTCTGCTCCCTGTTCAGAGTCCTGTGTTGGGTAATCAGCGCTGAGGGAGACACAAAGCTACCCAGGAAGAGATGGCCCAGCTGGGTGAGTGTGCATCTCTGCTGGCTTCAGAGCCCTTCAAGCCCTGCCCTGCCAACCTGTCATTTCGAATTATCCTCATTCCCCTTCCTGTTTTTGCACTACATATGTTCTTTAAAAGTTCCAGGTAAAAGAGCTTTTGTAAGTCAAAGTACTTAAGCAAAACCAAAAAAACCTCTGCCAGCTACAGATACTTTATCTTCTTTTCTAATTAAACCTCTAGGCAGAATGAATCTTGAGCTTTTTCTTAAGATTTTTCTGAGTCTCCTGTATATTCCAATCCTCTACCACACCCACAAAACACTGGTGTACACAAGGAGACTTGCTTTTTAAGAGGAGAATAATTTGGTTTACAAGAGGATTTGGGGAAAATGGGGATAATCACTTACAAAATTGACCATGTTTTTAAGCCTGGGTGGCATAAAGTGGGGTTCATCTGGACTGACACCTGTGTTCCCTCCGCCAGCTCTGGAAGCAAGGCGGATAGAAACACCTGCCCTCATGAACACCTCTAGGAGTGAGCCAAAGGGGAGAACCACAGCCCAGAACGGCCTGTCCAGAGGTTTCTCTGGGGTAGCCCAACTGTAGTTTTGTCTCCAGGCCAGCTGCTTGCTCGACTGAGTCCATGGGATCTGGGAAACCACTCAGCCAGGAGCTGGGGCTGGGGGCTCACCCAGCAGCCTCCGGCTTGCAGGTCATCTATTCCCTATTCTGTGATGGGTCTCTGTTTTCCACGCTGCACCGGGAGCGTGAATCCTGCTGCCTTTCCGCAAAGGCCCCCGGAGGTGGCTCTGTCCAATTTAAGCAGAGAGAATGAGGCTCTGCAATGGTATCAAAGGGGGACCTCTGGGGGCAGTGCCAGGGAGAGTCCAGAGCCCTGTCCTGGGCAGAGGCCAAGCAGGAGTAGCATGAGGTGGGTGGGGAGTGGAGGGGAACCTTGGCACCAGGGCTGGAGTGTCACCTTGCCAAGCTATGGGTGAAGTGTCCTGCCCCTCCCTACCTGGCCTTAATGGTGAGGTGCTGTGTGTCTCGGGGGCCAACGCAGAAACCATATTCTGGCTGTCACAGGAGGAGGGCTACACAGGACCCACCAACGCCATGGCTACCCAGGGGAAGGGACAGCCTGTGTTAGCTGACCTGGAGCTGCCGACGGCGGAGCCCGGCCCTGGGAATCAGCCAAGCCGCAGGCCACCTCCGGCACCCTGCACCGCCACAGAGCTGGCCCTCACACCTTCCTTCCACCTCACTTCCAACCCCGCCCCGGCAGCTGGGGCTACTGACAAACCCCAGAGGAGCTGTGCAAGAGGGGCGCCCTCCACACCTCTGCAAACTCCATCACTCCTCTCCCCACGGGGCGGTGGGTGGGGGAAGCAGGTGGAAACGGGTTTTATCCTCTCACAGGGATGAGTGGTGACCAATAAATAAGCCAGAAGTCACCTTCAGTCTCTGGAGAGAGTTTTCCAGGGAGAGCTGCGGGGGAGGGAGGAAGGCAGCTCTTCGGCCAAGGCGGGGCGCTGCCGGCGGAGCTGGGAGGGGTGGTCGCGGCCCGGGAGGCGGGGGCGACGGGCAGCCCCATGGGGCTGGGGCCGAGGCTGGGTCGCGGGGCGGAGGGAAGGGTCGGCCCGGCGCGGGTGGGCGCCGGGGCTCGCGGGGCGGGGGCGCACGGGCGCGGCACTCACGTCCTCTTGAAGACGCCCCCGAGGGCGCTGCCCAGCAGGAGGCAGAGCTGCTGCGAGAAGAAGACCCAGGAGATCTGGGGCAGCGAGCTGTGCGTCTGGCAGCGCAGGTCCAGCAGCGTGGGCCCCAGGAAGGCGATGCACAGGCCGAAGCTGAAGAAGACACTCCAGTAGGTGAGCGTGGGCTGCAGGTTGCGGCGGAGCAGCCCCGACACGCGGCCGTCGCAGCCCATGGCCCCGGCTGGCGGGCTCGCGGCTCTGGTCCCGGCGAGCCCGGTGTCCGAGTGCAGCCCGCGGGAGGGCCGGCCGGGCTGTGGAGGCCCGCGGCCGGGAGGGAGGGGCGGGGAGGGGCCGCCCCGGCGAGGGGCCCCGCCCTCGGGCCCGGGCGGCGGCGGGGGCGCCTCTGCGGCGGGTGGGCAGCGCGTCCGCTCCCGCGCCTTCCCTGTGCGGTGCCAGGCGCCGGCCTCCCCCTCCTACCCGAGCGCACATGCTCGCCCTCCCCCGGCTGCGGAGACCAACCGGGAGCCGCGCTGCCCCCCGCCCGCCCCACCAGCCTCCGGATGCAGCCCCCAGGGACTGAGGGGCGCGAGCGCCCATTTTAGGACCCGGCAAATGGAGAGCCCGAGACGTCCTGTGCCTCCAGAGGGAGGCTAGGTGCCCTCTCCCCGCGCCCGGGCTGTGGCGGTGGAGGAAACCCGGACCCCTCACGCTTTAAACCTAGGTGCTTCCCAGATAGACCTCGAGGGTCTAACGGCACCCCTTTTCCCCCGGAACAGAAGGCAAAATCTTGTTGTACATACGTTTCTTCTCGGGAGAGTATTCTTGCATGGCTTTCATTAGAACCCCAAGAGGCTAATCACGTTGCCCTTTAGAAGCAGAACCCTAGAAACTTGCCATCTTCCCACACTAAACTCCCTGGGAGGGCCTGAGAGTCCCAGCCTCAACCCATCCCAGCCCTGGCCAGGTGCGAGGAGGTGGAGGATGACGCTGATCTGTGCTGTTTCTCTTTCTCTTTCTAACTAGTTGGAGGAGGGCAGAGAGGGAAGGGCCGTGTCCTGGAGAAACCCCGGGAGGAATTCTGAAATCATCTCCTAGAAAAAACATGTATAAAAGAGTTCTGGGGAAAATTCTTTCTTCGAGGGATAAAGCCTTGGCAGTGGGTAGGGGGTTGATTAGTGTCTAGGCTGGGTATTGTTCGAGGAACCTGCAGCTGACCTAGGCTGTCCCTTCGTTAGGTGGCCTTGGGCTGGCTGAGTGGTATGGCTCCTGAGGGAGCCAGGATCTGGCCCCTGGAGGCAGAACAGTAAGGCCCTGTGGTGCCACCTCTGCCCAGATGTTCTGTTAGTGACAGGAGCCATGACATCATGTCCACGAGCCCACCAGGGGGACCAGGGCTGAAAAGACTGAGGAGGTACATGGGCAGGTGTCCCCAAGACAACTTGGCATGAGGTGGGGCAATCAACTTCTCTTGCAGGTACTGGTCCCATCTCACAGCAGCACCCCTGCGTCTGCTCTGTCCCTCCCTGGACAGTGAGCCCCAGAGATGGGGGAGTCCCAGGGTCCCGTGGCCCACCACTCTGTGAGTAATGACAAGTGCCTATTTAATAGTGATGATGGGGGGCCTGCACAGTAATTGTAATAAACTAAAAAGCTACCCTCTTGGGGGGAAAAAATCACCAAACAAATCATAACCACCAGTTTTTGACTGAGTCTTCTCTGCCAATCACAGAACTCCGGGAACCATAGCAGCTCAGTCCTGTTCTTGACTGACACCTCTAGTGCTGAGGACTTTGCATATTTCCAGGGGACCTGCTTGCAGCGTGGATGAGCTCTGGTTGTAGAAAGGGCCTTAGGCTACATTGAAATGTTCCTTCCTATAACTGCTTCCCACGGCCCCACACAGAACAAATCTAATTGTTCTGCCATGTAAGTCCTTCACACCCCAAATGACCTTGCCCCAGTGATTATGCTTCTCTAGTCCAAACACCTGAAATCCTTCCATAATTTCCTTAAATGGTGTTCCCAACTGCAGCACGCTACTGGCTCAGCTCCTCCAGCTACAGTGACAATGACCCTGGCACAAAGAGGTAGCCCCCAGTGCCGGGGGTACGGGAAGCATTCTGAAGCTTGATCTAGTTGGTGGTTACACAGGTGTAAATATATGTAAAAATTTATGGGCTATACACTTAAGATTTGTGCATTTTTGTGTGTGTAAGTTAAAATACTTTGAGGGTCTAACGGCAGCCCTCTTTTTCCCAGAACAGAAGGCAAAATCTTGTTGTATATACATTTCTTCTTTGGTAAGTAGCTGTGCATGGCTTTCATTAGAACCCCAAGAGTTTAATCACATTGACCTTTAGAAGGAGAACCCTAGAAATCTGCCATCTCCCTCACACTAAGCGCCTAGGTTTAAAGGGTAAGGGGTTCCGGTTTCCTCCACCCCCACAGCCCGGGTACAAGGAGAGGACCCTTAGCCCCTTTATCTCTCTGGAGATATGTCTCCAAGATGTCTCGGGCTCTCCATTTGCCAGGCTCTATAATAGCAAAGTAAAAATAAAAAGTAAGTAAAAATAAAGGGAGGCACTTCACCATGAATATAATACTCAGCCCCTTTATAGTTCTGGTACTATAGAAGGTCCTTGGGTTGAAATAAGCATATATAGAAACAAGTACAGCCATCTCTCCATATCCCACGTCCTGTGGGGGGATTGATTCCAGGAGCACCTCCAGTTAAATACCAGTATCTGAAGATGCTCAAGTCCCTGATATAAAATGGCATAGTATTTGCATATAACCTACATCTATCAGCCTGTACACTTTAAATCATCTCTGGATTACTTGTAATACCGAATGCAATGTAAATGCTGCGTAAATAGTTGTTACACTGTATTGTTTAGGGAATGACAAGAAAAAAGTCTGTATATGTTCAGTACAGATGAATTTTTTTTCAAATATTTTGATGTACAGTTGGTTGAATTTACAGATGCAGAACCCACAGAGACAGAAGGCCAATTATAGAGCAGTGAGGTATGTTCTGTAATGGGGCGGTTTGAGGGCCTGGAGAGCTAAGTGTCTATTTCTGCCTGGGAAGGCTTCATGGAAGAGGTGGCTTCTGAGTGGGGTCTGAAAGATGAGTCTATATGTGAAAAGATTTTGCTTATTGTCGCTTTCTTCATCTCTTTCTCTGTCTTTTCTATTTTCCAGCATCACACACTATCCACCTCCTTTAGGCATCTTTCCCAGATGAATTAATTCTATTAAATTCTCATTTCCAGCAAGACTTTCTTCCATTCCTATACTGCTATCCCATCTTCACAGGGCCAGGTATTACATTTTATGGACTGTTCCTCCAGCGCCTTACAGGAGCCAGTTAAACCACGAGTTTCTAAGGGCTGGGAGCATGTCTATTGACCTGTGTTCTCCCTCTCTCCACCCTTCTCACACGTCTCACATAAAAGAATGCCTTGGCCGGGTGCGGTGGCTCACGCCTGTAATCCCAGCACTTTGGGAGGCCGAGGCGGGTGGATCACGAGGTCAAGAGATCGAGACCATCCTGGTCAACATGGTGAAACCCCGTCTCTACTAAAACTACAAAAAATTAGCTGGGCATGGTGGCGTGTGCCTGTAATCCCAGCTACTCAGGAGGCTGAGGCAGGAGAATTGCCTGAACCCAGGAGGCGGAGGTTGCGGTGAGCCGAGATGGCGCCATTGCACTCCAGCCTGGGTAACAAGAGCGAAACTCCGTCTCAAAAAAAGAAAAAAAAAAAAAAAAAGAATGCCTTGCAGATAACAAGTACTGGATGAATAGTTGGTAAAGTGAATTGTTTGTCCAAAAATTCTACAATTACTTTTTATACACATGACATATACATACATGTGTATGTCACATCTCCCCATTACAAGTTCCCCAAGGGCAGAGGCTATCCAGTCTTTCCTTTGCGCTGTGTATTCAAATGCCCTTCTTGGTTGGGCACCTTGTGCTGTATTCTCTCTCTTTTTTTTTTTTGGATCTTTAGGTTCTGGGGTACATGTGCAGATCATGTAGGACTATTGCTTAGGTACATACATGGCAAAGTGGTTTGCTGCCCCCATCACCTATATCTGGCATTTCTCCCCATGTTATCCCTCCCCAACCTCCCCCCACCCCCCCATCCCTCCCCTTGCCCCACCTTGTGCTTATTCTTAAATTTGAAGGACAAAACCTTGGATGCTTCTTTAACTCCTCTCTGATTTCCCCCCTTATAAATTGGAAGGGAATTATCCCCCTCCCTCACAAGACATGGAAAGTGATTTGAGACTCCCAAATATGGAAAGATTGCATTAATTGGAATAAAGGATCTGTAGGAGTAAAGGGTTCTCAAGCTCTTGGAGACTGAAATCTATTTATTGCCTCAAGGGTTTCCTCTCCAGAAGTCTTTTTCTGACCTTTCTAGCCTCCCTCCTTGGGGCTCCCAACCCATCCTAGTGCTGAGTCCCTGTTTAGTACCGTTCTTCCAAGGCAAGGACCACAGGGTTGGTTCATCCCTGGGTGCCTGGATTTCTGACTCCTTGGTGAGAGGTGTTTGCACTACACCAAACTCTTGTGCTTCTTTTTTTTTTTTTTTTTTTGAGACACAGTCTCACTCTGCCACCCAGGCTGGAGTACAATGGCACAATCTCAGCTCACTTCAACCTCTGCCTCCCAGGTTCAAGCAATTCTCTTGCTTCAGCCTTCTGAGTAGCTGGGATTATAGGCACACACCACCACGCCTGGCTAATTTTTGTATTTTTAATAGAGACAGGGTTTCACCATGTTGGCCCATGGTGATCCACCCATCTCAGCCTCCCAAGTCCCGGGATTACAGGCATGAGCCACCGCACCCAGCTGAACTTTTGTGCTTATACCTGAAAGTTGAGAAGCCCTGCAGATCTTGGACCACCCAGAGGTAGAGAATCCATGTTGGAGAAACACACAGGAGAAGGTAAACAAGGAAATAAGAGCAAGATACCCTTACCACTGTCCTTTTACATGCATCACAGCTGCAGAAATTCCTTAGTATATAAAACCATGTTGTACGTTTTATTTTTGTTGCTGTTTCTGTTAGAATTGAAGACCTTAAATATTTAAACAAGGTATAAAGAAAAGAGGCCCGATTCTCGTTAGCTGAGCAGGGAGTCACTGGGTCTTGGGCTTGATTTCATGCTTAGCAGGATCCTCTTAGTGACCTGGGGCTGCCCTCTGTCCCTAGGGCCTTCTGATCTCTGCTTTGCAGTTTCTGCAGAGGCCAGGCAGGAGCAGGAGAGTGAAGGCTCCAGCTCAAGGTCATTAAGCACATCCTGCAGTTCCTCTGGTCATTATGGGTCATGAAGCCACCCCTCCCTCATCTCCAGATTTTGTCTTGTCACTCCCTCTATGGCTGTCCTGCTGGCCAGAGTGTGGGGGTGGACTGGCAGGCTCTGTCTGAGGTTGGCCTGGGGTGGATGGCAGATAGTTTGGTGCCAAGGACTATACCTGGATGGCCCGGCCATCCTAAGGCACATGAATGCAAACAGCAGAGGCGGGTGTGTGTATAAAGGGCCTCCTTTACCAAATATCCGGATGAGCTACTTAGTGCTAGTCTGCCTGGAGGGTAAGGGGAGTGGTCACACAGGTGCCAAGAAAGGGAGGGACAGGAGGAGGTGAGATGACCAGGAAGCATCTTAGAGTTACACCAGTTGCCATAAACACCTGGGGAGGTGTTGCCTAGCGTCTGGTATTTAGTTGGTGTTTACTAAGTGCTAGTGCTTAAAGTGCTAGCTGAAGCTAGTCTGAGAGTTGGAAGGACTCTGAAATTAGTGCAACCTCCCACTCAGAAATGGGATTCCACTTACAGCATCCCTGCAGGTAGCCACCTGGCCTCAGCTTGAGCACGCCTAGGCTTGGAATCAGAGGATCTAGCCCAGGCTGTGAGATCGCTGAGCAACTGAGCCTCAGTTTCCTCCTTTCTTAAATGGGGTGAATAAGAACTTCCCTACTGTGAGAAAACGTAGACAGTGTGTAACACAGGAGCTGGTGCACCAGGTTTCCAATAAATTCTGATGGTTATTGTTATTATTAACAACAGCACAAACTGCTGTCTTCATTTTGTGGACTAGAACAGTAGCTGGCAAAGCGTGTCCCTGGACCACGAGCAGCAGCATTTCCGGGAAAATTGTTAGAAATTCAGACTCTTGGTCCTGCCACAGACCAGCTGAATTAGAAACTCTAGGGGTGAAGCTCAGTAACCTGTTTTTTTTTTTGTTTGTTTGTTTGTTTTGTTTTTTCGAGACAGAGTCTTCCTCTATTGCCCAGGCAGGAGTGCAGTGGGGTGATCTTGGCTCACTTCAGCCTCTGCCTCCTGGGTTCAAGTGACTCTCCTGCCTCAGCCTCCTGAGTAGCTGGGATTACAGGCACTCACTACCATACCTGGCTAACTGTGTTTTGGTAAAGATGAGTTTTCATCACGTTGGCCAGGCTGGTCTCTAACTCCTGACCTCTAGTGATCCGCCCGCCTTAGCCTCTGCAACAGCTGGGATTACAGGCTACCACACCTGGCAATAATCTGTGTTTTAACCAGCCCTCCAGGGGAATGAGATGCAGCTACAGTTTGAGAATTACTGCTTTAGAGCCACAAAGCAAAAGTCTAATTCCCATTCTACAGAGAGCCATTCACTATTTAAAGACACTCTATGTTCTTCCAAAGTCTTATTCCTGACATAATCATCTTCCTTCAACCATCTCTTATTTACCAAGTCCTCCCTTGCTATTCTTTTTTATTTTGAGATGGAGTCTCGCTCTGTCACCTAGGCTGGAGTGCAGTGGTGTGATCTTGGCTCACTGAAACCTCTGCCTCCTGGGTTCAAGCAATTCTCCTGGCTGAGCCTCCCGAATAGTTGGGACTACAGGTACGTGCCACCAAACTCAGCTAATTTTTTGTAAATTTAGTAGAGACGGGGTTTCACTGTGTTAACCAGGATGGTCTCAATCTCCCGACCTTGTGATCCACCCGCCTTGGCCTTCCAAGTGCTGGGATTATAGGCGTGAGCCACCAAGCCTGGTCTCCCTTGCTGTTCTGATCTCACCGTCATGCCATGTTCTCATGGTCAGCAGCCCTCTCAAAAAAGGTGGCTCCCAGCACTGCACTCAGGGCTCCCTGGTGGTCTGAGCAGTGCACAGTGGAATGGGCTTGCTGCCTCCTCTTCTCTAGAAATTCTGACAACTACTGTTCAGTGCCCGCCTCGTGCCAAGCACATGACATATAGTAGTTTTTAGTTTACTTTTTTGATTGAAGTTAAACTTACATATATTAAAGTGCACAAATCTTAAATAACTTGAAGAATCTGGATGGTGGTCACATAGGTGTACACATCTATGTGACCACCATTCAGATCAAGATATAAAACATTTCCAGCACCCGTGCCAAAAACAGTAGTGTACTTGCTCCACATTATGTCTGTGAGACCAGTAGTTCATTCTTTTCATTGCTATGTGGTGTTCCATTACATGGATATACCATAATATATTTTTCTCACCTACTATTGATGGACATTCAGATTGTTTTTAGTTTGCAGCTACAATAAAGCTACTCTAAACATTTGTGTGCTTATTTTTTGGTAGACAGGAGCTCCCATTCTATTCAGTTTATGTCCAGAAATGAAATTGCTATGTTACAGATAGGTTTGGCTTTAGCAGATGCTGCAAGACAGTTGTCCAAAGTGATTGTTCCAGTATACACTCCTAGCAGAGTTTTAGTTTCTCATCCTTATCAACACTTGGCATTGTCAGTCTTCCTCTCCCCTCCCCTCCCTCCGCTCCCCTCCCCTTCTTCTCTCCTCCCTTCCTCTGCAGGGGTACTAGTATCTCAAAGGTTTTCATTTACATTTCCCTCATAACAAATATGGTTCAGTATCTCATCATATGCTTATTGGCAATTTGCACATCCTCTTTTTAAAAATATCCCTTTGAATCTTCTGTCTACTTTTAGAATTGGGTTGTCTATCTCTTTGAAATTTATGTAGGAGTTCTTGATATATGCTGGATATGAGTTCTTTGTCTGTTCCATGTATTGTAAATAACTTTTCCTTGTTTGTACTTATATATATATTTTTCCCTTTATCTTTAGTTGACACAGAACAATTGTACTTAGTTATGGGGTACAGAGGTTTTTTTTATCTGCACAGTCTGAGGACCGGGAGTAATGTTCTGATACAGGTTTAATATATGTAATGATCAAATCAGGGCAATTAGCATATCTATCACCTCAAATATTTATTTGTGTGTGTGTGTGTGTTGTGAACATTCAAAATCCTCTTTTCTAGCTTTTCAAAAATGTACTCTAAATTACTGTAAGCCATGTTCACCCTCCAGTGCTACAGAACCCTAGAACATATTCCTGCCATCGAGGTGTAACTTTGTATCTGTTAACCATCCTCCCCCATCCGCCCGTTCCCCACCCTTATAAATCTCTAATAACCACAATCCTATCTTTACTTCTATGAGCTCAATGTTTTAAGCTCCCACATGTGAGTGTGATTATGCTGCATTTATGTTTCTGTGCCTGAACTTATTTCACTTAATAGAATGCCTTCCAGCCTCATCATGCTGCTGTGAATGACAGAATTTCATTATTTTTCATGTTTGAATTGTATTCCATTGTGTATATAAACCACATTTTCTTTATCCATTCATCTGTTGACATCCATTTAGGTTGAATCCATATCTTGGCTATTGTGAATAGAGCTTCAGTAAACATGAGGATGCAGATACCTCTTTGACGTACTGAGTTTTTCTTTGGATACTCAGTAGTGGGATTGCTGGATTGTATGGTAGCTAGATCTATTTTCAGTTTTTAAAGACACCTCCATACTATTTCCTATAATATGCCTGTAATCCCAGCACTTTGGGAGGCCAGGGTGGGTAGATCACCTGAGGTCGGGAGTTCGAGACCAGCCTGACCAACATGGAGAAACCCCATCTCTACTAAAAATACAAAAATTAGCCAGGCATGGTGGCATATGCCCATAATCCCAGCTACTTGGGGGGCTGAGGCAGGAGAATTGCTTGAACCCAGGAGGCAGAGGTTGCAGTGAGCTGAGATCCTGCCATTGTGCTCTAGCCTGGACAACAAGAATGAAACTCCATCTCAAAAAAAAAAAAAAAAAAAAGTTCCCTTTTTCTACATCCTTACCAGCATTAAAAAAAAAATCTTTTTAATGACAGCCATTCTTGTTGGGGTGAGATTATATCTTATTGCAGTTTTGATTTGTGTTTTCTTGATGATTGGTGATACTGAGCATTTTTCCTTATATTTGTTGTCCATTTGTATGTATCCTTCTGAAATATGTCTGCTTTTTTAGATCCTTTACCCACTTTTAAATTTTGTTGTTGTTGTTGTCGAGTTGAGTTTCTTATATATTTTGGATATTAGTCCCCTGTTGGTGAATACTTTGCAAATGTTTTCCCCCTTTTACAGGTTGTCTCTTCATTTTGCTGATTGTTTCTTTCACTGTGCAGAAGCTTTTTTCATGTGAGATAGTCCCATTTGTCTATTTTTGTTTTTGTTGCCTGTGCTTTTGAAGTCTTACAGATAAAATCATTGCCTAGACCAATGTCCTGAAGCATTTTCCCTGTGTTTTCTTCCAGTAGTTTTACAGTTTTGTTTCTTATGTTTGAGTCTGTAATCCATTGAATTGACTTTTATACATGGTGCAAGATGAGAGTCTAATTTCATTATTCTGCATATGAATATATAATTTTTCCAGCACCATTTATTCAAGAGACTATCCTTTCCCAGGATATGTTCTTGGCAACTTTGTTGCAAATCAGTTGGCTGAAAGTACATGGATTTATTTCTGGGTTTTCTATTCTGTACAATTGTTCTATGTGTCTATATTTATACCAATACCAAGCTGTTTTGGTTACTATAGCTCTGTAGTATATTTTGAAGTCAGTGTGATGCCTCCAGCATTTTTTTTTCCTCAGGATTGCTTTGGCTACTCAGGGTCTTTTGTGGTTCCATATGAATTTTAGGATTGTTTTTATATTTCTGTGAAGAATGTTATTGGTATTTTGATACAGATTGTATTGGGTTTGTAGATTGCTTTGGGTAGTGTGGTCTTCTTGTTCCTCTCTTTTTTTTTTTTTTGAGATGGAGTCTCACTCTGTCACCCAGCCTGGAGTACGGTAGTGCAGTCTCGGCTCACTGCAACCTCTGCCTTCTGGGTTCAAGCGATTCTCCTGCCTCAGCTTCCAAGTAGCTGGGATAACAGGCACCTGCCACCACACCTGGTTTATTTTTTTGTATTTTTTTAGTAGAGATGGGGTTTCACCGTGTTGGTCAGCCTGGTCTCCAACTCCCAACCTCGGTGATTCACCCACCTCAGCCTCCCAAAGTGCTGGGATTACAGGTGTGAGCCACCATGCCCGGCCAGGATGTCTTCATTTTTAAAGTGTCTCTTTAGTTTCTTCCAGCACTGTTTTGCAGTTTTCATTGTAGAGATCTTTTACCTCCTTAGTTAAATTTATTCCTAGGTATTTCGTTGTAGCTACTATAAATGAGGTTGCTTTCTTGATTTCTTTTTCAGCTAGTTCATTATTGGCATATGGAAATGCTACTGGTTTTTGCATGTTGATTTTGTATCTGCAACTTCACTTAAGTTGTCTATCAGTTCCAAGAGTTTGTTGTTGTTGCTGTTTTTGGTGGAGTCTTTTAGGTTTAGTTTTTTTTTTTTTCTTTTTTTGGTGGAGTCTGTTTTTCAATTTGGATATCCTTTATTCCTTTCTTTTGCCTAATTGCTCTGGCTAGGACTTCCAGTACTAGTTGAATAAGAGTAGTGAGAGTAGCCATCTTTATTTTGTTCTAGTTCTTCGAGAAAATGCTGTCAACTTTTTTTCATTCAGTATGATGTGAACTGTGGGTTTGTCATATATGGCCTTTATTGTGTTGAGGTATGTTTCTTCTAAACCTATGTTGAGAGTTTTCATCATGAAAATATGTAGAGTTTTATTAAATCCTTTTTCTGTACCTATTGAGATGATCATATGGTTTTTGTCCTTTATTCTGTTGATGTGATGTATCATGTTTATTGAATTGCAAGTGTTGAATGATTCTTGCATTCCTTGAATAAATCTCACATGATCATGGTGTATTATTACTTTTATGATGTGTTGTTGGGTTCTGTTTCATAATATCTTGTTGAGGATTTTTGCATCTGTGTTCATCAGGGATATTGGCCTGTAGTTATCTTTTTCTGTTTTGTCCTTGTCTGGTTTTTGATATCAGGAATCAAATGCTGTACTTGTAGAATGAGTTTGGAAGAATTCCTTCCTCTTTAATTATTTTGGAATGATCTGAGAAGAATTGGTGTTAGTCTCTCCTCTCCTCCTCTTCCCTCCCCTCCCTCCCCTCCTCTACCCTCCTTCCCCTCTTCTCTCCTCTCCTCTTTTGACAGGGCCTGGCTCTGTAACCCAGGCTGAATGCAATGGCATGATTGGTACAATCTTCTTGCCTGTTATTGGTCTCTTTAGGTTTTCTTTTTGGCTCAATCTTGGTAGGTTATATATATTCAGGAATTTATCCGTTTCCTCTAGGTTTTTCAGTTTGTTGGCAAACAATTGTTCATAATAGTTTCTAATGATTCTTTGTATTTCTGTGGTGTGAATTATGTTCCCCTTTTCATTTCTGATTTTTTTTTTTTTAAGACATGAAGCCTTGTTTTGTTGCCCAGGCTGGAGTGCGGTGGCTATTCACAGGCACCATCATCATGCACTGTAGCCTCGAACTCCTGGCCTCAAGAGATTTTCCTTTCTCAGCCTACAAAGTTGCTGGAACTATACGCATGTACCACTGGGCCTGGCTTCTGATTTTATTTATTTGGATGTTCTCTTTTTCTTAGTCTAGCTAATGATTTGTCAATTTATCCTTAGAAAAAAACAAGTTTTCTTTTTTTCATCTATTGGTACTACTTTTAGTCTCTATTTTGTTTAGTTCTGCTCTGATCTTTATTGTTTCTTTGCTTCTACTAATTTTGGGTTTGATTTGTTTTTGCTTTTCTGGTTCCACGAGGGGCATCATTGGGTTGTTTATTTGAAATCTTCTGCTTTTTGGATATAAATATTTATTGCTATAAATGTCTCCCCTAGTATTGCTTTTATTGCATTCCGTGGGTGTTGGTATGTTGTGTTTGCATTTTCATGTTTTTTGATTTCTGTTTTGTTTTGTTTTTGAGACAGAGTCTTGCTCTGTCACCAGGAGCCAGACTGGAGTGCGGTGGCGCAATCATGGCTCACTGCAATCTTCACCTCCCAGGTTCAAATAATTCTCCTACCTCAGCCTCCTGAGTAGCTGGGACTACAGGTGCGTGCCTCCACGCCCAGCTGATTTTTGTAGTTTTTTAGTAGAGACGATGTTTCACCATGCTGGCCAGGATGGTCTTGATCTCTTGACCCCTTGATCCACCCGCCTCAGCCTCCCAAAGTGCTGGGATTACAGGCGTGAGCCACCGCGCCTGGCCTCCATTTTCATGTTTTAAGAAATTTTTTTATTTCCTTTTTGATTTCTTCATTTACCCAGTGGTTATTCAAGTATGTATTATTTAATTTCCATGTATTTGTATAGTTTCCAGGGGTCTTTTTGTTACTATTTCTAGTTTTACTCCATTGTAGTATGAGAAAATACTTGATATGGTTTCAATTTTTTTTTCATAGAGATGGGGTCTCACTCTGTGTGTCCCAGACTGGTCTTGAGCTCCTGGGCTAAGGCGATCCTCCTGCCTCCCAAAGTGTTGGGATTACAGACATGCGCCACCATAGCCAGCCTGATATTTTAATATTTCTTAAGATATTGTTTTGTGGCCTACCATATGGTCTATCATGGAAAATGTTCCATGCATATGCATTAACTTTAATCTTCACAATAGTCCTGTGAGGTAGGCATTATTATCTCTATTTTTAGTTATTTAGTTTTTAGATGGAGTCTCGCTCTGTCGCCAGGCTGGAATGCAGTGGCACTATCTCGACTCTCAGCAACCTCCGCCTTCCAGGCTCAAGTGATTCTCCTGCCTCAGCCTCCCAAGTAGCTAGGACTACAGGCATGCACCACCACACCCAGCTAATTTTTGTATTTTTAGTAGAGACAGGGTTTCACTCTTGGTCAGGCTGGTCTCAATCTCTTGACCTCGTGATCTGCTCGCCTCGGCCTCCCAAAGTGCTGGGATTACAGGCATGAACCACCACACCTGGCCCTATTATCCCTATTTTATGGATAAGAAAACAGGCTCAGGAAAGCAGAAAGCCACACAGCATAAGTAGCAAAGCTGAGTTTTGAGCCCAGGTTGCCTGACTCCGAAGTCTGGATCCTTCCCACGAGAATGTCTGCCTCTCACATTCAACTCCAATGCACACACTTAAGACTAGTGCATAAGCTGATAGCTGTTAACAATTTCCCCCGCAGGAAATGCAGTTGAAACAAGCCTTCCTATCTTGTCTATGAGCAGCTGATTTTTTGAATCTAAGTAAAGGACTTGATACATGTGGAATAACAAAAAGAACCTGGACCTTGGAGTGAGACAGGCTTAGACTTGGGTTCTGGCCACACATTTGGCTGTGCCAACTCAAGGCAGCTACCTCGACATTATAAGGCTGGTTTTCTTCAACTGTAAAATATCGATGTAGGATTACATGATAACACATGCGGAGCCTCTGGTAAAACACTCAGGGTAACACTGCTCATATTTCTTAGTTGCCTTCCCCCGCTCCAGAGTGTCAATTAAGTTTGGTTTGAGTTCCTCTTGCCCACTTTGGCCCCCCATTCAGTCATGTAGCAAGAGGCTATTCTTCCAGCTGTTCTGAAGTAAGCATGGCACCTCACAATTCATACAGGATAGTTAGTAATAGTCATCCAAATTACTGAGAAAAATATTGACCACAATGTACCACTCTCCCACCCAACTTTTTCCTGATTAACCTTTCCTTTGGGACTCAGCTAAGTTATTCATTCTGTTGGGAGTGCTCTGCCCACCCGGAGCTGTCCCAGGTGCCTGTTTTGTGTCCTCTGCGTCTCCTCACCACCTTCCCTTGTGATGACCAGCTGAGGTGTCTGTAGCCCAGATCAATACTGGATCAGCTCCTCGAGGGTGGAGATTGGGTCACACAATTATCCTTATATCTTAGAGCACAACACCTGCCTGGCACATAGCAGGCATTCAGAAAATATTAGCCACACAAAAACGTGTTTAAGTATTAGAACCCTGAGTTGATGAAACTCTGAGGCAAGAAATAGTATTTTTAGAGGATTTCATGAAAAGTATACAATTTATCAATTTCATCAGTCATTCTCAGATTTGGCTGTATATTAAAATCCCCTGGAAACACAAAAAGTCAGAATCTCTGATTGGTGTAGTCCTGTGTTGGTATTTTGCAAAAGTTCCCGGGGCTTCCTAATGTGCAGCTAGGGCTGGAAACCACTGCTCCAGAAAGTCCACATTTTACCACTGGAGAACTGCCTGTATATCCTGTACTGTTTAGGCCCTGCACTAAAGTGCCTTTATTGAATTATACTTGGGCTTTGTGTCCAATCTGAGTGACTCTAGGATATAACTGTGTGACTCTTGTCACTGGAGTTATCGGGAGATGTTGTCGATGGGCACCCTTTATGAAGACACACTGGAGAGATGCCTATTGGGCATCACCACCAAAAAAAAGGCTGTGATCCTCCTGAGCAACCAGTTCATGTTTATCTTATGGATTACAGGAATCATTTAATTAACACTATTTTCCAGGTTTGTAGTAGCTGCTGCAAAGCTCAAGATCAAAGCCATCGTCCGTCCTTATCACCTATAAAGAATTTTGTGGTATATGTGTTACATATGGACTTGGCTCCTCTTTATTTTTTGTCTTTTTCTCGTCACCCTCTAATATGATTTGGGTCTATGTTCCTGCCCAAATCTCATGCCAAATTGTAATTCTCAATGTTGGAGGAGGGGAGTGGAGGGAGGTGATCAGATCATGGGGGCAGACTTCCCCCTTGCTGTCCTCTCAACAGCGAGTGAGTTCTTGAGAGATCTGGTCGGTTGAAAGTGTGTAGCACCTCCTCCTTTGCTCTCTTTTTGCTGCTGGCCATGCGAAGATGCACCTGCTTCCCCTTCACCTTCCACCCTGATTGCAAGTTTCCTGAAGCCTCCCCAGAAGCAGAAGCCTGTACAGCCCACAGAACTATGAGTCAATTAAACTTCTTTTCTTTACAAATTACCCTGTCTCAGGTATTTCTTTATAGCAGTGTGAGAATGGACAAATACACCCTCCTTTCCTTAACTTTTTCTATAATAAAGCTTTTTATTTGAGATACTTCACATATCATAACATTCACCCTTTTAAAGTGTAAAATCCAGTGGTTTTTAGTATATTTACAAGATTATGTAACCATCACTACTACCTAATTCCAGAGCATTTCCATCACCCCAAAAAGAAACTCTATACCCATTAGCAGTCATTCATTCTCTCCTCCCCTCAACTTACTTTCTGTTTTTATGGATTTGCCTGTTCTAGATATTTCATGTCAATGGGATCATACAATATGTGGCTTTCTGTGTCTGGTTTCTTGTACTTAGTATAATGTTTTCAAGGTTTATCCATGATGCAGCACGTATCAGTACTTTATTCCTTTTTTATGGCTGAATAGTATTCTCTTGTATGGATATACCACATTTTGTTTATACATTCATCAGGTGATGGACACTTGAGTTTCTACTTTTTGGCTATTAGGAATTATGCTGCTGAGAATATTCATTCACAAGTTTTCCTGTGAATATCCTTCAGTTCTGTTTGGTATATACTAGAGGGGTGGTTTGCTGTGTCAGATAGTAACTATGGTTAACTTTTTGAGCCCCTTTCCTCATTTAAAGAAATGTTTTTATCTTATAGTACAGTATGTATCTCTGTAAGCCACTACAGATCCCTCTTTTTGGAATAAGGTGGCTTATAAATAAATAAATAAAAAGTCACAAAGCACTCCCAAGCCATCTGTTTAATAATCTGTGCTAGAATGCTGCCAGGATTCTATATTGAGCCGTTTGGTCTATATTTTCCAGAAATATCTTCTGTCTCTTTGTAAAAATGAGAACATTTTCCCATCTCCAGCATCCTCATGTATCTAGGTTGTTTTTCAGTCCTGCCTGCAAGAGATTTCACGACTCTGGTGTCTCACCTGAATAGGACCCCAGAACTCATCTACGGCCACAAAAACTCTCACCCTCCACCTTCTCATCTGTCTCTGACACACTTAAAATTTTTTATATCAAAGTAATTCATGCACATGGTTAAAAATAAACTATAACAGAAGAGCTTAGAGTGAGAAGTCTCCTTCCTCATCCCTCCCACCTCTAGTCCTGCTCCCCAGAGGCAACTGCTTCTAACTCTTTTAGCTCTTTATTCTGGGAGTAACTTCCATATCTCTAAATAATGTGCTAATGCCACTGTTCCTTAGTTTTTCAAGTTTAAACATCCTCTATGAATATATAAGTATCAAAAATGACTCTGGGCTCGGTGGTTCACACCTATAATCCTAGCACTTTGGGAAGCCAAGGCAGGTGGATTGCCTGCTCAGGAGTTTGAGACAAGCCAGAGCAATATGGGGAAACCCCATCTCTACTAACATACAAAAAATTAGGTTGGCATGGTGGCATGTGCGTGTAATCCCAGCTACTTGGGAGGCTGAGACAGGAGAATCGCTTGGACCCAGGAAGCAGAGATTGCAGCCTGGGTGATAGAGCCAGACCCTGTCTCACACACAAATAATAATAATAATAATAATAATAATAATTTATAGCTATCAAAAATGAGGATTTATATAAATTGTAATAATTTATAACTATCAAAAATGATCATCTCTAATCCAAACAACCCTCCCCCATCCTACTCTCAGGATGGTTATATAATTATTCTTACTTAATTCCTCTAAATAAAGTAAAAATAAATCTGTCAATTATCTTTGTTGCCTTAAGTGACTACATCTTTATTTTTCATCCCACCAGCTGTTGATAGTAGTTTTGACTCACTGTTTCATAGGATAAAGGTATCATCACTCCTACCTTTCCCTTTAGGCTGCCTTTCCCAACTTCTGTCTTCTGAACATTATTATTATTATTATTATTAATATATTTTTTTGAGACAGAGTCTCACTCTGTCACCCAGGCTGGAGTACTGTGGTGTCATCTTAACTTGCTGCAACCTCCACCTCCTGGGTTCAAGAGATCCTCCTGCCTCAGCCTCCCAACTAGCTGGGATTGCAAGCATGCACAACCACGCCCAGATAACTTTTGTATTTTTAGTAGATTTAGGGTATCGCCATGTTGACCAGGCTGGTCTGGAACTCCTGACCTCAAGCGATCTGCCCACCTAGACAGAGTGAGCATCTAATGCCCACCTAATCTCAAAGTGCTGGGATTATAGGCATGAGCCACCACACCCAGCACATTTACTTTAAATGTTCAGTGTTAACAACATTTACGTTCTAATTTTCTAACCATAATTAGGTCTTCTGTGCTTTGCTTATAGGTTGTTTCTAATCATTTAAATCCAATAAATAGTGTTTACATTTTGTGACAGTGTAAACATTGTTTATTACAGAGCCACACAATGTCCTATGATGAATTTTCTTCCTTTTATTTCTTCCAGTTTTTCGTAAGAGTTTCAAATTGCCTTTCTTCTTTCTTCTCCTTTCCCTTCCCTTCTCTCTGTCTCTCTCTCTTTTTTAGACAGGGTCTCATTATGTCGCCCAGGCTGGACTCAAGCCATCTTCCTAAATAGCTGGGATTACAGACGTGTGCCACCATGCCAGGCTCATTCTTTAATAATGCCCTTGTCATTTCCTCAAGTCTGCTTCCACCTTTCCAGCAAATGAGTAGAGGTGCCTTATTTCTCAGGACCTGTTACACAGAGCCCTCCACTCTCCGCCACATACGTGCTGGCCTGGGGCTTCTTCCTTTCACTGATGCCCTGGGCCTGGCAGCAATCCTTCCTCCCTTCGTCCTTCTCTTCCTTTCTTCTACTCGTTTCTTCTTTGTTTATGCTCTCATTTTGCTGCACACCATCTTTAATTTCTCCAGGGGTGTGTGGTTTTCTGAGTCCCTCATGTCTGAAACTATCATTGCTCCACGCTCACACTCGAATGGTAGTTTGGACAGATACGGATATAGGATTCTTGGTTGAAAATTGCTTTGGTCATCAGATATTGAAGGCATAGTTCTCGCCTTTGCTGGTAGGAATTTAGAGGCCAGTCTGATTCCTGTATTTTCAGAGGTAACCTTTTTTTGTTTAACCTCTAAGGAAATTTTTAGGATCTAGATAAACTATTATTTAGATATAAAACTAATTCTCTTACCTTCCAACACCTTCTAATGACTTTTTTATTTCTGTGATCCTATCTTGAATTTCTACTAGTTCATACTTATTCTCTGATTGCTCCTTTTCCTAGCATCCTGCCCTTGTTTAGGGATGTAACACGTCTCCAATCTAACTGAGAATGCCAATGAAATATTAAAAATGCCCTTTTGTCTTATGTTTCCTAACCTGAATTCAAGCCATTCTCCTGCCTCAGCCTCTTGGGTAGCTGGGATCACAGGCCTGCACCACCACACCTGGCTAATTTTTTCTATTTTTTTGTAGAGATGGGGTTTCACCATGTTGACCAGGCTGGTCTTGAACCCCTGACCTCAAGTGATCCACCTGCCTCGGCTTCCCAAAGTGCTGGGACTGCAGGCATGAGCCACCATGCTCAGCCCATGAATGGAAATTCCCTCTTAATGTGTATGCTTTACCTTTTTCAGAATGGTCATTCACCTAACATAGGAGAATGAAACAAATTGAGAGTTTCATCATCATAATGAATATCTCTCCTGCTGGGAAATAGAGGCTCCTGAAATCTGAGAGATTCCTTCTTCTTCTTCTTTTTTTGACAGTGTTTTGCTTTGTTGCCCGGGCTCAGTGCAGTGGCATGACCACTGCTCACTACACCTTTGACCTCCCTGGCTCAGGTGATCCTCCAGTCTCGGTCTCCTATGTGGCTGTGACCACAGGCACCACACCACCACATCTGGCTAAATTTTATATGTTTTATAGACACAGGGTATCGCCTTTTTTGCCCTGGCTTGTCTTGAACACCTGGGCGCAAGCGATCATCCTGCCTTGGCCACCCAAAGTGCTGGGATTACAGGCGTGAGCCACTGTGGCCAGCCCGTTGGACTGCTTTTGTTTCTAAATGCAGCTTCCCACTCACCCCTGTCAGAGATCTTTGTTTCATCACCTCCATATCCAACTGTGCTTGTGTCCTGTCAGTTCTAAGTCTGGCAAGTTCCTTGAATTCAGGGCTCCATCTTCTACTGCCTTGGTCCAGTGGTTCTGGCCCACAGTTCCATTCCAGGCAGTTTCTCCTGTACGATTGCAGCAACCTCCTAGCTGGTCCCTGCCTACCCTCCCCTAATCCAGCCTTACCAGCTCTAAATTCAGACTTGATTATGTCCCTCATTTACAGCAAAAGAAGGCCATTTTAAAGCAATTAACATCACTTCTATGGAGAGCTATTTAAAATATCCATCAAAATTGTAATTGCACCTGCCCTTTGACCTGCAATTTCACTTCCAGGAAGTTATCCTGCATACCGAGCTGTCCATGTAAAACATGACATATGTACCAAGTTATTTATTGTAGTACTGTTTATACAAGCACAGGATTATAGACTGGGTGTGGTGGCTCACACCTGTAATTCTAACAAACACTTTGGGAGGCCAAGGCAGGAGGATTGCTTGAGTCCAGGCATTTGAGACCAACCTGGGCAACATAGCAAGACCCTGTCTCTACAAAAAATTTAAAAATTTACCAGGCATGGGAGTGTGTGCCTGTAGTCCCTTGAGGGTGAGGTGGGAGCATGGCTTCGGCCTGGGAGTTTGAGGCTGCAGTGAGCTGTGAATCTTGCCACTGCACTCCAGCCTGGCTGACAGAGCAAGACCCTGTCTCAAAAAAAAAAACAAAATTATAGACAATCCAAATGAATATGTGTAGAGATTTGTTAAATGAAATAGAATATATCCGTATTACGGAATACTATGTAGTCATAAATATGAGAAAATTCTTTTTTTTTTTTTCTTTTTTGAGACAGTCTTACTTTGTCACCCTGGCTGGAGTGAAATGGCACGATCTCGGTTCACTGCAACATCTCCCTCCCAGGTTCAAGTGATTCTCATGCATCAGCCTCCCAAGTAGCTGGGATTACAGGTCACACCACCATACCCAGATAATTTTTGTAGTTTTAGTAAAGATGGGGTTTTGCCATGTTGGTCAGGCTAGTCTCGAACTCTTGACCTCAGGTGATCTGCCCGCCTTGACTTCCAAAAGTGCTGGGTTTACAGGAGTGAGCCACCACACCTGCCAGACAAAATTCTTTACCTACAGACAGGAAATAATATTTAAGATTAAGTAAAAACTGATGCAGAATAAGTGGCTAATACGTGTAATAATTGTGTAAAAGAGGGAGAAAATAATATGTTTAACTTTTTGTCTATGTATAAAATTCCGGTAAGGTTACACCACCACCAAGTCCAAGTAGGGGAAACAGATTGGGGCATGGGGTGAAAGAGACATTTTCATTTATTTATTTATTTATCTTAATACATTTTTTGCAGAGATGGAGTCTTGCTATGTTGCCCAGGCTGGTGTCAAACTTCTGGCCTCAAGCAATCCTCCCACCTCAGCTGGGATTATAAGCATGAGCAACTATGCCCAAGCTGACATTTTCTCTATGTACACTCTTGTATCTTTTCAATTATGGAAGACATGAATGTGTTTTCTATTTTAAATAAGGAAGTAAAATATAAAACTCTCCCTTTATATTATGTAAATTTAGTTATTTTTAAAAAGTATACACATACTAAATTACTCTAAAGTAATTTGTGTGTAATCTATACATACTCTGAATTCAGAATATATCATATCCTAATGTACTTTTAAAATACGACATGTGCATTTTGCAATAATGTGCATTTTGCAATATTACTATGTTTGCATATTATATCTATAATACATACATTTTTTAATGGTTTCTTTATAAAAGAATCTGAAAGTGTGAAAGGAAAATAAATCTCAGGACCCCAAAGTCACTAAGCCAAAGGGAAAAGTCAAGCTACGAACTATGTCAGGCAAGCCTGCCTCCCATTTTATTGCTAAATAAAATAGCTACAAAGATTAAAAAAATAAAGAAGAAAATGAAGCTATATACCTCTCTCACAGTTTGCCCACTACGATATTGCTTGTGGGTCCCAAGATCTTGAAAACATTTCTGCTGAATTTCACCTTGACAATGTAAATTGATAGTTTGTCTTCACAGATAAGGACAAAGGACAGAACACAAAGACATCCGTCTGCTCACCTGAAACAAACGCGTATCTGATTGCTGCTTCTGTCCTATGTTTATGCTATGTTATGTTATGTTATGTTATGCTATGTTATTTATTTTTATTTATTTATTTATTTGAGACAGGATTCTACTTTGTCACCCTGGCTGGAGTGTGTTGGCATGATCATAGCACACTGCAGCTTCCACCTCCCAGGGCTCAAGTGATCCTCCCACCTCAGCCTCCCAAGTAGTTGGGACCACAGGCATGCGCCATTATGCCCAGCTAATTTTTGTAGCTTTTGCAGAAATTAGGTTTTGCCATGTTGCCCAGGCTGGTCTTGAACTTCTGAGCTCAAGTGATCCACCTGCCTTGGCTTCCCAAAGTGCTAGGATTACAGGCTTGAATCACCGTGCTGGCCCCTGTGTTTATTTTATCATATGTAAAAATGCAGATTCACTGGGCTAGATGAATGCATAGGTGACTAGTCCTCTACCCACCTCTCACATGTGAAGGGCTGATCAAAGACACAAAAGAATGGAACCATTTGCCTCTCATCTACCCATGCCTTTTAAAAATTTCTTCATCTTTCACCAACATCCACGCTTTCTTCTTTAAATACTGAAGCCCTTAAAATCATCTTTGAAGACAGGCACAGACCTGTCTCCTGGGCGTGCATCCTTAACCTTGGCAAAATAAACCTCTAAATTAATTGGCACTTGCTTCAGAAACATCTTGGTTTACAAAAGCGTTAAAATATTAACTAACAGTGGTTATTTATAGGTAGTTGGCACATGAGTGATTTTAATTTTCTTCTTTATCCTTTTTTCTGTTTTTCTCTCACTTTTTTCTGATAAACATATCAACTCTAATAATCAGTAAGAAAATAATGGATGCTGCCCTCCCCTACATGGTGCACAGGACCAAGTTCTGTGTCTTCAATGCATTTCCATTCTCCTCCTGTACCATTTCCCATCCTCCCCCCGCACAGCTGGATTGGTGGTTTCTGAACATGGCCCCTTAGCTGTTCTCCCCTGTTCTGCAGAAATGCAACCTGGCCTCCACTGTGCAGCTCATGTGTCACCCCCTTCCAGACAGAATCAGTGGCTCCCTCCTTTGTGACAAGGTAGCCAGCTGTTTCCCACTGGGCTGGATTCCTGGTGGGTGGGGACCTTGTTTTCTTGTCCCTGTGCCACCTGGGCTGGCCCCTGCCTTGACAATGGCCCCTGTCTTGCCAAGTGTTGGCAAGTGCAGGCTGAAAGACCACAAGCGCTTCTTGCTCCCTCCACCTTCCGTGAGATGGCTGGGTTACGAGAGTCCCAGTTGGCCACAGTCCTCTCTTCACCGCGGTGTCTCCTTTCTGTGCATCACCATTTCCAGGGTGTTCTGCCAGATCTGCAGCAGTGCTTGCTCCTCACTGGGGGGGCCCTCGACTTGGCAGCATCCTTCAGACAGAGCGGCATCTTCCAAACCAAGGATGGATACCGACCAACCCCCAGGGGTCTAGCTGGAGGAGAAGGGGCTCTTGGAGACAGCTGATTGGCCTCAGGAGAGGGGCAAGAGGAGGGCTTTTTCTCACATCCGGTCAGTCATCCTGGTGAAAGTGGGGCTGGGAGCCCAGGTAACACATTTGTCCTGACACTTACACTCCCTCCTGGGAAGATTCCAAGTCTTCTTGCCTGCCCCTGTCCAGAAGAAAATTGGGCAGGAGGGGAGAAGACAGGAGCAGGGGAGTGACTGAAGCAGAGCCCAACTCCAATCTGTCTCCTTTCCTCTTAGAGCATTTGAGATGGTTCCTTGCCTGTTAGCAGATTCATGAAGAAAAGTGGAGCTGGTAGAGAGTCCCATTCCTTCCCAGTTTCTCAGCGTACAAAGATCCAATAATTCACAGACTGCTTTGTCTCTTAGCCAAGCCCTGCCCCCAAGTCCACATAAAAGTTGAACCTTTTTTTTTTTTTTTAAGATGGAGTCTTGCTCTATCACCCAGGCTGGAGTGCAGTGGTGTGATCTTGGCTCACTGTAACCTCCACTTCCTGAGTTCAAGTGATTCTCCTGCCTCAGCCTCCCGAGTAGCTGGGATTACAGGTGTGCATCACCATGCTCAGCTAATTTTTGTATTTTTGGTAGAGACAAGGTTTCACCATGTTGGCCAGGCTGGTCTCAAACTCCTGACCTCAAGTGTTCCATTCGCCTCAGCCTCCTAAAGTGCTGGGATTACAGGCATGAGCCACCATGCCTGGCTGAACCTAAAGGAAACGGAAGAGAAGAGCAGGCTGTGTGCAGTGGCTCACACCTGTAACCCCAGCACTGTGGGAGGCAGATGTGGGAGTTAGAGAGTAGCCTGAGCAATATATCAAGACCCTGTCTCTACAAGTAATCAAATAATTAGCCAGGCATGCTGGGGCACACCTGTAGTTGTAACTACTCAGGAGGCTGAGGTGGGAGGATGGCTTGAGCCCAGGATGTCAAAGCTGCAGTGAGCCGGGATTCACCACTGCACTCCAGCCTGGGCAACACGGTGAGGCTCTGTCTCAGAAAAAAAACAAACAGAGAAGGGCAGGTGTTGAATTCCTTTTACATCCATCTGTGCTTTCTCTTAAGCCTTGGTTTAAGAGGTACTAATACAGATGCTTCTTAATCCAGCTGCTGTTGCTTTCATCCTTATCCTCATATCCCAGGAGATTTACCAAGAGGATAAATCCCAGTTGGAAGACTTGGACATCTGGCTCCATTTTCTGTATCATCTCCAGATTAGGGCAGCCAGGGAGAAACCTGGACGTGGAGGGCACGCGGCCCTGCACAGACATAGACAACTATGAAGTCAACTATTAAAAGAGTCCCCGGCCAGGCACAGTGGCTCATGCTTGTAATCTCAGCACTTTAGGAGACCGAGGCTGGCAGATCGTGAGGTCAAGAGTTCAAGACCAGCCTGTCCAATATGGTGAAACCCTGTTTCTACTGAAAAAAAGCAAAAATTAGCTGGGCATAGTGGCACATGTCTGTAGTCCCAGCTACTTGGGAGGCTGAGGCAACAGAATCTCTTGAACCCAGGAGGCAGAGGTTGCAGTGAGCCGAGATGATGCCACTGCACTCCAGCCTGGGTGACAGAGTGAGACTCTGTCTCAAAAAAAAAAAAAAAAGTCTCCGTGCACAAAATCCTTCCATTAATAATCAATAATGATTAATATTTACTAGATAATACATATGACATGTTTTGAGGGCTTTTCCCCTGTGTCAGGGAAGTGGGTATGTTTTTATATCTCCATATTACACATAAGGAAACTGAGGCACAGAGAGGTGAAGTAAGTAGCCCAAGGTCACTCAGCTAACAAATAGTCCAGCCAGGATTTGAACCCTCTGGCTCTAGAGCCTATGCCCTTAACCACGAGGCTATCCTGCCAGGGTTATACTATCTTCTTCAGGGGCTTGTGAGGCACAGCTTGACCCCTGACCCTCTTTGGGTACCCTGGGCCACCCCATGTGTCCAGAGTCTGATTTTGAACTCTAACCAGCCATTCCCACCCACCCCTTGGCTCCCCAGCAGAGTGAAGTGGATCAGCTCCAGCTCAAGGCTGCTGGGAGCCCACTGAAGGAAGGCATTGCCTAGAGCGGTGTCACGCAGAATGAGCCCCGTCCAGCACAGCCTGCGCTGTTCATTCGGAGCTGCGGCAGGCTCACTGGGTCTTCATGGCAATGCTGGGGGGTGGACTAGAGTATCCTACATGGCATGTGAGGAATTGAGTTCCGTGAGGTTAAGTCACTGGCCCAGAATCCCAGAGTAGCCCAGCCAGGATTCAAACCCAGAACTCCATATGCCACGTGCGGCTCTCCCACAAATCCACAGCTACATCCCAGGCATTCCTGGCTGACAAATGTAGTTTGGGTGTTTTACCGTGGTCTTTAACCCACAAGACCCTAAGCTACAATGTTCCCAGTTCCTTTCCTTCCCAGACTCTCAAGAAACCACTTGCCAAACTCCTACTTGCTATAGAATTGCTTGAGGAGAGAATTTAAAACGCAGATTCACAGAGTTCATCCCCCAGGGATTCGGACTTTGGAGGTCTGGGGTAAGACTCTGAATTCTTAGCAAACCCTCAGATAATTCTGAAGCAGTAGGATCCTGATGCACCCATCTCTGAGAAACCTGCTTTACACCCATCTGAGCAGTATCTGTCCCAGCCCCTCACTCGTGGCAGGGGGCCCAGAAACATCTGAGGGATGGGTAAATGTTCCTGATTGTGGGGTTCAGCTTTCTCTTTTGAGGGTTGAAAATGTTATAAAGTGCAATGGGAGATTTTCTAGGCTGAAGATGGGCCCTTTTGCCTTCTCAGAGACTGGGCTGCTTCTCCTGTGTTTCACTCTGGAGGTGAAGGTGGAGTGAGGGGAGAGGGCCCTGGGCTGCGCCTGTGTTTTCAGACCAAGTTGCTGCTGTCTTGGCTGAAATCATAAAAAAGAGCCCCAAGGCAGTGCCCCAACCGTTCCCAATCACCTGTTATTTGTCAAAAATACAGATTCCTGCCCCTAACTCTGATTTGCTGAATTAGGAAGAGGAGGGGACAGGGCCCAGAAATCTGCACTCTCAGCCGGCACCCCAGTCATTCCTTATGCACACGAATGCTTGAGAAATTCTGTCGTAAAACATGGACTTAGGAGTGTCACAGACCTGGGTTCCGGTCCCAGCTCTGCGGCAAAGTAGCTGTGTGCAATCTCAGCCTCTGTGAAACTCAGCTTCCTCATCTATAAGAAATGGGTTACTACACATGCTTATTGGTCTTGCTGCGAGCTGATCCTCACGAGACCAATGAAACCATGGGGAAATGTACGCAAAGCATGGGACACCTCAGAGAGGCGGCACTCCCAGCCTAGTGGTAAAGAGAGGGATGCATAGAGGAATACTTTCCCTGGGAGCGCTGAGCATTACTCACCCACTGGCAAACACTGACCTGCTTCAAAACAATTCCGACTTTCCATTTCCTCTGGGGGGAGCTCAGTGAAGCTTTCAAAGGTGACTAGGTCCTTTCCCATACTCAGGTGTCAGCCATCCCAAGTCCCATGTTGGGGTCATGCGTTGTAAACAAAACATAATACAATTTTGACTCTCTCCACACCTCCAGCTGAGCCCTCCATCCACCCCCCTGCACCCCCCCCCATTTCCCCTCCACGTGATATTTCCAAATCCCTCACTGGGAAGCAGGCCCAGTCTGAAAGGCCCTCTTGGCAAATCATGGGTCTGCCAAGGTCCCTGAGACCTTTAGCGTCAAAGCCAGGAGTCCCCAAGACCTTCTTTCTCTTTGGCTCTCCCAGTCTGGCCATCCAAAGAAATGTCAGAGCTTTTAAAAAGTTTCAGCCATTCATAACGGGTGAGTCCGCTCTGGAAACATTCCCCAGCTCTGCTGAGAGCCTGCCAGGCGACTTGATGACGTCCTGCTCACAGCACAGACAATGGGCATGGGAGAACAATGCCGAGGAGAAAAACACCACCCCCCACCCATCCATGGGCTCACATCCTCCTAGGAACCCACCTCCCCGACGCCCCACCCCCCCATACATTCCCAGAGCTTTGGGGGGGGTGGGGGGAAGAGTGCAGAGAGGGGCTAGAGGGCAACTGTGAGAGCAAATGGGGAAAGGAAATCACCAAAATTTCCCCCATTTGGCTGCATTCTGAACCAGTTGGGTGAGTCAGATTAGAAGCCAAATCTGCTTATTCTGGCTCTCCTGCCAGCCCCGGGGCTACTGCTTATGGCCTGACACGGAACGGATTAAAACCTGAGCTGGGAAACAAAGCAGTTCAAAGTCACTGACCTATGGTGCACAGCGTTTGGGCAGGGGTGTGCCTTGTTGGAGGCCAACCGTTGCCACTTAATCAACCGTATGCAAGGAGTTCAACCTCCCAGAGCCTCGGTTTCCTCATCCACTGAAGTGGGGAAATCGTGCATGCTCTGTCTCCCTCACAGAAGGTGAGGCAACATGGAACGCTGGCTGTGAAAGCACCTTCATAATTATTAATAAATTGGCCAGGTGCAGTGGCTCACGCCTGTAATCCCAGCACGCTGGGAAGCCAAGGCGAGTGGATCACGGGGTCGGGAGTTCGAGACCAGGCTGACCCACATGGTGAAATCCCATTTCTACTAAAAATGCAAAATTAGCCAGGCATAGTGACATGCGCCTGTAATCCCAGCTACTTGGGAGGCTGAGGCAGGATAATCGCTTGAACCTGGGAAGCGGAGTTTACAGTGAGCTGAGATCATGCCATTGCACTCCAGCCTAGGCAACAAGAGTGAAATTGTCTCAAAAAATAAATAAAAAACAAAAAATAATAATTATTATTATTTTAAAAATTACTTGGCCACCAAGTGGTGTCATTACCCTGACTAAGCCCCTGGAGCAGGTCATAGCCAGGAATTATAAGGTATGGTCCTTTTCAACCCAGGCAGCTTACAACATAAACACGAGAAAAAGACTTAGACTCTGAAAGCCTAGATACAAGAGTATGGACTAGGCCGGGCGTGGTGGCTCACGCCTGTAATCCTAGCACTTTGGGAAATCGAGGCAGGCAGATTGCTTGAGCTCAGGAATTCAAAACCAGCCTGGGCAACATGGCGAAACCTGGTCTCTACTAAAACACAAAAAGTTGGCCAGGCCTGGTGGCATGCGCCTGTAGTCCCAGCTACTCGGGAGGCTGAAGCAGAAGAATTGCTTCAATCTGAGAGTTGGAGGTTGCAGTCAGCAGAGATAGCACCACTGCACTCCAGCCTGGGTGACACAGCAAGGCTCCGTCTCCAAAACAAAGCAAAACAAATAGTGTAGACTGTAGATGGCTAGAATTTCTAGACTGTCTGGCTTGGGGTAGGTCTGGTTGGGGGTTGGGAGAATGCTTGGGGGAATTACTGAGAAGTGGTCACTGTTTCTACACTAAGCTCTGGTTTTACTTTGGTTGTGGGTATTCAGGTGTCCTTTCAGGCAGTGGAGGTTATGAGGGAGCTAAGGTCCCTTGGCACCAGCATTAGCATAGGCCCCCTGGCTACCAGCAGAACTGGGCACACACAGGAGTATTCACAGGGCTGATCAAAGAAGGCTTCCTGGAGGAGGGGAGTTTGAAGCATGTCTGAAAGAAGAGTGGGGAATACAAAACACAAAAGTGACAGCAGACAGGTTTATGTAAAATCCAGGAGCAAGAATGAGACTCTGAGGGCATCCAGGGCCCACCTTCATTGTAGGGACAGAGAACTACGGTCTCAGCCAGGTGAGAGATTTTTGCCAAAGGCCCAGTGACTGAACTGGAACTGGTGCTGCAGGGAACTGGAAGGAAGGAAGTCCAAACAGAGGGAATGTGGACAGATGCAGGCACAAGGGCTTCAGGGAGGAGGTGCCCAAGGGGAAAGTGGGTTCTTGGTCTAGTAGCAAGATTGAAGAGTCTGCAGAGAACCCAGGGCCAGGGTACAAGGGGCTTAGGCACCTTGCTGGGGAGGAGGCACAGCCCTTAGTGGTGACAGTGGGACAGTCAATGGGATGTCCTGAAGCCTCTCTGGAGCCCCTCTGCAGCCCAGGAACACCTAGAAGTGGATGTTGGGGAGCAGAGTTTGGAAACACCTTGGAAATGATTGGCTGCAGCTGTGACTGCAAACGGCACTCAAGTCTGAAGTCTGAGCTCAAGGCAGGAGGGTGGCCCCGAGGTGCCCGCTGCTGCATGGAAGGGAAGGGAGAGAGCTGGCCGGGCAAGAGTGGGTTCCAGCAGGTTCCTAAGGCAGCAGACACTTCCTGTTTACATTACATTCACAACTATGAACCTAGCAAGGAGGCCCAACTCAGTTTACAAGACTTGCAAGCCAGGTAGGTACTGCAGGGGCTGAGGAAGGCAGGGCAGGGAGGTGGAAGGAGCAAGTCATCTGGGCAGCTGTTTACAATCTCTGGGATAATTCCTACCACATCTACGAAATGCAGATACCAGAGCCCACTTCAAAGCCATTGTTATTTCTGCAACTGACCTCTTTCCTTTACCAGGCTGTGAATTCCTTGAGGATATAACACTGTTTATTTATTTCTGAATCTCCAGTGTTTCACAGAGGGGTCTAGGCCAAGAAGACTTTTTTTTTTTTGAGACAAGGTCTTGCTCTGTCGCCCAGGCTAGAGTGCAGTCGTGTGATCAGAGCTAAATGCAGCCCAAACTCCTGGGCTCAAGCTCTCTTCCTGCCTCAGCTTCCAGAGTAGCAAGGACTACAGGCGTGCACCACCATGCCTGGCTACTCTTCAAATATTCTGTAGAAACGAGGTCTTGCTATATTGCCCAGCCTGGTCTCAAATGCCTTGCCTCAAGCAGTCCTCCTGCTTTAGCTTCTCGAATCACTGGGATTACAGGTGTGAGTCACTGGACCTGACCCAAGGAGATATTTTTCTTTTTCTTTTTTTTTTTTTTTGAGACCGTCTCACTCTGTTGCCCAGGCTGGAGGGCAGTGGCACTATCTCAGCTCACTGCACCCTCCGCCTCCCAGGTTCAAGCGATTCTCGTGCTTCAGCCCCCTGAGTAGCTGGGATTACAGGTGCCCACCACCATGCCTGGCTAATTTTTGTAATTTTAGTAGAGGCAGGGTTTTACCATGTTGGACAACTGGTCTTGAACTCCTGACCTCAGGTGATCCACCAGCCTCAGCCTCTCAAAGTGCTGGAATTACAGGCGTAAGTGTCTATTAAATTTTTAAAAGCTTTAAAATTTAGGTAATGTTTGTTAAGTTCATAGCCCTTTGCCTAACCTCTATATCTGTTAGAATAAGTGACATCAGAATTCCCAAACTCTAATGCCATTTTAGGAGGACAGGTAGTTCTCCACAGATAGAAAGGGTTTTTATGCAGTTGTGTGCCCCACGGAACCCTTCCTCCTTTTAGTAAGAAACCTTTGGGCCAGGCTCGATGGCTCACGCCTGTAATCTCAGCACTTCGGGAGGCCGAGGCAGGCGGATCACAAGGTCAGGAGTTTGAGACCAGCCTGTCCAACATGGTGAAACCCTGTCTCTACTAAAAAATACAAAAATTAGCTTGGCGTGGTGGTACAGGCCTGTAGTCCCAGCTACTCGGGAGGCTGAGGCAGGAGAACTCCTTGAACCCAGGAGGTGGAGGTTGCAGTGAGTCAAGATTGTGCCACTGCACTCCAGCCTGGGCAACAGAGTGAGACTCCTTTCCAAAAACAAACAAACAAAAAGGAAACCTTTGGCTCCTGGTCACAGCCCTCACAGTGAAACACAGGAGGCAGGTGATGCCTGTTTCTACCCTCAGGAGAAAGATGACATAACAACAGCTTACACTGTGTAGTGCTTTCTATATGACCAGTAAATTCTGCAGGCTTTTCATGTACTAATTCATTTAATCCACATGCATTCTATGATCAGCCCATTTTTCAGATGGGGAAACTGAGGCAGAGAGAAGCCATGCTATGTGGCTAAGGTCATACAACTAGGATGTGGTGGTGTCAGGACTCAGGTTGAGGCAGCCAGGCACAGCACTGCCTCTATTGCTTGTAAATCTCAACCTCACCCCACCCCCCACTCCTCCTCTTCTATAGAGAAGCTGGGCAGTAAATTCCATTACCAAGTAGAACCCTTGGTGGGTGGTGTGGAATCACAGGAGGCTGAAGGCGGCCACTCGAGGCACCTGCCCAAGGCAGGGAATAGTACTGAGCCCTAACTCCTGGCCCCAACCCCTCTTCCCCGAGGTGGCCCTCCTACCGTCATCAACTCCGGCTTTAAGAATCCCAGATTAAGGGCTGGGCGTGGTGGCTTATGCCTGTAATC
>NW_016107353.1:3279426-3282220 GCF_001604975.1 Cebus imitator | reverse complement strand
CAGAATCAGTCTTAGGTCCTGAAAGGCCAAGTCTGGCCTCAAAGCCAGTGACAGGGCTGAGAAGATGCCCCTGGCATTCTGGAATCCAAGGAGAAGGGTGTTTGCAAGCCCAGAATCATGCTTTGCAACATTCCTTTGGCTTCTCTGAGGACTGTATCTCATCTGCCAGTTACACCTTGCTACTCTGCACAGCAAAAAAGAGAGATGCAACGAATAGGGTCAGGCCAGGTGCAGATCTGCTGCTGCCTCCTCAGGAAGCTGGCAAGGTGCACCACAGGCAGTGGTGCCCCTGGAATTCCCAAGTGGTTTCCCAGTCTGGGGGACAAAGTGCTTACTACCTCAAAAGGCAGCGGATCCACTGTGAGTGACACCTGACCCAACAATGCCTTTTATCATAAATTCTCTTTCCATGTTTACTTCCCCAGCTACATTTAAAGCTGCCACGGAAACAAAACTCTGGGCTGAGGTCATCTTTTTAAAAGTCTCGCAAAATCTTTTAAGTAGGATGTTCTTTATACATTCTTGCTGATTGAGATCTTATCAAGAGTGAAGAATGCAAAAAAAAAAAAAAAAAAAAGCATATGATCTTCCATTTTACTTCCAGGACTGTGATCCCTGGGGAGGGAGGGAGCTGGAATTCCTGCTGATGGAGAAGTGGGTGGGGGTGTGCAGAGTGAGGATGTGAAGCTCCACTAGTCCAGCACTCTGGGCCTTTTTAAAATTTATTTTTATTTATTTATTTATTTTTTAGATAAGGTCTCACTCTGTCGCCTAGGCTGGAGTGTAGTGGCGTGGTCTTGGCTCACTGCAACCTCCACCTCCTGGATTCAAACGATTCTCTTGTCTCAGCCTCCCAAGTAGCTGGGATTACAGGCATGCACCACCATGCCTGGATAATTTTTGTATTTTTAGTAAAGACGGGGCTTCACTATGTTGGCCAGGTTAGTCTCGAACTCCTGGTCTCAAGAGATCCACCCGCCTCAGCCTCCCAAATTGCTGGGATTACAAGCGTGAACCACGAGGCCTGGCCTAAATATTCATTCTTAAATCCTCACGACCTTGTGAAATAGGCGTTATCACTATCTCCATTTTACAGAGAGGAAAACTGAGGCATGGAACAGTTAAGGAACATTCCCAAGCATTCTCTACAGCTTGCAAGCCATAGAGTTTGGATTTGAATCCAAGTGTGTGTGATTTTGGAGCCTCTGTGTTATTTCCCTGGTTGTGCAAGATTCCTTCTCCCCAGGAACCTAGGACTTAGTCAATCACTCCTCCAGGGAAAACACGAGGGCATTAAACATTTTTATTGTTCTTGAAATTAAAAAAAAAAAAAAAAAAAAAAAACCCTTGGCAAATTTTAATAGAATGACTAATGGACAACTGTCTTTCTCCCAAGTAGCTGAGATCTTAAGAAGCTAAGAGGAAGAAAAGATTACATCCTAGCCGCCTCTGAGACGCTGAGCTCCTGGGAGTGGGGTCTAAGTCAGGGTCAAGTTTGTATCCTGGGTACTGAAAACAGAGCCTGGCACAGAGTCTGAAACCATCTGATGGATAATGAGTGAATTAAGGAGGGAGGAGCTCTGGCAGAGACAGGAAGATAAGGAACTGGGCTAGAAGCTTCTAGCCCAGAAAGGGGCAAACTGGAGTGCTGACCTCATGCAGGAGGGCAGCCGTGATCCTCCCTGCCACGCCCTGTCCATGACATGGCTCTCCATGTTTGCGTTACATCAATGAGAAGGACCTGGGGGTGCAGGAGCAAGGGTTGATGCTTGGCTTTCAGATCATGTCTCAGGGACTGGAGGCTTGGGTTGATTGAAGAGGGAGGCTGCAACATCTCCTTCTTCCTTAGAAAAGAGGCTGCGTCAGATTATTGTTACTCTGGGCACCCACTGAGTAATACCTAGTGCCCCAAGGGGCACTGAGAGAAGGAAAAAGAAGCAGGAGAAGGGAGGGGAGAAAACAAGGGAGGAAGTAGGAGTGGCCAAGTGGCATCTGCCATCTCATCAGAGCTGCCCTTGGCCCCGCCATCCTGTGTAGGAGAATTGGCACACACTCGCCTAGAGTCTGGGCACTGACCATCAGCAATGATGCCAGCCACCCGGCCGCCACAGCTGGGGTGGGAGCAGAGCCCCGGTGCCCAATGATGCCTTTAGTTGGCAAATGGTGGGAAGTTCTGAGGGTCCAGAAGAGGGGCTGAGTGATGGCAGGGGGCACCTGGTGGGGTGGGGGATAGTGACTTTTGCCCAACCCCCAGGTACCTACTGGCCGCCTGTCATACAGTGCTTTTAGGTGACCAGAAGGCAAGGATTTCCTAGTCCCTGGAAACCAGACACCCATCCTCCATTCAAACGAGTGAGGTGGAGCGTCCATGTCAGAGGCTACACCTGCCGGGAGGCAGCTGCTCAGGTAGGCAGCCCTGGGTTGGAATTCTAACAGTCCACCTTACTCCCTGTGCGGCCACGCAGGTTACCTAATGCTAGAGCCCCTGTGGCCCTCCCTGGGGTTAGGATGACAGTTCCTCTCACAGCAACACAGGAGAGCAGGTACTTCCCTTCTCCCTTCCCATGGCACCTGCTGCTGCTCTACCACCGCCTGGGGGATCCTTCCTCTCCCTGCCCTGACACCCTCGTCATAGGGGCTGACACCTCCTATTTGACTCTCTGAGCCTTCAAAAACAGAGGCCAGTGGCTTCCTATCTCAGAATAAAATCCAGAACCCTACCACAGCCCACCTGAGTGAGCGGTTCTCAACCCTGGCTACGTGTTGGGGCACCTGAATCAATCTGAGCTGGGGC
>NW_016107353.1:3230457-3279186 GCF_001604975.1 Cebus imitator | reverse complement strand
TTTTTTTGATACAGGGTCTCACTCCATTGCCCAGGCTGGATGGTAGTGGCATGATCACTGTTCACTGTGGCCTCGATCTGGGCTTAGGTGATTCTCCTACCTCAGCCTCCTGAGTAGCTGAGACTACAGGCATCAGCCACCACACCCAGCTAATTTTTTATTTATTTATTTATTATAGAGACGGGGTCTCACTATGTTGCCTAGGCTGATCTCAAACTCCTGAGCTCAAGCAATCTGCCTGCCTTGCCATCCCAAAGTGCCAGAATTACAGATGTGAGCCGCCACCCCCAGCCCATAGCTTACTTCTGATGGAGAGGTCCATCCCTGACCAGGCAGTCCCCTGCCCTATGCCATCACATTCCTCTCCCCTGCCACCACCCTGCCCCTGCCTTATTTTGTCTCATCACACTTATGACCCCTTGACATGCCTGTTTATTTGGATAACGTCTTATACCTTCCACTAGCACATAAGCTCTATAAGAATAGGGTTTGGCCATCTTGGCCATCATGGGTGTATCCTCAGTGCCTAGCAGAGCGCCAGGTGGACAGTGGGTTCTTGATAAAATCTGTTGAAATCAAGGCCATCTCTGCCAGCAGGTCTGAGCTTCTGGAAGGCAGGGGTGGAATGTCATGCATCTTGGTGTCCTAATGTCCAGCACAGGGCCAGACATGGAGGAGGCTGTGGCCAATTCATGGGGCTGATGATTCGCTCTAGAGATACAGGGGCTCATGGGGGTTTTGTAAAGTGTCACAGCCAGAAACAAGGGTCCAAGCAGAGATAGAGGTGGAGAGATGGCCCAAAGGAGGCTGGGATGTTTCAAGGAGGGAGGGAAGGGGCAGGCATGCAACAGCGCCTGACACTTGGCTGGTTCAGGGAGCCTAGCATGGTAGAGGAGTGGTGGCCTATTATATATCATCCCTGACCACTGGACCCAGACAGTAGGGCAGGGTGATTGGGAGCCCACAGTACGGCGGGCAGAGGAGAGCCAACTCCAGGTTCCACCGGGGTTCAAGATGATGTGGGCAGTGCCAAGCACGGGAGCCGATATCACCCCCACCCTGTAGACGTCATCAAATAGGACCTTTTGTCTGAAGCTGCAGGGCTGCAGCAAATCTCAAATGTCCCTGCCCCGTGGCCATAGTGGAGGGGAAGGCATCTGCACCCTGGATGTTCCTGACCTGTCCCAGAAGCAGGCAGATGGCAAAAGTGAGGCCAGAGGGGGAAATGACTTGCAAAAGCCTGCTTTGGGTCAGGGATTCCAGCAGAATGGGGCTGGCTCCTGTTTTTGAGTCACCAGCATAAGGAAATGATTGCAGGGGTGCCCAGGAAACCGAGGGCTCCCAGGAAACGTTGGGTTGCGTTGTAGCTCAGCCTGGTCCCTGGGAGCCCAGTGGCAGCTCATGACCAAAATCACTCAGCCCCTCTTCACACTCAGGTTCCTTCTCCGGAGCCATCACTTTTTGAGTACCAACCATATTCAAGGCCTGGTGTGAGCCTGTCCAGCTGAGTCCCACACCCCCAGGCTGGCCCGCACCCCCAGCCCTGATAGTTTTCTAGGGCAGTGGCTCGGAGGGCCCGATGTCAGAAGCCCTAGGTGTGTGCCTCCCAGCAGGGCCAAGCTGCAGCAGCAAGGACAGTTCCCCCCAGAGACTCCTCAAGATGCAGGAGCCGGGCCGGGCCACCTCTGCCTGCCACAAGGGTGGCCTTGCAAGGTGCTCCTCAAAGCAGCATCTGCCCATGCCCTTCCTGTGTGTTTTCCTCCCTCTCGGGCCTCTACACTGTCTCCACCTCGCCCTCCCCACGCCTCCCACTCCCTGAAGACCACAGGACTGGGGGGCAGACACCTGGGATTCTAATTTGGTATGTGACCCCAGGCAACCCCTGGGAGGATAATGTCCTCATCTGCAAAGTGGGGAGAAAGGGGGTTGCTGTGATTCAGTGAGACAATGCCTGGGCACAGGGCTGCCTGGCATCCAGCAGGGAGCTTAATAAATGTCTGGCTTCCAATTCCCACCAATGCATTTCCCAGTCCCTCTCCTCCCTTCAAGCACTAATTGTCTGAGTTGCGATCCTGCTTTGGTGTCTGGCTGCCTACAGCAGAGAGGTCTTGCTCGGTAGAACTGGTGATGGGCTGAGAATGGAGCTCTGGCCCACCCCTTATTTCTAGAGCCTTGGAGGGCAGCATCAGCCTCAGCATTGGCCTCCTCCTCTGGAAGGCAGACACCGTCTCCAGTAACTGCAAACCATGCCGGCGAAATGCAGAGTGCTTAAGCCAGGCATGAGAATAGGTCGGGGGCAGGGTTTGGGACCTGGCATTCTCCGAGTGGTCTCAGGAGGAATAAGCCTGGATGCTGAATTGGACAACAGCAGGATTCTGAGCACTTTGGGACCTGTGTGTGATGGGGGGTTGTGTCTAGATCCAAGGCAGGGAGGTGGTCAGGGCAGCAGCAGGAGGTGGATTGGAGGTCTGCAGCAATTCTCGAAGGGCCTGAATTACAGCAAGGCCCACACCCTCATCCTGCTGTGCCGGCCTTGGCGAACTCCATGTCAACCCCACCTTGATCTTGCCTCCCTCCCTCCCCAGAAGCCAGGGGGCCATTCGGTGCCCAGGTATCAGCTGCATGGCCAGACCCCAGACCCCCGCCCAGGAGTCCCTCTTTGCTCTCCTGGCTAGCCCCACCCCACAGGCACCAACTTGGGTCAATCCCAGGCCTGGGGCTCCTCTGCCCACCCACAAACACCATTGATGCTCCTCAGCAAGAGCCAACTTCTGGGTCAAAACAGCAGTACCCAGGATACAGCAGGACGGATGCTGGATACAGCCTGGGGTGCGAGGGAGATCAGAGATACACACAAACCAAACTCTCTTCTCACTAAATATATATATGTATATATATGTACACACACGCATACACTCAAGCACGCCCCACCCACACTCATTAGGCCTGGAGAGGGGCCTTCGCTTCTCCGACTTTGGCATCAATCTATCAAAATCAGCTTTTCTGTACAAGACCGCTCATTCCTTTCTGTACAACATGAATTAAATATATTATCTGTCTCTGCGCTGAGTCACAGGACGTTCACAGTACCATGGGGAGAGTGGAGGGCGGGGGCCTGAGGTGGGCAGGGTAGGGGGCCTAGATAGAAAGGCGAGGCTGGCCTCCCCTTGGCCTGTGCCATTCAAGATCAGCCCAGTGCTGAGGAGACCTGGGGGACACAGAGGGGTGCCTTCTTCAGGAGCCATGCCACTCAGGCTGCCAGCCCCCAGAGGCAAGCCTCTCAGCGTCAGAGCCTGCCCCTGTTCCCTGTTCCTCTACCTCAGACGGTGGCATCTACACCTCTCCCTGTCGTGGCCGCCATCTGGGGTGGCAGGGGATCGGGGAGGCTGGTATTGGGATCAGGTGGACAGAGCCACAGGGCCAAAAAGGAGGGATGGGGAGGCTATGCCAGCCTCCGGGAGCTGAGGTCAGACTGGCACCAGTGTGAGGGTGACTCTGCATATCTGGGTGCTGTGCCCAGGATCCTGACCAGGCCTGGCTAATCAGCACCCTAGGATGATAAGATAAGCAGGAGCCACCTCGGGAAGGAGTGGACAGGCAGGAGCCGGGTCACAGCTCCAAGGGCAGTGAGCGCGCTACCACCTGCCAATTTAAGGCAACTCCATTCAGACTAGGGAGCTGGGCGGGGGCTGGCTGAGGTGGCAGGCGTGCAACTGGCAGTCCCAAGCCACCTCTGGACACAGCTGGGCATCCAAGCATGCCGGCGCTGCTCAGCCTTGGTCAAGCTAGAGGGTGTCAGGGGAATGAGGGTAGGGTAGGGCTGATGGAAAGAGAGAGAACTACGATTCCTTCTGTCGCTGTGGGACATCTGCCAGGCGGGGCAGGCTCTGGCACACACATAGGCACCCAGGATTCCAGGGTCCCAGAGAGCATGCCATGTCTCTTCTTGCTGTCAGAGGGGAAAAAGATGCAATGTGTGTGGGCTCCAAGGGGCCAGAAAGGGGGACCACCAAACTGGCACTAGGCAGGCCCCTGGGGGAGGAAGGTAGAGCCTGTACCCAGGGCACAGTGCCTATCCTGGCGCCTTGCTCTCCCATCCATGTGCATCCCACGCTGGTGCCCAAACACTTCAGGGTGGGAGAGGGTACGAGGTCCTCCCCCACCCTCTCACGTCCTCTCAGGGAAGCAGTTCATGCCAGCCCCGAGGTGAGTAATGGAGGGGTTGGTATGCAGGTGAGGGCCACCGGGGAGGCATGTGGGAAGCAGAGAGAAGAAACAGCCATGGCCAGCAGGGCTGCCAAGCGGTCTTCCGGACTGGCCGTCAGCCCTCGTTCTTCAGTCCTCCGAGGGCCACACAGGCTCCGTCCTACCCGAATTTGTGCTCCATGTGACCTCTTGCCCCTCGGGACACAGCAGGGTAGGCGTGGCTTAGAAGATGCTCTGCCGCCTGTTCTTCCCTCGTCCTGGAGAATGGGGAAGAGGTGGGACTGCAGAGGGGAGGCTGGGCTGAGGGTGCCCCAGGTCAGCAGGGATAGTCGCTGTCCTCCAGAGCTGCTCTGGCATGCACACAGGAGCGAGTCCGACCTGGTGTCAGGTCTCATTTCTGCTACTTACTAGCTGCATGAACTTGTGACTTACCCTCCCAGAGCCTCAGTTTCATTGACTATGAAATGGGGAATATTAATAGTACCAACTTCAAGGGGTGTTTTAAGGATTAAAGGAGAGGATGCATGGAAAGCATTTGTCATGTCCAAGGCCATTAACGGTTCTAGGAACAAAGAACTGTTCTCTCAGGGTGGAATCTGATTAGAGAGCTCAGGGTTTGCAGAGAGAATGCACCACAGACAGCATGCCTCTTTGCCAGGGCTACTGTCAGACGCAATGCTCTGTCTGTGGTGGGGGTTGAGGAGGGAAGAACTGGATGTGGAAGCCTAGGCAGGAGAAACCAACCCCTTCTCTGCTCCCCAAAGACTCCAAAGGGAAGCCAGTGGCGGGGGGTCCATGGGAGTCCCCACTGGGGAAGAGTAGCCTGCACTGGCTTCCGCTAACAAAAGGAGGGGGCCAGGAGGGCACAAGCCCCTACCTGGCTGCTGGAAGGCCAAGCTGCGGTAGCCAGGGTCCTTCTGGAGCTGGATCTCCTTCAGGGAGAAGATGGAGGCAGCTGGGGAGAGAAGACATGGTGGAGAGAGGGCTGGGTGGAGCCAGCCCTGCCCCATTCCCATCGAGTGCCCAGCCCAGGAAGCCCTCCAGTGAGGACTGGCCCTTTAAAGACCACCTGAGCCCTTGAGGCGGCGTGTCATTTCCACTGTTCGCCCCTCAGTTTGGAATGAGAACCCAGGCAGGGGGGAGGCCGGGTGCCTCTGGCCTCTTTGTTCCGGTTCTTCTGCCCACACTCACCACCCCCTTTCCTTGGTTCTGGGTGGCCCTGCTCCCTGTCCCCCAGCACTCACTGTCTTCAAGCTGGTGCACGCGCTCTCCCAGAGACCGGAAGTAGGGGTGACTCAGGGCGGCCTCTGCTGACATGCGACTCTTGGATTCATACTGAAAAGAACAGGGTGGGGGCTATTGGGCCCTGGCTGGGGGGCTGCAGGGAGCCCTCTGGGCAGCAGGACTCGGTGGGTGGGGCTTGAGGCTCAAAGGAGATGCCCCAGGTCTGCCTCCACACAAACCCAACCTTAGGCCATCTCAAGACCCAGGCTCCCCGGTCACCAGCCACCAGGAAAAAGTAGAAATGAAACTTCAAGCGAGTGACCTTCTCTTGGGATAGAAACACAGATGCAAACCAACCACGATGAAAAGGCGAACATCAGTAATAGGAAGTGTAGCGCCGATAAAGACCCTTCACCGTGTGGCTTATAAGACAGGCCACACTCAGTGTGTCCCGCCATCTCAATGCATCCTCACGGCCAGCTTGTAAATAGGAATCATTAATCCCATTTTGCAGCTGAGGAGGCCGAGGCATGGCGGAACTCTGTAACTTGCCCAGAGCTGCGCAGCTAGTAATGGGTTTGGGATCGCAGTGCACAGACTCTAGAAGCTGTGTGTGGAAGCCAGCCCTCCCGTGGGCCTTGAGGGTGGAGAGTACAGGGGAGATGTTTCAAAGACGTGTGAGCACAAGAGCCACAGACGTTGGGGCGCAGGCCCGGCGTGGGGCAGGGGACTTGGGCTCTTTGGCGGTCTCTCCGGGAGGACACTCACCAGGAGCAGGCTGCTCAGGAGGTGGATGCCATCCGTATCCAACCTGCAAGGAGAAGGCGTGGACACGGGCTGTGCCTGAGCGGGGGTGGGGTGTGGGGAACCAGGGCCAGAGCAGGAGGGCCCCGCGGGCGCCGGGGCTACCTGGGCGCGTGGCTGATGAGCGGCTGCGGGAGGTAGCGGGGGAAGCTGTAGGTGCGGAACTCCGAGAAGGCGGTCACGCCGGGCCACGTCTCTTCTGTGGGGGTCCCTGGGGAGACGAGAGAGGATGGGGAGGGCCTGCGTGAGGCCTAAGGCCAAGGCCGGCTTGAAAGGGGTGCAATGTAGGAGGCAGGAGCAAAGATGGCCGAGGCCACAGGGGGTCCCCGCGCCGGAGGGAACCGGCCGAGCCGCTCTTCCCGGTCCCGCTCGGCGCCTGGGCTGGACGGAGCTCCGGCGCCCCCTGATGGTGAGAGGGACAGAGCCGCGGGCGACTTACCGAGGAGGCGGAAGATGAGGTGCAGCTCCTCCTTGACCGTGGAGCCGGGAAAGAGGGGCCTCCCTGTGGCCATCTCGTAGTGGATGCAGCCCACGCCCCTGCGGGGAGCAAGGGACAGGGGCAGCGTCAGGCAGGGGCGGCCGCCCTTCCTAGGGCTGCTCCACCAGGGCACTGATGACGACCTGCCACAGGCGGCTGCAGGGGTCGTGGCTCTGGCAGGGGGTCTGGGGGCCCAGGGCAGTGCAGGCTCCTAAACTGCCCAGCCCCCACTGCAGCCCCTCACTGGGGGCCTCCCTGGGCTTGGGAAAGCTGCGACCTCTCCCCTTTCACTCTGTGAGGTTTGGGTCTGTGCAGCCAGCGCCCATGTGGCAGTGCTTTCAGCAGTGTCGTCTGAAACTCTTTCCACTGTGCGCCCCACTGGAAGAGGGTACGTAAATCCATTCTCCTGGGGACCTTGGGGCACAGCCACAGCCATTCATCACCACCGGCGGCCCGGCTTTCAATATCGGCTGATTCTTCATTTTACGCCAAACCATACCCTTGTTCGTTTTCACATAAAAATAGTATTTCTCTTTCAACATTTTCACTGGGACTGATGCCTGGGGAAGATTCATCGTATTTACTATGGGGGCCGTCCTGGACCCTCTGGGTCTCTGGTAATCCCCCACAGGACCCTGGAGGAGGATTTCAGATGCACAGCCTTGGAGGGTCTGTTTTAGCCAGGGAAACCCTAATCTATTATATTTCAGATTTAATTTTTTAACATCCAGTTCAGCAGGATGTCACATGGCTTTTAGGTGAACGAAGTTAGGCAGTTATTCCCGGAGGCCCTTGGGGCAGCAGAAGAGAGTCTGGAGGTGCGGCCAGGCCTGTCCCCCACCTTGGTTCCCACCGCGCTCACTCACCACATATCGATGGGGGTGGAGTACTCTGTGGATCCCAGCAGCACATCAGGAGGCCGGTACCACAGGGTCACCACCTCATTGGAGTAGGTCTTTGTGGGCACTGACTTGGCCCTGGCCAGTCCTGGGGGCAGACATGTCACTGGACCTCTGCCCACAGGTGCTGGGGGGTTGACTGCTATGCCCTTCCCCACTGCACCCACATCCTGAGGCCACTGTGCAGCCCGGGAGCGTCAGACCCCACCCTAACCCCAGCCTCACCAAAGTCAGCCAGCTTCAGCTCCCCCCTCTCATTGATGAGCAGGTTCTGGGGCTTCAGGTCCCGGTGCAGGATCTTGCGGTGGTGACAGTAGGCGAGGCCCCGTAGCAGCTGGAACATGAAAATCTGGGGGACAGGGAAGAGAGGTGTTGGGTGGACGATGGCCCTGAGCCTCTGCTCCAAGGCTGAGACCGGGATGGGGGCAGTGGCTTGGTGGTGAGGTCAGCACAAGCCCCTCATTCTCCTGCCCACTCTGCAGCCCCCATCCTAGGCCCCACCCACACCAGGGAATCCCATCCAGAGGGGAGGACACAGGGGTGCAGACGAGGCAGTGAGTATGGGGGAGGCCAGAGAAGTCTCAGGCAGGAGCAAGGGGGTCAGGATGCCTGCCTATGTGGTAAAGTATGTGCTTGATCCTTTCCTTTTCTTTTAGAGACAGGGTTTTACTGTCAGCCAGGCTGGAGTACAGTGGCGTGATCATGGCTCACTGCAGCCTCAACCTCCTGGGCTCAAGTGGTCCTCCTGCCTCAGCCTCTCAAGCAGCTGGGACTACGGGCACACACCACTGTGTCCGGCTAATTTTTCAATTTTTAGTAGAGATGAGGTCTTGCCATGTTGCCCAGGCTGGTCTCAAACTCCTGGGCTCAAGCCATTTTCCTGCCTTGGCCTCCCAGTGCTGGGATTACAGGTGTGACCCACCATGCCCAGCCTTGATTCTTTGACAAACACCAGGAGAGGTCATTCATAACCCTGAGCTTCCCCAGAAGCTTCCTTGCATCCTGGTAGGTAGCCCACACTCCCATTTGACAGATGGGGAAACTGATGTTCAGAGTTGGGAGCAGGTTTTACACCAATAGCTAGACAGTGGCAGAGAACATGTGTCTGTTCCCAGGGTGAAGTGCTCAGCCCAGTTCCTGGACTTGCTGATGGCAGTGCCCTCTCCCTCCTTCCTATGTGGGAAGGTCTGAGCTGCCTCACCGGAGCTCTGGTGGTGAGAGTGGGTCCCCGTGCCGGGCTTCTGGACAGGTGGCTGCTAAGATGGGGGACCCTGCCTGGGAAGCCTCACCTTGACGTTGTGCATGCTCATGAGGTTCCCGCAGTGGTCCAGATACTGCTTCAGGTCACTGTCCTAGAACACAGAGCCTGGCTCAGTCCTGCTCCATGCTGATCTCTGGCCAGAAGCCCAGACACAGGCTGAGGAGAGGAAGCCCTGGGAAGGGCCCAGGCCCACTAGTGGGACAGGTCCTTGGCTCCAGCCACCCCGAAGCCTGAGCGCTTGGCCCACTCCTGCATGGGAGCATCTGAGAACCTGATTCCAGAACAAGGCCTGGGCTGCCTGCACCCCACCTCTCCCACTCCCTCAGCTTCCCACTCCCCTACCCACGCCCTGTTGCCACCACAAGAGGGAGAGACTGCAGCCCCAGCCTATCTCTCACCAGGTACTCAAACACCAGGGTGAGGGACCGATCTGTGTGAATGAGGTCGTGCAGGGTCACAATATTGGCGTGCTTCAGGTTCTTCAGCAGAGAAACTGTGGGGAGACAGGCCCGCCTGGGTCCCGAGGACTCCGTGTTCCCATACCCTCTCTTCTTGGTGTCAGCTCCAGGAGTCCCACCCCAGCAATGACCCTCCACCTCCAGCTCCCACCAGGGCACGGGCTGGTGAACCCCTCCTCCAGAAGCCTCGGGGGCAGCGTAGGACCCTAGGACGCTGTACCCTCTCGGATGGCAGTGCAGGGTGCTCCCTCCTCATGCTCCAGCCGGATCTCCTTCAGGGCAACGAGGTTCTCCGTCAGTTTGCTGCGGCCTTTGAAGACTGTGGCATAGGTGCCCTGGGATGGAGGACCGCAGCGGCCCCAGGCACGTTCAGGTGCTGCTGGCCTCGGTCCAGTGCCTCCCCGTGTGTGTCTCTGCTTGGGCTATGACTTGGGCCTGAGTGCCCTTCCTCCCTTCACTGACATGCTGTTTCCTCCAAAGCCTACTTCTCTGGGAAGTGTCCCTAATGACTCCCCAGTCAGAGATAATCAGTCCTTCCTCTAAGTCCCAGCATGCCGTGTCACCCTGTAGGGTAACACCGGGTTTTCTCTACCTTATATGATGCTGTTTACACAGAGATCCCCTCTTTGGGCTCCTGGAAGGAGAGGGCTGTGTGTTCCCCCTCTCTGTAAACCTTCACCCACCCCAGGCCTCTGCACAGTGACAACAGAAATAGCTAAGTGACACAGCACTTCTTATGTGCCAGGCATCGTCTGCGTGCCATACATAAGCTGATTACAGTGACCTACCTCATTCTCACGGTAACTCTATGCGGTAGGAGAGTTACTATCTCATTGGACAGAAGAAGAAACTGAGGCACACAGAGAGGTCATGTAACTCACCAAAGGTCACAGAGCTAGTAAATGGTGGAGCTAGGATTAGAACCCAGGCAAGAAGGACTGGCAGGGAAAAAAAAGACTGGATTCTGCCCAGTTCCGTGGCTACTCTGTCTTCACACCCTCCTTCAGGATCTGAGCCCACTTCGACTCCTGCCAAAGGCTGGGCCAGAGTACACCTCCAAGGCTGTGCACCTCGATGGGGCAGGGGCCACGAGAGGGCCAATCAGAGAGGGCCGACCAGGGAGGCCTGTCCCTCCTCCAAGCCATCCTGTCTGGCTATTCAGAGAAGGCCAAGCCCAGCATCTTACCTCTCCCAGTTTGTCTAGTTTCACGTATGTTTCCAGTTTCCCAAAGCCGATGTCTGACTGAGAGGGAGAGATATAGAAGGCCGTGAGCTTGAAGGCTTTGGCAGCACTGCAGACATGACACTTCCCCAAACTCTAGCCTCTGGGAGGGAAGGGATGAAACTCCATGGTGGAAGGAGCTCCTTTTCCCTTTATCCCTATGACAAAGGACAGAACTCCTGGAAGTGTGAGCTTCTTCCCAGGACAGCCAAGAGTGTAGAGCCCAGAGCTGTGGCACCTGGGATGGTTGCACACCTTGGCCACCTGTGTCTCCGACTGAGACCATGAGCTCCTCCAGAGCAGTTGCTGCCTTTTCCCCCATTGTGCCTTGAGTGTCCAGTTCAGCACCCACCTCCCTGACCGTGTCTCTCATCAGCACGCTTCTCGCTCAGGCGTATACGACCCTTAAGACGGCCTAGAGTCTGTGTTTTGTAAGATATCCCAAACGACTCTGATAGGCAGCTAGGACTAGAAGGCACATGCCAGCTGGCCTATTGATCTTAACCACGTGGAGACCATGGGGCCCAGTGTGGGCTTAGAGCCCCATTCCAGCCCATGTGGGACCCATCTAGGAAATGAATGTTGATTAGGAGGACGATCTAGTTGAATGCACTCAGGCCAGCAGGTGGCACCAGAGGCCAGGGAATCTTCCTGGAAACCCCATACAGTCGTCAGCTGGGACTGACATGCCAGGCTAGGGAGGGGGGTGTCCCACCCTCGTGTCCTCTTACCCTCTTGGGACTCACCAGAGAGGCCCGGCGGGACATGCGGCTGAGCGGCTTGGGCAGATCTGGGCTCTCCATCTGTAGCTTCTGTAAGAACTCCTGGGGCAGGCGGATATCCATGGGCAGAGAGAGCCTCTTGCTGACATCCTGCAGTGACGGGGATGAGATGGGGGCACCACTGTTGGCTCCAGGGCAGCTAGGGCTGTGGCCCCAGACTCTCACTCTGGACCTAGCTTTCCCTGCAGAGCAACCAGGCAGAGCCCAGTCACAGGCTGTGACCCCAGGCTCACAGCTGCTCCAAGTGTGTGCTGCTGTGCTGACACAGGCAGGTCACTTGCCGCCTCTCTGGCCCACAGTATTGCCATCTGTGACACATAAATCTCATACCCTTACAGGCACTGATTCTTTTTTTTTTTTTTTTTGAGATGGATTTTCGCTCTTGTCACTCAGGCTGGAGTGCAATGGTGCAATCTTGGCTCACTGCAATCTCTGTCTCCAAGGTTCAAGGGATCCTCTTGCCTCAGCCTCTTGAGTAGCTGGGATTCCGGGCCTATGCCACCACGCCTGGCTAATTTTTGTATTTTTAGTAGAGACGGAGTTTCACCATGTTGGTCAGGATAGTCTCGAACTCCTGACCTCAGGTGATTCACCTGCTTCAGCCTCCCAAAGTGCTGAGATTACAGGCGTGAGCCACCACACCTGGTCTTTTAAAAATATATATATACTTGGACACATGCATATGGATCAAACAACAAATACCCAAGTTGTCTAGCTCTTGCTAAGTTCAGGAAGTTCTAAGCATTTGGCATAGATTAACCCATCTAATCCATGATGACCATTTTAAAGAAGAGGAGACTATGGTGCACAGAGGTTGAGTAACTTGCTCAGTCACAGAGCTAATGAATGGCAGAGCTAGAATCTGAACCCACAAAGCCTGGCTGCAAGGCAGCTGCCCTCCCGTGCACACTCCTGCCCGTGCATCCTGCCACCTTCCCGGGACAGAGCTCCAGAGGCACTCACCTCCATCGAGAAGCGGCGCTGGTTCTGCCGCTGCTGGAACCGCATGCCAGGCGACAGCTGCCCCGGCTCCTCCCCGCTGTCTGCTGGGGAGAAGGAGCTGCACTCCTGCGGGGAGTCTCTGCCAAGAGGACCGAGCTGCAGGTCTGAGGGGACAGGTATCAGCTCCCCTCCCTGCCTCTCTGCCCTGAAGGGGGAGGAGGGTAGCCCCCCACCCCCAGTCCTGTGCTCCTCCCCTAGGGCCAGTGGGGAAGGGCCGGGCAGGGCGGGGAGCGGGTGCCTGGGAAATGTCTGAAGGTGGAGAGGTGCTGGGGTGGGCTGGGGTGGGCCCAGACCTCTCACCCTCGTTCCGCCGGTTGTGGAGCTGGTTGAATTGCTCTGTGAATTCAGCCAAGGATTCTTCGATGGTCTCGGTGCGGGGCACTGACAGGGAGAAACGGCGCTTAAAGTTCTTCATCTTGTTCATGATCATGAGGGAGCAGGCAGCCGGGCCCTGAGATGGGAGGTGTGAGAAGAGCAGGTGAGAACAAGGCCACCAGCCCAGGTCTCCACCCAGTGGGAATTCAGCTCTCTTCCCACCAAGCTCTGTTGCCCTGTATGCCACTACCACCAGGAACCAGGGTTGTGTCTTCTCCAAAGTTTGACCCCCCGCCCTGGAGAGTGGGTGCTCACCGTCTTCTTCCCAGTCACCCTCTTCCTCCTAGTGACTCTCAGCACTGCCCACCCCCCACGCCTGCGTGCGGTTCTCTATGGACCACCTAGTCCGGCAAAGTACTGGTCATAATAGCGGGCATGATGTACACAGAGGATCCCGAAGGCCCCTAGACCTGACCCCTTAGCTGCTGGAGGTCTAGAGAGCTCTGGGGGAAGAGCTGGGGTGGCAGGGAGGGCACCAGAACCAGGCAGTCCCCGGGCCAGCAGAAATTTACTAACTTGTTTGCCAGAGCTTGAATGTATCCACAGCCAGCAAATCTTACTGACCATGGCCCATAAAGTGAACCTCAGCTTGGCCAACACCCTTGGGACATGATAGGGACCAAACCTCATTTCACCTCCAATACTGACACCTGACGATCCCTGCTCTGGCATGCCGCGGGAGAGAAGGGAAGAGTGCATCAGAGCTGCCCAGCTGCCCCTCCTCTCCAGCTGAAATATGGGAGGTCAGGAGCAGGGAAGGTCCCAGGGGAAACACAGAAGCTTGCCAGAAATAGAGTCAAGCCCTAGGGAGGGTGAGGCCTAAGCCCTGCTGGGACCTTCCCATGCCAGAGCCACCCAAGCGGGCAGGGTATCTTCTATCAAGAACACCATGGAGGAGCAGGGTGAGCTGCTCTGCCCATCCCCCCGGCCCCCGCCCCCAGCTGTGAAAGCTTTCCTCCTTGGGCTCCCCAGCTCCTCGTGCCCTGTGAACTAGAGGATGCCCTGCTGGCCATCTGATGACCCCATGCAACTGCTTCTTCCTGCACACCCTCCCTTCTCCCTCCTGCCCTGAAAACCCAGAGCAGCGCTGTCCCACCTCCCTTCCACTCCCTTTCATGGTTTCTTACACACTTAGTGCAGCCCCTTCTCATTCTGCTCTGCACACACTGCCCTTGAGGGCTCACCAAGGCTCCCACCCATGCTGGCAAGAAGGCACCAGAGGGATAGCCCTGTGATGGGCCACCTTGCACCCCCTCCCAGCTGCTACCCATGCCCCAGGCACAGCCCACTCCTGGAAGCAGCCCCGCCACTGGCCAGCACCTAGTTGCCAAGGCGACCAGGCCCTTCCCGAATCCTCCTGGTTTAAGGGATTATGGTTCAGTAACATGTTGGCTTTGCTTAATGATCACATCCTTCTGTCCTCAGCCAGCCTGGAAAGGGTCCTCTGTCTGGCAGCACATGCTCCTGGCTGCCCCAAACACAGCTTAGTGGTGCCCCAAACACAGCCGCCCTGATCCCTGTGGCTAAGTGTGAACAGGCTCTCCATTCCTTCAGCGGGCTGGCACCTCTCAGGGTGGAGGCCTCAGGTCTGCACTGCTAGGCAGGCCCATCTCTGTCAGTGGGCCCTGGTCTCAGTTCCACTCAACAAACTGGCCGGTCACGGTGGCTCACACCTACAATCCCAGCACTTTGGGAGGCCAAGGTGGGTGGATCACCTGAGGTCAGGAGTTTGAGACCAGCCTAGCCAATATGGTGAAACCCTGTCTCTACTAAAAATACAAAAAAATTAGCCGGGTGTGGTGACGCACACCTGTAATCCCAGTTACTTGAGAGACTGAGGCAGGAAAATCACTTGAAGCCTGGAGGTGGAGGTTGCACTGAGCGGAGATTGTGCCACTGCACTCCAGCCTGGGTGACAGAGGTGGAGATTGTGCCACTGCACTCCAGCCTGGGTGACAGAGGTGGCGATTGTGCCACTGCACTCCAGCCTGGGTGACAGAGCAAGACTCAGTCTCAAAAAACAAACAAACAGGTAAAAACTGAGCACCTACAATGCACTGGCATTGTGCCAGGCATGAGGGCTTCGGAGGCAAGTAAAGGGTGGTCTCTGTTCTCAAGGAACTCAGGGGCTGGTGGCGCCTCCTTTGATGAGAAGGTAACAGAGCGCTTCCTCTTCGGCTTCCTTGGCAGAGCCCACCAGCCTTGGACGTTCCTGACTCTCCATCCCAAAACTGCTTCCTGCCAGCCATCCTCAGCCACTCCTCCATGGCTCTGTGCAATGTCTCAGGCCTGCTGTCGGCAGGACTCTCACACACAGGAAACTTCCAGAGGGCAGCCACCCTCCCTCACACTTGTGTATAGCATCCAGGCCAGAGAGATCTAATCTGGAGGCTTCATGATGGTGGCAGGAGGTATGGGTCCCAGTGACAGGAGGACCCAGACATGCCTACCTGGTGACTCCCATTTCCCAGCAAGATAGGAGAGTGGAGATGGCCCCTTGTACAGATCAATTATTTTCTTTTCTTCTTTTTTTTTTTTTTTTTTTTTTTTTTTTTTTTTTTTTTTTTTTTTTTTTTTTTTTTTTTTTTGAGACAGTGTTGCCCAGGCTGGAGTGCAGTGGCGTGATCTGGGCTCACTGCAACTTCTACCTCCCATGCTCAAGCAATTCTTGTGCCTCAGTCTCAAGTAGCTGGGACTACAGGCCCGCACCACCACACCAGCTAATTTTTGTGTTTTCAGTAGAGACAGGGTTTTGCCACGTTGGCGGGTATGGTCTCGAACTCCTGACCTCAAGTGATCCACCCACCTCGGCCTCCCAAAGTGCTGGGATTACAGGCATGAACCACTGTAGTGAGCCAATTATTTTCAAAGATAGCTGAACATTAGAATCACCAGGGAGCATTGTAAAAAAATTCAGATTCCTAGGTCTCACCCTGAGACTCTGGAACTGAGGTTCTGAGGATGGTGCCTTGGAAAATGCATTTGTAAACATCTTCAATGATGTACATCTGGAGCTGTGACCGGGAAGCATCTGAGGTCCAGTTAAGGGACAACTATCTGCCCAGGCTTCCAGACTACCCTCCAGTGCTGAGGCGCGGGATCCTCAGAGCAGGGGAAGGAAGCAGGAGGCCCCCCACAGGACAGGGAATCTCCCTTGCTGGGAGCTGGCACACCTACACTGCACGAACTGAGGTCCCTGTGCTTCCTCATGGTTGTTCTCTGGGGGTGGGAGAGGCAGGCGCTTGACTCCCTGACATCTAAGCTCCACTGAGGGAGACCAGCCACACCCCTTTCTAAAAACAGGGCTTCCCCATAAAACCGTCCTGCAGTCTAGGATTTATGGGATGGCATGTTGGGTTTGTGGCTCAGGAATCTACCAGTAGCAGCCATAAATCTCACACCCTTGCTCTTGCTTATAGGGTGAGGGGAGGGGAGCTCATTAAAGGCCTCTGGGAAGGAGGCCCCCCATTTCTGCAAGACAAAGGCGATCCAGCCCTGAGTCACACCTGCTCTCCCCATGGTTCAGTAAGGAGCAAGGAGCCACCAGCCTGTGCCTGGGATGGGGAGGACGGTGGGACAGGGAGCTGGAGGGAGGGTGAGGCCAGGGGCAGCTGACTGGAGCAGGAATGTGGGGCCAAGCAGTTCAGGTGACCAGGACCAGCTATTCTCCACCCTCAGGAGAGGAGCTCGAGAGGAAGCGGCTGCCACAGTAGCAGGAGGGATGGAGGTCAGATGTAGGATGGACTTCCTGATGGTAACGGGAGAGCAGGCGGTGGGGGTGGTGACCACAGCAGAGTGGATGTCTCTCTCTGCTGGGAACAATCGGGGCATTGAACCCAGCAGGGTCTTGGGTGTGACAGGGCAGACTGGGCAGTGAATAGTCTGTTGTTCCCTAGGTCAAGACACAAGATGCCTCTGTCATTTTTCCCTTGGGAGAGTCAGCTCCTCCGATTTGGGGGTCGAGGGGGAAGGGAGACAGGAAAAAGGCCTGTCACCTTAGTGCTGTCTGCCCCTCACCCCCAAGTGGGGACAGAAGGGCTCAGTATGACCCAGCCTGAGGCCAGCCCAGGGCCAGGCACAGCACAGCCTTTGTTCCCAGGCCAAGGAGCCATCTGGGGCTGTCCCCGTGCAACTGGTGCCAGGGGAAGAGGGCGATGGGCGTCCAGGGATGCTGACCTGGCAGCGGGAGCTGGGGGAATCTGAAAGTGCAGAGTCCCACTAAGGAGCTGCAGGGTGGGCAGGCAGACCCCCGGCAGTCTCCCCTCCCTCCTCCCTGCCCAGGTAAGTCAAAAAGCTCTCAACCTGCTTCAGTCACTTCCTCCCAGGCACATACCAGCCGGCCCAGAACTTCCTATTGGTGCCAGAGCCACGGGTGGCACAGAAGGAGGAAGGAGGAGCCAGACTGAGAGGAAACCCAGCACTTGCCAGAGGCCACTGTGCACCCAGTGAGCAGGGCTGGCCTCCCAGAATGTCAGCACCGAAGACGCTCACACACCCTCCATCCCCATCCCTTGCCCACTGAAGAGGCTGAGCCTCCAAGAGGGGAAATGACGTGCTCAAAATCACACAGCCGTTTCCTGTTATTGCCAAGTGCACAAACGTGGACCTTATTCCTCCTTTCTTCTCCTGCCTGGAGCCCTCTCAACCCTTGCCCTGTCCCTGTGGCCTCGGCTTGATGTGCTATTTTCTCCTCCAGGTCTCCTCCACTCCTAGAACGCCAAACAAACCCAGTTTCAAACTCTGGTGCTACCACTAGCTGTGGAACAGCAATGAAGTTATAAAACCCCTCTCACCCTTGGCTCTAGTCATTCCTTCATTCATTCAACAATGACCGCACACCTGCTGCATGCCAGGCACAGTTGCAGACCCTGAGAATCCACAGGTGAATGAAACAGACATGAATTCCTGCCCTAATACATTCTAACAGGGGTGGGGGTGCAGATAATAAACAGAATGAATACACAGGATGATGGATGGTGACAAGTGCAATGATGGGGACTCATGCAGGAAAGAGGGACGGCGTGGGAGGGGCAGTTGCAAGTTTAAGTAGGGTGGTCAGGAAGGCCTCCCCGCGGAGCAGGTGACAGGAGAAACCCAGACCAGGTGTAAGGTGAGGGGCCAGGCATGCAGGGTCTGGGGGAAGCAGGTCAGCAAGGGAACAGCAGGGACAAATGTCCTGAGGCAGAGTGAGGCTGGTTTGCTGCAGGACGATGGTATGGCTGAAGAGCAGACTGGATGGAAGCGCAGAGCAGCTGTGTTGGGCTTGGAGGGGTAAGGAGAGTTTGAGCAGATGCTTGACATGATTGCACTGAGGCCTTGACATGCTGCTGTGTTGAGAACAGACAAGGAGAGCAAGGGGAAAGCAGGGAGCCTGGGCAGGAGGCTGCTACTGAGGCCTAGCGGAGAGAGCTCGGTGGTGGCTGGGACCAGCGTGGGGCAGTGGAGGTGGTGAGAAGTGGCTGGATTCAGGCTGTATTTTGAAGGCGGAGCCAAAGAGCTTTGCAGATGGATTGTATGTTGTGGGTGAGAAGAGTCAAGCCTGACTGGAGGGTTTTGGCCAAGCAGTCAGAGTGGTGGGATGAACAGTCACTGGATGTCACAAGGCATTCAGGGAGGAGCAGTTTCAGTGGGAAGACCAGGAATTGGATGTTGGGCAGGTGACATCTTCAATGTCCAGTGGTATCCGGGTGGACATGCTGGGGGAGCCAACACACAGCACTGGCACAGAGCAGATGTCCAGCAAAGGTTGGCTCTCCTCTCTTAAGCCCCTGCCCAGACAAAAAGAGGCCTCATATACACTTCATCAAACATCCCTGCAGACTTCCTTATCACAGGTGCTTTGGGATCCCAGGATGGAAGAGGGCCGGGAGACAGGGAGCAGGATCATCTCTTGGCAGATGTGAGGGGGGTAGGGCCAGGGAGGCAGGGTCCCCCTACTTAGACAACTGTAGGGCCACACAGGGTGGGGCCCCTGCAAGGCAGGGAACCCCAGCTCCTGGCAGCCAAGTCCCATTTTCTATCTTGGGAGGAAAGGAAGCTCCACAGCACAGGCCAGGCCAGCCCCAGGGCCCCAGTGGCCAGAGAGGGCAGACTCCCAGCCCACTGACTGCTGGGACCACCTGTGCCAGACCCCAGACCTAACACCTGTCCTAAGGCTGGGGCCCCTGAGAGACCCTGACCTGGAGACCTTGGTGGAGAAGGAAGTTGGCAGAGCATCCCAGGAATCTGGGAAGCAGCCTCCACCTCCCGGAAGTTCTGGCTGTAGACTGGAGGATGGGAAAGTCAGCTTCACTTCTTAAGCTCCTGGGGCCAGGCCTGGAGTTTCCTCTCAGCAAACCTCTTCCGGACACCTCTTTGCCTTCTTCTTGAACAAAGCCCCCGGTTCTCCAGCCTGCATCCAAAGGCCCTGCAAGATCTGGAGCCCCTTCCTCTCTGGCTTTGCCCCTCTCCGTTGCCCTTGCATGCTGTACAAGTCTCTGGAGCCTTGGACAGCATGCAGGGAGCAATGCTGGGGCTGTCCTCGTGCAACTGGTGCCAGGGGAGGAGGGCAAGGGGCGTCCAGGGATGCTGGCCCGGCAGTGGGGGCTGGGGGAAGTTGAAGGAGCTGAGTCCCACTGAGGTGCTGGTAGGGTGGGCAGGCAGATGCCCCGCAGCCTCCCCTACCACCTGCCTGCCCAGGTAGGTCATAAAGCTCTCAGCCACTCCAGCCACTTCCTCCCAGGCACATACCAGCTGGCCAGAACTTCCTACTGGGGCTCCCCAACATTGATTGCACATGCTTCCCCAACCCCCACTCAATGCCCCAGGACCACCAGGTGCCCCTCCTTCAATGGGGCGTGACTTTTCACCTGTCTCCCTCACCTGGAACATGTTGGTCCCTATGCCTGGTGCTGGTGGCATACAGCAGGCACATGTCTGCTTACAGGCACATGTGAGCGCCTGTTGTGTTCCAGGCACATGGTAGATGTATTCCCCAAGTCCCTCTTTTGTTTTGCTTTTCTTTTCAGCCTTGGTCTCTGTGTGCCCAGGGGTGGGGCAGGGGTTGGAGGGTATAACTTGCGGCCGCCTACTTTCTGAAGCCCAGAGGATCTGCCCCTCAGTCACAAAGGCTGACCGCCAGCCAGGATCCCTATGACACCCTGTCTCCCACTCCCTGCCCCCACCTCAGTCACTCAGCCACTTGGGGCCTTGGGTGAATTTCAAAGAACTAGAGGCCATGGCTGACCAAGTTTGCAGATGTCATGAGCTAGGACCTCAGAGATATTCCCTCCCAGGGAGAACGGAGCCTGCAGGGAGCCTGCAGATACCATCTCTTCCTTCATCCTCCAGCTGACCCTGTTCTGCACAGCTGGAGGCCTTAGTCACCAGGAACCTGTGACAAACCTCCGGGGAAGCCAGTCACCCCTTAGCTGCCCGGAGCTGCAGCGGCCTTCGGAGGCAGCGGAAGCCTTGGGGCCTCTTCACAATCTCGCCCTGCCCCAGCCTGGATGAGAGAGGCTGCAGGCCTGGCACCTTCGGGGTGGCCAGAAATGAGGACAGCTGGGCCTGCAGTCACCCTGCCAACGAACAGATGCTCTGAATGGTCCCCGAGCTCCAAGAGCATTCCCACAGCCTCTGTTTGGAATGCAGGAAGTAGGCGGGGAAGGCCTTCCAGGAGCAATTTGGGCAAACCTGTTGGATATCTGCTTAAGAGGCAAAGTGGGGCTCAGGGTCACCCCTGCTCCAGACAAATGCGCCATTGTCTCCTAGCGTCTCAGTCCAACCAGAAACGTTCTGCAGTGAGGAATTCTCTGCAGTTTGGTGTTGTGGAAGAAACCCCACTTAGTAGCTGTGACCTGGGAAGATACCCATGCCTCAGTTTCCTTGCTGCTAACTGAGAATAATACTTGGCCTCCAATCCAACTGCCATCAGCCTCCTAGACAACTTTCTCAGCTGCTTTCTGATGATGTCACTTGCCCATTTAAAATCCTTCCAAGCAGCCAGGCATGGGGTCTCCTGCCTGTAATCCCAGCACTTTGGGAGGCCAAGGCAGGCGGATCACTTGAGGTCAGGAATTTAAGACCAGCCTAGTCAATATGGTGAAACCCTGTCTCTACTAAAAATACAAAAATCAGCTGGGCATGATAGCACCCACCTGTAATCCCAGCTATTCGGGAGGCTGAGGTAGGAGAATTGCTTGAACCTGGGAGGTAGAGGTTGCAGTGAGCTGAGATTGTGCCATTGCACTCCAGCCTGGGAGTCACAGCAAGACTCCATCTCAAAAAAAAAAAAAGAAAAAGAAAAAGGAAAAAAATTAATCCTTCAAAGCTAACACTGCCTTCAGGAAAAAGTCCAAACTCCAGAGCCTGGTAGGCCAGGCCTTTTGTATCTGGATCCCTGTCTTCTTGAGTCTCAGCACTCACCCCTCCCCAGAGGGTCTGGTTTTATCAAACGTACTTGCGATTCCCAGAGCAAACTGCACTCACATCCCATGGCTTTGTGGTCATGTGGCCTGGGATGCCCTTCCTCAATTTTCTCCTTGGTAAAACCACTCCCAAACTCAACTCACAGGTCACTTCCCCTGGGAGGCTGCACATGACCACACCTTGTTCCTCTAGGTAGAATGAAATGCTTCCTCCTTGTCCCTTCCACAGCAGCCAGCACACACTCATCCCTAGACTGTGAGATCCTTCAGGACAAGAATGGGGCCTTAACAGTTTTGTTTCCCTGGTACCTTACACGGGGTAAGGAGCCCACCAAGTACTCAGCATTTGTGGAATGAATGAGCAAATGACTGAATGAGGCCATCGAGCCACTGTATCATAATGGCTTATTTAAGCCTCTTTCCTCTACAGATATAGAAACACCAGACCCCTCAAGGACAAAGACCGTAAAGACCTTCAGTCCTGTCTCTGGGTTTCTCTCCATGACCAACTTTGGCAACAGAATGGCAGGGGCCGTTGAGGCTGGCACCCCTGGGGACTTCTAAGTCTCATGAGGAGGGAGGGGATGGGGAGGATTTCCCAGCATCTCTAAACCATATTCCTACGTCACTTTTAAGATCCAGGACACATTGCCACGTGCAATACATGTTGGTACCTTTCTTTTCGGTTTCAGGCAGGCCAGGGACCTGTTTCTAGGGGTTTCTTCTCATTAGGCCAGCTCTTGTCCTAGGCAGGACTTGAGCATGACTGGGGTAGGCCTGGCCCTGTCCTCTTTCTGTGCACATTAGAACAAGCCTAGACTGTCCAGTCACCCAGCCCCACACTCCCCAGGGCATGCTTCCTCCTCAGTTCTCTTGGGTCTCAGATTGGTACCCATGCACGTGGGCTGGGCGCTAAGGGGAAACCAACAACGTGCTACTCTTCCTGCCATGGGGACCTCTACGTCTCCTCTAGCCTGAAACTCAGCCAGGTGAGGGTCCCTCTTCTGTGCTCCCACAGCATTCTGACGTCCCCAGGCAGGACGCTTGGCTCCCTGTCCTGTAACCGTTTGCTTGTCATTTCCCTAGTCTGCCTGTGAGCTTTTTAAGGGCAAGCACTGTGATGTGACTCGCCATTGCACCCCCAGAGCCTGACCCAAGGCCTAAGACAGAGTAAGCCCTCAAACGGCTAGCAAATGATATATAGAAGCTGGACTCTGGGCCTCAGCTGAAACCTGACCCTCCTCCTCTAGCCAGCATGTGGCCCGATGGCAGTGGGAGATGGGCTGGGGCAGTGGGGGCAGTGTCCTGCCCAGCAGTGACTCCCCCAGTGAGGTCTATGGAGGTCTTTGGGCTGGAGGCACCATCCTACAGTGAGGGGTGGACTGGAAGAGAAAAACCCAAATGAGAGGTTCCTCCTGCAACAGGGCCGTGGGGAGGGTTTGGCAGGTACCTGCGGCCCTCTTCCTGGCTCCGTCACTCAGGGAAGAGCCAAAGAGCCTTGCAGGGCAGGCACACTACTCAGGCTCAGATGTTGGCCTTGACCCCCACAGTTGACCCTTCCTGACCCCTCACGACCCCCCGTCTAGCCCCTCTGTGTGACTCCATGTCAGTCCTACTAATATCTATTCTGCTGCCCTTTGGCTTCCTGAGGCTCAAGGAAGAGAGGTGTGTGTTGCATCTTCTGGTATTTTCCTTTGACCCTTTTTGACGGCCCAGCTAAAGCCGGTCTGCACTCTCTGAGGAGGCTCAGTTTGGCCAAGTGATCAGACGGGACAAGGTGCCCTTCTGTCAGCTCTGGTCCTGGGCATACAGAACATCCCAGACCAGAGATCAGAGACCAGAGCAAAGGGCCACGGGCAGGCGCGGCCTCCATCTCCCACATCCTCCTGCCTCCAGTGAAGGCCCGCCTTAACTCTCCCAGCCAGAGAAAGCCCTCTCTGTGCCTTTTAGCAGTCCTCTTTAAAGACCCTCAAGGAAGGTCCTTCCCCAGCCACCCGGTGTTTCCGAGATTCCACACTCTGGAGCCTTTCCTTAGGTCTTCCTTAAATCCCAGAGGAAACAGCTTCCATCTGTTTCCTTCCACTTGCTCTGGCACAGAAACTGACGCCCACCATCTTTTACACAATAAATCGGAGAAGAAATGAAGAGTGTCAAGTTCCCCCACCCAGCAGCCCTCTCTCAGCCTGATATCCTGTGTCCAGCTCTCCTGCTGGCCTGTCATGGGACCTCCAGTCCTGTCTCTGGGTTTCTCTCCATGCCCAATTTTGGCAACAGAACGGCAGGGGCCTTTGAGCCTGGCATCCCTGGGGACCTCTCAGTCTCATGAGGAGGGAGGGGACGGGGAGGATTTCCCAGCATCTCTAAACCATATTCCTATTTATACTCCACCCCACCAGGCTGGCCCACGCCGCCCAGTGCCCACATTCTGACAGGAGCCTCTGGCCGCCCATCTCTGACCTTCCTCGTTCCAATCCGAGAGATGGGCTTAAACAAGTGGCTTCATGTCACCGCTAAGAACTCCACTGGGATCCTCTGACCAGCTCCCAGCTTCTGGTGCCTGGATTGCCCCGCCCCTCCCTCCTCACACTCCGCATGGCCTCCCTCCCGCCAGGCTGGGCCCAGGAGGCCTCTTTGGCCTGTATGGCCTCCCCCAGGGAGCCTCTAAACATCTTGTAGTTGTTCAACAGTTCTCTAAATGTCCCTTATCAGTGTTACTCACTCACCAGGACTCAGCCCCCTCAAAATCACTCACTCATTTCACAACTACCTGCTCCATGCCAGGCACGGTCCTGGGCCCTGGGTCTCTGATTCCACTCCCTTGGCCTCCTGGGTCTCTTCCTACTTCTTCTTCCCTCCTGGGTCTGGTAGACTCACTTCCTCTACCTGTCCCTTGAATGTCAACACTCCCACAATTCCCTCTTTGGCCCTTTGCTCTTCCCCTCTGGGCATGCTTCCTGGGTGACCTCATCCCCTCCTGAAGGGGAAACCACCACCCATGTGCTGATGACTCCAGATCTGTAGCCCTGGCTCCACCAAGCCCCTGAGCTGCTCTAGATGCTTGGGTTCAGCTGCCTGCTGGGCCCCCTGCCTGGGTGTCCCCCAAAGGGTTCAGTTTGAGATGTGTGTGTGTCTGTGTGTGTGTGTGTGTGTGTGTGTGTGTGTATGTATTTTTTAAGTATTTTGGAGATGGTGTCTCCCTCTGTCACCCACACTGGAGTGCTGTGGCGCTATCCTGGCTTACTGCAACCTCTGCCTCCTGGGTTCACGCAATTCTCCTACCTCAGCCTCCCGAGTAGCTGGGACTACAGGCGCACGACGCCACGCCTGGCTAATTTTTTGTATTTTAATAGAGACAGGGTTTCGCCATGTTGCCCAGGCTGGTCTTGAACTCGGACCTCAGGCAATCCGCTCACCTCAGGCTCCCAAAGTGCTAGGATTACAGGTGTGAGCCACCCCACCCAGCCAAGATGTGTTTATAAGTGAAGAGTACAGATGGGTACAGTTTGTAAAAAGCTGTATGTCACCCGGCGCAGTGGCTCACGCCTATAATCCCAACACTTTGGGAAGCCAAGGCAGAAGGATCACAAGGTCAGGAGATCAAGACCATCCTGACTAACATGGTGAAACCCCATCTCTACTAAAAATACAAAAAATTAGCCGGGTGTGGTGGCACGCGCCTGTAGTCCCAGCTACTCAGAAGGCTGAGGCGGGAGAATTGCTTGAACCCAGGAGGTGGAGGTTGCAGTGAGCCGAGATCACCCCAGTGTACTCCAGCTTGGGCGACAGAGTAAGACTCCATCTCAAAAAAAAAAACAAAACAAAAAAACCCTGTACATATGCAGGATATACACATGTGCCACAGGCATGCATATATAAACACAGCATACTGTGAGATAACCCAGAAGGCAGTAAGTCAAAACACCACAGTAGTTATCCCTGGGTGGTAGAATTATGGGTGATTTTAATGTCTTTTTACTTATCTGCATCTTTTAATATTTCCATAATGAACATTTACTGCTTACATAAGAAGAAACGATCAACACTTCTTTTTAAATGAAAAGAAAGTACTTTTAGATTGAGGTCCTGGAATGGTTTAGTGCAAGGCCTGGAGAGAACTCTGATTCTCGAGCAGGGGTCAGCAAGCTTTTTCTGTAAGAGGCCAGACAGCCACTATTTTAGGCTTTGCGGGCCATCTTTTCTGTTGCAACTCTGCAACTCTGCCTTTGTAGCACAAAAGCACCCACGGGCAAGATGTAAATGAATGAGTTTGGCTTCGCACCAGTAAAACTTTACTATGAACACTAATGTTTGAATTTTATAAAATGTTTAAGGGTCACAACATGTTATTTTCTTCTTTTGACTTTTTGCCGACCACTTAAAATGTAAAAACCAGTCTTAGCTCATGGGCCATACAAAAACAAGCAGGACTTGGCCGGGAGCCATGGTTTGCTAACCCCTGGCCTTGAGCATCTAGGGCCTATGTAGTGTTTGAATCCAGCATCCATTTCTTTGCCAGGTACTTGTTCTCCTCCTAATTGACAGGGGTGAGGCCTTCCAGGATTTCCTTGCCCATTTGAGCATGGCAGGGACCACGTACCCAGACATCAGCTGAGGGAAGCCCCTGGCTCTGAAGTTTGGAGGAAGAGAAAGCTGAGCCCCTCCTGGGGCACCAGCACACGACTAGCCTCGTTAGCAGGACTGGCAGAAGTCGGAACCTCAGACCAGCAGCCTCAGCGGGCTTTGGAAATCTCCTGGTCTGTGCCCTCATGTTTTAGCCAAAGAAGGCAAGACACAGAAAGGTGAGCGATCTGCCTGAGGCCACTGAAGGTGACAGGGCAGAGCTGGGACTACACTGTGGGCTTCTGACTGTGCAGGGTTGGAAGGGACTGCATGGGCACTCCCTTTATTGGGCACCACAGCCAAGAAAGTTGCAGCCTACCCAAGGGCCACCTTCCTTGGGGAAGGAGGCATGTCAGGTTTGGTACCCACACAGAATGTGGCACCCAGCCCAGCCACTGCAGGGGATTATGCCAGCTGGGCTCCATGGCAGGATCAGGGAGGGTCTCTGTGACCCCTTTCCTGGCCTCATCCCATGCTGCAGGCAGAGCTGGGAACTGGCACTGCTTCTGTCTAGAGTGATGCCCTCCAGCAAAACACCTACCACCCACCTGCTTCCAGGCAGTGGGTCCTGCCAGGATGTGGGACGGACAGCCTTGTCCCCCCCTGGGCTGATCACGCTGGGCTCTTCACTGAGAAGAGAAGAAGGTCTGGTTCCTGAGGAGACTCCCCAGGCAGAAAACGGCAGGCTTCTTTAGGGAAGCAAGGTGTGAGGGCAGGAATTCTTCTGGAGCTGTCTTCCCTCAATAATGATAAGATGTAGAACGGTGTTCAGAGTGATGGAGGGTAAAAAAAAGTTTTATTTTTTTTTTGAGATGGAGTCTCATTCTGTCACCTAGGCTGGAGTGTAATGGTGCAATCTCGGTTCACTGCAACCTCTGTCTCTTGGGTTCAAGCAATTCTCCTGCCTCAGCCTCTGGAGTAGCTGGGATTACAGGCGCCTGCCACCACGCCTGGCTAATTTTTGTATTTTTAGTAGAGACTGGGTTTCACCATGTTGGCCAGGCTGTCTCAAACTCCCGACCTCAGGTGATCAGCCACCTGGGCCTGGGCCTTCCAAAGTGTGGGGTTACAGGCGTGAGCCTCCATGCCTGGCCTGAAACATTTTAAGAATAAAGTTCTCTTCCCAGTTTGGGGCCTGAGCCCTAACGTTTGCAGGGACCCAGACTTCAGAAAAAATATCAAGTGGGGCCAAAGGCACTGGGAGCTACTAAATGTAGCCCGTTAACTCTGCTACCACCCCTCGATAATGACATCAGGTAAGGAAAGAGCTGCTGGGTGGACATTACCTCACTGGAGTCCTCGCGAGCACGTGAGATAATAATATTATCCTCCCATTTTATAAATGAGGAACCTGAAACCTGGGTGAGCAAATGAGTTAACCTAAGGCAACCTGTTACTGAGTGGAGGAGGCAGGATTTGAATTAACCCCAAAGTCCACAAACTGCCTCCACCCATGGTAGGCAGGAGACACACACTCAACATATAAATAATCATGAGTGCATCAGCCAGCAATTATTGGGTCATCTTGTCTACTCCCACCCTATCATCTCTAGGGAAGACTTTTACTTAATGGTATGGGGTAGGGAGGCTCACAGACTGGGATCATTATCGAGAAAGAGGATCTCACCATTGTCCTTTCAAAAGTTCTGGCCCATGTCTCCCAGAGCAGGGTGTCTGATCTCACCAGGGTTACTCACGCTGTCAGGGAACTTCGCTTCAAGACCACCTTTATTTTTCCCCCACCCAGGCTGAAGTGCAATAGTGAGACCTCGGCTCACTGCAACTTCCACCTCCAGGGTTCAAGCAATCCTCCTACCTCAGCCTCCCGAGTAGCTGGGATTACAGGCACATGCCACCATGCCCAGCTGATTTTGTATTTTTAATAGAGATGTGGTTTTATCATGTTGGCCAGGCTGTTCTCCAACTCCTGGCCATAAGTGATCCACCTACCTCAGCCTCCCAAAGTGCTAGGATTACAGATATGAGCCACCATACCCAGCCCAAGATGCTTTTCAATTTTTTTTTTTTTTTTTTTTTTTTGCGGGAGACAAGTTCTCGTTCTGTTGGCCAGGCTGGAGTGCAGTAACACAATCATGGATCACTACAGCCTCAACCTCCTAGGCTCACGCAGTCCTCCCCTCTCAGCCTCCCCAGTAGCTGGGACTACAGGCGCATGCCACCACACCTGGCTAATTTTTGTATTTTTTTGTAGAGATGGGGTCTTGCCATGTTGCCCAGTCTGGTTTTGAACTCCTGGGCTCAAGCAATCCGCCCTCCTCCCTTTTCAGTTTAAAACCAAACCTCACACTTGCCTCACTACCCCTCCTCCTCCGCAGATGTAGCTGTGGAGATTCTAGGAGCAGACGGGCTCTCTTTCAGACAGGAGGTCTGGCGGAGATGCGCCCACGGCTTTCCCTCTTCCAGACTTGCCACTGAACCACTGGCCAGCTCCAGCCAGGCTCAGTTACCAGCTCTGTAGTGATCCTGGGTCCCAGATCCTTGGCCTGAGTGGTGGCCCCAGCCTGTGTGTGGGTGTGCATGCATGTGTGTATGTGTAAGCAGCTGTGGGAGCCAGGACAAGATTAACCTTGGTCTACTCCTACCCGCTGGATGTGGGTAAGTGCCCACTCAGCAGGGAACGCCTGGAGGGCAAAGGTGAATAGTCCAGGAAAGGAGACAGAGGGGTTCTGGTGGGACACAGGGTCAAGGAAGAGAAATGTGACTTCTTCCCAAAGGTGGGCTAATCAGGTGGGCCTGGAATCAGGCCAGCCACTCATTCTGGACAACAGAGCAGAACGTAAGTACCAGGGGAGGGTCCTCCTACCCCAGGGAAAAAAGGCGCTGCCAGAGGCCCCTCAGAGCAGAAGGCTGCTGCCTCTCCAGCTCCAGCCTGACTCAATCATACCTGCCAGAAGGTAAGACCCCCACAGCGCAGATTCCTGGCCCCCTTAGGCCAGGCGCAGTGGCTCACACTTATAATCCCAGCACTTTGAGAGGCTGAGGTGGGCAGATCACAAGGTCAGGAGTTCAAGACCAGCCTGATGAAACCCCATCTCTACTAAAAATACAAAAATCAGTTGGGCGTGGTGGTAGGCGCCTGTAAGCCCAGCTACTCAGGAGGCTGAGGCAGGAGAATTCCTTGAAACCAGGAGGCAGAGGTTGCAGTGAGCAGAGACTGTGCCATTGCACTCCAGCCTGGGCAACAGTGCAAGACACCGTCTCAAAAAAATAAAAATAAAAAAAAACCATTCCTGGCTCCTCCTGGAAAATTTCCATCCACCCATCGCTCTACCACCACCACTATTCTCGTACACAGAGCCCTCCTCCCTCACCTGGAAGAGCAGTAAAGATTCTATCTATCTAAGGGCTTGGCCTGATGGGGCTGGTAAAATCTACCTCAGTCTCTAGATCAGCCATTGTGCAATCACAAGGAAATTTCCTTTCCAAACAAGCACCGCCAGCCACTAGAGCTACCAGTTATTTGGTCTCTGCTGCATACCAGGCACTGTGCATTCTTTCATTTAAATCTTATAACAGCCCTCTCTATTATGATCCTCATTTTACAGATGAGGGAGCTGATGCTAAGAGAAGCTCGCGAGTGTGCTGGGGAGGGGAAGTCACATAGCTACCAAATGCTGGAGCTGGATTCCACCAAGGCCAGAGGTTTGCCCTCCCCTTTAGGTCTCAAGCTCAGTTAGAGAAGAAAAGAAGGAACCAGAGGACAGGTAGATGGAGATGCCAGACAAAAGTCCCAACAGGGTGATCCTAGGAAGTAGAGGCTTGGTTAGAGTGGGCACTGGGGAGAGTCAAGCCAGACTCTGCCTTACAGCATGGGACACATTCCCAAGTGTAGGAAGGCCCAGGTAGGCAGAAGACAGAGTCCGAGTCTGCAGTGGAAGCAAATGCAGCCTGAAAGCCATCTCCGTCTCCTCTAGACTCAAGCAGGGGTTTGCAGGACTGGCAGCCTGATCCCATGAGATCTCAGACCAGGAACCTATTTGCTCTTCAGATCTGGTGCCCTCTCTTCTGTGCTCCGTGGAGGAGCCTGGCTCTGCTTGCTGCAGGACAGACAGATGGGAGCCTCAACACTTGGAGCACCACCCCATTCTTCCTCCTCCTGAGGACCAATGCAGACCAGAGAACCCCATAGTGGGGCAGAACATCCCCACAATGGGGCAGGGGTTGAGAGCAGGAGCTTAGGGTCAGAAGGAAGTGGGCTGGATCCCACTTCTGTGTGACCTCGGGAAAGTTGGTCTCTCAGAGGCTCCGTTTCTTCACCTGTAGAATGGGCATGATAACAATACCCTACTTCATAACGTTGTGACACACTGCTTGGCACACGGTACATATTCAACAAATGGTGCCCACTGAGGCATTTAGAAATCAGATATAACTTATGAAGTGTACTCTGCCTCTGGGACCCCCCAGTAAGTTTGGAAAGAACTTCTGGCACATGTGGAGAGCTTCTTCCATTCTGGCAGGGTATGGGGAGAGTCCTGGGAACCTAATGGTCAGGTTCACCCCAGATGAAGGGTAGGGGAGGTCAGCCCCACAGGCTCCTCAGCTGCACAGGAGGTGGCTGGGACAGGGTAACCCGAGACAGCAGCTTTGCTGCTGTGGCAAGGTGACCCTCTCTCTGGAACGCCTTCAGGATGCAAACCCAGACCTGGAGCCACCGACCCTCAGCACCATTTTCACAGTCCCCTCCCAAGGCCAGGCTAAAGGCAGGGGACCTCTGAGGACGTGCCAGTCCACCAGGCACTCCAGGCATCCTCTCAGGCCAGTGTCCAGGAATGTGCTGCGTGCCCATGCCCGGGTGGGGAATGCCACGCGAACATGCTCACCGGGTGCTGACACAGGAGGGGCAAGCCGGTGGTGTGAGTGAGTCACAGGGCCCAGGCCAGAGTTGGGGAACTGCGGAGGGCTGGGCTGGGGGTGGGGAGGAAGGGGAGACAGCAGCGGGCAGAGCAGAAGAGGTTCCAGGGAGTGGCCCTCCCACCCCACAGCATCAGTCCTCCACTCCGACTGGGAGGTGCCCAGAGAGAAGGAAGAGAGGCCGCTGGTGCCTAGGAGGGTGCTGACCCTGCGGCGCAGAAAACCCCTCACTGTCTCTGCAGCCAACTCCCTCCCAGCACAAGGTCTGCAGACGCCTCCAGGGAATCCCCGCCCCCCTCCCCAAAGGGAGAAAACAGAGGCCTCCAGCCCAGGCCCGATTTTGGATTTCAGATTCCTGATGGTCTCCCTCGACTACAGCAGAATCCTCAAGGCACATCTCCTTAGGCCAACAGGTCACCGCCCCCACTTCCCACTGCTGCATTAACCCTCTGTTGCCTGCCGATGAGGGCTGGAGGGGGGCACTGCCCTTTGGTCTTTCGGGGTTGAAAGAGAGAAGAGGCGGCATTCCCCGGACCCCCGCCTCCCCCACACCTGGGACCTGCAGGGCTTCACGTGTCCTTCCACGTTCTTCCCAGGGCTCGGGCCTCCCACCCCTGCCTGCTGCTCTGGAAAGTTCACCAGAGCCCAGGAAGCCCTTCCAGGCGGTGATGTGGCCTCACACTCTCGGGCCCTCTTGTCCCTGGAGACTCCTGACCCTTGCCCATCCCAGAATGAAGGACGGTTAGAAAGTACCCGGTTCGGAACTGGGTGGAAAACTTTGCTTTGTAGGGTTCAGATGGGAGCCCAGGGGCCAGAGTGATCCCAGCTGGAGACTCCCTGGGGGCGGGGGGTCGCGGGGTCGGAGACTGCAAAATAGCTCTCCCTCTCAAGAACCTGGAACTTAGGAGTGGCCTTTCCAGGGCACCCCCGACACCCCAACACACAACACAGTACACGCCTCGTGATCTCTGCTCTCCCCTCGCCGCTCCAGTATTTCCCTCCAACCTCTTGCCCCAGGGCAAAAGCAAACTGCGCCTTTAAGAGCCGTTCGGCTTACCTTTGCTCCGTAAACCCGGCGCCGCGGTGCCCCCCTTCGACCTCCCCCTTCCTCCCGGGCGCACCGCCCCGCGGGACTCACCGCGCGTGTCCTGGGGGCCGCGGTGCGCCCGCTCCCGCCCGCAACGGCCGGGGTGCCGCGGGGTTGGGCGCCGTGCCCTGCGCCCTGCTGGGGTCCCCGCCCGGGCAAGGGGCAGCTTCCCCTGCTCCGGAAGGTGAGCGGGTCCCCAGAGAAGCTGCAACCTGAGCTGGCCGCGGAGGAGGTGGAAGGGGAGGGGAAGGGAGGGAGTGGAGGAAGGTGGGGAAGAGGAGGGAGGAGGAGGAGGAGGAGGAGGAGGAAGGAAAATGCCCGGCCCCCGCCAGAGTTTTTCACATGTACAAGTTGACTCCGCCCCCGGCCCTCCCGCCCTGCCCACAGCTGCTGCCAATCCCCAGGGCTCCCTCTGCCCGGGTGCCCACCCCTTTCTCCCACTCTGGGAACCAGGGTCCAAGTGCCTCTTCCTGTTTCGTTTCTAAGGCCGGCCCTGAGAGCCTTAGCTAGGCGAGGAGGCCTGCTGGACTGGATCGCCCCAGGACACCAAGGCGCGGGGGGTGGTTCACTGAGAGTGCCTGCCTAGCTCCAAAAGCAGTGCTCCTACCTCTCCTAGGTACCTCCCAGTACCTAGCGCCCTAGAAGCAAAAGTACGTGGACAGAATTTGGTGGTCATTTTTTGACAGTAGTAGCCCTCGGCCTCCCCTTCTACCCTATCCAGTGGAACTTGTCATTTACCTTTCCAGACAAAGTTCCCACCTCTCCAGGACCTGAATGAAGCCCTTGTTACCAGCCATCATTCCCATTTACCTCCCCAAAGGATAATTCAACATATCCTTTTGGAATTAGCCCCCACAGGACAATCGAGAATCATCCAATAAGCGTTACAGAATGGCTAGTTCAGATAGTTGCACTCTCATTTTACAGAAGGGGAAACTGAGGCCAAGCCAAGCAGTTGAACTGGCCCAAAGTGCCACAAGAGTTAATGGCGAGCCATGATTGGTTAGAACTCAGGCCAATGGCGATTCCACCCACATCATCTGACTTCAAGGATCAAGAAAACAAAACAAAAATCGGGGTGGGGGGTGGGGGTTGGTGCAGGGTGAAGGGCACAGTGGCCCCGGGCCGCTCTCATCTCTGCGTCCTCCTGAAGGCTGTGTGTGAGGAGAGGAGGTGTGCCTCAGCCCTATGGCACCTAATCACGGAGGTCTGGTTTCCCTGCCCTCCCAGTGGGCTTGGCTGCTACAGTCTGAGGGCCCCAACAAGGAAGGTCTTAGGAGGGGGTGCTCCACAGCGCGCTTGCGCTTCCACCCAAACTGTTTCCCTGGAGGCCATGAGTTGTTGAGAATAGAACAATTTCCTCCTGGAAGACAGGGCCTGAGGTCCCGCTCTCAGCTGGGGACAGGAGAATGAAGGAAGACACTGGGCCCATGCACGAAAGTGACCTGTGGGTAGTTGACCTCTCACAGAGGGCCTCCCGACTCTTTTTTACCTCTGTTTTCTCTGCCAGGGCATGCACATTTCCTGGGCACAAGCACTTCCTAAAAACAAAACTGCCCAAGCATTGTCAGGTGTGTGGATCCAGAGCCTTTAGTTGTGCAGCAACCGACCTGGCTGCATAGTCCAGTGTGCAGTGGGAAGACTGGGGAGCAGGAGGCCATGAAGAGGTGGGAAAGGGGCAGGGAGGGAAGGGGAGAAGGGCTGTGGCTAAGGAACTGTTTACTAATGTTTACTATTGATTAGAGAGAATAGGGCCAAAGGGCAGAGTTTCAAGGAACTAGGGGCTTAGATTCAAGAGGTCTCAACAAACACTTTCTTAACCCCCCCCCCTTTTTTTTTTGAGATGGAGTCTTGCTCTTTTGCCAGGCTGGAGTGCAGTAGTGCAATCTCGGCTCACTGCAACCTCCGTCTCCTGGGTTCAAGCGATTCTCCTGCCTCAGCCTCCCAAGTAGCTGGGACTACAGGGTTGTGCCACCACGCCCAGCTAATTTTTGTATTTTTAGTAGAAATAGCGTTTCACTATGTTGGCCAGGCTGGTCTTGATCTCTTGACCTCGCGATCCTCCCACCTCAGCTTTCCTAAATACTGGGATTACAGGCGTGAGCCACTGCGTTTGGCTCAACATCTCTCATATGCCAAATGATCGCCAGGGCTCTGGGCACAAAAGATAAATAAAACCAGTCCCTGGCCTCAAGAAGCTCATGGTGTAATGGGGCAGGGAAGCAAACAGCTAGGATGCTATAGTAAGGAGCTTAGTGTGATGGATGTCTGGGAGGAGGTGTTCTGCTTGAGCTGAGGGTTACAGGATAAGGGGACAAAGGAGGGGAGGAAGGGTTTTACTGTTTTTCCAGGAGGGGTAAACCCTTGTGCTCTGCACAGGGGTGAGAGAATATGGACCCACAGTTAGATGAGGCCAGAGCTTAAAGTCTGGGGTGGAGGTGACACCGTACAGGTGGGCAGGTGCTGGGTCCTGAAGACCCCCAATTTGGAGGCTGATCCTAGTGGCAAATGAGAATGAGCTCAGTGGGCAGCCCCCTGGCACCAAGCAGCCTGAAAGTGCCCCAGCCCAGAAGCTAAGCAGAGAATGAGCTCAGACCACACAATGGCAGCAGGGAGGAGAGGAGGGAACTGATTTGAGAGATAGGTAGGAGACAGGGTCATAGAACCTTGTGACTATTGGGTTCTAGAAGATAAGGGAGCCAAGAGTGTCAAGGCTGGAAGCACTGACGGGATAGGCTGAGTGGGGCCTTGGAGCTTCTTAGGTGGGCCTTGATTCCCAGCACCTCCTTATGTTGCTCTGTGACCTTGGGCAAGTGACCTAACCTGTCTGAGGCCCTCTGTAGAACAAAGTTGCTAAAATTAATCTTGTATAGTTGTTGTGCATATTAGGGTAATGTATGCTAAGGGCCTGGCATAGGGCTTGGCTTGTAATGGAGAACTTGATAGCAAATGACCATCATTCATCCATTCAACAAACATTTATTGAGCACCTGCTGTGTGACAAGGACTATACTGGATCCTTGCACTGGATAAATGAGTTTAGGTCTGTGCACCTATTCTCATGCTGCTCACTGTTCAGAGGGAGAAAGATATGCAGAGCAACAGTCACCTACCAAGGCAATAGGGGCTGAGCAGCGGAAGAAGCCCTTAACTCTACCCAAGAGAATTCGGACAGATCCACAGAGGAGAGATGATAGCTGAAATGATGTAGAGCCAGCCACCTGCTCCGAGCCTGTCACATCACCCCCTGCCCCCCGCCCCACCACCACATGCGATGGCTTCAGAATCTCTGAAAGCTTCAGTTTTGAAGCATCATCTTGCTTCTTGGGGTTGAGGGAAGGGGGTGAACTGCAGGTGGGCTTCTATATGGAGCCCAGGGAATGGCACATCGAGCTTTGACCACCCCAGGAAAGGGCAAGTGCAGATGGGCAGGTTGGCAGGGGAGGGGGGACCAGGTAAGAGTGACCCTGGGCAGGGCTTAGTAGCTGGATAGGGAGTCCGTGATATGCCATCATGCACAGCAGTGGCCTGTGTATGTGTGCTCTTTAGGTCATCCTAATTTTTCTGCTTCTCTGTACCTTTCCAGAAATTCCCTCTGAACCCTTCAGTGTCCCCTGCCCTCCGATGCCAAGTTTCTTTCTGTGCATCTCACAATAAGCCCAACACAGTAGAAGCAGGTCTTCCACCGAGGTCTTCTACTAAGGAGGGACTCCTTTCCTGCTGCCTTACCAAGCAAGACTTTGAGCTTTAAAGCCACATAGACTGTGTGACCTTGGGCAGTTACTGACATATCTGACTTCCTTTCCTGGCTGTAACATGGAGATGGTAATAGTCCCTCTCTCATGGGGCTGTTGTGAGGTTTCAATAAGATGTAAACTTGGCACCCAATCAATGCTGTTTCTCTCCTCTGCATCCCGTTAACTCCCTCCTTGCAGAGGGTCAGACAACAGACTCTTAGCTGGGGGTTTCCCTGGCACCCCAGCCCCTGTGGCCCATCCCCTGTGGGCCCTGCAGCCCCCTTCCCCTCTGCTAGTCTAATGGATCTCTGGCATCCCTGGGAGGCCCTGGTCACCCTAGCTGCAGTGTAATGCTGGCAGGCCTGAGCAGCATGACAATGGTGGCCCCAGAGACAGCTCGGCCCATTCTCCCTTCTGCTCCTGTCTCTCCTCCCTGCTGCCGGTGACATGCCACTGCTCTGCAGATAGGACAGGCGTCCCTGGGTGCCTGAGAGCTGATCAGGGAAGCTGGAAACCGCTCTCCCTCACAGACTGTGTGGGCAGTGGATTTGAATAGCTTCTGCGAAACCAAAGTTCAAGCCCGCCCCCCTTTCCCCTGGGAGGCACAGCATCCAGACAGGGAGAATTCAGCCAACAGAGAATCCCCTTTCTGTACATGTCGCAGGCTCCCTTCCCCTCTAGCCTTACATCCAAGCAGACAGTCTCTGAAAGCACTGCAGGGACATTTGGGAGGCCGGAGACTTGACTCTGCCCGTAAGGTACAGAAATCACTTTGTTTATCTGGGCGTCTGTTTTCCTCAGTAGCAAAATGGGAATAGTGTAAACACTGCCTTTCAGGATGTGAGAATTAAATGCAAAGGTGAACGTGAAAGTGCTTTGCACACTGTAGAACGATCTGCAAGTGCATGAGACCATTAGTGTTTGGCCAAAGGGCCCTTCTTAGGGTTCCCGGAGTCAAATGAAGACATGAGAAATGAGAAGCTACGCGAGAACAGAGAAACTCACCTCAACAGCCTGCCTTTGGCAGGCAGGAGGGAGATTGGCAGCAGAGACCTGAAGATGGACTGGCCCATTATGGCCTAGGTGGTTAGAGGTCTGTGAGTCATTGGACAGCAGGTCTTGGCTAGACTGAGCCAACTCTTACTCCTCCTCTGGGTAAACCTAGGCCATGGTTTTCCAGTGATCTATGAGAAGTGGGGATGATTAGGAGAAAAAGATCATTTACCTGGTTGCAGTGTGGTTCCAGCAGAGAGCCTGGGACTTTCTGCTTTATCACTGCACCAAGTGTCACATCCTTCCTTTGCTATTTGTGGTAAAAGTACAGGCATGTGTGCACTCATGCATGTGTTTACACGTATGCGTGTGTGCACGTGCGCACGCGCACACGCACACACATACACACACCATTCCAGACTTCAGATGAAGCAACAGCTGCATCCCCAGAGGGTTCTAGGACAAGGTGGGCACATGAATAGAGTCAGCCAATCACAGACCAGTTGACCCTAGCAACTACCAAACCAATTAGAACCCCACCCCTTCATCCAGCAGCACCTTCCAAATTTACACACATACACACCCCACCCCCTTCAGGTTGATGCATTGCCATGACAACAAAATCACCACACAAAGCTGGTGTAAATGGGAAAGTGGTCCTTAGGAACAAGACTAGAACAGTCTTTGGGGTAAGGATGCAGTCCACACTGGCTGGGGTGGGCCACTGAGAGGACCCCTATGCAGCAGGGTTAGGGAGGAGAGATAGCTGGTTTACCTGAGCTAAGCCCATTCTTTACCCCTGGATCTCTGTTTGCTCACCTGGGAAACAGGGTCAAAGACTCCTGCTTGGATTATAGTGAAATATAATGAAATTACTTCTCAACTAATGGATAGGGATAGGAACCATAGATTTTCTTTTCAGAAAACCTTAAGAAGTTTGAGACTTTTGGACACAAGAGAGTTGATCGCCCCCCAGGAAGACCTAAAACTAAACCCTAAAACCCAGCTCATGAGTTCATTGGACACTTGGATCTCAGTTCCGTTTGAAAGCATTTAGTCAGTATCTGCCATGGGCCAAGCACAGGTGCTGATTTTAGCAGTAGCCAGGTAGACTTTGAGGAGCCCATTGAACGTCTTGGTGAAGACTTTCAGAAATACCCTGGAGGCCTGTTGGATTGGCCTGGAGACAAGTGCTATGGAGGTGGCTAACCTGGAAAGACTTTGCTCAGGGCTGAGGAAGAAGACCGAGCCAGGGACCAAGGCCAAGGTTCAAACCCTGCAGGCCCCACTGGCCTGCTGGCCTTTAGCTTCCACGGCCCACACCCCTCCCTACAGACAGCCTTAACCTTAGCCATTAGCCAGTCTGCCAATGGCACCTCCTCTGCCCGGTTGCTTCCAAAAGCTCCCTAACAGGGGGCCTTTGGGTCCCCAACTGCTCTTTCAGAATCTGATGAAATCTGAAGAATTAAAACACATATGCACAACATTTTCCATTCATTTTCAGGAGCTATGGGGCTCCTCAAGCTCATTCACAGACTCCCTTATGGCATATGAGTCCTTGCAAACCAGCCCTGCCTCCCTGGTCAGCTCATCTTGATTTTCTCCCTGTCATGTTGTATTTGGCCATTTCAAACTCTGAGTACTTCTCTTGCATACACCACCACTCACTGCTTCGTACCTTGGCACATGTTCCCAGCTACTGGAGAGGTTCCCTCCTTTACCTCTTACCTGGTAAACTTCGTTCTTCAAAACCCAGCTCAAGAGTCACTGCCTTCTTGACACACACAGGCTCTATGTTGTCTACACAGGCTTGATCACTCCCCAGTTGGAAGCATCTGTTCTACATATTTCTCTCATTGCGTGCCTCCCAGTGCGTGGGGCTCCATGTCTTCCTCCTTTACTGGGTTGAGAGCTTCCCGAGGCCAGAGATCACACCTTTAGCCTTTGTATGCCCAGGACTAGTATATGCCAGGTGCTCACTGGAATCTAGAACAGGGGTCCTCAACTCCTGGTGGCCTGTTAGGAACTGGGCCACACAGCAGGAGGTGAGCAGTGGGCAGGCAGGCAAAGCTTCATCTGTATTTACAGCCACTCCCAGTCACTCGCATTACTGCCTGAGCCGAGCCTCCTGTCAGATCAGCAGCGACATTAGATTCTCATAGGAACACGAACCCTATTGGGAACTGCGCATGTGAGGGATCTAGGTTGTGCGCTCCATATAAGTATCTAATGCCTGATGATCTGTCACTGTTTCCCATCACCTCCAGATGGGACTGTCTAAGTTGCGGGAAAACAAGCTCAGGGCTCCCATTGATTCTACATTGTGGTGAGTTGTAGAATTATTTCATTATATAATATGATGTAATAATAATAGAAATAAAGTGCACGTTAAGTGTAATGCACTTTAATCATCCTGAAACCATCTCCCTGCCCGGTCCGTGGAAAAACTGTCTTCTATGAAACTGGTCCCTGGTGTCAAAAAGCCTGGGGACAGCTGGTCTAGAGAACTGACATGGCAGAACTGGATTTGCAAGGGAAACAAAGCTGACCAAGGAAGAGGTCAAAAAGCAGACCAGAGCCGGGCGCGGTGGCTCAAGCCTGTAATCCCAGCACTGTGGGAGGCCGATGCGGGTGGATCACGAGGTCAAGAGATCGAGACCATCCTGGTCAACATGGTGAAACCCCGTCTCTACTAAAAATACAAAAAATTAGCTGGGCATGGTGGTGCGTGCCTGTAATCCCAGCGACTCAGGAGGCTGAGGCAGGAGAATTGCCTGAACCCGGGAGGCAGAGGTTGCGGTGAGCCGAGATCGCGCCATTGCACTCCAGCCTGGGTAACAAGAGGGAAACTCCATCTCAAAAAAAAAAAAAAACAAAAAAACAAAAAAAAAAGCAGACCAGAAATCAGGACAGGAGCAAGAAGAGAGGTGTCGGGAAGGAAGGAGGTGTCCACAGAACAAGACTGAAAGACATCATTGAATTTGGCAACTAGGAAGCCATCGGGAGGGTGGCCATGGGCCCAGTTTGCCCAGGATTCCCTCAGTTCTAGCATTGAAAGTTCTGGGCAAACAGAGATGGTTGGTAACCCTAGATTGGTGACCTTAACAAGGGCAATTCTGGAGGTGGGAGTAGGGCAGAGGCCTGAATGTCGTGGGCTGAGGGGTGAATGGAAGGTGGAAGAAGGAGACTGGGAGAATTGGTGGCTGCCGAGCTGTCTGGGTGAGCTGAAAGGAGGCAGGAGCTAAGGACCCTGCCAGTCTCCTGGCCCATCTCTGCTGCCCACCACCAACCCACTCCCTGGAGAGAAAGCAAACACAGCTGCTGTCAGGAACACCGTGTACACCCTTAATGACTTCTTTCTGAAAGGCTCCAACTCCACCACCTGGGTCGCCCAACTAGTCCCCCACCACCCCAATCCCCGCTGGACCAGTGGTTCTCTGTTGTCTGACCTCCTGCAGTAAGTATTCAGGGGTTTATCCAGTTGGCGCAATGGATCCTGCTTGGACTGGAGACAGCTATTCCCTTCTTTTGAATTGTTATTTACAAGCCTCATTTGTCTTTGCTTATTAATAGATTGTCTAATTTGATTCTGAACTTTTTTTTTTTTTGAGATGGAGTCTCGCTGTGTTGCCCAGGCTCGAGTGCAGTGGCGCAATCTCAGCTCATTGCAACCTCTGTCTTCCGGGTTCAAGCGATTCTCCTGCTTCAGCATCCTGAGTAGCTGGGATTACAGGCACCTGCCACCACACGTAGCTAATTTTTGTATTTTGAGTAGAGATGGGGTTTCACCATGTTGCCCAAGCTGGTCTTGAACTCCTGACCTCAGGTGATCCACCCCCCTCAGCCTCCCAAAGTGCTGGGATTATAGGCATTAGCCACCGCACTGGGCCTCTGAACTTCTTGAAGGCAGAGATCATGCCTGCCCTCACAGCTTCCCTTCTTTCCCTCTCTTTCCCCTTTCCTTCCTTCAGTAAACACTGATTAAGTGATGTTTGAATTCAGTGGTCATGATGACTGCCACAGTTCCTGTCCTCAGGCACTTCACGATCTGGATTCCAGCTTTATAAATGGGGGAGTTTTATATCCCTGAGCAGCAGAAGAGGGTCCATACAGGGCTTTAGTGATTCTGAAAACCCGTAACGTTATATGTCAACATTGTGAGTGTGTGTGTGTTAAGTGAGATAGAAAAACAGAGACTGTATGTTTCTAAAGAGAGAATCTCAGCTGGCCACAGTGGCTTATACCTGTAATCCCAGCACTTTGGGAGGCAGAGGCAGGTGGATCACTTGAGGTCAGGAGTTCGAGACCAGTCTGGCCAACATGGTGAGACCTTGTCTCCACAAAAAAACGCAAAAATTAGCCCAGCATGGTGGTGTGTGGCAGTAGTCCCAGCTACCCAGGAGGCTGAGTTGGGAGAATCTCTTGAACCCGGGAGGCAGAGGTTGCAGTGAGCCAAGATCATACCACTGTACTCCAGCCTGGGTGACAAAAAGAGACAAAGAGTCTCTACAAATTAACATGTTCAAGTGGAATCGATCTGCAATATTCAAGTCCTATCTATGTGATATGAGCAAATTATTCAGCACTTTGTACCTCCATTTCCTTGTCTGTAAAATGGGGGTAATATAGCACTCTTCTTACAGGGCCATGATGAGGATTAGATGGGATAGGTTTATAAATTTAACATAGATCTTGGAACATACTAAGAGGACAATTAACACTAACTATTGTTCTTTTTGAGACAGAGAGAAGAGCTTTTGTGAGATTCTCGAAAGTTTCCAGGAGCCACTGGTCCAGTAAGTGAGGATCCTGCATGCTGAATGCGGCATCCCACTGGGATGCTAAGGGGAGTTAGTCTGAGAGTCTGAGGTGCACTTGAGGCACCTTGAACTTCCCCTCTCTGTCTCCCAAGCCCCAAGTAGCTCAGGACCCTGCTCTAAACAGCCACTCATGAGGAAAGACCATTCGAATGGACCATCCCCAGTGCCACTGTATAGTGTGTCCAGGTTAAAACACATGTTAGGAGAGAAACCAGAGCTCCACTTCCCCTAGGGGAATGGATTTTAAAAGAAAAAGAAAAGAAAAGAAGGCCTTTGCTCTTGATCACATTAAAAGCAATAGCCTCCACAGCAATTAGGCACCCGTAAATTAAACAGCCTGCCTCTGTCAGCTGGCTCCCCACTATCTCATTAGCCAGGGTGCGGAGAGACTCTGCACACCCTGCTGGGAGCCGCCTCATTGCCAAGTTCCTGCTCCATAATTAAACACAAAATCCCAACCTCATGGAGACACCCGCCCGCCCCTCCTGTGGGGGACAGGGAGGCAGTTGGGGAGGGACAGAGCCAAGGTGAGGCTTTGCTTCTAGGACTGAGCTGTGAACAGAGAGCCCAGGGCTCTCTCATGACCTTGGGAGGGGATTTGGGAAAGGAAGTGAAAGGGCATGGAATGAGAGAAAGGAGTCTCTCCTTCTTCCTCTCTGAACATCTGCAACCAAGAGAGCAAATGGGCCACATTGGCTTCTGCAGGAGATTCTGAGGTTCAACTTTAGGAAATGAGGTCCTAGGGCTGGGCACGGTGGCTCACGCTTGTAATCCCAGCACTTTGGGAGGCCAAGGCAGGCGGATCTCCTGAGGTCGGGAGTTCGAGACCAGCCTGGCCAGCATGGTAAAACCACGCCTCTACTAAAAATACAAAAATTAGCCAGACGTGGTGGCAGGTGCCTGTAATCCCAGCCACTCAGGAAGCTGAAGCAGGAGAATTGCTCGAACCTGGGATGTGGAGGTTGCAGTGAGCCGAGATCGCACCATTACACTCCAGCCTTGGGTAACAGAGCAAGACTCTGTCTCAAAAAGAAAGAAAGAAATGAGGTCCTAGAAAGAGGGGGATTGTCTGAGAACATCTACTCACTCTACCACCCACATCTGAGCACACCCACATAGACTCCATTGGTTTAGAGCCAGACAAGGGCTGATGAGGTGAATGCTGGGGCGCTGTCAGGTTGCTAGACAAGGCGGACCTTGTAGCCAGGACTGGAGTAAGGAGTGGCCAGCTGGCAGGTGTACAGAATGCCCTTCGAAAGTACCAAGATGTGTGATAAGAGAAATTGTTTGGGGCCAAGTGCAGTGGCTCATGCCTACAATCCCAGCACTTTGCAAGGCTGAGGCAGGAGGACTGCTTGAGTCCAGGAGTTTGTGATCAGCCTGGGCAACCTAGTGAGACATAGTGTCCCTCCCCCACTGCCTCCCTGCCCGCCCCCCAATCCCTATATCTACCAAAAGCTAAAAAACATTAGGTCAGGGCAGTGGCTCACACCTGTGATCCTAGCATTTTGGGAAACCGAGGCAGGCAGATGGCTTGAGGCCAGGAGTTCGAGGCAAGCCTGGCCAACCCAGGTGGAACCCTATCTCTTCTAAAAATGTAAAACTTAGGCGTGGTGGCACAAGCCTGTAATCCCAGCTACTGTGGAGGCTGAGGCAGGAGAATTGCTTGAACCTGGGATACCAAGGTTGCAGTGAGCTGAGATCACGCCACTGCACTCCAGCCTGGGTGACAGAGACCCTGTCTCAAGAAAAAAAAAAAATAGCCAGGCATGGTGGTATGTGCCTGTGGTCCCAACTGCTATAGAGGCTAAGGTCAGAAGATTGCCTGAGCCCTGACGGTCGAGGCGGCACTCCAGTCTCCAGTCGGGGTGACAGAATAAGACCCCGTCTCTAAAAAAAGAAAAAGAAAGGAAAAAAATTGTTTGACAAGTGTGTAAGCTGTCAGTGAGCCCCCTCACTGTGGTGACTTCTCTAATGACAAGCTGGTGGGGGTGGCTGCACAGCAGGACTCTTGCTTTCTAGGTGAGGAACACAGACCAGATGGGGGAAGGGAGAGGGACCAAGGCTGGCCCTGGCAGTTCTTCACTGCCCACCCCACAAAGCCCTTGGCATCTCTTCTAAACCTATTTTGAACAAATATTGAAAAGATGTCAGGCCAGGGATGGTGGCTCATGCCTGTAATCCTAGCACTTTGGGAGGCCAAGGTGGGCGGATCACAAGGCCAGGAGATCGAGACCGTCTTCGTCTTCTACTAAAAATACAAAAAAAATTAGCTGGGCGTGGTGACATGCGCCTGTAGTCTTAGCTACGCGGGAGGCTGAGGCAGGAGAATCGCCTGGACCTGGGAGGCAGAGGTCGCAGTGAGCCGAGATGGCACCACTGCACTCCAGCCGGGGCGACAGAGTGACACTCCATCTCAAGAAAAAAAAAAGAGGTCCCCATGTAGAGGTGGAAGTGATTAGACTGCCCTGCTCACCCACTTGTCTTCCGCCACCCATGACCACCCGGGAGGATGCAGAAGATGCTCCCAGGCTTCTCAATCCCACCCAACTGCTGCTGCCTAGGGAAAGCCAGGATGTGAGCAGGAGGAGAGGAGAGTGGGCAGCTGCCTGGGGAGGGGAGCATCCCCACCTCTCAGTTCTCTGGGTGGCCCAGCCTGGGCAGCTTGGGCCGGGATGATGCCAGGCTCCAGTTCCAGCCGCTGGATCTTGATAGGGAAGGACAGACCCTGAGAGAAAATCGTGCAATGCAGAGAAACAGGCGAGTCAGAGACAGGGGAGCCAGAGGCCAGAGCCTCTGAAACCAGGGCATGGGTAGAAGATGTGGATGCTATTTGTCAGACATTCGCATGGCATTTCATGTGAAAACGGAGCCGCTGCATTGGTGGCCGGCATCCAGCTAGAGCCCAGGGAACTAACTGTGCTGACAACTTCAGAAAAGTGCACAGAAATTACCCCAGGCCCTGCCCCTTCCCCCTGGGGCTTCTTCTGCCTCCAAATGGCCCCCAAGCCAACACTGTGATATTTGGCCCTGACCTTGCCTCTCTGGCTCACTCCTTGCCTCCCTCCATCTTAGGTGCAGGGGTGAGGACAGCCTTGTGGTGGTGACTCACAGTGTTGTCCTCTGAGGTTAGCACAGCCCAGAGAAATGCCTGGGCAGGCTGTGCTCCTTTCACTGCTCACTCAGAATCTCAGTTTGAGAAGCAGCCCTTGGCCAGGCTTGGGGTTTGTACCAGACTGAGGGGAGACAGCTGTCACGCCCCCACCTCAGCCTGGAGGCACCAATTTCCCTTGCCTGCCGGACCCGCCCAAGTCCTTAGCCCTGCCCTGGGGATGTTGTTTCCTGGAGTTGCAACTAATTTCCCTAATTTCCTCCCAGACCAGCTTCCCCTTTCTCAGCAGCCTGGGAAGGGCTGGAGCCACAGAGCAGCCAGGTGTGGCCCCCAGGATGGGAGTGGGGCCTGGCAGGACAGGGAAGGGTCAGGAACTGGGAGCAGTGTGGACTGGCACAAGGTGGGGATCACATCTGGACCAGTGAGGAAGAGGTGGGGGTTTAGACTCACACTTCCCTTTCCTCTGGGCTAAGCCCTAGGACCAGAATGGTTCGGGTTACCAGGGCCTCCCAGGAATGCAAGCGGAGTGATGGAGTGGATATCTGGCCTGCTCAGCTCAAACACTCCTGAATGATCCGCCAGGTCCAGGGGCCCACGCCCACATGAACAGGTATATCCAATCAAAATGCACTTGAGTGTGTCAGTTACTACCAGGTGTACCTGAGAGGCCAGGCAGTGGTGGTAAGTTTACCTGAGTGAATAGGTAAACTTACCAGGTACAAAACCTGAATATATCAGGCTGCCTCCAGATCAGACCATTATGCCAAATGTCCTGGCAAGAAAGACATAATCCAGAGGGGCAGCTCCTGCAGGGCCAGCCTAGCTCTGCAGGTTGCTACCTGGCAGTACTTGGTGTAGCCAGGGAAACAAAGTGATTTGTCAGCCGGAATCGGTACCTCCCCAGGCCTACCGTTTGCTCCAAGAGCTCTCCTGTGGGTCCCCGGGGGCACTGATAATTCTCAGCATGTCTTCCCTAGGATCCCAGCCATTCATGATCACACAGCTGACTTTGCTCTTAGTTGAACAGCTGGTGACTGAACCTGATCCAATATTTACTCCTGGAAAGAGGGCAAAGGGGCAGGTGTCACTCCAGGCAGCCTGGAGCTGCAGTTGGCTGGGTCTAGGGGAGGGGAAGGGAGGATTTGCTGTTTTCTCTGGTGCCAGAGGCTTTCTCAGACCTTAGATATTTCCCCATCTAACCATCTACCTCCTCTTCCAGAGATGGGCCAGGGAGGGGACTGGAAGGGAACTTTGTCTCCAGGAGACTGTCCCTGAGAGGGGTGAAGCCAAGTAGATGAGAAACCTCAGCTAGGAGGTGAGAAACCCAGACCACCAGCGTGAGACAAGAAGGAGTCTCCCCAGTGAGGGGGCTTCCTGGGAAAGGAGGCCTCCAAGCAGGAAGGGGGTGGCCTGCGTTTCCCTGAAAGGAGATGGGGAGGAGGGAAGCTGGGGGACTGGAGTGAGGACCTTAGTGAGCAATGGAAGCAGGTGGTTCATGAGTACGAGGGCCAGCGCTGCCACCTCAGGAAGGAGTCAGGCCGTGGCCACTCCAGAAACCTGGTGAATCCGGAAACTTGGTGATTTCCCCATCGCATTGTAATTGAATCCTCCCTGGATTCAATTATTATTAACAATAAATCTTGGAACCCAAAGGGTGATTTCAGGGAGAGGCAGCCAGAAGCTCTCCCTTACCAGTGGGGCCTCAGGGAAGAGCCCTGGGGACAGTGACTTTGGGGTGCTTCAAAAAGAGCAGGAGCAGGTGGGGTGGGGCTTGCCGACAAGAGGGTAGGGGCGGGGAGTGTGAGTCTAAACCCCCACCTCTTCCTCACTGATCCAGATGTCGCTCCCACCTTGCACCAGTCCACACTGCTCCCAGTTCCTGACCCCTCCCTGTCCTCCCAGGCCCCACTCCCATCCCGGGGGCCACACCTGGCTGCTCTGTGGCTCCAGCCCCTCCCAGGTTGCTGGGAAAGGGGAAGCTGGTCTGGGAGGAAATTAGGGAAATTAGCTGCCACTCCAGGGCAGGGGTGTGCTGCGTTGAGGAGAACCGTCTCTGCCTTGCGCCTACCGTGTTTCAGGCTCTTTATATACCAGACTGCAGTGAATCCTCAGGGCAACACGAGCTCGCTGTTATTAGCCAATTTTACAGATGAGGAAACTGAGGCTAACAGAGGTTACGCAACTTTCCTAGTCACTCAGAGCTCTGTGTCAGCCCCGGCCTGCAGCCCTCACCCCAGTGGGTGGGGAGGGGCCCAGCACACTGCTGAGCGCTGAGTATACACCCAGTCTCAGTTGCAAGCACGTGTGCCTTTTGTAATAGCTCCAGGCCTAGGGAGGCTCCAGGCTCAGGGAAGGACGCCAGCAGCCCAGCATGGGGAAGGTCAAACTTGAGAGGGCGTCTCTGCCACACCTCAGCATGCCCATACTCAGGTGCCATGCATGCTTCCTGGCAGTCCCCTAAGGACTCTGTGAATCAGAGGCAGCGTTGCTCAACAGAGGACAGAGGCTCTGACCTCAGAAGGCTCTGGATTCCAATGCCACTCATGAGCAGATATGACCTTTGGCAAGCGGTTTAACTTCTCTAAGTTTCCACTTCCGTAAAGAAAACCTCATCATGCCTACGTCTAAGGTTATTTGATAATTAATGATATAATGCATATAAAACACCTGGCTTGGACCACGTGCGGTGGCTCACGCCTGTAATCCCAGCACTTTGGGAAGCTGAGGCGGGGGAATCACTTAAGCCCAGGAGTTCAGGACCAGCCTCGGAAACATGGTGAGACTCTGTCTCTACAAAATATTTAAAGATTAGCCAGGCATGGTGGCATGTGCCAATAGTCCCAGCTATTTGGAAGGCTGAGGTGGGAAGATCACTTGGCCTGGGAGGTTGAGGCTGCAGTCAGCCACGATCGTGCCGCTGAACTCCAGCCTGGATGACAGAGTGAGATTCTTTCTCAAAAAAAAAAATAAAAAAAATAAAAAACATGGCACATAGTAGATGCTTAAGAAATGATAGTTCTCTGCAGGGCTGGCTTCAATGGGCACGCATCATGCAGTCTGTCAGGGTCCATGCTCAGAAAGGCCCCACATTCAGAGGGCTTTCTGCTTTTAATGCTATATTGTTGTCTTGTTTAAATTCTTACTACTTTTTGAACAAGGAGCCTTGCATCTTCATTTTGCATTGGATCCTGCAAATTATCTAGCCCATCTGGGTTATTGGTGTGGGTTTATTTCCTTGAATCCAGAAAGGATTACCTGTGACCCACACTCTGAAACAAACCACCATTTCATCACTTCATTTTCTCTGCCCAGGAAATGCTTCTCTGCTTATCCTCCATGCATCTTGCTGTTGCTTATGAGAAATCAGAGTGAGCCAGACGGAACCGCATCTCTCCCTCGGCCTCCAGCACCTCCAGGGAGATGTGAGCAGATCATACTCCTGCTTGTTCTGAGGAGAGGGACTTTTGGGGGAGAACCTTGAGCCCTGGTTTTTGGCAATGAAGGGTGGTCTTCCCTGATGCCACCAGCCCAGCTGTGAGATGATATCAAATGCCTTGCAAGGTTGGAGGCCCCCAGTTCCAAGGGACTCACATCTTCCACTGGGGCTCAGCAGGATGCTGGGGCCCCTCCCCACCCACTGGGGTGAGGGCTGCAGGCCGGAGCAGACACAGGGCCCTGAGCAGCAAGGTCAGGAAATGATCACCTGGGCAGGCGTTCCAGGAGCTGGAGCTCAGCCCACCACCTCCCTCCACTGAAGCCGGTGTGGAAGCATCTGACCTCCACAGTGCCTGCCCCTTAGCTGTTTTCAGACTCCTGTTCCCAGGGGCCCAGGCGTTTGCTAAATTGGCAGTCTTGACCCATCTACTGACCCCTGAGAAGCATCGCTGTAGGGGAAATGAAAGCCGAGAGGCTGTCTGTCTTCTCTTTCTTTCTCTCTCTGTCTCTCAAAAGACAATTTAAGCCATTTCTAGATGGCTTTGCAAGGATACTGGAGTTCAGGGTGGTGATGAGGGAGAAGACAGAAGGAAGAGGAGGCTCAGCTGCAGCTGCATGACTTGGGGAGGAGAATCGTAAGCTGACTCAAAGATTATGAAATATCTCAGCTAGAAGGGACCTTTGAGAAACTGAGGTCAGAGAGGGAAAGTAAGTTGTCCAAAGTCACAAAGCCAGGACTGGAACATGGGTCACCTAATGCCCAGCCCAGGGGTCCTTCCACTTTACCATTTGACTTCAGGATCAGAGACGAACTAGAGTGGTGAGGGAAGAAGACAGACTTCTCCCCTGTCCACCTGCACACACACACACACACACACACACACACCACACACATACACACACCACACACATACACACACACCCCACACACACA
>NW_016107353.1:3223269-3229743 GCF_001604975.1 Cebus imitator | reverse complement strand
ACACACACACATACACACACCCCACACATACACACACACCACACACACATACACACACTCCACACATACACACGCCACACACATACACACACACACCATACACACACACACCACACACATACACACACCACACACACACACCCCACACTCACACACCACTGACATACACACACCACACACATACACACACACCACACACACACACACCACACACATACACACACCACACACATACACACACACCACACACACACACACACACACACATTTAGGTTTATTCTAGATCCAGTTTGTGTCCAGATCCTGGACACTGGAGAAAGGGAGGTGTTAAGCCCTGGTCAGGTAAAAAGAACATGAAGTTAAGGAGGTATGCGGCCTCTACCCGACCCTTCCATTGGCTTGGCCTCTGAAGTCTGAGGCTCCTGGAACGGCCTGGTGTGGTACATGTCTGCCGGGACACTTCTCCCAGGCCAGCAGCTGATCTTACACAACTGCTACCTTTCTGAGTCCCAGACTTAGATGTTGGGGCCTCTTCCTAGCAAAGAGGAACCTGGAGGGTTTCCCATTCAGGGATGATCTTAAAGATAATAACATTAATTGCTAATATTTATAAACACATATGTGCTGTACTGTTGTAAAAACTTTTCATGTATCAACTCATCTAATACTCACACAACCCAATGGATGGAGATACTATCATTATCACTATTTTATAGTCAAAGAAACTGAAACACAGAGAGGTTAGGTAGCTTGCCCAAGGCCACACAGCTAGTAAACAGTGGAACTGGGATTTGAACCTAGACACTCTACCCTTTGGGCTCCTAGTTAAGTGCTTCTCACAATGTAACATCTTGATCCCCATTCAGTAAGGTTTTTGTTTTTGCTTTTGTTTGGAGACAGGAGCTCTTGTTCTGTTGCCCAGGCTGGAGTGCATTGGTGTGAGCATGGCTCACTGTTGCCTCACCCTCCTGGGCTCAAGTGGTCCTCCTGCCTCAGCCTCCCAAGCCCCAAGTAGCTGGGACTACAGGTGCACACCACCACACTTGGCTAATTAAAAAAAAAAAATGGGCCGGGCATGGTGGCTCACATCTGTAATCCTAGCACTTTGGGAGGCCGAGGCAGGTGGATCGCATGGTCAGAAGTTCGAAACCAGCCTGGTCAACAGGGTGAAACCCCATCTCTACTAAAAATACAAAAATTAGCTGGGCGTGGTGGCTCACTCCTGTAATCCCAGCTACTCAGGAGGCTGAGGCAGGAGAATCCCTTGAACCTGGGAGGCGGAGTTTGCAGTGAGTCGAGATCGTGCCACTACGCTCCAGCCTGGGTAACTACGCTCCATGCCACTACGCTCCAGCCTGACAGCGAGATTCCGTCTAAAAAAAAAAATGTGTAGAGACATGGTCTTGCCGTGTTACCCAGGCAGGTCTTGAACTCCTGGACTCAAGCAGTCTGCCCAGCTCAGCCTCTCAAATTGCTGGGGTGGCAGGTGTGAGCTGCAGCAGCACCTAGCCTCCAGAGAGTTTTAGTTGGAAAAAGGTACACATACTTCTGCTTCCCTCTGATTTATCTCCACCCGCCTCATCCTCCACCCCCCACACCGTCTGGGTGCCAGGCATCACTGTCTAACTAGGAGGTAAACGTAAAGTCTGGGAGATCTGCTCTCTCTTGAGTGCCCCTTTCCTGCCCTTCAGAAACACCCCTTAGTGGCATATACTGCCACCTCCTGGCCACCAAGGGTTAAGACTGACCCTGTGTATATATTTCAGAACTGTCCTGGTACTCAGCTTCTCTCTGGGTGATGACATCCTTGCCCACAGCTACGTGACTGTCTATAGCAAGCTTGTCCAACCTGCAGCCTGTGAGCTGCATGTGGTCCAGGATGGCTTTGAATATGTCTCAATACAAATTTATAAACTTTCTTAAAGCATTATGAGATTTTTAAAAGTTCATCAGCTATTGTTAGTGTATTTTATGTGTAGCCCAAGACAGTTCTTCCAGTGTGGCCCAGGGAAGCCAAAAGATTGGACACCTCTGATTTATATGCTGTTGACTCCCAAATGTTTCCCTCTCTTTCTTTTCTTTCTTTCTTTTTTTTTTTAAAGAGTCTCGCTCTGTCACCCAGGCTGGAGTGCAATCTTGGCTCACTGCAACTCCACCTCCCGGGTTCAAGTGATTCTCGTGCCTCAGCCTCCTGAGTAGCTGAGATTACAGGTGTGTGCCACCATGTCCGACCAATTTTTGTATTGTTTTAGTAGAGACAGGATTTCACCATGTTGGCCAGGCTAGTCTCAAACTCCTGACCTCAAGTGATCTGCCTGCCTCGATCTCTCAACGTGCTGGGATTGCAGGCATGAGCCACTGTGCCCAGCCCCAAATGTTGATCTCTTTTGAGATCCAGGTCTCTCCTGATGCAGATGGCTTGAGCCCTCCAGCGCTCTGTAATTTCCCTCAAGTCACAGGGCTACAAAATGCAGAGATGGAACCAGACCCTGGGGCACCTGGCTCCTTACTCAGTGCTCACATCACAGCACCACACAGCTTCCCCAACACTAGCATACAACATGGACACAATGAGTGCCCAGAGAGGGAAAAGATAAAGATCAGATGCTGGCTGGTGGGAGAGGCAGGATTTAGATCCAAGTTAGAGTGCTGGCAAAACCAGTCTGTGCTCTCTAGCGTGCCATGTCACTCCCGAGGGCTTGGAGAAGGCAAATGGCTCTTTTTTTTCTTTTCTTTTCTTTTTTGAGATGGAGTCTCACTCTGTCACCTGGGCTGAGGTGCAATGACACAATCCCGGCTCACTGCAACCTCCACCTCCCAGGTTCAAGCGATTTGCATGCCTCAGCCTCCTGAGTAGCTGGTATTACAGGAGCCCACCACCACACCCAGCTAATTTTTTTTTGTATTTTTAGTAGAGACGGGGTTTCGCCATGTTGGTTAGGCTGGTCTTGAACTCCTGACCTCAGGTGATCCACCTGCTTTGGCCTCCCAAAGTGTTGGGATTACAGGTGTGAGCCACTGCACCCAGCCAGCAAGTGGCTCTTAAAACACACAGATGGTGAGACGAGGTGTGAGGCAAACTGAAGGATGGGTGAGCTGTCGGTGGTCGGAAAAGGCTTTGTGGCTGTGGAGTGAGGGCAAAGGGGCATATGCTGGTACTTCCTGCAGCCGACTGTGACAACGGAGTGAAAAGTCCCCTGGAAGGGAAGGGAGGACAGAGAATTGAGGGCAGGACCTTGGGTACTGGCATCACTGAGGGCACTGGAATCACTGAGGGCACTGGAAGAAGAAATGGAACAAGGGAAAGAGACTTGGAACAGTCACACAAGAGGAGCTGACGTATCACTGCTTTAGAGACAGATCCCTGCATCTTAGGGAAGGGATCTGGAAATCACAGCCTGCCTCTGTTTTTGTACTGTCTGAAAGCTGTGAATGCTTTTTACTTTCTTACATGGCTGAAAAAAATCCAAAAAGAAAATATTTCATGACAGGTGAAAATTTGTAAAAATTTGAATCCTAGTGTCTATAAATAAAGTTTTATTGGAACACTGCTGTGCTCATTCACTTATGCATTGTCATGACTAGTTCCTGCTACAACAGAAATCATACGGCCCACAAAGCTTAAAATGTTTATTATCCAGCCCTTTACAGAAAAGCTTGCCTACCCCACCTTAGAGGATAAGAGTCATGGACCACAGGTTCGGTCCCCATGTTGAAAGGGAAGTTGAAGCTGCAGACAGAGACCCAGAGGCAGGAGAAGTGGGTTTGCCAGAACACCAGCTGTCCTGATATTCTTTTCTTTTCCTTCCTTCCTCCCTTCCTCACTTCCTTCCTTCCTTTCTCTCTTTCTTTTTTTTTTGAGACAGGGGTCTCACTGTGTTGCCCAGGCTGGTCTCAAACTCCTGGACATAAGCGATCCTCCTGCCTCTGCCTCCCAAAGTGCTGGGATTATAGATATGAGCCACCTTGCCTGGCTTTCCTGAAAATGAGCCCACATCCTCCCTGCCCCTGGCTCCATGAGACCTGGCCTAGAGGGACTCAGACCCCCCTCCACATACCCTCTGGTGCAGAGAGGAAGCCCAGCCCCACCATATGGCTTTGAGTGATTCCATACCCTCTAAGCCTTAGGATCTACCTCTGTACGATGAGAATAACAATGCAAACCTTCAAAGGTTGTTGAGAATTCCAAAAGATAACAAAGTTCATGCCACAGTTGTTGGTGCCAGATGGCATTCTGCAATCTCTAGATCCTGCTGCTGTTAGGCTAGGCAGCTCGCAGGCAGCCTGGCTTCAGAAGTGGGTGCACCTCCTAACTCTGTCCACTGGAGGGCAGGAAGGCCCTGCTGGCGGGCGGGAGGGTGTCAGATGGAGCTGGTCTGCAGGTTCCCCTGCCTGGGGAGAGGTGCCCTCGCCTGCTGTTTACAACCCTGGCCTTTGATCAGCTCCTGTTCTCCCCGTGACCTGCTGAGGGCCAGACGGGCGCAGAGCCTCCTGCTGGGGACAGGCCAGGCTTCCTTGTTGCCCTTTCTCCTCTCCCACTGGTAGACCAGACTGAGGCCAGGCCACTGGGTAAACACTCCTTGGCCAGTTTATTTGCAGTTTTGCAAAGCCCTTCCCTGCACATTGCCTCCTGTGCTCTTCCAACAGCCCAGGGATGCCGGCAGAGCAGGTGACATGACACCCCTTCATCCAAGTGAGAAAACGGAAGATCAGAGAGGCTACATGACTTCTCCAAGATGCCACAACTGGTGAGCAGGGTGGTTGGGATTGGAACTGTTATCTTTTTTTTGAGATGGAGTTTTGCTCTTGTTGCCTAGACTGGAGTGCAATGGTGCAATCTCGGCTCACCGTAACCTCCGCCTCCTGGGTTCAAGCGATTTTCCTGCCTAAGCCTCCCAAGTAGCTGGGATTACAGGTGAGCCCCACCACGTTGGGCTAATTTTGTATTTTTAGTGGAGATGGGGTTTCACCGTGTTGGCCAGGCTGGTCTCGAACTCCGGACCTCAGGTGATCTGCCCTCCTTGGCCTCCCAAAGTGTTGGGATTATAGGTGTGAACCACTGGGCCCAGCTGCAGCTGGTGTCTTCTGATGCCAGCTAGTGTCTTCTGTGGCTCTCTCCTGTAAGCATGCTGCCCTTAACAACTGCACCCTCCCTGAGGAAGCTCCAACTTCTGCAGTTTCTTTCAATGGTCCTGCTCCTGACCTCCTCCCTGGTAAAACACCGAACCATCCTTTCTGCTCTCTCAGAACTCAGAATGGTGCATGGTGCTTCCATGCACTAGAACTCATTTCTACCAAGAACAAGCTTCCCCAGGGGATTTGAGGATGGCGACTCTTGTCTGAAGCGACTTTGGATACAGTTGGGAAGACAAAGGCAGATGGTTTTACACACACAAAAATGGGAGGCTGAGCAGTGGCTCTGAGGGCCAGGCCACTGACCCAGACAGTGACAGAGAGATTGTGGGGCTACGGTGGTCAGGGAAGACTGCCAGGAGCATGGGGGCCTTTGGGAAGCTATAGGGAAGTGAAGAGGCAGGAACGCTCCGGGTCTCTTTGGGTATACGGTGAATCAGACAGACATCTGTGCCAGATGGCAGAGCAAAGCCTGTCAAGTTAGAGGAGGCTGGTTCTCAAAGACCTTCAAATGCCAGGTGAAGGGAGGTGAATTTGGTCATGTGGGAGATGCAAGTCATTGAAGGTGTTTGAGGGACGGGGGACAGGAAGCAGTGGCATTTCAGGAAGGCTGACATGCAAGTCAGGAGGAGACTGGGGGCATGTCCGGGACGGAAGCAGGGGAGTATGATTCTGTGGCCCAAGCTTAAGGTAACTCTCAAGGCAATGGAGAACTGCCAGGGTGTCCTACAGGATGTGATGTCGGTGGTGAAGGAGAAGGACCAGCCCAACATGGGAATAACTGGAGAGCCAAACGTGTGTGTGTGTGTGTGTGTGTGTGTGTGTGTGTGTGTGTGTGTGTCAGGGGGTGGGTATGTGATGTCAGGGAGAGAATCATTAGTTCTTTTCATATGAGAGTGAATTTGAGGACATCAAGTAGAAATGCTTTGTGAATAGATCAAGATATAGTGCAGGATGCTGGAAGAGAGTCAGGGCTTCAGTGTGGATAAGGAGGGAGTCAGCCACAGGGGCATGGTCTCGGAGCCGGGGAGGGACTCGGGACGCCAGGGGAACCAGTGTGGAGAGGGAGGCTGAGGCCGGCAGGCAGAGAGCTAGAGGTGGGAGGGGTCAGGGCAGGCGTATGTGTTGAGGTCTCCCCAGTGGCCAGTCCTCTTCCCCACCTCAGCAGCTCCTATTTTCATTTGGAAGATGCTGGCAACTCTGGGGATTGAAGGCATCTCTGGCTCTGGAGTGGAGCACATGGTATCATGATTGCTTTGAAGGGGACATGCCAGCCAGAGACTTACAGGGCTTTTGAATGACATCCTGGGACAAGAAGCTCTTCCTTTTTTTTTTTTTTTT
>NW_016107353.1:3174582-3223091 GCF_001604975.1 Cebus imitator | reverse complement strand
TTTTATTAGAGACAGGGTTTCCCTATGTTGGCCAAGCTGGTCTCGAACTCCTGACCTCATGATCTGCCCGCCTAGGCCTCCCAAAGTGTTGGGATTATAGGCATGAGCCCCCACACCTGGCCAAGAAGCTCTTTCTATCAGTGAGTGAAGGAAGAGGTAGGTGGCACCAACAGCAGCCAGCCTGAGAGGGAGGCTGAGGCTGAGGAAGACAGGGCAGAAAGAAAGAACTGGCCCTATGTGACATCCCTGAGTGCTCCGTCCATCCTTGCCCGGACTGTTTGTGAATGAATAGATGTTTTGTATTGTTTAGCCTATTAGGTAGTGAGGTTTTCTGCTTCCTGCAAATTGAAGATTCCTAATTCATATGGAAGATGCAGAAGAGCCTGAAGAATATTGCTTTCAACAATGAAGGAAGAATGTTTCAAAATGGAAGGAGAGGTGAATAGTATCAAATGCTGAGAGTGTCAGATCAGAGACTTTTTTCGGGAGGAGCAGTGAGGGAGAACAGGGTCTTGCTCTGTTGCCCAGGCTGGAGTGTAGTGGCATGATCACGGCTCTGCAGCCTCGACCTCCTGGGCTCAAGCAATCCTCCCACCTCAGCCTCCCAAATAGCTGGGACTACAGACATGCCCAGAAATGCCTAATTTTTTTAAAGAATTTTTTTGTAGAGATGGGGTCTTGCTATACTGCCCAGGCTGGTCTCAAACTCCTGGGTTCAAACAGTCCTCCTGCCTCGGCCTCCCAAAGTGCTCCCATCTCAGCCTCCTAAATAGCTGGAATTACAGACGTGCACTGCCGTGCCTAATTTTTTAAAAGAATTTTTTTGTAGAGATGGGGTCTTGCTATGTTGACCAAGCTGGTCTCATGCTCCTGGGTTCAAGCAATCCTCCTGCCTTGGCCTCCCAAAGTGCTAGGATTACAAGAGTTAGCGACTACACCTGGCCCAGAGATGTTTTATAGTTACTTAAAAACTGTTTGACAGAAGAGGAACCTGGGGGTCAGAGAGGCTTCTAGAATCTGGTAGCCCCTACAGCCAGGACTCAGAACTCACAGTCTGATGGGTTACCTCAAGGGGGAAGGGGAGCTGTGTCTTGGGGAGCTATCCTCACCTATGTTTTTGCTGTAGCCCTCCCACCCCCACACCCAGCCCCACTCAACTCCTTTCCAGGGGCTTGGTGACCATCTCCCAGCCCCCAGGCCAAACTCACCTGACTGTACCTCAGAGAGAAGAACAGCTAATATTTTTTAAGCTGTTTTGTGGTTCACACCTGTAACCCCAGCACTTTGGGAGGCCAAGGTGGGTGGATCGCGAGGTCAGGGGATGGAGACCATCCTGGCAACATGGTGAAACCCCATCTGTATTAAAATACAAAAAAATTAGCTGGGCATGGTGGTGGGCACCTGTAGTACCAGCTACTCCGGAGGCTGAGGCAGGAGAGTCGCTTGAACCCAGGAGGCAGAGGTTGCAGTGAGCCAAGATCACACTACTGCACTCCAGCCTGGCAACAGAGTGAGACTTGGTCTCAAAAAAAATAAAATAAATAACCCCCCAAAAAACCAACTGTTTAGGGAAAAAGAGACTACCTTCCTCTTTACTCCCCACCCCAACACTGGGACAGTTCTTCCTTGTGTCTAACCTAACTCCCTTCAGCTGGGAGGGACCCATCAGCGCTCTCCCTGACCCGCCCTTGCTGCAGCATCTGAAGGTGATACGATGGACAAGGGGAGAGAGGGAGGCAGGCAGTAGGAGTGGCTGCAGAGGCAGGCAGGTGCCCTGCCCCAAATATGGCCCACAGGGCTGCTGTGGGAGGGCCGGGCTCTTCCTGAGCGGATTACTGCCGTGGTCTAAGTGACTGAAGCTGCCGAGAATGCTATTGTAGCAAGAGGCTTACCGAAATGTAGACACCCAGCCCTGGCATGTCCCGACACACAGATGGGAAAATAAGCAGAATAAGCTCCCAGTGCTAAGCTGCTCTATTGTCCTGTTGCTGCTAAAACACCTTGCTGGGTTTTCTGCCAAGTGCCTGCCCCTCCAGCATTGCTCACTGTGGCTCTGTGGGCTTCCCCTCTCCTGACTGCAAGAGAGGCTGCCCTGCAGGAGGGTGAGGCAGGGAGGTCCAGAGCCCACGTGTATAGCTGCCAACCTATGCAGTTCAGCCTGCATACAACAGAGGAGATGCGTGCAGTTGGGTAACGTGACCAAGATCACACAGCCGTGCAGCAGCAGGGCCAGGGTTAGCGTCTAGGTAGGTTCCTGACCTCTGTTGAGAGGTCTCTCCCAGGGTGTCCCTCCCACCCCATCCAAGCTCTGTCTGCCACGTCCCCCTCCCCATCCCCCTACACACCCAGTGCTTCCCCAACCCGCCCATCATCCCCCGGCCCTGTCACAGCCCAGGCAGCCACCCTCTAGGAACCCTGATGTGTGACTTGCAGCAGATCAGTATGCAGGTCACCACGGGATCTTCCTGTTTGGTGTTGGTTCACTTAACAGGGTTGGAGTCACAGGCTGTGGCCACATCACCTGGAAGGAGATCAAGCCCCCACTGCTACCAGGGGAAAACAGACCGGACAAGTCCCATCCCAGCATCTGAGGACATTAGGGGCAGGCAGGAAATGGGGGGGGATCTGCAAGGCCCACTCCACCGGAGGTGAACTGCTACCCCAGGCAGGAGGCCCTGGTGCCACACAGGTGCAGGGCCTTGGGAACCCAGAGGGAGCACTGGGGCTTTCCAAGAATCTGGTGGCTCCAGGGTGGAGCAGGGTGGGTGGGGAGAAGGTGGGTCCCGTGTAGCAGCAGGGCTGTGGGACACTAGTGGCTGCTATGCACCTTTGCCTGGGCATCCTGCAAATACCTCCAAGACAACACGCCCCAATCTCAAGTCAGCATCACCCCGACAGTCTTTCTCCTGAGCTCGGTGGTGTGGCCGCTGACGCACCCTCCCCCAAGCACCCAGCCAGAGATCAGGAAGCCCCTCTTCACACCTCCCTCTTCACAAGCTTTCATTTCCTGACAGTCACACATTTTGCCAAGTTTGCCTTCCTGGTTTTTCTCACATTCATCCTGTCCTCTCCCACGGCTGCCTTGGCCTTCTTCTCACCTGGCTGCATTAACAGTCTCCTGGCTGTCCTCCCGCCTCGCCCCTGAAATCCATCCTCCACGAGGCCTCCAGGCTCATCCCTCTGTATGCCAATGTGACCAGGTCTCCCTATCCCCTGGGAGAGCATTTTAGACTCCTTCACCAAAAGGGTGTCCGTGGTTTGACTCCTGCTTGCCACAGCCGTGCAGTATTGCAATTAGAAGCACAGATGTTGGAACCGCATTTGCTGGATTCATATCCTATCTGTGGCTGGGCGCAGTGGCTCACACCTGTGCTCCCAGCGTTTTGGGAGGCCAAGGCGGGATCACTTGAGGTCAGGAGTTCGGGACCAGCCTGGCTAACTTGATAAAATTCAACCTCTACTAAAAATACAAAAAATTAGCCATGTGTGCTGGCACACGCCTGTAATCCCAGCTACTCAGGAGGCTGAGACAGGAGAATCGCTTGAACCCAGGAGGTGGAGGTTGCAGTGAGCTGAGATCACACCACTGCACTCCAACCTGGGCGACAGAGACTTGTTGTGAGGATTAAATGAGTTTTTCTGTGTGGAAGTAGTTAGAACTGGGATTATTACCCCCCTACCCCTGCCAGCCTGGCGTCTTCTCCTGCCCCTCTCTGTCTCACACATTTGTGTCTGTGGCTTAGCTTTTCTTGTAATTCTCTTTCTAGCAATTGTGCCATTTCTCAGCTCTCGTCTCTCAGTTCAGTCCCTCAAAGGGATAACTTCACCCTACAGTCTTCAGGCCACACCCAAGAGCCACCTGGATCTCCCCCCATGGCGTGGCTCTCCCTAGCGTGTGGCTCCCTGCTTTCCTGTCTGTCTCCCCTGCTGCACTAGAGCTCCTCCAGGGCGGATCTGGGTTCCTGGCGCCTAGAATCCTGCATGGTACACAGTAGGCCCTTGATAAATATGTGTGGAATGAATGGATGCAACATTGTTGCCGGAGAGTTCTGGGACCCCTCTCTCTGAGAGTTTGTAGTGGGGGTGCTTATGTAGGAGGATCCCAGTGTCACTATGGTCCTGAGGATACATGTTGACATTTGTGCCCTGGCCAGGTGTTGTGGCTCTTGCCTGTACTCCCAGCACTTTGGGAGGTCGAGGTGGGAGGATTGCTTGAGCCCAGGAGCTCCAGACCAGCCTGGGAAACACGGCAAGTCTCCATCTCTACAGAAATAGTCCTGGCTATGCCAGGGGCTGTGGGGAGACGATCACTTAAGCCTGGGAGATCGAGGCTGCAGTGAGCCATGACTGTGCCACTGCACTCCCTCAGGCTGGATGACACAGTGAGAACTTGTCTCAAAACAAAAAACAACCCCACTTTGTGTCCCCCAGGCCACGCATCTGCTCCACCTCTATGAGTATCAAGCACATGGTGACAGGCCAGGCCAGGGAAAGGGACTACGGCCTCCTGGGGGGCCCAGCAGAGGGAGGGGGCAAAGGGGAAGAAACGTAGGGTCTGTCGTAGTGAGAGGTCTCCACCCCCAACTTGGAGCCTTCACTGGTTCCTATGACCCTACGGACCTGCCCCCAGAGTGACCCAACAATGTTCCCTGGGCTGGAGCCAGAACAGGGATCGATCTGGTCCCATAGCTTTGCCATGCCACTGCCCAGGGCCCATGACATGAGGGTAATAATACCTACTCCACTTCCCAGGGTGGTTGGAAGGCTCACATTCATCCACCACCCATTCTTCACCCAACTATGTATTCATTCAGTAACTCCATTAAGTCACTATCTTCCATGCCGGGCATGGTACTAGCGGCAGGGGACATGACCTTGGTTAATACACACACAGGCCCTGCTCCTGGGAAACTTGGGGACTCATGAGGTAGACAGGCAATGAAACAAGTGTGGTGAGTTATGATCAAGAAAGTATGGAGTATAATGGAATGAATGAAATAAATGGGGAGAGACCTCACCCCCAGGACTGCCCTCTGCTCATGTGGTGATATTGGTGCCAAAGACTTGGGTGTCTTTTTTTTTTTTTTTTTTTGAGACAGAGTCTTGCTCTGTCACTGCAACCTCTGCCTCCCGGGGAGGCGATTCTCCTGCCTCAGCCTCCCGAGTAGCTGGAAATATAAGTGAGTGCCACCACTCTTGGCTAATTGTTGTATTTTTAGTATAGATGGGGTTTCACTGGGAGGTGGAGGTTGCAGTCAGCCAAGATCGCACCACTGCACTCCAGCCTGGCAACAGAGTGAGATCCTGTCTCAAAAAAAAAAAAAAAAGCTAGGGCAGATCACTTGAGGTCAGGAGTTTGAGACCAGCCTGGCCAACATAGTGAAACCACCTACCCTACTAAAAAATACAATAATTACCTGGGTGTGGTGGCGCATGCCTATAATCTCAGCTACTCAGGAGTCTGAGGCATGAGAATTGCTTGAACCCAGGAGGCAGACGTTGCAGTGAGCTGAGATCGTGCCGCTGCACTCCAGCCTGGGCGATAGAGTGAGACTCAGTCTCAAATAAATAAATAAATAAATAAATAAATAAATAAATAAAAGGTAGGCTCAAGCTGGACAGCCTGGGGTTTGAATCCTACCTCAACCCTGTACTAGCTGGGTGGCCTTGGACAAATGTCCTAACCTCTCTGAGCCTCAGCTTCTGTACTAGTAATGAGATTCACACCATGGAGCTGTGTGACCACGTGGCCTAATGTACGTAAGGTGCTGACAGCAGTGCCTGCGTGTGGTTAGCTCTGTTTTGTGAACAATGCCCTTGCTTTTCCTACCTTGTGTTCTGTGTTACCTGCACTCCCTTCCCGAGTCCTTGTGGGCAGGGACCCTCCAGCTTCCTCATTCATCTTGGTATCCCCAGAGCCTGGCACAGTGCCTGGCTCAGAGCAGGGAGGCCAAAAATATTTATTGAGTGACATCTGACTAAACGGTCAGAACGAGCACTGGGATGGGCTGGGGCTGAGAGCCAGTGCTGCCCACAGGCACGCGGGGCACGCTGCCTGGGGAGGGGTCTGAGGGAAGGAGCCAGGACCAAGGGAGGCCGTGTCAGGGGACACTTGGTACTGCTTTTCCTGCTTGCAGATCCCAAGGCACAGTGGCCATCTGCCGGGGGTGGGAAAGGCAGGCCAGTCCTCCGAAGCAGGTGCCCAGGCAGTAGAGTCTGGAGCCAGCCTAGAGGATTTACAGCTCTGCCACTGAGCGCCTGGACCAGGAACAGCTAGCTGGAGTCCACATGGCCCTGCAGAATGGAGGGGGCAGATGGCCAGGACAGGCGCGGGGCAGAGGGCACCCCTGGAACTGCAGGGTTTGAGGAAGGAGGAGTGGTCTTGATGGCTATCCCCTCAAGGGGTAGGGCAGAGGAGTACCCTGCCGGAAGGACTCGGACTGTAGACCGGGGCCAAGGTGGGGAGGAGCCTGCTGCACACCTTATGGGGCTGCTGCAGGGCAGGCTCACACCCTGCTCATCAGCATGCTCCTCACACCACATACAGCCTCACAGGGCACACGTGAGCCACGTGGTCTTCACCCTTGGAGCTTAGCAGGGCCATGGGGGTGGGGGATGGGGGCAGGGATCTGACAGCCTCCCTCAGTTGAGGGGGATGCTGAGTCACAGATGATGGGAGGCACATTCTAATGGTGATTGGAGAGTTCTGAGTCCCTCAAGGACTGGCCTTCTTGCTAACAGATGAGAAACGGTCTGGCCTGTTGGATCATGGGTGAGGGGTGTCCTCTGCTCTAAACCTGCTCAGGATCGGGTTCCATTTTCTCTTCTCAGCCTTTGAACCCTGAAAGATGGGACTGGCTAAGCAATGAATGGCTGAGGATGTCGGCCAAACCCCTGCAGGTGGACATCCTGCAGAGTGACAGTGAGCTGCTGCAGGGACCCCAGTGGGCAGGGCCTCTAATAGGAAGGACTTCAGGGGCCAAACGAAGACACAGAGCAGTCTAGGAGGGTGAACCGTTGCTCAGAGACTTTCGCATCACCAATCGATGGTCCTACAGTTAGATCTGTCCTCCACAATGACTCCAGCGCACCAGCCACACAGACACCACACACGTACACACACCACACACGCATACATACAGCACACACCACATATACACAACACCCACGACACATATACACACACACACCCCACACCACACACACACATACCTACAACACACACCACAGATATACCACACACCAGTACACATACATACAGCACACACCACATATACACAGCACCCACTACACATATACAGACACACCCCACACCACACACATGTACACACACCACACACATACCTACAACACACAGCACAGATACACCACACCTACACTACACAAACCCCCCACCACACACATATACACACACCACACACACACCACATATACACCACACATACACACACATACAACTACATACACATACACATACACATACCACACATATATACATATATCACACACACATACTACACACACATACATGCACCCCATACCACACACATACATACTTACAGCACATGCTACATATACACCACACACACCACAGCATACACACAAACACATATACATACACCATACCATACACACACCCCATACCACACACATATAAACATACCACACACACACACATACACCACACACGCCACACACCTATACATACCACACATGCATAAGTACAGCACATACCATATATATACCACACACACTACATACGCACACTCTACACATACACACACACCCCCACTGCACACATACACACGCTACACATATATACAGACACATCATTCACACCACACACACTACAGGCATATCACATACAGCACACACCCCATACACACCATCCCTTTCCCTCCTTCACCATCTCACTAACACACTTACACACCATTCCACTCCTTTCGAAAGCTAACATAATTCCAAACAGACATGCTGCCAAACTTGATGTTTCCAATAGGGAACGAGGTGGCAGCTGAGGCCTGGCCTGTGGGAATGGAGGTATGGTTCCGTTTGCAGCTGTGTGTGTGTGAATATTAAGCCTGAGCTTGCTGTTGCTCAATATTCAGTCAGTCATTCAACATGTGTTTCCACATTGATTAAACACCTACTATGTGCTAGGCACAATTTGAGGTTTTAGGGAATCCTAGTTTAGGTTTCCCAAGAAGTGAACCTTGAGACAAGGGCTTCAAAAAAATTAAAAAGCTTTATTGAGATATAACTTGCATACCATATATTTACCCCTTCAAAGTGTAGAATTTGATGATTTTTAGTACATTAAGAGTTGTGCAACCATCATCACAATTTTAGAACATTTTTATCACCCTATACAGAAATGTCATACCCATTAGCAGTTATTCCCATTCTCCTCTTCCCCTGACCCCTAGCAATCACAAATATATTTTTGTCTCTATAGATGTCCCTATTCTGGACTTTCATATCAATGGAATCATATAATATGTGGCCCTTTGTGATTGGCTTCATTCATCTAGCATAATGTTTTCAAAGTTCATCCATGTTGTGGCACATATCAGTACTTCATTCTTTTCTGTGCCTGAATACGATTCCATTGTGTGGATGTGCCGTGTTTAGCTTATTCATTCACCATTTGATGGAGAATGAAAGGTGGCTTCCACTTTTTTGCTATTATGGATTATGCTGCTCTAAATATTTAGGTACAAGTTTTTGTGTGGACATATGTTCAATTCTTTCAGGTAAAGATACCTAATGGAAATGTTGGCTCATATGGTAGCTCCATATGTAACATTTTGGGAACCCACCAAACTATTTTCCAAGGCAGCTGCACCATTTTACATTCCCAATTTGAAATATGAAGCATTCCAATTTGAAATAAAGTTTTAACTATAGAATTTTATTTAGGAAGCTATCCCAAGAAACACCAGGAATGAAGTAGGGAAGGGAAACTGGGAAGGGAAGGCAGCCGATGAAGGATCATTATCAGGCAAATTACCCCGGGAGTCACTTGACCACAGAGTCATTCTACCTGGGAAGCAAAGGGGCAGAGGTTCGTTATAGGCCAGGTCCCAACGGCCATTTGTTGAGGGTTTCTGGGGTGTGTGTTAGTTTCCTGTGAATTACCTTTTGCTGGATGCAAGGTGTATTAGTCCCTTCTCACACTGCTATAAAGAACTGCCTGAGACTGGGTAATTTATAAAGGAAAGAGATTTAATTGACTCACAGTTCTGCAGGGGTGGGGAGGCCTCGGGAAACTTGCAATCACGGCAGAAGGGGAAACAAACTCGTCCTTCTTCGTATGGCAGCAGGAAAGAGAAGAATGAGAGCTGAGTGAAGGGGAAAGCCCCTTATAAAACCATCAGATCTCGGCCGGGCGCGGTGGCTCAAGCCTGTAATCCCAGCACTTTGGGAGGCCGAGGCGGGTGGATCACGAGGTCAAGAGATCGAGACCATCCTGGTCAACTTGGTGAAACACCGTCTCTACTAAAAATACAAAAAATTAGCTGGGCATGGTGGTGCGTGCCTGTAATCCCAGCTACTCAGGAGGCTGAGGCAGGAGAATTGCCCGAACCCAGGAGGTGGAGGTTGCGGTGAGCTGAGATCGCGCCATTGCACTCCAGCCTGGGTAACATGAGTGAAACTCCGTCTCAAAAAAAAAAAAACAAAACAAAACAAAACAAAACCATCAGATCTCTGGTGAGAACTCACTCACTATCACAAAAACAGTATGGGGGAAACCACCCTCATGATTGGATCATCTCCACCTGGTCCTGCACTAGACACTTGGGGATTATTACAGGTCAAGGTGAGATTTGAGCAGGAACACAGAGCCAAAGCTTACCACAAGGCAAGCAGAGTAGGCACGGCAGGAGAAAGCCATCTGGCAAAGAAATGCAGATGCTGACAGATGGTTAAGCACAGCTCTGTAGTTTGAGCAGAAGTAAGCAGAGTACCAACAGCATCTACTACATGCGGTGAACCAAAGTTCTTGCCCTCATGGAGCTTACGCTCTAATGAAAGAACTATAAACAAACATATGTACTATACAGTCAGGTAGCACAAGAAGGGAAAAAGCAGATCAGAGCATGGAGGGGATGGGGGATGCTGTGTTAGTTCAGGTGGTTAGGGCAGGCATCTCTGAGGAGGTAAGACTCTAGCTGGGACCTAAATAGAATGAGGGACAGGCTGTCTGAAGTCAGTTGCATGCCTGTATTAAAGTCTGGGCTGTGGGAAGAAGTGCTAAAACACTGAGTGGGGAATAACCTTGGTAGGTTGGGACAAGGGTTGGAGCAGCTGCAAGAGGTCCACAGTGGCTTCTGCAGAGTGAATGAGGCAGAGTTTGGTAGGAAATGAGATTTTAAAAAAGGTAGCCAGGGGCCTTATCAAGTTGGGCCAGGTTGGGAAATAGTTTGAGTTTTATTCTAAAGGTAACAGAGGCCACTGGATGGGTGAGAATGGGAGAATTTTAAAAATATGTTTCTGCTTTTGTTCCTTGGTATTGAAGTCATTGGATTTCAGTACTGAAATTTCCCTATCCCAATCTTTAGTGAACCTGTTAGGCATCCAGAAGGTGCCAACACTTTGCTGCTGCTGGGTGTCCAAACCCAATGCTGCAACACTCATTCATTCCACTTGTTATGTTCCCAGCATTGTCCTAGGCGTGGGTATGCAGCAGCGAATACATCTGACATAAGCCTTGCCCTTACAGAGTATTCTACAAGGAAGAGATGAATAAACAACATAAATATGCATTATAGGTTATGCATACAGAGCCCATGCTAGGTCGAGGGTTTAGACTACAAAAAAATGAAGGAGATGCAAGGGATATCAAGTGCTGGGGTGCTTTGAAAATTTCAAACAGAGAGGTCAAGGATGGCTCCCCCATGGGGCTGACACACTGAGACAGCACCTCTCAGCCCGGCTGGCTTCCGGGAAATCTCCCCAGCTCCAGGGAATGTGTCCATTTCTTCTCTAGCAGGGACCCTGTGGCCACAGCTGGATCTTCTAAGGAAAGACAGCAGAGCAGGGACCCTGGAGTGGAAGACTGGGGAGTACTCATCAGATGGTCCAGGCACATGGCCTGGGAGGAGGAGGAAGGGCTGGGTGGGAGAAGGAGAGGAAGGGGGCAGGGTCTGGCAAGCCACAGGGGAATGTTGATGAGTTTTCTGGCAAGAAGTGACAGGGCTGGTGGGGATGGTGTAATGAAGACAGATGATCACAGGCCAGCTCTGCTCATCTTCCTGTGGGAGGAAGAGGCACAATCTGGGGGTGGGGGTGGGGAGTGGGCTTGCCAAGTGCCCGCTGGGCCCCCTTCTCTGGCACCTTAGCTCTCCAGCTGCCCCGGCTTCTCCCCGCCACCCCTCCTTCCTCCTCTCACGTCAGCTCGCCCTTTTCTCTCCTTCCTGCCCTGCTTTCTCTGGGGAGAAGTCCCTTTTCCCTCCCCCACTTTTCTCTCTTCTTTCTTCTCTCTTTCCTCGTTTCTCCCATTTGACTGTCTCTACATAGCTCTCTTTTCTCACTTCTTTTTGTCTCTGCTGACTTCCACCCTCAGCCTCCTGACTGTGACCTGCAGAGCAATGCACTGTCTTTTCTCTGGGGATTTCCTACAATTCTCTAAACAGCAGCTATCTCCGATTCTATCAACAATTTATTCAGTGCCCCCTGCATGGTAGGCACTTGCTGTGCCAGCCTGCAGACCAGGGATGCACAGTACCAGGGAAGGGGGAACATGGAATATTTGATTTTTTCCTCCCTCCCTCCCTCCCTCCTTCCCTCCCTTCCTTCCTTCCTTTCTTGCTTTCTCCTTCCTCCTTTCCTTCCTTCCCTCCTTGTTTCTTTCCTTCCTTCCTTTCTTTCAATTGTAGCAAAATACATAGAACATAAAATTTACCACTAGTGACATTGATTGACTGATTGATTGATGGAGTCTTGCTCTGTTGCCTAGGCTGAGTGCACAATCTCAGCTCACTGCAACCTCCACCTCCGAGGTTCAAGTGATTCTCCTGTCTCAGCCTCCTGAGTAGCTGGGATTACAGGTGTGCACCACCACTCCTGGCTAATTTTTGTATTTTTAGTAGAGACGGGGTTTCACCATGTTGGCCAGGCTGGTCTTGAACTCCTGACCTCGTGATCTGCCCGCCTTGCCAAAGTGATCCCAGATGTGAGCCACCATGCCCAGCCTGGGTTATACCATATTTTGTTTATCCATTCATCTATCAGTTGATGGAATTTGAGTTGTTTAGGATACTGAATTTTGAAGCAGAAGCCTTAGTGTTGAGTTCCATGCCACTCCTACCTGTGTGGCCTTGAGCAGCAATGTATATCTTTGAGCACTGACGATTTCACCTGTGAAATGGAACTGTAAGATTTTAAGTCTTCAGTGCTCTTTTAGAGCATAAGAAAAATGATCTATGGTTTTCTAGTTTGGTAAGTTGGAAACTGCCTCTCACCTCTCTCCTTCTGCACCTCTCCCATTTGCTATTGAATTTGGAATCAATGTTCAGTAAAAAAATTCATGTGTCAAAGTCAGGTGGACTAATGTCTATTGTTGTGTTCATTGTCACCTAGACCATTTTCCTTATGTATTTATTTATTTATTTATTGAGATAGAGTCTTGCTCTGTCACCCATCCTGGAGTGCAGTGGTGTGATCTTGGCTCACTGCAAACCACATCTCCCGGGTTCAAGCGATTCTCCTGCCTCAGCCTCCCGAGTAGTTGGAATTACAGGCACCTGGCACCACACTTGGCTAATTTTTGTATTTTTAGTAGAGGTGGGGTTTCTCCTTGTTTGCCAGGCTGGTTTTGAACTCCTGACCTCAAAGTGATCCACTTGCCTCGGCCTCCCAAATCCCCAGCTGGGATTACAGGCGTGAGCCACTGTGCCTGGCTCACTTTACTGATTTAAACATGCATTAGTTTTAAAATTTACTATCTTTCAAATGTGCCCAGTTTCAAAGTTTACAACCAATGGTTGTATAATACCTAATAAAGCTCTTTATTTTTCTAGCAGTTTGTAAAATAATTGTGCTTATTCCAATCAGTGGTTCAAGGTTAGTGTAATATGCTAGGAACAGGTCAGTGAACAGCACCATGAACAATAAGAGAAATAAAAACTGACTTCCTAATGAAACATTTCTGATGCATGTTAACTGATATTCTGGTATGTGAACTCCCAGCTAAATGAGTTGGTTGCGATGGAAATACTGATTTACTTGAGCTGACATAATGTCAGCATCATTTAAAACATCATGCAGGCACACCTTGCTGGCACGTGGTTCTAATACACTTGGCCACCATGGTAGGGTAGTAGATTCCATGAGAAAATATATGTGAATAGACTATGTGAATTGAGACGCTAGATGGTAGTCCAAGGTGGGGTTATTAGTCTCTCATTCTCCCAAAGCACTGCCTCCCTGCCCTGCCTCCTCCAGCCCTCTCCAACATGGGAGAAGTCACGTACAAATGCTGAATATTTTTACCTTCATTAAAACAGGCCAGATATCATAATGACATCCCAGGGAGCAGAGGGCTCCATCTGAAGGGAGGAGAGGGAGGTGGATGAAAGTCAGTCAGACATGCAGAATTCATGAGCTTGGCTAATTGAGCACCTCCACGAAGAACAGATCTTAGCTGATTGGGAAGAAAACCATACCCGGTTGTCCTGGCCCTGCTCAAACCCTGTCTCCTCCCGGAGCCTTGAGCTGGGCCAGCCTGCCTCTGAATTCTCATGGCAGGCCCTTGGTCAGGACCTGAGCACTACCTGCTCCTGTGGCTGTCCTCTTTCTCCAGCTAGACTGTGAATGAGTTGAGAGCAGAGGCATTCTGTGAACTCTTTTCTGTGAGTTTCCTCATGGGTATGTGGCAGGAATGCAGCAGAAATATGGAGAGGAGTCAGGAATCAGGGCAGTGTTCCTCAAAGTGGCAATCCAGACCACTTGCATGGGCTACCACCTGCTGGAGCTGGTTACAAATGAAATTCCTGGGAAGAGACTGTATTTCAGAGGGTAGGGCCCAGGAATCTGCATTTAAACAATCTACCCCAAATAATTCTATGCTCAGTAAAGTTAGAAAACCACCAAGTCTAAGGATTACACTAGGTGATCCTGTAGGTGTTTTCCAACCCAACAGCCTGTGATGTACTTTGCTGTCTTCCAAGCATTCAGTCCCCCTCCTCCTTGTCCCTGAAAGCCTACCATGTGCCTCACTTCTGCCAGTGTGGGAAACTGATGCTCAGCCAATGCTCAGGAAAAGAGTCAAAGGAGAGACTAGCATTGGCTGTCCCTGCTCCCCATGAGAAGCAAGGAGGATGGGGGAGGACAAGACGGGGCTGTGGGCTGGGAAAGGGGAAGGACCAGGGCAGTAGGGGGCTGAATGAGTGAGCAGGAGGAGACTTGGACCTTGGCAGTCACTGGGCACTGGGGACCCTGCTGGTCCCATTCCCCCCGCACTGCCTGCCCACCCAGCTAGCCTGCCCAGAAGGAGAGAACACTGCTAGCCAGACACCGCTCTGCTTTGATCGCCAAGAGAAACTCACTACCACCAAGACCAATGGGCTGCTGAGTTTTAACAGGACTAATGTCAGAGGATGAGGAACAACTTGTGGGGCCTCTGTCTGCACCAAGCCACCACAGAGAGCTAGTGGCTCTGGACCACTGCCATGGAGATCCCTGTCCTTGATCCTCCAGCCATGTCCCTGATGCTCCCCTTGTCTGAGGTGAGCAGGCTCAGGGTTTGATAATACCTGGTGCAGCTAATGTTTATTGTGTCCTGCACTGAGCTAAGCACTTTACATGCATTACCTCATTTAATCTCTGTGCCAGCCCTACTAACAAACCCCTTTTGCCAATGGGAAAACTGACATTTTGAGGTATGGTGTAACTTGCACAATGTCACCTGGTTCATTCGTTCGTTCTTTCTTCTTTCTTTCTCTTCCTTTTGCTTTCTTTCTTTTCTTTCTTTTTTTTGTGTGATGGAGTCTCTCCGTTGCCCAGGCTGGAGTACAATGGTGCGATCTCGGCTCACTGTAACCTCTGTCTCCTGGGTTCAAGTGATTCTCTTGCCTCAGCCTTCCAGTAGCTGGGACTACAGCTGCACTTAGCTAATTTTTGTATTTTTTAGTAGAGATGGGATTTCACCATGTTGGCCAGGCTGGTCTCAAACTCCTGACCTCAGGTGATCCACCCACCTTAGCCTCTTAAAGTGCTGGGATTACAGGTGTGAGCCACCGTGCCTGGCCTGCTTATTTTAGCTGGTGAGTGTTTTATCTCTTCCTTAGATGTCCATCCCTATCCCTGTTGCTCTTCTCTTCATCCTTTCCAGCCTGGCCCTGTCCCTCTTATAGCAAGGGACCTGGAACTCAACCTAGCATGAATGTTCTAGGGGTTCTCTCCTGGTGTGGGACACTTTCCCTCTGTTGATGCAGCCCTGTGGTGGGCTTTTCTGGAAGCCTCACCACACTGGTGTTCAACCTGAGCTTGCTGTCAGGTGAAGCCCTTGAACTGATGCTTTCTGATCCTAACTCCTTATTCTATTTTTATATAATGGGGATTCAGGCACAGGTATTTACATTCATCCCTATTAAATATGTTCACCTACATACTTCTTGATTCTGTCTGCTATGTCCCCTTTGGACACACACACACACACACACACACACACACACACACACACGCACTAACCCTCTTTCCCAGAAGACAGATATATATTTTGAACGATTTACTCTATAGGAACCATCTGTTTTCCACTCTTATCCTTTGAAGTAACGAAACAGAAGTTGTGTACATGTTCCCTCCAGGGTTTTCCTGGTCACACTGAATACGCAGGCAAGACGGCTTCATGACCAAGCATGCAGGCTCTGTGTCTGACTGGCTGGGTTGGAATCCCAGCCTGAGCATGGAGCCTTGTGGCCTTGAGAAATTAATGTAGCCTCTGTACTTCAGTGTTCTTCTCTGTAAAATGGGATAATAGTATCTTTCTCACTTGTTATTCTGAGAATTAAATGTGACAGCTGGCTGGACGCAGTGCTCACACTTGTAATCCCAGCACTTTGGGAGGCCAAGGTGGGTGAATGGCTTACGTCCAGGAGTTCGAGACCAGTGTGGCCAACATGGTGAAACCCCATCTCTAATAAAAATTAAAAAAATAGTTGGGCAAGATGGCATGTGCCTATCATCCCAGCTACTCAGGAGGCTGAGGCATGAGCATTGCTTGAACCCGGGAGATGGCGGTTGCAGTGAGCTGAGATTGCACCACTACACTCCAGCCTGGGAAACAGAGTGAGACCCTGTCTCTCATACACGCACACCAACAAATGTGATAGTAATTGCGCAGTAAATGTGTCTGCCTCCTCATTGCCTCTTCCGGCTTCTCTGGGTCCCCCCATCTTGCTTTCCCATCCTGACACCCTCCCACATCTGCTCGACCTTAGTCACAAAGGGGAACACAGAATTTCTGTGATGAAAGAGCTTCAGATGCAGTCCAATACAGCCCCTTTGTTGTACAGATGAGAAAACCACAGTGCCTCCTGCCATTCCTCTGTTGCTTTATTTTGTTCTGAAGTCAGGTATTTCCAGCACTCCAGTTGCCACCTTTTCTCTCTCCAGCTCACATAGCAATCAGATCAGGCTGCTCTTCCCCGGTGCAATCAGTGAGCTCCCAGCCTCCAGCTTGCCGAATTGATGGCTCTCTGCCGGCTTGTGGGGTCCTTAGGGGTTTGTGCAGCTCTGGAGTTATAGGCCAGCTGAGACAGGGCTTTCAGTGCACTTGGCCCAAATTGTCAGTCACCTCCTGGGGCCAGTTGCATGGAAGAAAGAAAATAGAATACCAAGGCCAATATGCTGACCACATTTTTATGCTCTTCATTCAAATCCGAAATTTTCCCCATGGGGTGTGCTGGGAGCTGTTCAGAAGAGAAAGGCAGAGATCATTCTCCAACCAGCCAGGAAAGGAGGACTACAGGGAGGATGCCACATGTCTGAGCAGTTTACCTTCCTTCTAGAAGACATTGTGCCCATGTGCCAGGGCAATGCAATGACAGAGGGTGGCTGGATGGGAGCTCTGATTTCTCTGAATTCTCCATTAATCCCTCCAAACAAAGGTTAACAGTTATGTAACTAGCTTTTAGACAATTCCTCAACTTCCTCTTCCCAATCAAGGCACCAACTTTAGCCCCTCGAATACAGAAATTCTGGGGCCAGCCCTCTGCCGGAGAGAAGGAGGTGTAGCCTATCTAGGCTATTTAAGGCAGTTTTGTAATGGAGGGGGTAGGTGTGGTATAGTTAGCTTTCTTTCCAAGTAAACATGGCTGGGCACGGTGGCTCACACTTGTAATGCCAGAACTTTGGGAGGCCGAGGCGGGTGGATCACCTGAGGTCAGCAGTTTGAGACCAACCTGGACAACATGGTGATACTAAAAATACCAAAAAAAAAAATTGTCGGGGTGTGGTAGCAGGCACCTGTAATCCCAGCTACTTGGGAGGCTGAGGCAGGGGAATCACCTGAACCCAGGAGATGGAGGTTGCAGTGAGCCAAGATTATGCCACCGCACTCCAGCCTGGGTGACAGAGTGAGACTCCATCTCAAAAAAAAAAAAATCATTTATTTTTTTTTTGAGACGGAGTTTCACTCTTGTTACCCAGGCTGGAGTGCCGTGGTGCGATCTTGGCTCACCGCAACCTCCACCTCCTGGGTTCAGGCAATTCTCCTGCTTCAACCTCCTGAGTAGCTGGGATTACAGGCAAACGCCACCATGCCCAGCTAATGTTTTGTATTTTTAGCAGAGACGGGCTTTCACCATGTTGACCAGGATGGTCTCGATCTCTTGACCACGTGATCCACCCACCTTGGCCTCCCAAAGTGCTGGGATTATAGGCTTGAGCCACTGCGCCCGGCAAAAAATCATTTCTTAAGATAAAGGACATTCTAGGCTGGACACAGTGGCTCACACCTGTAATCCCAGCACTTTGGGAGGCCAAGGCAGGCAGATCACTTGAAGCCAGGAGTTCCAGACCAGCCCGAGCAACATGGCAAAATCCTATCTCTGCTAAAAATGCAAAAAATTAGTTGGGCATGGAGGCACATGCCCATAGACCCAGCTATTCAGGAGGCTGAGGTGGGAGAATCACCTGAGCCCAAGGCTGCAGTGAGCTGAGATCGTGCTACTGCATTCCAGCCTGAGTGACAGAGTGAGACTCTATCTCAAAAAAAAAAAAAAGAGAGAGAGAGAGATAAAGGACATTCTAACAACACTAAGAGCAGTGGGGAGAGAGAGAGAGAGAGAATGGACAAAATGTCAGACTAAGGAACAATCTTTAAATTGAATTAATTTGGGATTATTAAAATGCCAGTAGATGGTCTTTGCATTTGCTTTTTGCAGTAGCAATGTGACCCCCTGGGGCTGGAGTCTGAGGTATGGGATTAACTCAGGGCCTGCCACTTAGCAACATGTGACTTTGGGTAAGTTAACTGACAGACTTGAACGTCAGTAGACTTGCCTTCGATTTCCTCAACTGTAATACAGGAAGTATAGTACTTATCTCATCAGGTGGCTGGGGAGAGAGTGGGAGAGAAAGGAATGGACCATTTATGGAGCATCTGTGAAAAGACAGGCATGTTGAGATACGATGTTTCGTTTAAACCTCAGGACAACCTAATGAGGTAGGTGTTATCATGACCATTTTACAGATGAGGAAACTGAGACTCAGAGGTTAACTAATTTGCCCAAGGTCACTCACAAATCCACAGTTAGCACCTGTGTCTGCTTGAATGCAAAGCCTACACTCTTTCCAGAAGGGCAGGCAGAAAGGAGGAAAGAGAAGGAAATAGGTTGGGGCAACAGCTCCTGGTTCTGACCTCGATTTTCTCTGCGAAGGAGAAAGCAAGATCATCTACTGAGATGGGGCGGCAGAGAAGTGTCAGGAGTGCTGTAGGTTTGGAGAAGCTTCTGTGGCTCCAGGACAGAGAACTTACCCATCCTCAGAGATAATGTTGCTAAAACGTTGTTCAGCACCTGGTTTTCTCTGGGACATGCTCCTTAGGGGAAGCCTTGCTGTCTTATTCATAAAGAAGAAACGTATTTTATCATTTGCTTATTGCAAAAGCAATACCTAGTACAATGCTTGGCATGTAGTAGTAAATTTACATATTTATTTTTTTCTTTTTTGTTGAGACAGAGTTTCCCTCTTGTTGCCCAGGCTATAGTGCAGTGGTGCAGTCTCGGCTCACTGCAACCTCTGCCTCCTGGGTTCAAGCGATTCTCCTGCCTCAGCCTCCCAAGTAGCTGGGATTACAGGCACCCACCACCATGCCCGGCTAATTTTTTGCATATTTAGTAGAGACGGGGGTTCACCATGTTGGGCAGGCTGGTCTCGAACTCCTGGCCTCAGATGATCCGCCCACCTCGGCCTCCCGAAGTGCTGGGGTTACAGGTGTGAGCCACTGTACCTGGCCAATTTATGTATTTAATAAATAATATGGAGGCCCTACTATGTAGTGGCTCTGCTGTAAGTACTAGGGATCCTTACATTCTAATAGGAGAGTTGGACAGTGAACACAGAAGCCAATAAATAAAACCTTCTCAGTTAGAAATAAAACAATGAATAAAGTAAGATAGAGTAAGGGGATGGAGAGTGCCTGCCGCAATAGGGAGCTTCTCTCAGGAGGTAACATTTGAGATACACCTGGAATGATGGGAAACAGTTATTCATGTCAAGATGATGGAAGGGTGTTCCAGGCAGAAGGAGCCACAAGTGTGAGGCCCTGAGCAAGAACATCTTGGAATGTTCAGGGGAGCCAGAAGGAAGCTGGAGAGGAGGTGAGTGTGGGGGAGAGTTGTAAATGGCAGAAGGGTCAGACCGAGTAAAACCTCATAAGCCAAGTTAAGAAGCTTGGATTTTATTCTAATTCCAGTAAGAAGTCTTTGGAAGGTTTTAAGCAGTGGGAGGGATGTGATCTGATTTGTGTTTCAAAACACTCACTCTGGCTTTTAGATAGAAAGTAGACTGTAGTGGGAAGAATGAGTGGAAGCAGGAGACCAAGGAGGAAGCTGGTGTAGTCATCCAGGAGATGGGGGAGAACACCAGACTCAAGGGGCAGCCAGGGAGACAGGCAGAAGTGGTTGGATTTGAGCAATGGGTCTGGCTGATAGGTTAGCTGTGGAAGGGTGAGAAACAGAGGGAATCAAGGATGTTTTCTATGTTTTTGGACAGAGCTGACGGTCCTATTACTGCAGGAGGAGCGATTGGGAGCAAAAGATATAGAAGTCAAGAATTCCATCATGGACATGTTAAATTCCAAGTTCCTAGTAGACATCTGCTATGGGTTGACTTGTGTCTCCCAAAAAGCAGTCCTAATCCCCAATACCTGTCAATGTCAACTATTTGGAAACAGGGTCCTTTGTACATGTAATAAGATAAGGTCATGAGGGTGGCCCTAATCCAATTTAACTATCATTCTTATAAGAAGAGATCAATTTGCCAGGCGAGGTGGCTCACGCCTCTAATTCCAGCACTTTGGGAGGCCGAGGCAGGTGGATCACCTGAGGTCAGGAGTTCGAAGCCAGCCTGGCCAACCTGGTGAAACCCCCGTCTCTACTAAAAATACAAAACTTAGCTGGGCGTGGTGGCAGGCACCTGTAATCCCAGCTACTTGGGGGGCTGAGACAGGAGAATTGCTTGAACTTAAGAGGCAGAGGTTGCAGTGAGCTGAGATTGCATCATTGCATTCCAGCCTGGGTAACGAGAATAAAATTTTGTCTTACAAAAAAAGAAGAAGAAGAAGTAGAAAGGATCAATTTCAACAAAAACACACAGAGAAGAACAGCATATGAAAACATAGACACAGAAGGAAGATGGTTTCACGGTGATGAAGGTGGCAGAGACTGGAACAATGCTGCTACAAGCCTAGGAACGCCTGGGGCTACCAGACGCTAGAGGAGGCAAGGAAGGATCCTCCCCTAGAGGGCTCAGAGGCAGTCTGACCCTGTCAACACCCTCATTTTGAACTTCTGGCCTCCAGAACTGTAAGACAATACATTTCTGCCATTTTAAGCCACATAGTTTGCAGTGCTTTGTTAAAGCAGCTCTAGGAAGCTAATGCAACAGCTGAGTGAAGAGGTCAAATAAGCATTTGGATATGCAAGCCTGGGGCTTAGGGGAGAGCTTGGTTTCTAAAGCCATAGGAATAATATTGCCTAGAGAGTGAGTTTGGGAGAACTGAGAGGAGAAAAGAGCCCAGGGAGAGGCAGAGGAATGACCAGTGAGGCAGGGGGGCCGGGAAGTGTCTCAAGGGAAGAGTTGGAAGGAGAGAACCATCAATTATGTCACACGCTCATGATGATGGGTGAAACTGAACTGGGTTCAGCATTTGGATTTTACAAGATGGAGACTGTCGATGATTTTGACAAGAGAAGTGTTAGCAGGGTGGTGAAGACAGAAGTCAAACTGGAGTGAGCTGAGGAGTGAATAAAGGTAAGACAGTGTAGAGTAATTACAGAGAACTATCTTGAGCTTTGCTGTGAAATGACAAAAAAAGGGCTATTACCTAGAAAAAGGTGTGGAAGTCAGGAAAGTTTTTTTTTGTTTTTTTTGTTTTTAAAGGTAGGCAACATGAAGGCATGCTTTTCTGTATGTGGAGGTGATTTAGGGTTGAAGGAGAAACTGATGATTCAGGGAAGACAGGGTATAATTTCAAGGAGTAAAGTCATAGAAGAAGGGAGAGTGGATGGGATCCAGTGCAAAAATGCAGTTAGCCCTAGATAGGAATGGAGACTTTTCCTCTATTACAGCTGCGGGGAAGGCGGAGAACATGAGTAGACTGTGTAGATGGGTTGGTGGACTGGGATGGGAACATGAAATAATTCTCATCTGTTTGCATCCATTTGTATTTATTACATCAACGAAGTGTGAGTTGAGGGATGGTATTGGAGGTTTGAAGAGAGAGAGGGCCTGGCCCAGTCAATTGAGAGAGGAGGTATGAAATATTCTTCTGCAAGAAAGAGAAGAATATACCAGGGAAGTGTAGGATCTCATACAGAATGCTTCCTTTCTGTCCCAACCCTTCCACCAATACCACTAGATGTGAGAGTCCAAAGGGTTTTTTTTAAAAAGACCTCTAAAGTTCCCACTGATGTTATGCCCGAGAGTGTGAGGTGACCCAGCCTGGTCTCCGTGTGGCTGAGAGAGTGTCTCTTTGTGCTGGCTGATGAATGGCTGCCCTGCACTGTCCCAGGACCTCAATCCCTGGACGGTAACAGGAGAAAGCACGCTCCCCTCCTTAGGCTATGCACCTTCTGCTCTCAGCTTTCCTTGGGGCCACAGGGTGCCCGGGCAGGTAGCTAGCTCACTAAGCCACAGAAGAGCAGCACTAGGTCAGCAGATCAGGAGTCTCTCCCTGCCCTAACCTCTCTGGACAGGATGGGGCCTGCTGAGGGCTGCCCAGACCCATGGCCTTTCCTCCCCATGACTTCTGCTTTGTCCCCACACATCTCCTATTACCTGCAGGCGTTTGGATCTCTCAGTAGAAAGTGAGCCTGCTGGGATGCTATTTACCTCTGTGACTGAGGGTCTGAACTGTAGAATTTCTGGGCTGGAAAACATCTCACCTAGCCATCTTCACCCTTGCCTGAAGAAACGGCACAGAGCAAACCTTCAGGCCAGCATCACTTTCTGAAGGAGACTATGATTTTCCTCGATAATACACCTCGGTGCTTCAAACTACAAAACTCCATTCAGTTCAACAAAAGCGTATGGAGTGCCTATTTTAGTGTTATTGTTTTGTTGTTTTGCATATTATCTCATTAAAGTATTTCATTATTTATTTTGGACAGTTAATATATGCACATGGTACAACATCAGAACTGCTTAGAGGTGGAACCATGAAAGTAAGTGTCCCATCCACTCAGATCCCCTTCCAGAACTATCTATCATTAGCAGTGTCTTGTGTATGTTTCCATAGACATTCCACACATATACAATTTCATTTCATCTTCAAGACAGCCTTCTCAGATGGATATCTTTTTTTTTTTGAGACTGAGTCTTGCTCTGTCACCCAGGTTGTAGTGCAGTGGCATGATCTCAGCTCACTGCAGTCTCTGCCTCCCAGGTTCAAGCAACTCTCCTGCCTCAGCCTCCCAAGCAGCTGGGACTACAAACCCGCACCACCACTCCCGGCTAATTTTTGTTTTAGTAGAGACAGGGTTTCACCATGTTTGCCAGGCTGGTCTTGAATTCCTGACCTCATGATCCACCCACCTTGGCCTCCCAAAGTGCTGGGATTACAGGCGTGAGCCACTGTGCCCGGCCAGCTCAGATGGATATCTTAAATCCCATTTGGCAGATGAGGGAACCATGGCTCAGAAAATGCTCAGAGTGTGTTGGTGACAGTGGCAATTCCCATCGAAGTGCAGCTAAGTCCAAAGCCCAAACAGTTTCTGCTATAACATCTTCCCAAATCTACCATTTAATCATTTCCTTCCCTTCCACCACAGCCACTCACATCAGCGGGTTGGCTCCAGAACCTGGGTGTGCAGGGCCCTGTCCTAGGTGCTGAAGGCTCTGGTAGAGCCAGGGGATTACTTAGCTCCTATCATCATGGGCTCATGGACGAGCTGGGAGACTAGCAAATACCTGAAGTCTAGTACAGAAAGGGCAGGGAGCCACAAATTCTGCTGGCCAATGAATCTGTACATGGCACTAAGCAAGCCACTGCCCCTTTCTGACTCTGTTTCCCTATCTGTCCAAGGGAGATAAATTTAACTTGCAGGGCTCTTGTGAGAATCTAGGTCTAGTAAATGTACTAGGAAAGCATACAATCCCAGCACATGGAAAGGTAGTCTAGCCAGTGTTATGGATAGCTTCCCCCAGATGAATGCCAGTGGTCACTGAATGAGGCGGTGAACAGAGTGGCGCAGGCCACTGCAGAGTGACAAGTTGAAACAGGATGTTGTCATCTCTGTTCTTTATTTTGGGGTTGTCTTCAGCAGGCACAAAGTTGGTCCAACTGCAACCGTCAGAGACTACAAGTAAAATGGCGCTGCAGTGTAGGGTTGGGCTCAGAGAGAGCAACACACAGGTGAGCCTCTTTCAAAACATCAGCCTTTGGAACCTGGAGAAGTCTGCCTGGATTACACCTGCAAATACAATTCTGGGCAGCTCTCTAGTTCCTGCAGGTCCTTCCCAGGCCCACCTCACTCTGTTGTGTGCTCTCTCTCTGCAAGTTGGACGATTCATTGCCTTCTCATGAGCCAGTTACTAGCAGGTCAAGGGCCTCTCTACAGGTCTCTCCTAACCAGAACTCTTCCCTTGCCCCTCACCATCCCATCTTCACCCAGCTTTCTTTCATCCTTTAGATCTCATTCCTCAGAGAAGTGTTTCTGGGCTCCCTAGGGAAGAGTAAGAGTCCCCATTATTCACACTCTCCAAATGTCTCCTGATTAGCTCGTATTACACTAGTCAGTCTCCATCTTGTCCACTGGACTCTGCATTCCAGGGGACTGGGCACCACATGCACTGGTTCACCTGTGTATACCCTCAACGCCTAGCACAGAGCCTGACATGGAAGGCATGCCACATTATTGTTGAATGAATGGCTGAAGTTAGTCAGTCCTGCCTCTTGGGTTCAAACCTTGCCTGTACCTTGGTTTAGCCATTTCCTGACAATTAGCACCTTTCTCACTGGTATAGCACCTCTGGCTCCAGTATTTGTTGCTTTTTTTTTTTTTCTTACATGATTGTCTCATCTGGATCTTCTTTTGCATTCTTTACACCCAGCCCGTGTCATGGCAGGGGTGGTAGTGGTGGGAATCCTACATATTTCTTGCTGAATGAATGAATTCTTGGCAGGAAGCTGCTTTGAACCAGAAGGTATTTCCTTCCAGGAAGTTAATGAGCTGTCTGCCAAGGTGGGCCAAAGGAAGGTCCAGGAAATGAGTAACGAGATTGGGCTGGAGTTGAGGGGGCTGGAGAGAGGAGAAAAGCAAAGATCCTTAGTGCCATCTCTTCTTTGTCATTGTGTGTGGGGCAGGAGATGGGCCGTGGTCACTGAAGGGATCCTCTCCGAGGGCTCTAAAAGATCTCTCTGACTGAAGAGGACTGGGCGCAGGTAACCGACCCCTCCTGCTCCCCCACTTCCGCCTCCTTGGGAAGGGGGCGTGGCGGGAGAGGAGGAAGGATACTGGGATCTTCGGCCTCTGGGCCTCTTTTTCCCCGGTATCTCCGTCCCCGAGACCCGAGCCAGAATTGGGAGGGGAGAGGGTTGAGGCCGAGCCGGGTGGCGGGGGAGGGGTGGCGCGGCCAGCAGGCTGGTGTCCCCTGGTGTCTGGAGCCGAGGCCCCGGACTCACGGCCCCCGCGAAGCGAGGCGAGCCGGAGCTGTGCAGTGAATGCAAAGAGCCGGGCGAGCTCCCAGCCCGGCGCCGCCGACGGCGTCCTCAGCCACAGCCCAATGAGAAGAGAGCAGATAATTTATTCTCTAATCCTGGTTCGGGTGCCCGGCGCTGGCGAGTGGCGGGGGTAGGAGGGGTGGGCCTCCTCTTCCTCCGTCCCCCTCCCCCGCCCCTGCGGGCTCCCGGCCGCACACACACACATTTCCTGACAATTAGCGAGCACACCTTGGCCGCGCGGCCTCCGGCGGCGGCGCCGCAGCTTTTGTCTCCCGCCCGCCGGGCTGCGAGGTGCGGGCGTCTGGGCGCGAAGTTGCCGCTCCGACTCGCTGCTCCGGAATGCCGGACGCCCGCGGCCGTCGGGGGGGGCGCGGAGGGCGGGGTGAGCTGGGCAGGCCGGCCCCGGGGCTGGGGGGCCGCCAAAGAGAGAAGAGAGACAAAAGTAAGGCAGCGCTGGCCCCTCTTCCTTTGTTATAACCCTGAGTGTGTGCGGGCGTGAGCGCGCGCGGGAGTGTCTGTGCGCCAGGGTGTGCATGCGTGTGTGTGCATGTGGGCGCAGTGTGTGCGCGCGTGTGTGCAAATGCCTGCATGTGTGTGTGCGGGTCGGGACCGGCCGGGGGCGGCGGGACCCGAAGGCGCGAGGCGGCTTCGCCCGAATGGGAGTTGAATCGCGTCCCGGTCTTTCTAGCTGTGCCCGGAACTCGGGCGTGCGGGCAGGTAGCCGTCCCGCTCTCGCCAGCTCCTCCGAGGACTGAGCTTGGAGTTTGTTCACAGGCTGAGCCCGTGCTGGGGGTGTCGCAGCCTGGGCCAGGCCTGCAGGGGTGGGGAAGGAAGAAGCTCCCGCTGAGGGTCTGCCCCGACCGCAGAGGGCGTACGAGGGGGTCTCCCGGCACCGGCACGGTGTCCATGCTGCCACGGGGCCCCCTGAAGCCCTGGTAGAAGCTTGTGATAGGCGTTGGGAGCCCGGGAAGGCGCGAGGCTGTGGAGGTGGCTCGTGGGGCCATGGAGGGAGTCGGGGGCGGCGAGACGGAGTCCGCCTAAATGCCAATTCCCTGAAGTTCAGCGCATCGGTTGTCATTTCCTACCTTAATGCATATTTATGCCGCGCCGAAATAGGCTTCATAATTAACTCCCGGAGTCATCCGCAGAGGTTAAAGGGACCCCGAAGATTTGTGCATTGATTGGGTACCACGGCGGGGTGTGTGTGCGCGCGCGTGTGTGCGTGCGCCCCGTGCGAACCCATTGAGAAGAATAATTATTTTTCTCCACTGGATGCTACAGCAGAGAATCGGACAAGGAGGGAAGAGAGAGATTGGTGGGTGGGGGGAGGAGAGAGAGAGAGAGAGACAAAGGAAGTGAGTGCGAGAGGAGCCGGCTTAGCATCTGAACTGTGAGTACTGAGCGAAAACAAATAGGCAGAAAGTGCTGCGAGTTGGCGACCCCTTGGCCGGATTGGGGGCCCGAGAGCGGCGGAGGAGGACTTGCCTCCCTGCCCCGGGTTTGGCTGGGCGAAGAGGGGTCCCTGAGGCACGGGCGGACTCCAGGATGCGGGTTCAGGCACTCACCTGAAAGATGACCGGGGACGGGCTGCGTCAACCGCCGCCCTAGGTCGACCAAAGAGGAAGCCCCCTCCCCGCCCCCATTGCCTTTGTTCCTTTTAAAGGATTTTGCCGCTGGTGAGATGGGGGGAGTGTAAGAGGGAGCTCTAGCCTTGGCTCTGGAGGTAGCCGATCCTCCTGCCCCGCTGAGTGAAACCCGCTTGGAGTGCCTTCTGCGTTTCCTTTACCCCATGGTTTGGAGTGGGATGAGGCAGGGGCTGTAAATGGGGTAGAGATCAGGGCTTTGTGACACCTGTGCATTTGTTTGGCACTAAGAAGGGGGAAGCAGAGGTGTCTGGTACCCTTGGAACAGAGGGCCCCACGAGACCCCAGCTTGGGGGCCTGGGAGAAACCACGTCTGTGGGCAAAACCAACTCCAGTATATGTGGAGGCAAACATGGTCCCAGGCTTAGAGGGGACACCAGCTAATTCCCACACACATCAGAGTCCTTCCTAGCCATTGTGTCCGTGGGGTCTATGTCTGGCAGGACCTCTTGGCCATAAACCTGCCTCCCACTGCCTCCCCTCCCTGGGGCCCTTGCATACCTAAGAGGGGCTGGAGCTGGGAGCCCAACCATAGGAGGAGCCCTGGCCGGGTGGGGGCCCAGGAAGGTAGCTAGGCGAGGATAGCTGCTCTCTTTCCTGAGAAAGGGTCCATAACAGGGTGCCCCCAGGGAACAAGAGCTGGCCATCCCTGCCAGTTCTGAGCTGGTCAGGAGAGGGCGTCCAGGGATCCAAGGGAGAGCCCTCCCTTCTGACCAACATTCCACAGCCTCTGTTTGAAACTGCTAGTATACTGCCTTCCTTTCTTCAGCCCTCATTAACAAATTCTTCTTTTGGTCTGATTTAATCTTTCCTGATGATTTTTTTTTAACATACCTTCATCTGCCAGTGAACAACTTATCTCAACTTGAGCCTTAAGAAGGGCTTACTTTAGAGGAAAAGTCAGCTCTTCCGAGGCTGGGATGGGAACCCCGGGTCAAAGAGCTCTAAATTGAAGGGAAGGGGATTGTCCTCTAAGAAACCCCCTTCAGGGATAATTTTGGTGGCTTATGCCTTCCAGGAGGACACAATTGAGGCCTGGGGCTGCAAATAGCTTTTATAGCTCAGTCACTCAGTTCCACTCCCCGTTGCCCCATTGGGGCTGTCACAGAGGCAGGAAAAGAGGATCTCTCTCACACACAGACACACACACACACACACACACACACACATCACACAACACTTCCTCCAAATGGTATTGGGCACTCTCTGAGACTCAGGACCGCTCCCATTGCTCATACACCACAACCCCCACCCCGTGCACCCCATCCCCACACAAAGAACACTCAGGAGGTCTCAGAGCTGGGGACCACTGTCCTAAAGGCATGAAGAGGAAGGAGAGACCCTCAACTAGGGAGGATCAAATTCAGTGTAACCCTGGAAGAGGTGACCTGGAGAAGACCGGGTGGCGGTGGGGGAGACCACAGTCCCGCTGGCGTGACTGCTCTGAATCTCAGTCACATGCATATGAACCTGTCTTCCCACTGGACTGCCTGCCCGGCCTAGCACAGCGCCCATCCCACTGTATGTGCTTGGTGCATGTTTGATAAATGAGTGGCTGAAGCCATGAGTCCCTGAAGCCATTTTCCCCACCCTTCATTTATGTCTGCCGCCTCCTCCAAGAGGTACTCCACAGGGGCTTGGGAGAGCCCAGCTCCATAGCTCTTTAGGCTGGGGCACCATCACCCATGTGGGTTGAGGAGGGGCGTGGAAGAAAAGGGGTGGGGGCAGGAATAGTGCTTGGGCAGACACTGAGACATCTGGATATTCATAAATTGCTCAGGTTGAAATGCATGTGAGTTTGCCAGTCACCTATTCTTATATTGTTCTTTAACAGCTTTATTGACTGAGAGGCAAAACTGTGGCCTGGGTCCTGGACTTGGAGAGGCTAGATTCTTGTGACACAAGAACCTCCCTGTGTCCTTCCTCCCACAGCCCAACCTTGGAGCTTAGTGGCGATCAGATGTGGAGGCTGGGGGTATCCAGGCTGCAGAGACTCCCCCAGCTTCTGCCTGTGTTTGCTCTCCTGCCCCTAGGTCCCTTGCTATCTTTGTTGCCTGGGACTATTGCCAGGTCTCTGTCTCTCCCTTCCCTAGGAGCCCAGGGCTGCCAGGCTAGGACCTCCCTCTATCTGCCTGAGATGGCTCAGAACTGAGGCTCCTGGAACAACTAGAGAAAGCCCTTGGTTGGGGGAAAATTGTGTTTTCCTGCTCAGTGGAGCATCGCCCTTCCCACTTTTTACCCCAGGGGGTTGGGGGCTCCCAAGCTGTTAAATGACAGGGAACCTGAGCTGTCCATGCTTTGGCGTAGAGATGGAACCTGGGAGCAGAGGGGACTGGAAACTTTCCATGGAGAAAGGCTACCTAGTAGCCTAAAAATAGGGAAGTCAACCGGTTCTCCGTAGCAAGCACACTGCTGGTCTAGTGCAGGTCTGGACAATGTATGTGGGAGCCTGCTGGGTCCATCTTCATGAAACTAGTCTTCTCCTGGGTTGGTTCTGGGCCAGGGACTGCCCATCTCAAACAAAACTCCAAATCTGCAGGCTCGTTTGGGGCAGATAGCAGAATTATATCCCCTGAGGCTCTTTGAAGTTTCAACAGTGCCTTCCCATCCCCATGGTGAGTGGAATTAGATTTCCAGGCTTTGCTCCCCACTCACACCTCACAACCTGTTCTAGCCCAGGGACTTTCTTCCCTGAGAAGACAGGCATGAAGGAACTCCAAGCACACCACACACCAAACCTGAAACATAGAGCTTAGATCGCTTGTTCTTGTTTCCAAGCTTCATCAGCCATTCATTCATTCATTCATTCATTCAATGAATGTGTCCCTATACCATTCGGCCAACATTCATAGAAATAATGTGAAATGCTTCTGGTTTAGTCTTTTTGGATTGGAGTATATGTGGGATGATAAAGGCAAGTGGCTTTTATTTAGTATCTTTTTAATGTCGTGGTTCTGTTCTGCCATGGGCAAAGGCAGGTCTGCTGAGCTCTAAGTCCCTGCAAAGGGTACGTAAGTCTATGAAAGGCTCTGAGAGGACAAGTCAGCTCTAATGTAGTCATGAAATGTCAGAGCTTTTGGGACCTTAGGTTTTATCTCACTTCCAGGTGTAAGGATCGCGTCTACATTAGCATACCATTTATTGAGCAGCTACCTTGTGCCAGGCAGTGGGTCTGAGATGCGGCTGTGCACCCTGTGTTTGATGATCCCCGGTAACAGGGAGCCCACTGGCTCCTGTTGAATAGGACTTTTTTTTCTTCCTTGGACTGAGCCCAGTTTGCCCCCCCGCCCCTTCCCTCTGTGTCATTCTCTGCTGTGGAGGGGGAATGGTTCACTGTTCTTGCAAAGGAGTTCTGGCTTAGCCTCAGCTGGAGCCATCTCCAGCCAGCGCCCTGATGTGGGCTGAGGCCCAGGTTGACTGTATGCCCTTGAAGGAAATGGTGGGACTTGGGGCTCCCTAAAAATGGAGTTGCTGCAGCCTGCTCCCCAGTGAAACAGGCTTTAGTTTTCTTGCTGGACCTGGCTTCTGCAGCTTGTGCTAAGATTAAGGGACTTGTTACTAGAGAGGAGGGGAGGGCACACCCACCAGCCAATCAGGCCAGGGACACCTGAGGTCACTTGTCCCCAGCCCTCCCTCCGCCTCCTCCCCCAGAGCCCCTCAGCTGTCCCTGCTGCCTCTGTTCTGCCTGTTCACCTCTGCTGCCACTTCTCTTTGTCAGCATTCTTCTTTTGTGGCTCTCTGCTTTCTCTTTCTCTCAGGCTTCTCCTACCCTCTCCTCTAAGAGCAAACAATGCCCATCCAGCCAAGTTGTAGCCTCCATAAACCTCAGTTTTTTCATCTACCAAATGGGAATAATAATAAGACTTTGTGTTACCGAAAGATTATCGTTAAGGGGGACCTAGCATGCATAATACAGCTTTCACTAAAAAAAAAAAAGTTTCTTTTCCCCTTCTCTCCTTTTTTCTCCTATTGAGTTTTGTGTACATTTCCAACTATCACCTCCGTCCTCTTCTTCACAATTTCTCTCAGTGTCTCTGTTCTGTGTCTCTCAGTTCCATCTCCCCCTCACTCCTGTTTTGTCCCCACCTCCTTTTATTCCCTCCTGGTTGCCTCCCTGCCCACCTCCCCACCCCCAATTCCTGCCACAGGCGGCAGGGCCCAGGCTGTGCTAACAGCAAGGGCAGGCAGGCAGGGTGACTGTCTCCACTTCTCATTAGAGGTCCAAGAATGTGTGGAGTCATGAGGGACAACAGGAGCCAGTGGCAGGAAGAATGGGGCCTCTGTTGGGGCAGAAGAAGTTTCCCAAATCTGGCTGAATGGGAGTACCTGAGGGCCAGGGAGGGGTGGAAACTCCTGAAGCTGAGAGGAGGCCGCAGGTGGTAGGTGTGGGGGATGGGCAGGGCTCTAGAGTTGGCCACTATGGGAATTCTTAGCATCTGTTGGCATTTCTGGGGAGTGCTCAGACCTCAAAGGTGCCTGCCTCTCTCCCTGGAGTGGCCAAGGAGGAAAGGGATTCTGGGTGACTGAGCAAGGGGAAGCTAAAGAGAAAATGTTCCAGTGGCCCTGTGAGGTGGCCCTTACATACCATGGATGTCCCTTGGGCTGCCCGGCCCCAGTTCTCACCACCGGCAAGCTGCAGAAAGGTTGTGGGTGGCCACAGAGGACACTGGAATTGTGGGCATGGCCCCAGCTTGAGGAGGGGGCGTCCTTGGGGTTCTTGCCCAGCAGTGGCCTTTCACTGCCCAGGTGCTCCGGATTGGAGGGAGCAGGGTTTTCCTTGGGAAAGGAGGCGAAGCTTGACCTGCTTCCTCTTCCTCCGTATTCCAAGTGAGGTTCAGTCTGGCCTGAGACGTGATGGCTGTCCCCACCTCCACCCCCAGCCCAGTCCTTCTGGTCCAGACACACCTGAGAGAGACTGCCCACTTCCAGAGCTTATTCCAGGCTTGTCTGGTGGGCTGGGTCTAGCAGGCAGGCCAGGGGCTAAGCCCTTCCTGTGCCCAAGGATAGGCAGCTGGGATCGGAGGCTATGGGGATCCATGGGCAGGACTGGGTGAGGATGGGTGGATGGGCCAGGCTCGAGCTGGTCCGAGGAAGGAAATGGAAGGACAGACAAGTGCTGACCTTGTCCTCCCAGAGCAGGGGAGTGGTGGGAGCGGAGTAGGGGGTATGAGTAAGGAGAGGAACCAGGGCTGTGGAGAAGGGGAGGGTGGCCAGGCAGGAGAGGGGGCCTGCAGGGAGCCATCTCAGGTCTCCTGCCAAAAATTAAACCATAAAAAAGCTGGAGGGGAGCGGCAGGGGAAGGAAGGAGAGAAAGGAGGTGGGGAGGGAGGGAGGGACCAAACGGCCCCTCCGCACCAATAGCCCGGCAGGGGGACATGAGTAATACATGGCTGGTTCAGAGGGAGTGAGATCAAAAGCCAGTAGATACAAGAGGTTTGTGCTTCACCGACCAGACAGCCAGAGGCTCAATGAGACCTTTGTTACTCAGGCCCAAGTCAGGGTTGAAGGAATACCTGACTGCCCCGCCTGCCCAGCCCGCCCCCACCCCCACCGTCCTCAGGGCTGGGGGAGGGGCAGGTCACAAGTGAGTCAAGTTGAGTTGGGCACAGCTCAGCCCTGGCCGGTGGTGGGCGGGCAGGGGAGGGAAGAGGCCTGCCCTGGCTGGGGCGTGGAGCTTCTGAGGGGTGAGTGGGGGAGTGAGTGGCTGCCTGGAAGGCAGGAAGTGGTTCTGCGGGGAATTGTGAGGGAGACTTCGAGGGAGAGGGAAGCTTGTTGAGCCCGCCAGGTGAGCAGCCCCTGGGACCCCCACCCCCTGGCCCAGCATCCCTTGGGAGGGAGCTGAGGGCATTCTGCCTAGAGTCCATGGCTGGCCCCAGGAGAGAGGAAGGAAAGGAGAACCAGAGGGGGCTGGGCTGGGGTGGATGACCCAAAGTTCAGGTGGGAGGCTGCAGGATGCCTGGTTGTTTGGCCCTGAAGGTTGGGCATGGCTGGAGTGTGGAGGGGGGTGCTGTGCTGTGCTGTGCTGTGCTGTGCTGTGCTGTGCTGTGCTGCTGTTGGGGAATGCAGGATTCCTGTCCAGTGAAAGCAGGTTGCTCCAACCAGGGTAGTGCAGAGAGCCAGCAGGTGTAGCCCTGGGGCTGGGGGTAGAGTTGTGGTGAGAAGGGCAGCTATTCCCTGGCAGAGGCAGGGCCTGATCTGGGCCTGTGGCCTCTTACCATCCTCCTGGGGGCCCCTGGGAGAGGTCTGAGTCCCCTGGGCTTTCCTGAGCCTGGACTAGCAGGAGCCCTAGAGGCCCACTTCTCTGAAGCTGATGCCCGCAGCAGACCTGGCACAGGAGAGGGGATGGGGAATTGGTACTTGTGATTAGAACACACCTTTTCCAGGGCCCTGAGACCTTGGTTCCCCTCAATCAGCTCTTCAGTCCAGTCCTGGAGATGCCTGTCCCGCCCAGGAGAGCCGCAGGGCACTGCGCACCCCTTCCACAGCCTCGATAAGACTGCTACAGAGTGAGCTGCCCTCAGCTTGGGGAGATTTCAGCTCCAGCCCTCTTTCTGCCTCCAACCAGGTCTGGAGATGGAGATCTCACTCTCTAAACTATGTAAGAATGGGTGTTGTCAGTAACCACCAGAATGGTCTGGGAAGAGTGGCCCAGCCCCCACCCTGGGGACACTCAAGAAACCTATTTACCCCTCTAAACAAAGGGCAGGCCCTCATCTCTGCCCTCCTTTGCCCAGACCCTCCTTTGCCCTCTGTGCTTCCAGTGGCTGGACGAGAAAGGGTTAAGCTTGTAAGGAGGGAGCCTAACCTGCCCCCCTCCACCCCCTCCAGCCCATCCTGGGCACTGGCAGCAGCAGCCCTGAAAAGATCCGGCCTTATTCTTTACGGGAGGGGTAGTTAAGGACCCTGGGTTGGGGGCTGGAAGCTAATTAAGGGAATTTGAGGAGGTCCTTTATGGCCTGGAAGCCACCCCTCCTCATACCCTGGAGTGAGGACCGTTGTGTGAGGCCTTTGTAGGGCAAGAACTGGAAACTCATTACCGGGATGGCTTTAGTGCAGGTGGTGGAGGATGGTGAGAGAATTTAAACTGGGGGGCCCAGTCCTGGAGGGAGGCAGTGTGGGTGGGTCTGGGGTGGGGGGTGCTGAGAAAGGGGAGTGAGGGCTTCTCAGGTACCCCAGATTCTCGCTTCCCTGTGAGATTCCTGCCGCTGGACCCCTCCACTCTGCTGTGGCCTATGGCTTTTCATTCCTATGTGATTGCTGTCCCAAACTCATGTAGGGCTAAAAGCCATGGGCTACAGTGAGGGGCAAGCTCCTTCTCCTGCAGCAGCTGCACCTCCCACGGGACCAGGTTTGGAGCCAGCCACCAAGGGGCACCAGAAGGAGGCTCTGCTTAGGGGTGGGGCATCAGGGGATGTGCTAACCTGGGATGGGGCTAGGCTGTGTGACCTTGGCCAAGTCACTTCCCCTCTGGCCATGTTTCCTCACTTTGCAAGGAAGAGACTGGGCCGGTTATTCCAGAGGGAGATTCCCTCTGAGGAAGGAGGGAGACCCTCAGGGTGTGCCGAGCTTTCTGAATTGATTCCTTCCCCCTTGCCAAGTTACTGAGGCCTGGCTCATGGCAGAGATTTGGAGGCTGGAGTCAAGGGCATCAGGCCATGAAGACTTGGGCCTTTGCTCAATGCCTCCAGGAAAGCTTCACTCTTTCACTCCTTTCTCCGAGGTCAGCTTGGAATCTGCAGCCTTTTTATGTGTCAGGAGACCTCTGGGCTCTTGCTGAGGCTAAAACAGGAACACTCCATGCTGGCCCCGAGGGGAGAGGAGGTATCTGCAGAGTGAAACTAGGAAGGTAGCAGCTCCCCCGGGTGGCAGGCTGGACTCCAAGGTCCCTAGCTCCTGGTGTGCTACCCTCTCCTACTGAGGTGTGTGAAGGGCACCTGCCCTCCTCCCCCTGCCCCTACCAGCATCCTGCTTATCAGCTTGCCTGGCTCCTCCCTATGTCTGTCTCTGCTGTCCCTTTTAAATTAGCCTGACTTTATCCCTACCAGCCTGGAAGATTCCAACAGGTGGAAATAAAGTGGGCAATCTGGCTGGGTTGGAATAGGAAGCACCCTTGTGCCCCACTTTCTAGCCACCACCCCACCCTGTTCCAGTCCCCAGTCTAAGACAGACCATTGAAGAATCATAGAAACTACTAGATTTGGTATTGACAATCAGAAGGCAAGTTTCTTATAATATCTCAGAACCCTTAATTGAGCCAACCAACATTTACTGGGTACCTACATGATTCTAACCACCCTATCTGTACTAACTCATTTCATCCTCAAGGCAGTCCTATCTACTATTTGCCCATTTTACTTATGGGAAGTCTGAGGCACAGGGAGCTGAGAAATTGGCCCAAGCTCATATGGATAGGAAGGAGCAGAGCTGGGATTTGAACCCATGTGGTCTGGTGCCAAAACCTTTGCTCCTAGCACATTATGCTGCCTATGGGGAGAACCAACACCAGTGCATGGTAAAGTACTGTGAAAACCAGGGGGTGCTGCACTCGCAGGAGAGGTGGTTCTAATGAGGTCTCTATTGCACGGCCACAAATTGGCCCTGTGGCCCAACTCCAATCGCCCTTTGTCCATCACTGGTTTTCCTTTTCCCACAGGAGGTGGGGAGGAGGGGGGGATCAGAACAATAGGAGAAGCAAAGAGAAAGCCCGGGCCAGCTGGTTTTTTGCTGGGGCTGATCCAGGCCACTTCCCCTCCTGCCCCAGCTTAGACGGTGAAAGAAACAAGGCATGAGAATTGGCCAAGGTTTCTTACTAGCCCTCTGGGTTCTCTCGCTCAGAGTTCGGAGATGACTGGCACCTTCCTCCATCTCTTTCATTGTCCAGCTGCCCTAGGCCCAGAGTGAGCCTATCCTATTCCCTACCCTGCTCGGAGGCTGTTCAGACACCTGATTTGCTTCCCTTAACTCCTGATCTCCTAGCTGGAAAGTCAAGTTACAGCCATGTCCCTGTCCTGCCTCCTGCAACTGGGCCTTTCCCAGGAATCCTGTACAGTGTGTCCAGGTGGGTCCCAGCACTGGGCTGGGCCTGGGGGCAAGGGTACAGATGAGCCATTCCAGAGATTATACCTCTGTAAAGCTCCAGCAAGGCAAGACACTTTGTAGGGATGGCTGAGTAAGCGTTTGTTGAAGTGTGAACTGGGAGGAAAGAGGGATGGGGTAAAAGAGGTAAATTACCACTAGCAGGGACACAGAGCAAGCCCACAGCTCAGCAACTCTCCCAACACAGTCCTCACTTTGCCGGGGCTGGGCCTGGGATGCTTCTGAGGTTACAAAGGTGGATCTCTTTTCTATTCTTTGTCTGCTGCCTACTGCCAATGGGACAGGCGTGGAGAAGATATACAATTATATATTTCACGTAATTGTGCAACTACATTGAATAAGCAAGCTGCCCTCATGCCCCTTCTCCCTGGAGGATCCACAGATCAGAGGGCTGTGTGTGTCCTGCCCCCTGCCTGAAGACGGCTGAAACTTTATTCCCAGCAATCTAAGTCTTTTTGTTTGTTTGTTTGTTTGTTTGTTTGAGTTGGAGTCTCACTCTTTCGCCAGGCTGGAGTGCAGTGGCGGGATCTCTGCTCTCTGCAACCTCCGACTCTGGCTCATGCTGTTCTCCTGCCTCGGCCTCCCAGGTAGCTGGGATTACAGGCATGGGCCACCACGCCTCTACTAAAAATTTTCTGTATTTTTAGTAGAGACAGAGTTTCACCATGTTGGCCAAGATGGTCTCGACCTCCTGACCTCGTGATCTACCCGCCTTGGCCTCCCAGAGTGCTGGGATTACAGGCGTGAGCCACTGTGCCTGAAGTCCTTTTTACAGTCCTCAGAAATATGCAGCATAAGGCCTCCCTTGGGAGAGTGGGCCCATGTTTAACAACACTGAATTCAGATGACTCTCTCTTATTGTATTTGTTCCATTTTTAGTGGAAATAGAGTTTGACTGCTAAGCCCTAGTCCTTTCTAAATATAAAGACTATTGGGGGTAAAAAAAAAGTCTCTGTCTCATCTTTCGAAAGTTTGATACTAAAGTTTGACCTTTGGGGTTCATTCTGGCACTGACAGTCTGGTCCATGAGGTTTCCAGCTGCTGCTGCTACCCGTCACGTTGCCCACTCTTAGGGTGGGCCAGCCTCTGCCAAGCCAGGCTGGAAAACCCTGGGTGCAAGCCACAGAGACATTTTAGGACCGTTGCTGTTCTGACCCCTCCAGCTCCCAAGAACCTCAGAACCACTGAGAATGCTTGGCTGCCCTTGCAGTCTGAAAAAGCGGAGGGAACTTTCTCCATAGGTGGGCAAGCAAGATACAAGTGGGGCTGGCCTGGCAAGCTAGGATCTGTGGCCTCTGAAGGCCATTGGGGGCAGAGAGGGCCTTGACCTGTGATTCCAGGGAGCTTGCTGAGCCAGAGACTGGAGCTCAGGCTCAAGCAGGCCAAGAAGGAGTTAACCTCCAAGGAGAATGCTGGCTTCTCCCAGACTGGAGGCCTGTGCCCAGCTTTGCTGCTGCCAACTCTGGGAAGAAGTCCTGGGATCTGTAGTTTGTGCCACCACCCACCCCTGGCCTGCCTGTTTATCAACACTGTCTTGTAGACTACAGTTCCCAGAAACCTGCAGAGGCTAGGCTTTGGGGGAAGGGGTGGGGTAGGAGGCTCCGTGGCGGCCAGAGGGAGAGGGAGAGGGAGGAGGTGGGGAGAGAAAACCCAATTCACCCCCTTCCTTTTTAATTCTTTCTCCTGGTGTGTCTGCTCCACCGCCCGAGCTAATCCCCCAAATCCGGTCTCCTAAGCCGCAGCTGCTTCCCTTCGCAGTGATGAATGGCTCAGGGAGGGAAGGTGAATTCATATTTTAATTACTGAGGCGCGGTGCTAAGGGAGCCGGGGAGGGGGTGGAGGGCTCAGCTTTGTTCTAGAGGCGCCGAGGGCACACCCTCCTTACTGGGTCACTTCTTTTTTGCCCTTTACCTGGGGTGGGGGGTGGCGAGGACTGAAGGTGGGGATTGCCTTGCTGAGGGCGCCTCTGCTCTCTGCCTTGGGACATGAGGGGATGGGTCGTGGGGGGCTCAATATCCCTTTTCTTGTTTGTCAGAGAATTCCTGGCATGTCCCAGCACTTTTAAATAGCTTCCTACCCTTCCACCCCTCTGCCTTCCACTTTGATGGACATTGCCAAAATTCGAGACGCCTAGGAGTTTGTGGTCTGCACGCCTGGGGCCCTGGATTTCTCTTTATCTTACTTTCTGGCCTGCTCTGAGTCCCCTCTTTCTCTTGGTTCTTCCACATGTTCATGCTGCTTCTGACTCACTGCCCCATTTTTGCCAGAGGTGCAAGGGTTGGAGGACCCCGGGAGAGTATTTGGCACAGAGAGATGTGGGGGTCAGGCCAAGGAAAGAGATCAGCAGGGAGGCCAAGGAACCTCCTAGTGGTGGGGGAGGACGCGTGCTCTGTGGATTGGCATCTCTTCTGCTCGGCTCCACAAAGGTGGCTGGGCAGAGCATCGTCTATGCCCCAGACCCCAAACCATCTTGGACCTGAGCTGGGGAAAAGTCAGAGAGGAGGATGGGGAAGAAGCCAGGGCCAACAGCTTGCAGTCAGTTGCAGCCAACTGTGTGATGGCAGGAGGTTTGTCCAGTGTCCTCCCCGCCTCTCTGTCCTATTCTGGGCTTCTGGGGGCTGTTTTTCCATTCCTTAGTCCCTCCTGGACTATGGGCATGGAAATGGAGTGGGAGGGTGGGAGGGGAGTTCCCATGATGAGCACTGATGAGTGGGGAGTGGACCCAGGCTCGAGTCCAGACTCCTCCCCCTCAAATAGATGCAGCAAGGGGAACTGACTTCCCCAGGGAGCCTCCAGCTGGTACTGAAGCCCTCTGCCAAGGGTGAGGGGTAAAGACAGGGAAGAGAGTCGACAGGACTCCTGCCTGGGCAGAGCAGAGAGGAGCAGAGACCACAGCCTGGCAGAGGGACTCCCCAGGTACCTGCTGCTGGGGACTCTGAGGGAGGAGTGGGATTCACAGCGGGCAGGGACACAGAAATGGGTTGGAATTCTCTGCCCCATGTCCCCCCACTTCAGGGGCTGGCCCAGCGATCTGTGTGCTGCAGACAAAGCCCAGGCAGCCTCTGGGGCTTGGAGTTGTGCACCTTACAATGAGGACCCTTTTAGAGACCCTGTTAGAGAAGAGGAAGGAGAACCAGAGCACTTTAAAGCAAAGATCTGAACAGAATAGACAGACCCCCTTTATTATACTTTCTGCCCTTAGATACAAGGCCCCAGGAATCCCACTGAGGCAGCCAGCCCTTGAACACCTCTCGGGAGTCAGGCTGCAGCCCCTAGCCCACCTTCTGGCTGGTTTCATTTGCTCTCCTTTCCTTTGATGTGTAGGTCCTGGTTCCTCTGACCCCACACTCCACAGGATTTTCTTAAACTCCCCAAAGGACCCTGGGGAAGAACGGTCACTTAAGGGGGCATATTTTGCTATTTTAAAGGGAAGAGGATCAGTGCACCCTGGGGCCAGAGACCCAGAGACCTAGACCTGTTGTGGGGCTGCCACCTGCCTGGCTTGTTTTAGTTGTGAGTTTCTTCCCAGATCAGCCTTGTTGTGCTTGTCAATTTCTAGCCATATATTTTTCAATAATCATGGGAATGCTTTGTTGATCATACCCTTAACTTACACCCCCAGCAAGAGAAGTGCATGCATGACAATAACTGATTACGAGGAAATCCACCCACCCTCCCTCCCTTCTTCCTGATTAAGTTAGAATTCCGAATGCCTTCCAGCCCCTTAGGTTTGGGGTCTTAGTGTTAAACCTTGCCTAACCTCCTGGTACACTGAGATGAGATAATGAAGGCCCAGAGAGATGTAGCCACTTGCTTAGGATGACACAGCATGTCAGCATCAGAGCCAGGAATAGAACCCAGGCCACCTAAGTCCTAAATTGGATCTGTGTCTCTCTCTAGGTTTGTCGCAGGAGGGATCCAGGGATAGCTGCAGTAGATAGATCTAGAAATATAGTAGTTGTGTCTCAGCTCTGTCTATATATATCCTGGAGGTTGCTCTCTGCTAACTATATATACTCAACCAGAGTGGGTGTGTAAATGGTGCTGGAAACCGGGTTATTAAATAACCAGCCTACCTACCCATGCTGACTCAAGCTGGGCCTCCTGCCCATCCAGCTGGTCAGTGGAAATGCATTGCACCTATTAATTACAGCTATTAGCTGTATTACCAGGGTGGTGAGAGGCTGAGGGAGGGGAGAACCCTGACAGGACTCCATAGGGCACTGTGCTTGGTGTGGGCCACAGTTCTGCGTGGAGAAACATGAAGGAAGTTTTTCCAAAAGGGCGAGGTTGGCCAGATCAGTGGAACTGTCCAGAGAGCCACCACCTGGGCCATGCCGCATTCCTCAAAGGCAGTGAAATCACTTTGCACATGTGCCTTGCTAGGGGGCCCAGGGCATTCTCTGCAATCCCCATTGCATGAGGGGATGGGGAAGGGAGGCGCCTCATGCTTCCCTATTCCAAACCCCTCCTGCATAGCCCTGTGCCTCCCTCCTTCCCCGCAGCACTTGGGCTTTACTCACCTGCTTGCCCCCAGTGTTACTCCTGGAGAGAGAAGTGATTCAGACCAGGCCGGGGCCTGACCTCCACGCAGGGCGCTTTGGTTCCTTTGTTCTCAGCTTCTCTGCTTGAGTGACTTGAATGCACTTCTGCTCCCTTTCAACAGGCCCAGGGGCAGAGGAAGGGCAGAGAGGTGAACTGGAAGAATCTGCAGGTGGCTAAGGCTAGGGAGCCTAAATGAGCCTTTGGAGAAAGGGATACTCTTGCAGACTGAAGCTGAGCTCCCGAAGCTCCCTCTCTTCCCCAGCCAGACTGCCACAGATACCAGAGTGGCCCCTGGCTCCTGCTGAGGGCCGGGTCAGCCAGAGGTGAGGGACGGTGTGTCCAGCTGGGGCAGATCCAACCTCAGCCTCTACCTCAGACTTACTTATGTGCCAGGGAACAAACCAAGTCTTTTTGCCCTTTTGTATTTACCTCCCAACCCCTTTGCCCAACATAGGTGCTAAATAAAAGAGCCTGTTGGCTAAAAGAACTCTCTTTGCTGTGTGTTCTCTCCATGAGGAGGACTGGGATTTGCATTGCTCTGAGCAATCAACGGAAGTGCATGATCACTCCCTACAGGCGCTCCTAGGGTATCAGACAACGCTGGGTTGTTCAGGAGGGGAAGAATCTGACTCAGTCTCAGGTGTCAAAGTAAGGCTACCCTGGATGAAGGATGGAGGAGGGCTTGTCGTGTGTGCGGCCTGCAGAAGCGAGTGGATGCCCCCAGATGGAACCTGTGTAAGGTGGCACAAGCCAGAGCCTATTTTAAGCCCGCTTGCTTCCTGTTTCCCAACCACAGGTGTATGGGGATGGGGTGAGGCAGAGTGGGTGGGAGGGGAACAAAGGAGGCAGCAGCTGGGCTTTCTCTTTTCTCCCTTGGACTCGCCCAGTCTCCAGTGTGAGGCATGACATCAGCTCCACACAGATCAGGAAACACTGAAGTTTCAAAGAGCTGTTGTTTGGAGGCCGGGCTCCTCCCCAAGCCGGTGTGAGAGACCTAGCAGGGCCGCCTCAGGGAGTGGCCTGGACTGGGCCAGACCCAGAGGGTTCTGGGAGCATTAACCCCAGCTTGCTTCTCTCTCCCCGCCTTTCTCCTGCCCCTCTCCCTCCCCTGCCTCTCCCTGCAGATCTCTGGTGAGTGTTCCCCCAGCCTGGCGTAGGGCATGCCCCAGTTCACTTTCGCCTGCTTCTGTGGTCTCCATGGCTTCTGCAAAATGAAGAGGAAGAAGGAGGAAGTTCACAGAGAGCGGGAGACGGCGGTGTGAGCAGAACCAGGGCCCCTCCATCAACCCCAGCAGGTCCCAGGCCTGACAGTGCCCGCTTCTGGCTGGGGCTTGGAGCAGGAAGCCGTGTCTACATCTTAAGTCTTGATTTAGCCGGTGCTCTTCTCAGCCTGACTCACCTGAGGGCATCAGCCTCCCGTGGGCCTCCCAGCCTCCTCATGCCCACACCCAGTAGCTTCCAATTCTCAGACCTCCTTGGAGAGAGGCCCCGGCCACACAGGGGAACCCCAGGACCTGCGGCATGCCTTCCAGAGATGGAGAAGCCCCAGGGAGGCCAAGGAGCGAAAGTTCTTTCCTGCCCTGAGAGCTTCGGGGGACTCTTCTTAGGGTAACCCGCACGAGGGATGTGCCGCCTTGGGCTAGGAGGGCTGCTGCTAAACGGGAAAGTGGCTGCTCTTGCAGAGAACCAGCAGGCCTGACCCAGGAGAAGGCCTGGGGCGGAAGTATGAGACAACCGCCCAAGTCCAGGATGGAGACTCTCCTGGGACTCCAGGACCGGGGACATGAGTCCTTTTCCAGCCCCTTCCCAGCATCCTCCTGGGCCAGGTGGGGCCAGGCCTGAGGTGGCCAGTCCAGGGAGGAGGAGGGCAGAGGTGGCCAGCGGCTCCGTGGCTCCCTCTGTTCTGGCCCTCCAGAAAGCAGCCCTGACCCTGTCCCTGACCCACCCGTGATCACGATCACGATCCCTGTGCCTCCTTGGCAGCAGCACAGCAGTGTGGAGGCCTGTTCCCCAGGCCCTGACCCCCGTCCTCAGGGACTTCTCGCTGTGGCCAGACCAAGGGGCCTCTTTCCTGGACTGAGCTGTGCCCTCCCTCCATTCTCCTATCTCCCCTGCCTTTTTCTTCTCTCCTCAGAAGCCATAGAGGGGACTACGTTCGTCTGTGGTGCCTTCAGGGGAAACTCTTGGGGTAGGGGGATCTGTAGGACTTTCCTTGACTTTCTCCCTCATCTCCCCACCCCCGCCAACCTTCCAGCTTCAGTCTCTGCCCTTACCCCCAGCCCATTTCCAGGAGGTAGAAAGCAAAAGAAAAAAACATTTCCTTCCCTCTTTCCTTCCTTCTTCCATCCTCTCTCCCCCCATTTTGGCATAACAGCCTTTTGTCTTTGATCCTGGAGTTCTCGGGGCTAGAAGACGAGCGGACAGGAATGCCAGTGGCTAAGATGCTTCAGGCAGATTCAGGCAGATTCTGTAAGCCTGTTCTCCCTCATCAGGGAACTTCTCAGCCAAGGAGCAAAGTCAGATCCCCTCTAGCTCCCCAGTGACAGGGTAGCCCTCTGACAGGTAAACAGGTGACCTGGGTAGAGACGTCAGGGCCCCAAGACAGGAGAGTCTGGGCTCCACTTTCCTTGGAATGTGGGCCTCTCTGAGCAATTAAGGAGAAAAAGAGGCTTCCTCGGTGGGTTTGTCCAGAACCCCAGAGAAGCAAGGGCATGTTCTACGCCGGCAGCCTCTGCCTGCCCAGCTCATGCCCATACTCAGGGGCCTTTCCTGTGCTTTGGGCAGATTTGGTGGGATCCAGATTGTCTTTATAAGGCTTGAGCACAGCTTGGGTTCCTCCTTTCATCCTCCAACCCCTTCCTTTGCCCCTACCTCCCAGCCCCAGCCTTCTACAATCTGTTATGTCCTTTTATATCCAAAGAATTATAAACAGAAGTCCTTCCCTCAAGGGAACAGCAAGATTCACCAATAAAGGCCAGTGGGGTCACAAAGGACAGGAGAAAAACTCCCTGGTTCTTTGTCCTCTTGGATAGTAGAGGCCTTGGCTGAGGCAAAGAGGTGGGCAGAAAAGTTACCTTGACTCAGAGGCCGGAGAGCCGCCTGGAGGGCATATGTGTCCCTAGCGGTCACCTGTGAGGCTGCAATCCTAGAGAAGTCACTCCTGTGGCAGAGGATGAAATTGTATCCCCGGAGACTCAGAGGTATTGGGTGTTCTGTCCTGACCACACGGGCTCACCGGGAAGAAAGGTCAGGAAAGTGGAGAACGAATGTTCTGGGGAGTAGGTGGCCGAGGAGAGCTTCCCCCACATGCACCTCTCAGAATTTGGCAGGGATTGTAGCTGCAGGCCTTTGGCAGTGAGCCTATCCAGAAAGCTTCTTCCCCTGGGAGAACGCCCTTGGCTCCAGAGGGATACTGGATATCTTGAGCCCTGGCTTTGGGAACAAGGGTGGAGTCCCAAGGTCAAAGTGTTCTGAGTGGAGGTCCAGTTGTCCTCTGCCTCCAAGCCAGTGGCCCCTTCTTCACCCAGGGCTGAGGTTGGGGCCAGCACTGCAGCTGATCTGAGTAGGAGGTAGTAGCTTCTAGCCAGGTGCACCCCAACCCCACATTCTATTGTCCCTCAGTTTCCTTCTCAGAGAAATGGGGACTTTGCTTCTTTTAGCATCTCGGGAGGCAGTCTGGACACCTGTGCCCATCTTTATGCCCTTGGTACAGGGAAGGCCAAAGCAGCTCCAACATCCACAGACCCTGTACCCTGGGGCTCTGACTTCTGGCCAGGCTTCTGCTCCTTCTGGGGTGGGCCTGGCTGCCTTGCCTTCCCATCCTCTCTCCATGGCTCTCTCCAAGAGACTCCACCTTGGGGGGGGGGTCCTGCGCTCAGGTGCATGGGTAGATGATTCTGTGGAGGAGATCAGGCCTCTTATTCTTGCTGTGTGAAACTGATACTTCCTTGCAGGCAGGTGGGGGGGTCTTAGCCTCCCTGGGCCTCAGTTTTCTCCATCTGTAAAGGGAGGACTTCCCATGCCTATGTTCCCTGTTGGGCTTTAGGCTGTTAAATGGAGTATCAAGAAGTGTGAAGGGTCTTTGTGACTTGAGTGTGGTCTGGGACCCTGGCCCACAGGACCCAAGGGGCTTCTTGTCTCAGGTTGAAACCTTTTTATTAGAATGTCATTTCCTTCTCTGCTCCCAGGGAAGGGCTTTTTGAATGTAGCATATGGATTCATAGAAATATATAGGGAGATTGTTATTTTTAGAAAAAAAAAAAAGCAATAATTAACTAGCTGAAATATACATGAAGTAGTAGAGTGGGATGCAAAGAACAGTGAGCTGGGAGCCGGGTCTCCTGGGTTCTAGCCCTGCCTGGAAACTAATGACCACGTGACCTTAGATTAGTCACATCTTATTTCTGAGACTCAGGTTCCTCAACTATAAATCGGGGTTACATGAATGTCCTCTTAAGTCCCCCTTGGAGTCCAGGGCTCCATGAGTCTGGGAAGTTGAGCCTCAGTGGGTCATAGGGTTGTGGAATCAGAGGGTCACAGGTTTCCTGTGCCCTCACAGATGCCTTCTGTGCAGACAGCAAATGTGTGGGGAGGGTGGGAGGACATGGTATGGAGGCTCTGAGAAGTGAGGGGGATGGGGGAGTGAAAGGGAAAGGCAAGTCCCCCAGAGCTTCTGCTAGAATCCTCCCCTAGCCAGCGCCCAGGTTCCCCTGCAGCTCTGCCTCTCCTCCCTCCCACAGCTAGGCCCCAGGGGAGTAAGTCTGTTGGCCTGGACTCTGACTCGAGGTCCTGTCTAGCTCATCACAGGCGCCACTACGTACACTCTCGCTTTCCCTCTGTCGCATACACACACCATGTCCACCTCCACCACCACCACCTGCAGACAGATGCTCAAGCCATGCTTTATAGATCTCATGGACTGGTGCCCTGCCCCAGTTATGTAACCCATGGGCTTCTATTTGCACAGCTCCTCATGTGCTCATCTCCATGCTGCTCAAACCACCACACCTCATTCCTTGCCTTCTGCAAGGGGAAGTGCCTCAGGCTGGAATATGTCCTGTCTACAGACTGAATGTGCGTTTTGCCCAGTGGTTGGGGATGTGTTGGTGGTGGAATGTGCTGGTGATCGTTTCTGGATGGAAAGCCACAGCCCCCCAGTGTTCTGCCGTGGCTGAATCCTGACCTTGGCAAATTGCCTCCTCTCTCCCAACCTTCTCCATAACAGGTGGCAATGAGTCCTATGCCCTCCCTACCTCACAGGAAAGCATGCATTATAAAGGGCACACTTATCACATGTGCCCAGATATGCTTGGAACTTTTGGAGACAGATACTTGGTTCACAACCGCGAAGATGGGCTTTCGTCAGAGAAGGAATCTTTGGGCTGCTGAGTTCAGTGGGCTCCCTCCAGGCTGGTCCAGGAAGTCTGGTGTTCCTCCTGAAGGTGGCTGCTGTGCCCAGCAGGTGATCAAGCTGATAATACCACAAGAACCAGAATCTGTTCCCAAGGAATGAACGTTCTATCTCTCTGACCCAAAAGCAAGAACAAGAGAGAGCCGTCACCACCATCACCCTGCTCCCAACACAAACACAGCCCCCCAAGTCCATGTTGCTGACAAGGGTGTCTGGCTCATCAGAATGAATCCTCTGGATCCCCAGGCCATCACTGGAGTAGTCAGTGCCCACTGTGTTGGGGTTGTTGTGGCCAGCCCGCCCGGGTTCCCTTCTCTAAATTTCCATGGGATCAGAACTATAATCATGAAAAGGAAACAGAAAACTTGGCTCTTCACAGGGGAGCCCAGGAGGTCAGGACCATCCATCAGGAGGGTGAGTGGTGGCTGCCCAGGGCATCCCTGCAGGAAGTTGTCTTGCTGAGGAAGAAATTGCAAAAGCCAAGAGCTCCCAGACCTGGGCAGCTCAGGAGCTGGCAGAAACCCTCAAGTCTGGAATTCAAAGGTTTTCCTCATGGGCTGCTGGTCTGTCTCTTTCCCATTTGGGGCAGCCATCTCTCCTCCTTTAGCTCATTCCTGTGTTCCATCCAAGGGGCGGGAGGAAGGCAGGAAGGGGAGATGGCAGGACCCAGACAGATCCTCAGGACTCTCCCAGCCTCTGTTGCCACGGCAACACTGCTATTTTTATCCCGTTTTTCATGATGCTCAAAGCTCTAACTTTTTCTGTTCCAGAGAGGCCAGGCTAGCTTCTGCCCTCATCCTTCAACACAGCATCTTGTCCCAGAGGTCTGAGGATGGGAAAGAGTAGTGGAGAAAAGGGGAGCCCACTAGGTCACCCCTCAACCAGGGGGAACTGTTTGATGGGGTTTGTCTCTGCCCTTTTGATCCTTTGGTTTTCTATCTGGCTTAGGCACCCAGGTTCATGTTTTCTAGGAGATCAAAACTCCCCATGGTCTCCCTGAGAGACTATTCTAGAGAAAAAAGAGCTGCCACTCAGGATGGGTTTTTCCTACACAGGTGTGACACTGGGACCACTTCTCTTCTTGGGAAAATGAGATTTCATTCTGAAGAATGTCCTGTTGGTATAAGCCGTGACCCCTGACCTCTTAAAAGATCGAGAATTAAGTTTGATTAATTAACAATCAGATTCACTGGGAAATCGAAACCAGCACTTCCCTTTCTTCTGTCCCTCCACCAAAGAACTGGAACAAATGGCTCCATGTCTTTGTCCAGCCTTTCTGCCCAAAGCAAAATAGCACATATTCTCCAAGTTGTAAAGCAGATCTACTCAGATGGCCACATTTCTCAATGTTCTTGAAGACAGGGTCTAATGAAAGGATTTCTGTTCTTTATCTGTCTGTTCTCTCTGGCCCAGCTTCTAGTCCTTTCTTTATGTCCTGAATCCATGGCAGTGGCAGGAGACCCCTGAGAGTCAATGGTGCTAACGTTCCCCACCTATATACCCCTATACCCCTATGTAGCTTATTGAGACTGGGACTCAGCACCTGGGGTGGCTATGTTGAGTGGGTATATTTCACATCCTCAAGACCATGACCCTGGAGACAGGTCTGGATTAACTCTGAAGTAGCAATCTATATCATGCTAAACCCCTGCACTGAGGTTCTACTTCGGCCGAACTGACTCTTGGATGGTTAATTTTCCTGGGGTGGCTGGGACCCATTTACTAAGCCTCTAATTGGTTTCATTTTGGCTCAAGTTGCATGGTTTCCCGAATCTATGCACCTGGAGTAAGCACTTTTCTGGTTGCCACTGAAAAGCATGCCAGCAAACGCTGCTCTGTTAATTGCTGTAATAAACAGACTTTATTATATCCCTTTGCAGTAAATGAATTATTTTGTCAGGGTAGATGGGGCATCCGTGTTTATTTCACACTGTAATACACTACAGCAGCAGAAGCTAAACATTTGTTTCCATCAACTCTGCTGAGAGGAGGGAGATTGGAGACTGGGAGGAACAGTCAGGAGGATGGACATAAAGTGAGGTGTTGGGGCCAAGAAGGAAGCTTTGGAAGACACTCCGGGCCCCTGGAACTCTGTGAGCCTCACTTGTGCTATCTCTAAACTGAAGGAAGCCAGGCCTCCTGCCTCTTACCATCTCAGAAATAATAGTGAGATAAAGCCAGCTAGAGTGGGTGGGTGTGGGGAACAGGGAAGGTGGTTTAGGATTACAATATGATCACGTAGTCTTTTTTTTTTTTGAGATGGAGTCTCACTCTTTCACCCAGGCTGGAGTGCAATGACGTGATTTCGGCTCACTGCAACCTCTCCCTGCCAGGTTCAAGCAATTCTCCTGCCTCAGCCTCCCAATTAACTGGGACTACAGGTGCGCCCTGGCTAATTTTGTTTGTTTGTTTGTTTTTGTATTTT
>NW_016107353.1:3161136-3173927 GCF_001604975.1 Cebus imitator | reverse complement strand
ATATATATATATATACACACACATATATATACATAAAAATATATACATATACACATAAAAATATATATACATATATATGTATATATATCTTTTTTAGAGGTTGGGCGTGGTGGCTCATGCCTGTAATCCCAGCACTTTGGGAGGCTGAGGAGGGCAGATGATCTGAGGTCAGGAGTTCAAGACCAGCCTAACTAACACAGAGAAACCCCATCTCTACTAAAAATACAAAATTAGCCAGGTGTGGTGGCACATGCCTGTAATCCCAGCTACTCAGGAGGCTGACACAGAAGAATCGCTTGAACCCGGGAGGCGGAGGTTGGGGTGAGCCAAGATCACACCCTTGCACCTTAGCCTGGGCAATAAGAGCAAAACTCCATTCAAAGCATAAAATAAAATTAGCTAGGCATGGTAGCATTCACCTGTAGTCCCAGCTACCTGGGAGGCTGAGCGGGGAGGATCCCCTGAGCTTGGGAAGAGATCACACCACTGCATTCCAGCCTGGCCAACAGAGTGAGACCCTGTGTTAAAAGAAAAAAAAAAAAAAGGAAGGAAGATTAGAAACTTTAGTTGGACTTCTCAGAACTGAAGACTATATTCACAGAACACATGGGAATTTTCAGACTTAGAAAGAAAGATGCTATAAGATGGCATAACATTAAGAACAAGAATTATATTGTGTATGTGATTATACATCCATAAAGCTGTTTAAAAAAGAACTATTATGTCATAACTCCACTTGGATTGGGGGAACAGAGATTCCAACAATCTCTGAAGCAGAAAGCCCTGAGAGAGGGTAGAGAGATCGAGCCATCAAGTCCAACCCCAAAGCCAGCCTCCTGTAAGGCAAGAAGTGATCTGGGGCAGGAGGAGACTCAAGTTATCACACAGGCAGCCGTTATTTAGAGCGGTGGATTGGCTGCTCCTGAGAGAGCTGGCTGCCTCTTCTGCAGTCTCAGCCACCATGACATCTAGCACAAGGCACTCACTAAGTGTTTGTTGAATGGCCTGGGGCAGATACTACCCCAAGCCTTTCCATCTCCAGGAGTCAGCCAAGATGCCTGCCCCAGCCCCTCTGCTGTCTGCACCCCAGCCTTTACCCTCTTGCATGGGGAAATGTATGCCGTGCACTGCTGTTTACTGAATCTATTCAATCAATATTGAGTCCTGGCCCTATGCCAAGCCCTGTGGGAGGGGCTGCAGGAGAAATGCAGGGAAGCCAGACATTGCTCCAGCCTTGGAGAAACTCACAATTTAATAATAATTTTAAAAACAATGTGGTGGCCAGGCACGGTGGCTCACGCCTGTAATCCCAGCAACTTGGAAGGCCAAGGCTGGCGGATCACCTGAGGTCGGGAGTTCAAGACCAGCCTGACCAACATAGAGAAACTCTGTCTCTATTAAAAATTACAAAATTAGCCGGGCATGGTGGCACATGCCTGTAATCCCAGCTACTCGGGAGGCTAAGGCGGGAGAATCACTTAAACCTGGGAGATGGAGGTTGCAGTGAGCCAAGATCGTGCCATTGCACTCCAACCTGGGCAACAATAGGGAAACTCCATCTCAAAAAAAAAAAAAAAAATGTGGCAATGCTCAAAAATGCCTCAGGTAGAGTATAAGTAAAGTGCTCTGGCCTTCAGAGGCCTGAGAGAACACAGCTGTAGAGTGGGGAAGAATCAGGGAAGGCATCACAGAAGAGGTGGAGTTGTTTTACTTTTATTTATTTTTTTGAGACAGGGTCTTGCTCTGTTCCCCAGGCTGAAGTGCAGTGGTGCAATCATGGCTCACTGCCGCCTCAACCTCCCAGGCTCAAGCGATCTTCTCACCTCAGCCTCCTGAGTAGCTGGGACTACAAGCATATATCACCAAGCCAGCTAGTTCCTTGTGGTTTTTTTTGTAGAGGCGGGGTTTCACCATGTTGCCCAGGTTGGTCTTGAACTCCTGGGCTCAAGTGATCCTCCCACCTTGTCCTCCCAAAGTGCTGGGATTACAGGCAAAAGCCACTGTGCCTGGTCAAGGTGGAATTTGATCTGAGCCTTGAAGGATGGAAAGCATGTCCAGGGCACAGATTCCAGGGGTCCTTCTCTCTTCTTTTTTTTTTTTTTTTTTTTGTTTTTGAGACGGAATTTTGTTCTTGTTGCCCAGGCTGGAGTGCAATGGCTCGATCTTGGCTCGCCACAACCTCCGCCTCCCGGGATCAAGCAATTCTCCTGCCTCAGCTTCCCAAGTAGCTGGGTTACAGGCGCCTGGCTAATTTTTTGTATTTTTAGTAGAGACGGGGTTTCTCCATGTTGGTCAGGCTGGTCTCAAACTCCCCGCCTTAGGTGATCTGTTCACCTCGGCCTCCCAAATTGCTGAGATTACAGGCGTGAGCCACTGTACCCGGCCCCTTCTCTTTTCTTTACCAATGTCTACAGACTTCTGCCCATGGCTGTATGTACACATGGACAGAGCTAGCAATGACCTTTCCAGTGGAGATGATCAGAAGGCTCTTCTGTCACAAATGGGCCATACTGTTCCCAAATTCCTCTCCTCTCCAGAAGTCTGACATCTGAAATTTCATGAGTGCTTCCTCTCTTTGACTTCAGGTTTTGATCCCTTGGGGTTTGTAATCCAGAATGGAAGCAAACACTTGGCAGTTACCAAGCACTTGTCCCACAACATCAGTGATTACCTCAGATTCCCTCTTAGAGCAGGTTTTGTTCGGATGAGGGGAAAAAGCATGAGAGTAGTGTGCACCCGGACAAGGAGGGAGAGGCACCACCCAGTGGGAGAACAGGAGCACAGAAGGGAGGAAATTCCCCATCTCACTGCAGTACTGGGCCAGGCCATGCATGTCTACACGGACTATGCTTGTCCACTCTCCAGCCCTCCTCCCTCATTTTCCCTTCCTCTTCCTTTCTCTAACTCTTCTTCTGCTACCTTTTCCCTACCCTTCTTCCAAACAGACAGTGGGAATCTCAAAGACATTACATGGTGTCTGTTCTGTCCCACCACGTTGCCTGGGGCCAGAAGATTGGGAAGGGATGTGCAGGCTGACAGTCCTAAGCTTCTGTGTTGTTGTCCTGTCTCTGCCCCAAATGAAATGCGTATTGGTGACCAGACAGACACTCAGCTTTGTCTGTCTGGGCCTCCGTTTCCCCTACTTATAGAGTGGGTAAAACTCTGCCTCCACCACCCTTCCACTCAATTGACTATGGAGGTAAGAGCACAAGACTTGTTCTCTTTACTATCTGTGGCAGCCTAGAGAAGTCACTCAATCTCCTTAGACTTCTGTTTTCCATATGTAAAATGCAGATAATAATACCCACAAGTTTTTGCAAGGGTCAAGTCAGATAGCCTGTGCTCAAGTGCTCACCTAGCTCCAGGCCTGGCACAAAGCAGGTTTTCAATATGAATTAACTGGAAGGTTCGTTGCAAAAATTAGGAATCGCAAGTGTGCATGTTGCACGTGTCGCGTGTTCCACTGCATGTAGCACAGGGTCAGGTATGAGGTAGACATCAGTCAATACGCACAGGCTGTGGAGGAGTCAGGAGTGGTTACATTAGCTCAGCTGTGTGCTGGCTAACGTCTCCTTTTTTAAGGCAGTAGACAAGAATCGTGTGTGAATATGCTTATCCCCAAAAGGCGTGTCATGTGTGCGGTGAAAGTGAGCTGGGGTCCCCCGCCCCGCCCCCAAGCTGGCTGGGCTCTCTAAGTCTCTTCCTCCTGCTGCAGTTTGGGGAGCATCCTGCAGGCGGCGCTCTCCCATCATCTCAGCCTCAGCAGAGTCGGGCTGGGGTAGGAAGCGAGGGGTGAGGGGAAGTGTGAAGGAAAAACAGCCCCACGCGTCACTCACATATTTACATCCGAACTGTCAAAATAGTTATTTTTAAGTCGAGTTCCGTCTGCTGAGGGTTTAAAACTGAGCGGCGCGGGGGCGGGGGCGCCCCGCTGCGGAGGGAGGGCGGCGGGCGCGGCGGCCTGAGTGCGCGTGCGCAGTGCGCCTCGCCGGCTGGTTGGGGTCCACCGGCCGAATGGGAAGCTGCTGGGGCTGTGTGGGCGCGGGGGTGTGCGCGTGGAAGACCGGCTCTTCCTCTGGCCACTTTGCACCTAGCTGGGGAGCTGCGTAAACTGTTGGCGTCCACGTGGTCTGCCGTTCCTGGTTCTCCACGGTGATGGGCGGCTTTCTCCTGTCTCAGGGGAACCACGCATCCCGTTCCAGGAGGGAGAGCTATCCTGTTCTTACCTCCTCTGGATGACTTTGGTTTCCACCCCTACCCCACTGTCCCACCCCGTCCCTGGCAACCCTCCGCCTGGAAGTTCTCCATAGCTTCCCTCTATACCTCCTAGTTACAACTGGGGTCCATGCCCGTCTCTAAAATAAGACTTCATGGGCGCCATCCAGATCCAGGTCTGATTTGAGGATGCCCCTCCTGCCCAGCCATCTGCAGCACAGCCCTTTGTAAGAAGGAGGTAGCTGGGGGCTTCTATGGGAGCTGGTCAGAGCTTGGGCGGGCCTAAAGCTGAGGACCCTTTGGTATGCAAGCAGCAGAGAGAATGACTCGGCCTTCTATGTGGCAAGAATTCATTTTTCTCTGCAAAGTGAGGAGCCTGCTGGTTTGACACTCAGGATGCTGCTTTCTTGCTCTCTCGATTTCTCTCTCAGGGGCAGTGGGATTTGAGACAGACGCTGGCTGGCCCAGCTGCCATTAATATGTGTCCCAGCCCTGTCCAATGTCTGCTCTGTAATGAGTAGTGTTTCGGAATGTCACCTCTGTTAATGGGGCAGCGGCACCTGTGCACAGCCGGAACCACCTCCCTGCCTTCATTAGGCAGTCCGATGCCTGGCTGCCGGCTGCCCTCGCTGGGTGACAGATGATGGGGATGAGGAGTGAGAGCAGCAGCCTCCTGCTGTCCAGGATTCATTCCCAGACAATGACCCCAAATGCCTGTCCCTGTTCCCCCCCAATCCCCCAACATCAAAATAGACAGCCGAGAAAAATGCCCTTCTCGGGCAAGGTGCAGCAAGGACAGATAATAGCTAAAAAGCATGCTAAGGAGAGTAGAGGAGTCATTTCCAGAAACAGAGACTTTCGCTAGCCACTGTGATCTCCGGTTTAGATTGCATTTGGGGGTCTCTTCCCCCCCCCACCCCAGCTATCTCCACAGGCCACCTTTTATCCTTTTTCTAATAAATCTGTCCACCATGCAAAAGTCACAGTGTGAGGGCATAATGGATGTTCTAATTCGAGATTTCCCTCTAGCTCAGACCTGCATATTGCCTCCCAGCAAAATCCTGATCCTTTTAAATCTCAGCCCTCATATCTGCCTGACACAATGGGGCATTGAAATGAGCCGAGGCACAAAATGTCCTGAGACATTGACAGGGCTTCAGAGGACCCCTACCATCATGATACGATCAGTCTTTGAAACACGCCACCAACGTGGATATCATATTCCCGGGGTTCAGTTCAACATACCCACCCTCCCCACAAGGCTGTGTTAAAATAGTTGTAGCATTTACTTCATCTCCTCTGCTGCCCAAGCAAATTAAACTGGACAGAAGTGTCCTTCCGTACTCTCTAGGTCACTGGGGCTGCAGGTGGATTGGAGCCACCTGTGGAGGGTAAGGGATGGTGGTGCTGATCACTTGGAATTGTCCGAGGCAACTGTCTGATCCAGAAGCTGCATGGATACTGGTTACTTGACTGGGGCTGGCGGTGGAAGTGGCTTCCCATTGCCAGGCCCTCACTTCGAAAGGCTGTGAGGGAGCCATGTGGCAATCTGGACTTTTCCCATGACCTCTCTTCCCTGTCTCAGGGAAGGGCACCCCTGCCTACCAAGATTTTCAAGCCAGAAATCTGACTCATTCCTGACACTCTCCACCCCACCTCTGGTCAGTCATCAAATCCTCAAATCCTATTGGCTGTCCCTCCTAAATCTCCCTCGAATCCGTTTCTCTTTGTCCTCACCTAATTACTACCTTGGTCCAAGCCACCATCTTTTCTCACCTTGCTCTCCATTCTACCACCCTCTGTCATCCACCAGCCTCCCTGACTTTCTTGCCGTTCCAGGAACACTCGAATGGTCCTCCCTGACCATCCAGTCTAAATCAGAGCCCCTTCCTCCCAAGCTCTTCCCTGTCACATCCATCTGCCTGGTTATCACATTCTGAAAGGTGCTTGTGTACTCCATTTGCTTGTTTGTCTGCTTTTCTGCCCCAGGGCATAAGCTCTAGGAGGGCAGGAACCTCATTTGTTTATTTAACCTTGAGTTCACAGCACCAAGAACAGTGCAAGGTGCGTGGTAGGATTCAGGAGATATTTGTTGAATGAATGAAGGAATAATGGTTTGCTGCAACCTCACGATACCCATGTACCCAGTCCTACACCCTTCCTCTCATCCTCTCCACAGCACCTTGAGGGCTCTTTTTCAAAGATAACTGTCCTGGCATCACCCCCCTGCTCAACACTTTTTGGTAACAGGATTGACAAAATTGACAACTGTCGAAGCAGGGCGAGGGGTATTACGCTTTTACTTTACTTGCTTGTAGTTGACTTCTGTTTGAAAATGTTTTAAAATTATGGAAACAAAAAACCACTATCAAACCTTCAGTGTCTCCCACTGTCCTTAGGATAAAGCCTAAGAACTCCTTCTCCTGGTTCTGAGGCCCTTGGCTGTCTGTCACCCAGCTGTCTTCCACACGGGATCCTCAGGAAACATCCACACTTCTCCTTAGTGCCAGGAACCATTAAATGCCCTGAAACAGTTGTTTTAGTTCTATTTCACGAGTATGGAATTGACTAGAGTTTTCTGCATGGCTGCTAGAAGGCCAGGTCAAATTGGAGATCCTCCTGCAGGCACAGTCCATGCATCCGCCAAGAGGGTTTCCCTCTCAGCCTCTCTCCTTCTCCATTTCCTGCTGCTACTTTTCGTGGCTTCTTTTGCTTCCACTTTTATTATCTTTCTGTGGCTGCCTTCAGATCCCTGCTGGTACAGAGTCTCCTTTAAGCCATGGGAATTCAGCACTCCTGGCTTTTAAGGCCAGGAATGGATGTCCCATAATGTCTTTGCCATCTTGGTTTGTATGGTCTCCTATTTCATGATGTTGCTCCTTACCATGTGTACTGCGGTGGAAACCCATTCCCTTGAGTGTGTGCGCTCTCTCTCTCTCTCTCTCTCAAATGTTCCTTTGAGAAAAAGCAGCTCCTGAGTGGCCTTTATTACGTGAAACTACTTTCAGTTTTCCTGAGTTCCCAGGTAAAGGGGTAAGCTATGATCTCAAATGAGATGGGGAGATGCCCCAATCATGAGTGGTGTCCCCTCTTCAACAAGAATCCCAGTACAGGACCCCAGAGCCATGGCGTCGTACTGGGGCCTTCCGCACAGCTCACGCTTGTGAGCACTTACTGTAAGCATTTATAGAAAACAGTGCTTTTAGCTCTTAAGATATGTTAACTCAGTCCTTAAAAATTCTGGGAGGAATGTACTGTTATGGCTACATTTCCATTTCATAGATGTGAAAGCCAGGGCCCAGCTAGTAAGTGACACAAATGGAGGCAGAGATACAAAAATCCAGGATACAACCAGAGGCAGTCTGACCCGGGAGCCTGTTTTCCTAACCACTCTGAAATTGCCTCTTAAGGTCCCCTGGGGTTTCCTGAGCTCCCGGTTGGTGACTCTGATAATCTAAAGCTTCCCACCATCTCCTCCGCTACTGTTCATTATCCTTTCACACAGCGACTGGGATGAGGAACCCACTTGGTCTTTCTCCCTGCCTTCTTTCCCCTGTCCTGCCCTGCCCTGCTAGATTACTCTTTCCGACAGCCTTGAACACCCTCTTTCAGAGGCCTCCAGGGTGGCAACCCATTGTCAGCTACAGAGGGCCCCAGACCGGAAGGATCCTGGAACTGAAGGGACCTGGGAGCCTAAACACCCTCGGGGAAATCCTGGAGTTTTCTGCAAGCTAGTTCAACCAAATCCATCCGCTTAGCTAAAGCGAATCCTTTGCTGAAGCCAACCTGGTCTCATCCTCACTTCTACCCATAAACCTTGTTCATGATATGCCTTTGCCTATAATGCCCATCCTTCCGCTTCCTGCCAATCCAGACCTACCTGTTTTTTAGGTCCCACTCGGAGTTCCACTTCCTCCAGGAAGCTTTCCCTGAACAAAACTACCCCCAACCAGGGGAGATTTTTCTGTTTCTGACCTTCTTGAGCATTTATGGCTACTATTGTATTGGTATTTAACTATGAACTTTGACTTCTTATCTTTGCCCATGTGTGTTTCTGGTTTGTTTCTCCATCTAGAACGTAATCCCTTTGAAGAACTGCATCTTATGTTTTTCTGTCCCCGTGGGTTGTCCAAAATTTCTTGCATGTGGTTTATGTATCATAAATCTCCGTATGCAGGACTCACAGGACACCAGGAAGGGAACCCCTAAGCTCATGATTTACCAGCATCAAAGGACTGGTTTGCCTTCATGACAGGACCGGAGACTAGGACCATTTAGGTTTTAAGCAGCAGCTCAGAAAACAGGGTAGATGGATAGCTTCCTAACTTTGGATAGCAGGTAGTGTTCCTTTAAGTGTACTCTTCATAGGAGTCCAGTGTGTAAAGCAAGTGAGGGTGGAGTTGATCTGGCTCCCCTGGAATGGGGCTGCCCCGTGTCCCCCACCCCTCCGTGGCAGCTCCAGGCACCACCAAGGAAACCTTGGAACTGGAGTATCATAGTTTCAAAAATTGCTGGGAAAGATCATATTTTACTCCATATTAAAAGAATTTACTAATTCAGATTATTGAAAGAAGAAATTATATGCACTCATTTTATTAAAATCATATTTGCTGTTGTGTTTATAGAATGGCAATTAGGCAGCATTTTCCTCTTCGTTTTACACATTTACTGTTTTGTTTTTCCTCCATCAACCTTGTTCATGCCTCATGCTTTTGAAGGGAAGATGCTTCTGCCAGAACCTTCACTGCATTTGAGTGAAGGCTCTGTTCACTCCTGCATTTTCCCCTTTACGCCGGCAGCTCCTTGAGAGCGGAGTCCACTGCGTTCTACTCCTTTCCTCATCTCCAGCCCTAGCAGGGTGCCTGGTGCATAGTAGGTGCTCAGTAACTGAGCTCCGAAGGGATTTGAGTCTTTAATTATACAGCCACCTCTCAATGGGCTAGACCCAGCTCATGAGCTCTGTGGATGATCCGTGGTGAATTTTAATGTGGCGTTGGCTTCCTGCTGCTGCTCAGCTTAAGCCTGAGCCGCCTCCCTGTTCTCCCCCTCCCCACATCCCCCTTCCCCTGCCCAGCTGGCGTGGGCTCAGAGAATATTAGTTAATTTTAATATTAGCCTAGGAAAGATTAATTAGGAAAGCAAATTTGCTCTAAAAGGTGTAATTAATTCCGAAGCCAAATGGAAGAGAGTTATGGATTATCTGCATTGCTGCTGCCTTCAAGTAGTGTGGATAATCAAGGGTTGACTAGACAAGTGCAGAATAATTTTGAAAGTGTCAGTGCTGTGTAGACCAAACTCCATATGGTTCCTTATGTAAGCAGACTCATGGCTGAGACAAAAGATTTGTACTGAGATGGTGCCTATGCAAGTGAAGCAAAGAGGAAACACGTAATCAGCCATCCTGTTGGGGCTATTCTGCCTTCTAAATCATTCATGAATTGTGTGTCTTCCTCCCTAGTCCTCCCCCAGACTCTTTTCTAGACTGTTGTAATAACCTCCGAGGAGTCCTGTAGCCTCCAGACTGCTCCTTACCAATTCATCCTCCACTTGGTATCAAACTAGGTATAATGATACCGTGGGCCACTTATAAACCTCTACGTGTGCCCAGAGGTGAAGGCAGAGCCCTTAGCTTGGCCTACCAGATTCTTCACAAATTGGAGGGATCCACCTACTCAACCTGACTCACTTCTCTTCTTGCTCACCACACCCTAGAATGTCTGTAATTGTTTATAGGGCAAACTCTTGGTCATCCTGGAATTCTCAGCTTAAATATACCTTTGGACCTTTACGGTTCAGATTCTGGGCTCCTGCAGCGTTCTTTTAACACTTTTCTTATTTTATTATTATTTTTTTGTAGCTATTGTTTCCTTTTCTCTTTAAAGAGACAGCAGTGAGCTCCTTGAAAGGGAGACTATAGCTTTTTTTTTTTTTTTTTTTTTTTTTTTTTTTTTTNTTTAATACAGAGTCTCACTCTGTTGCCCAGGCTGGAGTGTAGTGGCATGATCTTGGCTCACTTCGATCTCCGCCTCCCGAGTTCAAGTGATTCCCCTGCCTCAGCCTTCCAAGTAGCTGGGATTACAGGCAGGCACCACCACACCCTGCTAATTTTTGTATTTTTAGTAGAGACTGGGCTTCAGCATGTTGGCCAGGATGGTCTCGATCTGTTGACCTCGTGATCCGCCCTCCTCGGCCTCCCAAAGTGCTGGGATTACAGGCGTGAGCCCCCACGCCCGGCCATATAGCTTTTGCATCTTTGTATTCTCCTCTACCTTTCCTTGATTTAGGGCAAGCGCAACTCCTGTCCTATAGGAGATGCTCAATAAATAATTTTTGAAAGAAATTGGTGAGCTAATGATTTCAACAATGATGACAACCAGATCAGCTCACTGAAACCCAAACTTCTTCCTTTTCCCTCCAGTCAGTAGTAAATTCAGCTTGAACTATCTGGGGAAATGCCTTAGTTTTTCACTCTCTTTTGCCTGCATAGCGGAGGCTCAGAGACAGGTGGCTTCAGGAAGAAAGTTATCGGAGAATAGTGAGTGATGCAGCCTTTAGACTGACAGCTGCTGATCTTTGCTTTAGTTGATTTCCCCTTTTACAAATGGTTATTGGCAATTGAAACTGCAAATCTATCTTCTCCCCTATGTAAATTGCATTTACATTTAAATTGTGCATTTTTCCAAAGAATGGGGTTAGTAAATAACTTGAAGATTAAATTTGAGGAGAGGAAATTGTGCCCCACGTCAAATCTGAGACTGAAGTGACATCTGGCTTTTCCTATTTCCGTTATTTCAGTTTAATAACAGCATGTGGCATTAAGGGAAGAGAAATTGGATCTACATTTTAATGAAAGGAGGAAGCTCTCAGGGTTTAGATACCTTATCATGTTGAATACCGAGTCAATTGGCAATTAAAACTTGCTTCCCTCAAGAAATAGAATAAAATATCTTTGCAGCCACGGGGAGAATAAAAAACAAACAAAAAAACAAGCTAATGCCCAGAACTGCGCAGATAAAATGGAGGGAGATGGTATGCTGCAAAGAATGAAACCAAATATTTCAGGATAGCACAGAGTGCAGGAATTCATACAACGAATAATGCTCACAATAGAATGATAACTATGTTGGTGGATTTTCAAGAGAATAATTTCAAGCAGAATAGTTTGCACATAATATGGGGCTCAACCCATAGATGTTGATTGAAATCATCTGATTTAATCCTTCTCAACCTAGCTTGTTTTAAACCCCAGCCGTTTAACCAAGAAAATATTTCAGAAATGCCTGTTTCATCCCAACAGTCTAACTGTTTAAATGGAAGCAGTTCCACCTGCTGGCTGCTTTTTTGTTGAAAGCAATTCTGGGAAATGTAAACAAAATGCTTGTGCATCCTAATAACCCAAGCCTATCATTTATTTGCTTTGACTGAAACAAATGTGTCAATTTTCAAGGTCTTTGTTTTTTGTGATGCAGTGAATGCAATGTTTGGATGTTGGTAAATGTTTGCATTACATGTTTGTTTGGAAACTGATGGTCTATTCAGAAACTGTGGAGCCATAGCCTTTGGAGGCACAGCCTGGGAGCACTCCATGAGCCTTTATAACCGCCCACCCAAAGATATTCAGCTTTCCCAGAATCTGGAAAGGACTGAAATTACAGACTCCCATGGGCAAGTGTAAATGAGATGAAGCCTCCTGAGGAAGATACTGGATGTGGAAACTTTCCAGCGGTAGGGCCCATAAGTAGAATAATGAAAAACATTTATATAACGCCTACTATGTGCCAAACACTTTATGTGTATTATAACTCATTGAATAGCTGGGCACGGTGGCTCAAGCCTGTAATCCCGGCACTTTGGGAGGCCGAGGTGGATGGATCATAAGGTCAAGAGATCGAGACCATCCTGGCCAACATGGTGAAACCCCGTCTTGACTAAAAACACAAAAATTAGCTGGGCGTGGTGGTCGCACCCCTGTAGTCCCAGCTACTTGGGAGGCTGAGGCAGGAGAATTGCTTGAACCCGGGAGGCGGAGGTTGCAGTGAGCCGAGATTGTGCCACTGCACTCCAGCCTGGAGCCTGGCGACAGAGTGAGACCATTGAATAACATAGCTCTTTGAAGCAGAGGCCATTTTTATCCCCCATTATGAACAAAGGGGAGACACAATGAAGTTAGTAACTTACCTGATTTGATGTCACCCAGCTGGTAAATGACAGAATTGGGATTTGACTCTACGCAGGCTGGCTCCACTGTCCTCATCACCCCTTTCAGCTCAGTCCCTCTATCCCTGCGATTTAATGAAGGCTGTGTTTTCTCACAGTTACATTTTGTCTCGCACACGTCTTTAAAATCTAAGCAGTTGTTCTTGAAAGATGCAGGCTAATAGGCTCACAGATCTTTCCTTAAATAAAATAAGGCAATAACAACAAGTAGCCTTTTGTAACATAGAGGGTAATATCTGTCTCAGCTGTCTTATAAGTGTCCAGAGGGTGAAATGAGATGATACAAAAGTGCACTGAAAAGGCCAAAACCGTCAAACTTTTGTAATGTATTATTATTTATCTGCCTTCCTTCTTGATTT
>NW_016107353.1:3126130-3160927 GCF_001604975.1 Cebus imitator | reverse complement strand
CCATGTTGACCAGGATGGTCTCGATCTCTTGACCTCGTGATCCACCCGCCTTGGCCTCCCAAAGTGCTGGGATTACAGGCTTGAGCCACCGCGCCCGGCTGATTTCTTATTTTCTTAAATGAATAATCCTTAACAAATTAATATAGGTTTCTTCCACTTTCCTATTTTCCCTGGAGTATATGGTCAAATTGCCCAACTAGCAGTATGGGCCTTTTGACGGGTGGTCTAGAACTTGAGTTTGTTTGATTTCTCCTTTCTCTTCCTGGTTTCCTGACCCATTTGGTTTGGTAGCAGCTCCTTACTTCCTGTGCATAATGATAACTTCTCTGCATCTCTTGACATTTTATCATGGCAGTGTGCCTATGAAGTCGACCAGCACCTCCTTCTGTTTGAACTTAGGTTATATTAATCATCTGATTTGCACATCAATCTGTTGCTAGGGGGGTTACTGATGTCACACTGTCAGTATTATGATTACCATAATATCTAACAGGCAAAAAGGAACTGGTTGCTAGTGGAAACCTTAGGGTAAAACTCACCCAGCTTTAGTAACCAACTCGATTGCATAGACTTCCGATAACCATGTGAAGGGGTAAGTGGATTAATCATCCAGTTGGATTTCATTTGAATATTTTTCTTCCATATGTGTGTTCCCTCTAGGCAATTGTCTAGTGTCACTTGAAATTGATGAGGGCTCTTTTTGAGGTTATTTTTGGGAAGTTGGTGAAACAACAGACAGCTGTTCTCAGGAACAAATGTCACAGGATCTGCCGAAGCTCGCTTCCAGTAAAAAAGAAAGAAAGAAAATACGAGGTGCTGAGGTGCATTCATTGTCCTTTTTCTTCCTAGCGTTTGGTTGTTTCCCACTGGCCTAAAAGTGTTAAGTCAGTTTCCCAAATACATGGAAAAGGAGGAAACTAGCATTATGAGGTACCTACTATGTGTGCTAGAATGTGACTCTCCTTAAAGCATCGCTTTAGAGAGTTGTCCAACTAGGTATTCCAGAACAACAGTATTATACATAACAAGTCATGATTTTTTCTAGCTTGTATACAATGTTCTTCCTAATTGGACATTGATTGATCACCCACAAAAGCAAAGTCATTATTTAAAATTGGTCTACATCCTCCTATGCTGAGTAATTATCTTGCTGTTGTTTTCACTGCAATATTAAAAAGCCTTGAAACGTGATAGAAATGAAGTACAATAACTCCAAAATTAAAAATCTCTGTTAAAAGGTTTGACAAATGGGTCTGTCTTTTTGCCGATTTGGTTACTAGGTAGAAGGGTCAATTTTGGGAAATCAAGGGATCAACTGGATAAAACTGATTGAACTTGAGGTTGTGCAGATTTGCAAAAGCCATATCAAGATTTTTATAAATCTATATGAATCAATTTGTGTGCCAGAGAATGAATAGCTAACTTTTTCTTTTTCCAAATGCCAATTCAGCAATTACTAAGTCTGCTAGCGGTTAATTAAAAACTACCATCTTGTTATGTTCAGAGTTAAATTACAAGTGTGAAAACTACTACTGTTTGCAATAACTGAATGCTCTGTACTCTCTGTACTGTCATCAAAAGGAGGGCAGGGATAAATAACTTTTATTTAACTCACTAAAAAAAAATCTTCTCCGCTCTTTCATATTTAATTAACTTCTTATCTTCTCAGAGCTTGGGTTTTACTCAGAGCTCCTAAGCAGTAATGGAAACATCTGTTTATTTTGTCCAGAAGATTCTTCTCACATTCGTTGAACAGAACAGTTATAAATAACTGAGCCCTAAAGATGCTGGGGAAAATGACACCCATCCAAAGTTTTACATTGGAGGCAACTAATCCCAGCAGGGATTTATGGCAGAAGTAGAAAGGGTTGATTTTTGCTTTATTGCCTGTGCACCTAACAGGTTGGGGAGATAGGGTTGTGAACACTTATGTGGACTGGTAACATTTGAGTACTTATTTGTAAGGCTGTCTTAATGAACTTAATGTTTCGCTATTTCAAGAATTCCACCATCAGAAAAGAGGCCAAACTTCCATCACCATGGTGGATGCCAAGTGTCTGAGTGACTGTAAATTGCAGAACCAACTTGAGAAGCTTGGATTTTCACCTGGCCCAATACTACGTATGTACAATATGCAGCAAATATTAAAGACTAGTCATTTATTGTTTGTAAACCACTTCCAATAGAAGGAACATATGCAATAAAACCATTAAAATATAAATAGGAAAATAGAAAACCAGAAAGAGGGAAGAGGCAATAAATATACTCAAATCCTACTTACAGGTTAAGATCGGGCATTTTTCTTACTGCAACCTCTGCCTCCCAGATTCAGGCTATTCTCCTGCCTTAGCCTCCCGAGCAGCTGGGATTACAGGTGCACACCACCATGCCTGGCTAATTAGTTTGTATTTTGTAGAGAGGGGGTTTCACCACGTTGCTCAGGCTTGTCTCGAACTCCTGACCTCAAGTAATCCACCTGCCTTGGCCTCCCAAAGTACTGGAATTACAGGCATGAGTCACCACACCCAGCCCATGGATTGGGTGTTTTTCCTCAGTGAAAAATCAGTTACTCTTTATTATATTGTCCTATTTTTTGTTTTGTTTTTAGTATGTAGACTCTGTTAACTATGTATTTATTATCTGTATTCTTCATAGACAGGATGTACAGCCTTGTCCGTCTTCGCAGATGTATCCAATGCCTGACTCTGTGGTTAATCCATACAGGTATCACCTAAGTGTTTGTGGAAAGGAAGGTGCGAGTTCAATAGCTGTGAGTCCACCTCATTTAAAAAGCCATAATTGGACAGGGTGCAGTGGCTCCTGTCTATAATCTCAGCACTTTGGGAGACCGAGGCAGGTGATTCACTTGAGATCAGGAGTTCAAGACCAGCCTGGCCAACATGGTGAAATCCCATCTCTATTAAAATACAAAAATTAGCCGAGTATGGTGGCACACATCTGTGGTCCTGGCTGCTGGAGAGGCTGAAGTGGAAGAATCACTTGAATCTGGGAGGCAGACGCTGCAGTGAGCTGAGATCATGCCATAGCACTCCAGACCGGGAGACAGAGTGAGACCCTGTCACCCCCTGCCAAAAAAAGCCATAATGTAAGGGATAATAATAAAAGAATAAAAGTCTGAGTTATGAAATACCTTGAACCCAGTAGGATCATATACAAAAACAGAACAATTTAATTTGTTCTCCAAATTCTTCCTCAGCTTCCACCAGAAAGTTGTATGAAAAAAAGTTAGTACAATTGTTGGTCTCACCTCCCTGTGCACCACCTGTGATGAATGGACCCAGAAAGCTGGATGGAGCTCAGGACAGTGATGACAACGAAGGTACCGTCATAAGCTGTACTGCTAGATAGCAACTTTGCACTTATTAATACCTTGTCTAGTATGATTTATGCAGCTTTAAACAATGTGCAGCCTGACTTGTGAAATAGCCTCTTTGCACAGAGAGCCTGAAAAACAGGCCCCTGGGCTGTCAAAAGAATCTGTAACTTCACATCTGTATTCACGCCAGTGACTCAACTGGGTGGAAAGCTGGGGAATGACTAGCTCAATGTTCATGTCCTTTTACTAACTAGAGCCAAATGTGTGGTGATGCCTTAAAATCAGAAACTCCTACAAGTAAATTCTGGGCCTCCTTTGAAGTCTCATCCTCTGCTTTGCCTCAGTCGATACATCTGACCATTATTTTGGGGGGATTAAATTATTTTATGCCTATTAAGAAAGATGAACCACGCTGGTTGCTCACGCCTACATGTAATCCCAGTACTTTGGGAGGCCAAGGCAGGTGGAGCACCTGCGGTCAGGCTCGAGACCAGCCTGGTCAACATGGTGAAACCTCGTCTCTACTAAAAATACAAAAATTAGCCAGGCATGGTGGCACACGCCTGTAATCCCAGCTACTCTGGAGGCTGAGGCAGGAGAATCACTTGAACCCAGGAGTCGGAGGTTTCAGTGAGCCGAGATCGCACCACTGCACTCCAGCCTAGTGGACAGAGTGAGACTCCGTCTCAAAAAAGAAAAAAAAAAGAGATGAACCAAATTATACCTCCCTGAAATCCCTCCTATGCTGACTGCCCTCCTGATTTATATGAGAACTGACAGCAGCTGGTCTCTTTCAGGTCACAGAGTGGGTAGGGAGCAGGGGTCTCCGGGATCTCTGAGCTTTGCTGACAGTGGCCCCTGCTCCAGGTATACCTTGCTCCTGCAGTGCCTTCTGGCTTCAGAGCTCCTAGGGGAAAGGCTTGGAGATTCCCACAATACATTCCAAGGTGTTTTCATTCAACAAATATTTATCAGGAGTTCTCAATGAGCCACAGAAAAATGACAGAAAGTACCATTAATTGAAGGCCACCAGTGCATCCTGGGCCTAACCCTTATCATCCCATTTAACTCTCATAGCACTTAGCAGAAGCTCAGAGAGGCCAAGCGACTGGCCCAGCATCACTGAGCTCAGAAGCAGCCCCAGACGATAAGCATACATTAGCATGCGCCATGAAGAGCCGGACCCATCTGTCTTCATCACCACTCTATGTCCAGCTCCCGGAACAGTTCCAGGCACATAGCAGAACTCAGTGTACATTTGTTGGGTGAAAAGGACAGAACTGAGATTTGGACACTGTCTGGCTCTCCAAACTTTGCTCTTTCCACCCCATACACTTTTCTCACAATTTCTATTGTGAGGATGAACACATTACATTTTTTTTTTTTTTACCATGTCTGATCTACAAAAAAAAGAGGACAGTATTATATAGTTCAAATTTAAAACTGGATAAACCATGCAAGTGCTTGGGGTCCTCTGAAAAATCCTGTAATCCCGACATTGGAGGCGGCACAGATACTGAAAGCTTTCCCCAGCGGTTTGGTTTAGCACTGTTGGCCTCACTTGAAAAGGATGGCAAGGTTTAGGGATAAACCTCACTGGCCTTCGAGCAGGCAGTTAGCATGGGTGGGGGTGGCCTCGGGAAGTGGCTGCCCCCGACCTCTCCTGGTTGTAGAATGTGTTCGGAGTCCTATTCCCGATCCAGGCCTGCTTCTGTTTCCTGCCCGGGGGAGGGGCTCAAGGGACCAGACCAGCACCTGAGGAAAAGGAATGCCAGGTTGAAGATTTCAGAACTGCTCACAACTGCCCGGGACTTCAGGTTAAAGCTACAACACCAAGCCGTCCCGGGTCCCAGCATGCAGCCCTCCACAGAAATGAGTTTATGCTAGGGCTAGGAGAAAAACTGGTCCTTCAGTTTGTAATGTTTGCCACTGCTTTAGACTGTGCCTACCTGATCTAAGCCAACTACAGGTCATCAGGTCAGAGGTAGAAGTGCTGATTCAGTCCTACCCTTGTTAAAAGTAGCAAACCTGGGTCTCCAAGTTAGGTTTGAAACAGACATTTGAATTTGCTTATTGATAAAGTCTCATAGCCCCTGGCACCACTGGAGAGGAGGAGTTTTAATATCATGAACCGGAGGTGACATCCTGTGGACTCAGCCTTCTGTTTTCATGAAAGCACCCAGTCCTCATGGGCTTGTAGTGGGAGTGGGCGTACAGGGAGTCCCAGACCCGAGGCTGAGCATCAGGTTATCCGAACAGTCAGTGGGTTCGATCTTTCTCATTTTCACTCATTGATTGTCTTGTCAGTGGGTGGACATAGCTTTATTATTTATTTATTTATTTTTTTGAGACGGAGTGTCACTCTTGTTGCCCAGGCTGGAGTGCAATGGCGCCATCTCGGCTCACCACAACCACCGCCTCCCGGGTTCAAGCGATTCTCCTGCCTCAGCCTCCCGAGTAGCTGGGATTACAGGCATGCGCCACCACCCCCAGCTAATTTTGTATTTTTAGTGGAGATGGGATTTTTCCATGTTGGTCAGAACTGGTCTCGAACTGGTCTCGACCTCAGGTGATTCGCCCACCTCGGCCTCCCAACGTGCTGGGATTACAGGCGTGAACCACTGCAGCCAGCAGACATAGCTTTAATTATCTAACCGCTTTCAAACTTCCCAAATGTTTTTGACTGAGAGAACTCATTTAAAATTAATGTGCAACTCCACACAATTCCTCCAGGTTTATCAAAATGCTTCTCTGCAGGTTAACAACATCCGTTTCCATCCCTAGCAGTTTTTAAAGGCTTTTAGCACAGGCCTGGCCCTCCCTTCCTTGGATGCCTTTTTGGAAACAGAAGGAGAAAATCTTCCTGTTCTGTCTTGGCATTCAGGGAGGAACGGGGCTTATAGCTGGTTCAAAGTGACAATGACTAGCTGCAAAGAGCCGCCCAGATAAGCAGCCAGCTTGTGTATTTCTCTCGGAGGCATGCAAATATGTCAGGCCTTATTCCCAGAGGAAGGCCTAAGTCTGTTTCATGAAGGCTGCCGCAGCTCCGGAGAAATGTTCTTTTCCATCAGAAGGGCCACTTGAATTTTCGTCCCCTTGCAAAAATGTCCTCTGATTGAGAGAATTCACCCTGATATTTATGTTTATTCCCTTTGCTAGCTCAAATGTTCTCATTTCCTTTTATTTCCCATTATCCAGAGCTTGATATCATTTTTCAAGGAAATATCATACTCTCAACAGAAAAAAGCAAGAAACTCAAAAAAGTATGTACCATTCTAATGCCTGAATACTTGTACCCATATATTAAAAACAGGAAGTAGCTCTGTTCATCTGTATTAAGAAAGGGGATAGCAAATCACAACATTCTGTCATAGTGGTAAAATCCTAGTTTAAAGAGGATCATTTTAATGCAGTTTTCTGTATTGTGAAACGATTTCCATGATCTAGCAGAGAACCCAGAATGACAGGGCAATCATTACATTCTGTTATCGTGGTAAAATTCTACTTTAAAGAGGATCATTTTAAGGCAGATTTCTGTACTGTGAAACTATTTCCATGATCTAGCAGAGAACCCAGAATGACAGGGTCCCTCCTGCCCCTTCTTGAAAAAGTCACCACTCTGCTTCCCCCAGCTGTCACCCACACTCCCCACTTTCACCATCTGTTGCCTATGTTCACATATAGCACTGAGCTTGGTTCTGGGTCCACAGTGAACACAGGATGGAAATTCGAGTTTCTAACCCATTCGCTTTTCCAGCCCCCAGCACCATATTGAAGCAAAAGGCCAAGTGTGTCAGGGTTGCAGGTTTGGGGGTGAGGCCTCACTGGCTTAGGATTTCTGCCCTCTGCTTCCCAGAAGTGTGACTTTGTGGAAGTCAGTGAACAGATATGAGCCTCCTAGCTCAGTTAAACAGCAGTTCCTACCTCACAGGGCGAATGTCAAGTGAAAGGCAGGTAAAGCTCTGAGCATAAAACACAGCCTATACTTAGTGCTCAGTGATGAACTCCAGGGCGCCAACTCTAGTGACTTTTTCTGTCTTCTGACTTCTGACCCTCTTTATTTGGAGACACCTGCCTTCCTTGGACTTTGGAACCCTGCCACCCCTCGGTTCTTGGCTCTGCATCTCTGTTTCTGTTCTGACTTTGTGTCTTCCTCTTGGCCCCTGACATGCCTGTGCCTGAGATCCCGTCCTTCAGCCTCTGCTCTGGGTCATTCATTCACTCACCACCTCTGTGTGGCGCTCTGTACAGACTTCTCTCCTGAGGCACAGGTCTGCATATCCAGCTGCCTGCTGGGAAGCGCCCCTTTTTCCTTCCTTCCTTCCCTTCTTCCTACATTCATTTGACAAATGGTTACCTAACGCCATGAATGTTTTGTAGGTTACACATATGTGTTCATGCCTCTCCCCAGGGTTATCCCCTCATACCTCAGGCTCAGGATGTCCAGGACTGACCACGCACATTTCAGCCCACCCTAAACCTGCATTTGTGGCCGGGGTTTATCCTGATGGTTCCACCACCTCCCCACTGTCCAGGCTCAAAGCCTTGGTGTTATTTGGAACGCCCCCGCCCCCCCTGCAGCTCTTCACACACAAAGTCCTACCAAGTCTTTGGGATTTGAATGATTTTTTAGAATCCATCCCTTTTCTCTCCTCACCATGGCTATCCTAGCTTGCACTCATATTACTTATTTATTTATTTTAGAGACAGGCTCTCACTCTGTTGCCCAGGCTGGAGTGCACTGGTGCCGTGATAGCTCACTATAATCTCAAACTCCTAAGCTCAAGTGATCCTTCTCCCTCAGCCTCCTGAGTAGCTAGGACTACAGGTACATTCCACCACACCTGGCTAACTGGGCAACAATTCTGGCCAGGCATGGTGGCTTACCCCTGTTATCCCAGCACTTTGGGAGGCCAAAGGTGGACGGATTGCCTGAGCTCAAGAGTTTAAAACTCAGCCTGGGCAACCCATGTCTTTACAAAATTTAAAAATTGGCTGGGTATGGTGGTGCACACCTGTGATTCCAGCTACTTGGGGGGCTGAGGTGGGAGGATTGCTTGACCCTGGGAGGTTGGGGGTGCAGTGAGCCATGATCACACCACTACATTCCAGCCTGGGCAATAGCATGAGACCCCATCTCGAAAAAAACTTTTTTTTTTTTTTGTAGAGACAGGGGTCTCATGCTGTCACCCAGGCTGGTCTCGAAATCCTGGCCTCAAATGATCCTCCTGCCTTGGACTCTCAAAGCACTGGGATTACAGGCATGAGCCACCTTGCCCAGCCTCCATATCATTATTTTATTTGCACAATTGCAAAATCCTCCTGTGTTTGCCTCTAACTTTTCCCAATTCCATTTCAGATCTATAAGCAGAGGTTTAATCATGTCACTCACTTGCCCGGAGACTTTCAAAACAAGGTGCAAACTTGCTATACCCCATGAAGCGACTCCAGTGTCTCCTGTAACCTAATCTCCCTCATCGTCCTACCCAGCAGATGCTTACCTTGTTTCTGCACCTCTCATACTCTTCCTGTGAACCATTACTTCAACTGTTCTTCATGCCTGAAATTCTTTTCACTCTTCCCACAACCTACCCCATTTTTCTTCCTGTTAAAACCCTGTGATCTTTTAAGGAATAGCTCAATGGCCACTTCGGTGAGTCCGTTTAAAATGACATTAAGGTGAGTGGATCACTTGAGGCCAGGAGTTCAAGGCCAGCCTGGCTAACATGGTGAAACCCTGTCTCCACTAAAAATACAAAAAATTAACTGGACATGGTAGCATGTGCCTGTAGTCCCAGCTACGCAGGAGGCTAAGGCACAAGAATCACTTAAACCTGGGAGGCAGAGGTTGCAGTGAGCCAAGATTGTGCCACTGCACTCCAGCCTGGGTGACAGTGAGAGGAGACTCTGTCAAAAAAAAAAAAAAAAGGCATTTTAGCCTGGGCAACACCTCGTGTCTTATCTACAAAAATTAGCTGGCCATGGTGATATGCACATGTGATTCCAGCTACTCAGGAGGCTGAGGTAGGAGGCCGGCTTGAGCCCAGGAGCTTGAGATCAGCCTGGGAAAGATGGTGAGAGCCCATCTCTACAAAATTGTAAAAATTAACTGGGCATGGTGATGTGCACCTGTGGTCCCAGCTACTCAAGAGGCTGAGGCAGGAGAATCTTTTGAGTCTCAGGAGGTTGAGGCTGCAGTAAGCTGTGATGACGCCACTGCACTCCAGCCTGGGTGACAGAGCAAGACCCTGTCTCAAAAAAAATAATAAAAAATAAAGTAAAAAAAATAAAATGGCATTGTATCCTCATTCAGTAGCCGTCACAGGGTCTTGCACATAGTAGGAGCTCAAAGCTCACCTTACCAAACCTACCAAACAGCTCCAGTGGCAAAAAGGTTTGCAAACATGTTCTAGTATTTAAACTAGTTTCTAAGTTGAAATAAATGAAAAGAAATCTCTAAGTAAACATTGCCGCAATATGCCATAGCTTCAGCTTACCGTTTAAACATAATTCAAATCTGATGAAGTAAGTCTGATATCATACCAAATCTTCTAAAAGTGTTTTTTTAACTTCCAAATAGCTCATTAAAGGAATCCTTTCCATTTGGTAAACCTCAGTTCTGCAGAAAACCCTTTAGTGTAGTTCCTGCAAAGACACTCCAGCAGAGAAAGCAACCTGAGTATTTAAAATGCATCAGGTAGGACCAGTGCCCTTCGTTTTCCACTTTACATAAACCTGAAATAAAACCACATCCATATTTTAAATTGGCAATAGAATTAAATAGGAAGTTTGTGATGGCATAAAATGTTTTGATTTGAAGGATTTATATAAGCCATTTTCATTCTCAGAAGGGCCTGAGACATCTGTTCATCCTTAAATCTGAAAGTAAATGTAAATAAGCATTCGCATTTCCATGTAAAAGGTGGTAGAAGGTGTGTTTATTGAGACGCTTCCCTAACACTGTAGACTTTAATTACTTAAGAGCATTTGTTTGTACCTAGCAGTCTTCTGAGTGCCTAGAGGGGTAATATTTGCATTTCTTTGAAATACCACATTTTCCTTTCATTTTAGTTGGTTTCTAATGGAATACAAGCCACTTAAAGATTTGGAATATGCAACTTCTGCACTCTGTTTAACACTGTATGTGTCTGTTGTATCAAATCACATACGCAGCCCATTGGATTTGGTCATTAAAGCCACTCATTAAGCAAAGTCAAATTTTTTTTTTTAATGGGATTTTTTTCATCAGAAAGACACTAGACACAGCTTCTGTTACCAATGATGGAGTGGGACATTAAGTGAATATGTGTGACTCCATCTCTAAGTCCCCTTCTACGTAGCAAAGAGGGGAACATGGGATTTGGGATTGGTTGGTAGGGAGGCAGAGTAATCTACAATGTCAGGCTACATAAAGTGGGCTTTGAGTAAGGTGACCGTATAATTTATCATCCTGACCAGTGTGCTTTTGAAAAGGGACACTAACCAGAAGGGGTACTGGAACAACAGGAGTAAACTGGGACTATCTTGGGCAAATGGGGGCAAACAAGGGGATATAGGGTCCTGGGTTTGGGAGTGGTTCCAAGGGTGGAAGTATTTGTATCTGTGCCCCATCTGAAGAGGCTGCTGCATCCAACAACCGGAGGGCAGAGGCCCTGGAGGTGTGTGCTCCTGAGCCCTCCTGGGCCACCTGGGTGTTTCCTTACCCTCTCCCAGACACAACATGCTCATCCCTGCCAGAATCTCAGTTTACTCTGTTCTCCCAGCCTGCATGCTCTCTTCTTACCTTCCCACCCACCCATCCTGCACATTCTGTGGGTCTGGGCCCAAGAATCAATTGTTCTTTCTTTTTTTCCCTCCCTCCCTCCCTCCCTCCCTCCTTCTTTCCCTCCCCCCCCACTCTGTCTCTCTCTCTTTCTTTCCCTTCCTTCCTTCCTTTCTTTGTCTTTCTTTCTCTTTCTCCTTCCTTTCTTTCATTTCTTTCTTTCTTTCTCTCTCCTTCCTTCCTTCCTTCCCTCCCTCCCTCCTTCTTTTCTCTCTCTCTCTCTCTCTTTCTCTCTTTCTTTATTTCTTTCTCCTGTAATTCTCTTGCCTCAGCCTCCCAAGCAGCTGGGACTACAGGCACAGGGCACCACACCCCACTACTTTTTCATTCAGCCTCCACCCCACTCTCTGCCCAGGAGCTTTTGCCGCAGGCTGTAAAATGTTGAAGGTGAAAACTCATGCTTTGACTCCTCTGCATTGAATTCCATGCCAGGCATTTGGGAGTGGGGGCGGGGGAGTTACTCAGTCCCTGTTGGCTGAACTGAAAGGAGCTTTCCTCTACTGATGTTGATGATCTCTCTTTCTGACTCCCTATTCTGTACCATATATTTTGTCTCTTACATGTACTTTGATGTTGTCTTTTGAGAGATGATGCTTAGATCATTGTGAATGGATGACCGTTCAGGAAATGGTTGCAACGCAGTTTCCACCCCTGGCCTCAGACTGTGAGTCAACAACTATTTATTGAATATAGGACATTGTGCTAGATTTTCTTGAGGAAGAAAATAAGTGCAAATAAAGGCATAGACCCTATCATGAAGAAACTTGAAAATGAGCTCTGTAAACAAAGAATATATGTATCAAAAATATGGACTCTGCCAGGTGCAGTGGTTTATGCCTGTAATCTCAGCACTTTGGGAGGCTGAGGCAGGAGGATCACTTGAGCCCAGGAGTGCAAAACCAGTTTGGCAACTCGACAAGAACCCATCTCTACAAGGAAAATGAAAATAAATTAACTTGGGGCCAGGTGCAGTGGCTCACGCCTGTAATCCCAGCACTTTGGGAGGCTGAGGCAGGCAGATCACCTGAGGTCAGGAGTTCGAGACCAGCCATGGCCAATGTGGTGAAATTCCATCTCTACTAAGAATACAAAAAATTACCTGGGTGTGGTGAAGCATGCCTGTAATCCCAGCTACTTGGGAGGCTGAGGCAGGAGAATCGCTTGAACCCGGGAGGCAGAGGTTGCAGTGACCCGAGATCACACCATTGCACTCCAGCCTGGGTGACAAGAGTGAAACTCTGTCTCAAAAATAATAATGAATAAATAAATTAATTAACTGGGCATACTGGCACACATGCCTGTGGTTCCAAGCTACTCAGGAGGCTGAGGCAGATGATTGTTTGAGTTTAGGAGGCTGAGGCTGCAGTAAGCCAGGCTCATGGCACTGTACTCCAGCCTGAATGACAGAGTGAGGCCTTCTCTTAAAAAAAAAAAAAAAAAAAAAAAAAAAAAAAAAAAAGACTCTAGAGCCAGACTGCCTGGGTTCAAATCTCAGCTCGACTGCTAACTTGGACAAGACACTCAACCGCTCTATGTCTTAGTTTCCTCATTTTAAAAATAAGGTTAAGAACAATCTCAACTGCCGGGCGTGGTGGCTTACGCCTGTAATCCCAGCACTTTGGGAGGGCTAAGCATGTGGATCACCTGAGGTCGGGAGTTCGAGACCAGCCTGACCAACATGGAGAAACCCCGTCTCTACTAAAAAATACAAAATTAGCAGAGCATGGCAGCACATGCCTGTAATCCCAGCTGCTCAGGAGGCTGAGGCAGGAGAATCGCTTGAATCTGAATCTGGGAGGCGGAGGTTATGGTGAGCTGAGATGGCGCCGTTGCACTCCAATCTGAGCAACAAGAGGGAAACTCCATCTCAAAAAACAAACAAAAAAGTCTCAACCTCACAGAGCTTTGTGAAGTTTGAGTTAAAATATGCAAAGCAGAGGCCGGGCACGGTGTCTCTCACCTGTAATCCCAGCACTTTGGGAGGCTGAGGCAGGCTGATCACCTGAGGTCAGAGTTCGAGACCAGCCTGACCAACATGAAGAAACCTTGTCTCTACTAAAAATATAAAATCAGCTGGGCATGGTGTTGCATGCCTGCAATCCCAGCTACTCAGGAGGCTGAGGCAGGAGAATTGCTTGAACCTGGAGGCAGAGGTTGCGGCGAGACAAGATTGCGAATTGCACTCCAGCCTGGGCAACAAGCGCGAAACTCTATCTCAAAAAAAATAAATAAAAATATGCAAAGCAGAGTAGTATACATATATGTGATAAGAGGCCAGTATAAATAAGAGCTATTAATATCATTAACATTGTTACATAAAAAGCATGATATTTAATTACCTGCAGTACAAAACAACATACTTAGTGAAAAATAACATTTTTCACTCCCATTATGAAAAATGAATCTTTAGTATTGAACTTCTAAGTTCTACAGAATGTGATATATCAAGTTCCTACAGATATATTTATAGAAGTAAATATACAGATATATTTAAAGATTACTTTCTGTAAGCCCTGCGTGTTGAATGAGGCAGACTGAGCTTTAAAAAAAACAATCATATGCCGGCCAGGCTTGGTGGCTTATGCCTGTAATCCCAACACTGTGAGGGGCTGAGGTGAGGTGGGTTGCTTGAGCCCAGGAGTTCGAGACCAGCCTGGGCAACATGTTGAAACCCTGTTTCTACTAAAAATACAAAAAATTAGCCCGGCATGGTGGCACACACCTGTGGTCCCAGCTACTCGGGAGGCTGAGGTGGGAGGATCACCTGAGCCCAGGATCTGAGCTCATGCCACTTGCACTCCTGCCTGGGTGACAGAGGCCTTGTTTTGTTTTGTTTTAAGTCATATGTGCCTTCCCAGTATTTGGTGCTCCTCCTTCTTAATCTTATACTTAAATCCAGCTGAGCTCGATGGAGTACTCTTTTATTTTATTTATTTATTTATTTATTTTTGAGATAGAGTTTCGCTGTTGTTGCCCAGGCTGGAGTGCAATGGCACGATCTCGGCTCACCGCAACCTCCGCCTCCTGGGTTCAGGCAATTCTCCTGCCTCCGCCTCCCGAGTAGCTGGGACTACAGGCACGCACCATCATGCCCAGCTAATTTTTGTATTTTTTGTAGAGACGGGGTTTCATCTTGTTGACCAGGATGGTCTCGATCTCTTGACCTCGTGATCCACCCGCCTCGGCCTCCCAAAGTGCTGGGATTATAGGCATGAGCTACCCGCGCCCTGCCTGGAGTACTCTTAATCTCAGCACTTTGGGAGGCCAAGGAGGGAGGATCACTTGAGCCCAGGAGTTCAGATTAGCCTGAGCAACATGTCAAAAGCACATATCTACAAAAATTACAAAAACAATTAGCTGGGCGTGGTGGTGTGCACCTGTGTTCCCAGCTACGTGGGAGGCCAATGTGAAAGGATGCTTGAGTCCAGGTGGAGGCTGCAGTGAGCCATGATGGCGCCACTGCACTCCAGCCTGGGAGACAGAGTGAGATCTTGTCTCAAAAAAAAAAAAGAAAGAAAAAGAAAAAGTTCTTAAATCATTCTCCTCACCTCTCTAAATCTCTAAATAGTTTCAAACTTGGAGAAAGTTGCAAGAGCAGTACAAAGAACACCCACATTTATTCTACTCAGATTCCTCAGTTGGTACCTTGTATCACATTTGAGGAGTGTGTGTGTGTGTGTGTGTGTGTGTGAGTATCTGTGTATTTTACCATTGTCTCTTTCTGAATGATTTGAGAGCAAATTGCAGACATGAAGCCCCTGGGCTCCCCAGTAAGTATTCTGCCCATCGAAAGACGCTTTCCTACATAACCGCCTTATGACCCTCCAGATAAGGAAATCCACGCTGATTCAATGCTTCCAGCCAGTACTCAGACCCCATGCAAGTTTCACCAACTGCCCCAATGCTGTCTTTTTGCTTTCTCATCCATTCCGGGAACACACATTCCCTTTAGTTCTCGTCTCTTCCTTCTCCTTCAATCTGGAGCCACGGTGCCTCAATCTTTCCCTGTCATTCCTGCCCTTGACAGTTGTCAAGGGTTACTAGGCCATTCATTCTGCAGGGTTACTAGGAACTATCTCTACCCGCAGAACACTTTGACACCAAATGGGTGGGTTTTTCCTCATGCCAATCAGTTCTCCAACTCTCCAGACACCAAGCAGTTGTGCAACAATTCAGTAGAATTCTGATGCTGTAGACCTGGAGTTAGCATCCCAGCCCACAGGTTAAGGGGCTCAGTTTCTCAAGATGGCCCCCCACTTAAAATGCCAATCACAAGTCCTGAGTCTCCCATACTTCTGATTGACTCGCTAAAAATCAAGGGTTCCCACAACACCTTGGATTTGCTAATTTGGTAGAACAGCTCACATAATTCAGGAGTGCTCTTTACTTACATTTACCAGTGTATTTTAAAAGATACAGCTCAGAAGCAGCCAGTGGGAGAGACGCAGTCGGGAGGTCTGAAGGAAGAGACGGAGAGCTTCCATGCCATCTCTGGGCCCTCTGTCCCCTAAGTACTTTAATGTGCTCACCAACTCAGAAGATCTCTAAACTCTGTCTTTTAGGAGTTTTATGGAGGTTCTGTTACTGAGGCGTGGTTGGCTATTGGTGATTAACTCAAACTGCAGCTCCTGTCCTCGACCTGGAAGGCAGGGGGCGGGGCTCCAAGTTCAAATCTTTTTTTTTTTTTTTTGAGATGGAGTCTTGCTCTGTCATGCAGACTGCAGTGCAGTGATGTGATCTTGCTCACTGCCACCTCCATCTCCTGAGTGCAAGCAATTTTCCTGCCTCAGCCTCCTGAGTAGCTGGGATTTCAGGCTAGTGCTACCCACACCAGCTACTTTTTGTATTTTTAGTAGAAATCGGGTTTCACCATGTTGGCCAGGCTGGTCTGGAATTTCTGACCTCATGATTCACCCGCCTCGGCCTCCCAAAGTGCTGGGATTACAGGTGTGAGCCACCACGCCCAGTCCCAAGTTCAAATCTTCTAATCACGTGGTTGGTCTTTCTGGTGACCAGACCCCATCCTGAAGCTATCTAAGGGTCTTCGGGCACCAGTCATCTCATTAGCATACAAAAAGATAACTCCGGTAGTTCCAGAGATTCCAAGGGTCCTTAGAAGTTCTTGTGTCAGGAACCTGGGACTAAGACCAAATATTATAATAAGATGCCTCTATCACGCCTATCACTCAGGAAATTACAAGGGTTTCAGGAGCTCTGTGCCAGGAGAGGGGACAGAAGACCAGGTGTATATTTCTTATTGTATGGTAACATCATGAGGGTGACCTTCAGATTGAATTTGTCTGATTTTTCCTTTTGACTAGTATTAGAGGCCATGTGTTCTTGGCAGGAATTCTTTAGGAATGGTGCTGTGCTCTTCTGATTACATCGCCACGGGACAAACAACGTCACTGTGTCTCACTGCTAGTAATGTTAACCTTAATTACCCTGAAAAGTTGATGTTTGTCAGGTTTCTTGGCCAGGCTCAGTGGCTCACGCCTGTAATTCCAATACTTTGGGAGGCTGAGGCAGGTGGATCGCTTGAGCTCAGGAGTTCAACATAGTGAGACCTCTTCTCTAGAAAAACCACAAAAATTAGACAGGTATGGTGACATGTTCCTGTAGTCACAGCTACCCGAGAGACTGAGGTGGGAGAATGGCTGGAGCCTGGGAGATGGAGGCTGCAGTGAGCTGAGACTGTGCCGCTGCACTCCAGTCTGGATGTCAAAATAACAACAAAAAACTTTTTGCCTTTGTAATTGAGCAGCATTCTGTGGGGAAATATTCTGAAATGATACCAACATATTGTTCCTCATGGAGCCTCACTCATTAGCCTTAGCATCTATAGAGCACTCTGCCTGAATCAGCTTCCACGGTGCTGATGGCCTATTGAGATTTTCTATTTCTATCAGTCCTTCTACATTTATGTTGGCATTCTGCTGTAAGAAGCATTTTCCCTTCTCCCTATTCATTCATTCATTCACTCACTCACTCACTCACTCACTCATGTAAGTATGAATTCATTGATTTCATCCAATGGGCTCTATCCATTGACATCATTTTTTTCATGCTCAAATTTTCCCAGATTTGACTAGTAGGAGCCAGATAGATACTGTGTCCTTGTGACATGTCCTCATCATTATTTGAGCACTTCCTTGGTTTCTGGCGTAAAAAGATGTTTCAGACTAATCTTGGACTCCCCCCCCCCAACCCCAGGAGCCTTGATTCCTTTCACAAGATGGTATTTGGAAACCAAGACCCAGGCCTTCAATAAGCGCCGTTCTACTGGGTATCATTGCTTCCAGGTCTTTTTCAGAGGACAGAGCTAGAAAATAAATGCATGTATCTATGTACATATAAACACATACATCTCTATTTTTATGTATGTATACATAAAATTAAAAACTGTGAGTTCATATTTATCTCCAATTGCAATCTAACAATCCAATGTTCTTTCTAATCACGCATATTTATAAAATCACTTCTCTGACAGTGATTCCATTATCTTCGATTATAGATTCCATTATCCTCAGTGTATTTACATTTTCACTCAATTTTCCTAAATTTTTTTTTGCTGGAGTGCAGTGGTGTGATCTCAACTCGCTACAATCTCCACCTTCTGGATTCATGCAATTCTTCTGCCTCAGCCCCCCAGGTAGCTGGAACTACAGGTGTGCGCCACCATGCCTGGCTAATTTTTGTATTTTTAGTAGAAACAGGGTTTCTACTAAAGCAGGAGGAAATAGTGGAAATTCAGTAGGGACAGGGTTTCTACTAAAAATACAAAAATAATTTCATGTTGCCCAGGCTGGTCTCAAACTCCTGACCTCAGGTGATCCACCCACCTTGGCCTCCTGAAGTGCTAGGATAACAGGCGTGAGCACCACACTTAGCCTCGATTTTCTAATTTTCCCAGTATAACTAATTACCCAATCACAATAGCCACTTCCTTCTCTGCATCACCCATCAATACCTGCTTGACCATGGAGCATATCAACATCTCCCTGCAGCCCTCACTACAAGAGGGCCCTCTTCCTTCCTCTCACTGGTCCTCTTCCTTGCCCCAGGGCACACTAATGTCTCCGTACTAGTCCCCTTACCCCTCCTACTGCTCTAATTCTACTACCAAGCAGGCTGAAACCCTCCACACCCCCACCACTCCATTTCTTGGCCTCCAGGCATGCCACCACTTCTGTGTCCACGTCCCTTCTGCCTCCTTTCTCAGTGTTCAGAGCATACTGACACCCCAGGGGGCGATAAGGAAGGGAAGGAAAACATCATGTCTCATTTTTGCTCCTAAATTTTAAGTCTATTTCAATGTCTTTCTGCCAAAACTTTAACAGGATTTTTACTCTCTGTGCCTCAATTTCTATTGTTGCTTATGAGATACCTTGTAAGCCTACATTAGCATGCGCTGGGCCCACCCCAAAGCCTGCCGCCCGCAGGCCTGGTGTATCCGGGGAATATATATTCAAGGACTACAATTAAGTAGTGTGTGATTCAAGTAGCCTATATGGGTTTTAGAAGACCTCATGTTAAACGCCCCCCTAACAGTTTCTTAATTAATTGAAAAACATCCTTATTCCCAATAGTAGATGTATATTCTAGTTGGGTCAAAGTGAAGAGAAAATTGCATAGTCTCTAACTACTTAATAAGCCCTTTCTTCTTACCTTTGACGTGTGCTAAGGGGACTGATAGATGCTGTCTTTACAAGGAATGTAATTTAACATCCTTCCTGTAAAAATATTGGCCTCCTGGTAGATATGATCAATATGGCTTGATCTTATTGATTAAACGTTGATTTCTTTTCCATGTAATAGAACCCAGTTTTTGATTCAAGAGCAGCAGGAGGAAATAGTGGAACCACATCCCAATTATAATGATCCCAAGATAATAATAAACATAAACTTATTTATTTTCATAAAATGGAATTATGAGCAGTGGTGTTCCTCCGTATTAAAAACATGGATTTGTTTAGAAAACTCAGCTTTCTTTTCTTTTCCATCTAAGAATATGCCCATAGTGACTTTAGTTAAATTATACTTTGTGAGTATGTCTCTATGTCTCCGTTTTAGGGAGAGGAGTTTCCTGTTGTACCTCCCATGTGAGCACACCTGAGTTACTTTTAATCTCTTGAGCCTTGTCAAGGCTTTGTAAGCACTAGGCACTATTCATTACAATTCATGAGTCCAGGAATGATTTATTAGAGATAATTTTTTTTCTTGAGACAGGATCTCACTCCATCACCCAGATTGAAGGGCAGAGGTGTGATCACAGCTCACTGTAGCCTCGACCGCCTGGGCTCAGACTTCCGAGCAGCTAAGACTACAAGTGTGTGTCACCACACCTGCTAATTTTTAAACTTTTTGTAGAGATGAGGTCTTGCTGTGTTGCCCAGGCTAGTCTCAAACTCCTGGGCTCAAGGGATCCTCCTGCCTTGGCCTCCCAAAACTCTGAGATTACAGGTGTGACCCACTGTACCCGGCCTGTAGATAACTATGGATCATGGAATTTCGTATTTGAAAGGCTTCTAGGAGGAGGCCATGTGATTTATCTTACAGATGAGGAAACAGGCAGAAAGGGAATATGACTTGCCCAAGACCACATAGAGGAGTAGAGAAAAATTGGAAATAGAGATCTAGTCTCTGAATTTCCATTCTATTGCCCTCTCCATTACTTCAAATGGCCACAGGGGAGGAAAAACAACCAGGCACCTGAGTGATGAAATAGCTCCCCTCCGTGTCCTTTCCACGGTATTACAGAAGGACTCGGGACATCTGTTTTTCCATGGAAGCAAAGGTCTTTCTGATGATTGCTACCTAGTGAGAGTCCATGGGAGGCACTTCTTAATGACCCTTCCAGTTGCAAATTAAAACTATGGCACAGAAATCAGCACAGTTAGAAATGGGCTGACATATGCAGATTGGTAGCTGGAATTTGCCCAAGTAGGGAGAAAAAAAAATGTATCTGAACAACTTTTTGACTTTTTAAAATAAAATATATCATGCATATGAAAAGGAATAAAGAATTTTGTAATGAGAAGTTGGATTCCCACCCCAAAGATTAAAAAATATAAACAGTTGCTGAATCAGTTGAAGCCCCCAGTGTATCCCTCTTGGGACATCGTCTTCCTTTCCCCCATGGTAACCGCTATCCTGAATTTTCTACTTACCGTTCTTTCCCTTTTCTTTATAGTATCCACAAACTTTCGTTTAGTTTTTCATGATTTTGTATTTTATTTAAGTGATATTATACTGCAGGTTTTCTTCTGCAGCTTCCCTTACCATTCAGCATTATGTTGTGAGCTTACATGGTCATTATTGGTAGCTTTGGTTCATTCATTTTCACTGCCATATAGAATTCTTGGAGAAGTATTTTTACTCATTCTCTCTTTGTTGGACATTTGTTTGTTTTCAAATTTTTTAAAACACAAACAATGCTGTTACAAACTTTGGGGGTACAGGCCTCAGTGTGTATAAGTGTAAGAATTTTTTTTCTGATTGCATGAATGTACCTATGAGTAGGACTGCTGAATTGAAGGGGTCTACACATCTTCAACTTAAGAGATCATATTAAATTGCTCTACAACATGGTTGCACCATTTTAGGCTTCTCCCAGCAATGTTTTAAAAACTCTAGGGGTTGGGCATGGTGGCTAATGCCTATTATCCCAGCACTTTGAGAGTCCAAGGTGGGAGGATTACTTAAAGTGAAGAGTTCAAGACCAGGCTGGGCAACATAGAAAGACCCTGCGTCTAAAAATAAAATTTAAGAAAAAAATTATCTGGGCATAGTGGTGTCCACCTGCAGTCCTCGATTCTTAGGAGGCTGAGGCAGGAAGATGACTTGAGCTTGGGAGTTCAAGGCTACAGTGAGGTTTGATCCTGTCACTGCATTCCAGCCTGGGCGACAGAACAAGATCCTGTCAAAAAAAAAAAAAAAAAGCTTCATTGTTCTAAATATTCTTCAAAATTTAGCATTGCTAGATTTATTTTTGTCAGTGTGGTGGGTATAAGATGGTATTTTATTGTTGTAATTTTATGTATTTTATTATTTATAAGGTTAGGCATCCTTTCACATTTATTGGTCATTTGTGTTTCCTCATCTGTGAAATGCCTATTCATGTCTTTTGCCCATTTTTTATTAGGTTGTTTATCTTTTCCTTGTTAATTTATAGGAGCTCCTTATATACTGTGAATACCAATCTTTCATTAGCTATATTGTAGCACATATCTTCTAGTAGTTTGGGCTTGTCTTTTCATTCTTTTCTTGGTGCCTTTTAACAATTAAATGTGCTTATATTTGGAGTTTTTATTTTGAAGCAATTTCTTTTTTTCTTTCTTTCTTTTTTTGAGATGGAGTTTTGCTCTTGTTGCCCAGGCTGGAGTGTAATGGCGTGATCTCAGCTCACTGCCCCTCCTCGGTTCAAGCAATTCTCCTGCCTCAGCCTTCTGAGTAGCTGGGATTACAGGCATGCGCCACCATGCCCAGCTAACTTTGTATTTTTAGTAGAGACAGAGTTTCTCCACGTTGGTCTGGTCTCGAACTCCCAACCTCAGGCGATCCACCCACCTTGGCCTCCCAAAGTGCTGGGATTACAGTTGTGAGCTACTGCGCCCAGCCTATTTTGAAATAAGTTTCCAACAAAGAATTCTTACATGGTCATATTGAATGTAACTATATCCAAATTCACCAATGGTTAAGATTTTTCCATCTGTGCTTTAGAATTTTATGTATCTTTTTTCCTTTACCTATTTGAGTTCAAACTATAGACATCATGTTCTTTTTTACCTCTGCCCAAAATTTCAGTATTTCCTTAGAATAAAGACATAATACCACTTGTATAATCACAGTACAATGACAAGAATCAAGATTTTAAAAAATTGAAATGAAATTTACACAACATAAAATTAACTATTTTAAAGTGCACAATTTAAGCTGGACATAATGGCTCATGCCTGTAATCTGAGCACTTTGGGAGGCCAAGGCAGGCAGTTCATTTGAGGACAGCAGTTCGAGACCAGCTTGGCCAAGATGGTGAAACCCCTTCTCTACTAAAAATACAAAAATTAGCTGGGCATGGTGGTGCATGCCTGTAATTCCAGCTACTCGAGAGGCTGAGGCATGAGAATCACTTGAACCTGGGAGGCAGAGGTTGCAGTGAGCCGAGATTGCATTATTACACTCCTGCCTGGACAACAGAGTGAAACTGTGTCTCAAAATAAATAAATAAATAAGCCTGACTTGGTGGCTCATGCCTGTAATTACAGCACTTTGGGAGGCCAAGGCGAGTGGATCACCTGAGGTTAGAAGCTTGAGTCCAGCTTGGCCAACATGGTGAAACCCCATCTCTACTAAAAATACAAAAATTAGCTGGGCATCGTGGTGGGCACCTGTAATCCCAGCTACTCGGGAGGCTGAGGCAGGAGAATCTCTTGAACCAAGGTGGTGGAGGTTGCAGTGACCCAGGATCGAGCCATTGCACTCCAGCCTGGGGAACAAAAGGAATACTTTGTCTCCAAAAAATAAAATTTAAATAAATAAATAAACAAATAATATAGTTCATAATCTAGTGACATTTAGTACTTTCAAAATGCTGTGAAACCACCACCTCTATTTTAGTTTCAAAACATTTTTGTCACCCTAAAATAAAACCAACACCCATTAAGCAGTTGCTCCCTGGTTGCCCCAGCCCCCACGCCCCCCCACGCCCCCCCCACCCCACCCCTGCAGCAGCTATCAATCTGCTTTCTGTTTTAATGGATTTACTTCTTCTGGATATATTTCACGTAAATGGAATCATTCAATGTGTGATGTTTTGTGCCTGGCTTCTTTTGCTTAGTATAAGGTTTTTGAGGTTCATCCATATTGTCCATGGATTTGTATCAGCACTTCATTCCTTCATATGGCTGAATTATATTCCATTATGTGTATAAACCACTATTTGTTTATTAATTCATCCATTGATGGATGTTTGGGTTGTTTCTACCTTTTGGCTGTTGTGAGCAATGCCACTATGCACATTCATGTTCAAGGATTTGAGTACCTGATTTCCAATTTTTTTGGCTAGGTACCTAGGAGTGGAATTGATGGGTAATACAGTAATTCTATGTCTAACTTTTGGAGAAAGTGCCAAACTGTGTTCCATTCCGCAGTGGCTGGACCATTTTCCATTACCACTAGCAATGTATGAGGGTCCCAATTTCTCCACATCCTTGCCAGCAGTTGCTATTTTCCTCCTTTTTTTTTGAGACAGAGTTTTGCTCCGCCACCCAGGCTGGAGTTCAGTGGTGCGATCTCAGCTTGCTGCAACCTCTGCTTCCTGGGTTCAGCAATTCTTCTGCCTCAGCTCCCCAAGTAGCTGGGATTACAGGCACGTGCCACCATGCCCAACTAATTTTTATATTTTTAGTAGAGACGGGATTTCACCATGTTGGTCAGGCTGGTCTCGAACTCCTGACCTGAAGTAATCCACCCACCTTGGCCTCCCAAAGTGTTGGGATTACAGGGGTGAACCACCATGCCCGGGCTTTTTTTTTTTTTTTTTTAATATCCATTCTACTGGGTATAAAGTGGTAGCTCATTTCGGTTTGATTCGCATTTCCCTAATGACGAAAGATGTCATCATCCTATGACATCGTTATGTCAGGATATGTCATTATCTTATTATAATGAATCTTATGTGCTTATTGGTCACTTCTATATCTTCTTTGGAGAAATGTCTGTTTAAGTCCTTTGCCCATCTTTAGACTGGGTTTTCTTTTTGTTTTTGAGTTGTAAGAATTCTTTATATATTCTAGATAATAGAACACACATATATGATTTGCAAGTTTTTTTTCCAATATATACATTGTCTTCATACTTTCTTTTTTTAAGGTTTTTTTTTTTTTTTTTTTTTTTTTTTTTTTTTTTTNGAGTCTCGTTCTGTTGCCCAGGCTGAGTGCAATGGCGTAATCTTGGCTCACTGCAACCTCCCGGGCTCAAGTGATTCTCCTTCATCAGCCTCCTGAGTAGCTGGGATTACAGGCGCATGCCACCCTGTCTGGCTAATTTCTGTATTTTTAGTAGAGACGGGGTTTCACCATGCTGGCCAGGCTGAACTCAAACTCCTGACCTCATGATCCACCCTCCTCAGCCTCCCAAAGTCCTAGGATTACAGGCTTGAGCCACCACACATGGCCTTTTAACAAAATTTTTAAACTATGTTGCCCAGGCTAGTCTCAAACTCCTGGACTCAAGCGGTCCACCCGCCTCAGCCTCCTCAGTAGCTGGGACTGTTGGCCTGCACCACCACGCCTGCTACTTTCTTGATAATGTCCTTTATTGCACAAAACTTTTCAGAAGTTCGATTATGATGTATCTTGGCATGGATTTCTTTAGTTTTATCCGACTTGGGTTCATGTAGCTTCTTGATCTGTAGATTTATGTCTTTTGCCAAATTTGGGACGTTTTCAGCCATTATTTCTTCAAATATATTTTTTAGCCCCATTTCATTCTTCTGTCCTTTAGGGACCCTGATGACACAAATGTTAGGTCTTTCATTACAGTCTTATAAGTCCCTGAGACACTGTTTACTTTTTTCTGTTTTCCCTCTGTCATTCAGCTTGAGTGATTTATATTGTTCTATCTTCAAATGAATTGATCCTTTTCTCTGTCTTCTCTATTCTGCTGTTGAGCTCATATTTTGGTCGTATTTTTTTTTTCAGTTCTAAATTTATTTTTAAGGCAGGATTTCAACCTGTCACCGAGGCTCGAGTACAATAGCATGTCATAGTTCCCTGTCACCCCAAACTCCTGGGCTCAAACAATCCTCCTGCCTCAGCCTCCCGAGTAGCTGGGACTACAGGCACACACCATCATGCCTGGCTAATTTTTTTTTTATTTTTTATTTTTAGAGATAGGATCTCGCATTGCTTGCAAGCTGTCAGTTCTAAAATTTACATTTTTTATGTATATTCTACTTCTCTGCAAAGAGTTTATATTTCTTTGTTTGTTTCAAACATGTTCATATTGTTCACTGAAACATTTTATGATGGCTGCTTTAAAATCCTGGTGAGATAATTCCAACATTTTTGTCATCTTGGTGTCGATGTCTATTATTGTCTCCTCTCACAAGAGCATGGGTGGTTTTCTTGTTTTTTTGAGACGGAGTCTCACTCTGTCGCCAAGGCTGGAATGCAGTGGTGTGATCACAGCTCACTGAAACCTCCGCCTCTTGGGTTCAAGTAATCCTTCTGCCTCAGCCTTCTGAGTAGCTGGGAGTACAGGTGACTGCCACCATGACCGGCTCATTTTTCTATTTTTGGGTTTTTTTTTTCTTTTTCTTTTTTTGGTAGAGACTGGGTTTCATCATGTTGGCTAGGCTGGTCTCAAACTCCTGACCTCAAGTGATCCACCTGCCTTGGCCTCCTAAAGTGCTAGGATTACAGGCATGAGCCACCACGCCTGGCCTTCTGGGTGCTTTGTTTGTTTGTTTGTTTGCTTGCTTGTTTGTTTGAGATGGAGTTTTGCTCTTGTTGCCCAGGCTAGAGTGCAATGGCACGATCTTGGCTCACCACAACATCTGCCTCCTGGGTTCAAGCAATTCTCCTGTCTCAGCTTCCCGAGTAGCTTGGATTACAGGTGTGAGCCACCACACCAACCTAATTTTGTATTTTTAGTAGAAATGGGGTTTCTCCATGTTGGTCAGGCTGGTCTCAAACTTCCAACCTCAGGTGATCCACCCACTCGGTCTCCCAAAGTTCTGGGATTACAGGCGTCAGCCACCTTGCCCAGCCTTGGGTGGTTTTTTTAAACCTTCTTTTAGCAGACATCCTCTGACTCTATGCTGGTGGAAAAAGAGGGGCACTGCCTCTTTGCTGGTGGAGGTAAAAGTCCAGGCTCCCACTGGGGACACCTTGGGGTATGTATGGAGGCAGGGGATGCCTCCTTACTGCTGGGCTGCTGGGAGGGTCTCCCACATGGGCTCCTCTGACAACACCCAGGCAGGGAGCAGAACGGTCTGCCACATGGGGGTGAAAGTCCAGGCTTCTCACGTACCTTGCCTGGTGGGGGTGGAGGTGGGCTGTTTGGCTGCCATAGGGCAGTTAATGTCAGCTCGCTGACCCGTGTGCCTTCTCCCTATATCTTCCAGAGTCTTTGTAGGCTTGTTTTAGGTATAATGTCCAGGGGGATTGGCTGTATTTAGCAGAATAAATTGGGAGAAGTACATCTACCCCAGTTTGCTCCCAATACCGTTTGCCAATGGTCCATTTTATAGCTTCTGAGCTGCAATGTTAGCTCTTGTCATATATCAAATTTCCATATATACACTGGGTTTTTCTTTTTTTTTTGAGATGGAGTTTCACTCATTGCCTAAGCTGTAGTGCAATGATGCAATCTCAGCTCATCACAACCTCCGCCTCCCAAATTCAAGCGATTCTTCTGCCTCAGCCTCCTGAGTAGCTGAGATTACAGGCAGGCACCACCACACCTAGCTAATTTTGAATTTTTAGTATAGATGCGGTTTCTCCATGTTGGTCAGACTGGTCTCGAACTCCCGACCTTAGGTGATCTGCCCACCTTGGCCTCCCAAAGTGCTAGGATTACAGGCATGAGCCACTGCACCCAGCCTACATTGGTATTTTTTAATGGATAATTTATTTCTTTACTTTAAAATTTTAGATTCAGGGGGTACATGTGCAGGTTTGTTACACTGGTATATTGTGCGGTGCTGGGAGTTGGGCTTCTGATGATCCCATCGCCCAAGTAGTAAACACAGTGCCCAATACTATGTTTTCAACCCTTGCCCTCCTCACTCCCCCTTTTGGAATCCCCTGCTTATTGTTTCCATCTTTGTGTTCCTGTGGATGTAAATGGGCATTTTGATGTCTTTACATTTATTGAAATTTTCTTTAATGTTCTTCAGTAAGATTGTATAATTTTCTTGGTAAAGAACATGCTCATCTTTTGTTAGCTTTATTACTAGGTAGGCTTTTAATTTTTGCCTCCATTGGGAATAGGACCTTTTTTAAAGCATATTTTAAATTGTTACTGGTATATAGAAATGAAGTTGACTTCTGTATATTGATTTTACAACAACAAACTCTTTGCAATTATAATATTTTTTCTGCAGATTATTTTGTAGCCTGGTTTGTATATCTTTAATTTCTTTTTACTATGCTGGCTAGGACTTTTTATTATAATAGTGAAGGAGAGTGATGACAGTGGACATTCTTTCCTTGGTCCTGATTTTAAAGGAAAGGCTTCTAATAATTTACCTTTGAGTATGACTTTTGGTGTAGGTTTTCAAAGATATCTTTTATCAAGTTAAGGAAGTTCCTATTCCTGGTTTCCGAAGTTGTTGTTGTTGTTGTTGTTTTTTTTTTTTTTTTTTTTTTTTTTTTTTTTTTTTTTTTTTTTTTTTTTTTTTTTTTTTTTGAGAAAGAGAGAATACGCTCTGTCGCCCAAGCTGGAGTGCAGTGGTGTGATCTTGGCTCACTGCAACCTCTGCCTCCCAGATTCAAGAGATTCTCCTGCGTCAGCCTCCCAAGTAGCTGGGATTATAGGTGCCCACCACCATGCCTGGCTAATTTTTGTATTTTTAGTAGAGGTGGAGTTTCACCATGTTGGCCAGGCTGGTCTTGAACTCCTGACCTCAAGTGATCCACCCATCTTGGCCTCCCAAAGTTCTGAGACTACAGGCATGAGCCACCTCGCCTGGTTACTTACTAGAGGATTTTTTTTTAAATCAGGAATGGAGATGATCATAAGGTTTTTAACCTTTTTTTTTTTAAGTTTTATTTTTAGAATAAATTGTTTATCTTATTTTAAACCTCATTCCTTGGCTGTGTGGGTTTTTAACCTTTCTTTTGTTGATGTGCTGCAGATAATTTTTAAATCCTTTTAATTCAAAATCATTACTTGGGTTAAGAGAACACAACATTTTAAATAAAAGCTTTATCAAATCAGGATTCAGGTAAAAACAATGAAGTAAAAGTCTGCTATGATTATAGATCTTTTACTAACTTAATAATTTTTAGTCAATAAAGGGATTTGGAGTTAATTCAATTTTAAAGATCTGTAAATCAAAAGGAGGTTTTTTGTTTGTTTGTTTGTTTGTTTTTTTCTGCCTGTAAGCAGGTCACAACTTCCAATTTGCTATGGCATTTGTAAAAGTGTCCAGTTCTACATGTAGGCCTTTAAGAAATAATTGCATTATTGAATTAGAGTAATTGGAGAATGTATCATGTTTCAGTTGTAGAGAATGCCATCTCCACGTTTCAGGGACATCCCTGCCTTCTGACTTCTCCAAGTCCAGTGGTAAGGGGTCTTGGGAGAATAAGAGAAAGGGTAGGAAACTGGGCTCTCAGCACCCTTTTCTTGACTACCCATAATTGGTCTGTGAAATTTGGGCCAGCTTCAGGCCTGCACGGTAAATATATGTTCTGTGGAAATGCAAACAAACTTGTATTTCTTTATGGACAGCTAGTGATGGCTTTAGTCAAGGTAGATTATTTTAAAAAAAAAACAAATGTAGGCCGGGCATGGTGGCTCATGCCTGTAATCCCAGCACTTTGAGAGGCTGAGGCCGGCAGATCACCTGAGGTCAGGGGTTCAAGATCAGCCTGGCCAAAATAGTGAAACCCCATCTCTACTAAAAATACAAAAATTAGCCAGGTATGGTGGCGTGCACCTGTAATCTCAGGTACTCAGGAGGCTGAGGCAGGAGAATCACTTGAAACCTGGTGGTGGAGGTTGCAGTGAGCCGAGATCTCATCAATGCACTCCAGCCTGGGCAACAGAGCAAGACTCCATCTCAAAAAAGCAAAAAACAAAAAACAAATATACTTTTTGATGATTTTAATGACAACACAATATGATTATTGTTCTTTCTGGCTCTGGTTGTTAGCCCACTGTTTTGTAGTTAACTATAATGTGATACAGTATGACATAAAATATCATACACAATATTCTTTCTGATTGACTATGATATACCTAAGTAGGCCAGAATTACCACAAAATAGTCCACCTGGAAAAAAAATCTTATGAAAATGCCAATTCATCCAAGATATTTAAGAATGGAAATACTGGCTAAAAATATTACTTCCATAAGAAATTAATGATTTTGATAATTTATTAGTTAATGAACAATTTTTCAATACATGTTTTGACATATTTTCAATGATGAGTTCTTGTATAATAACAGAAATATATTTTTTGAAAGCACTGGAGCCAGGGTTTCTGGCTTTAAATTATAGTTGTGCCTTGTATTAATTGTGTTATCTAGGACAAATAATTTAGCTCCCTATGCCTCTATTTTCTGCTCTGTAAAATGGTGACTGTAATAATTACCTCCTAGAGTTATTAGAAAGATAAGTGAGTTGGCCAGGCACGGTGACTCATGCCTGTAATCTCAGCGCTATGGGAGGCCAAGGCGGGTGGATCACAAAGTTAGGAGTTCAGGACCAGCCTAGCCAAGATGGCGAAACCCCGTTTCTACTAAAAATACAAAAAACTGGCCTGGCATGGTGGTAGGCACCTGTAATCCCATCTACTTGAGAGGCTGAAGCAGAGAATTGCTTGAACCCAGGAGGTGGAGGTTGCAGTGAGCGGAGATCACACCACTGCACTCCAGCCTGGGTAACAGAGTGAGACTCTGTCTCAAAAAAAAAATAAATAAAAATAAAGATTAAGTGAATTGAAGTATGTTAAATGCCAAGGTAATCGATATTCAGAACACGATATTTCTCATTCCCTCCACTACCATGCTGCAGTACCATGTGATGATTATGGGCAGGGACTGCGGGGCCCCACTGCCTCACCAGCTATGTGAGGATGGGCAAGCTACTTAAACGCTCTATGCCTCAGGGTTCTCGTCTGTAAAATGGGCATAATAAAAGTACCTTTCTCATAGGATGGTTTTTAAGAATGAAATGAGTTTATTGATGTAAAATGCTTAGAATGGTGCCTGGCACACAGGGAATGCCATATACATATTAGCTAGTGTTGTGTTGAGACACTTACAGTTTGTTGTATTGGCATATTTCTGACTTACTACTGTTTTATTTTTTTTGAGACAGAATCTCATTCTGTCGCCCAGGCTGGAGTGCAATGGCACGATCTTAGCTCACTGCAACCTCCGTCTCCTGGGTTCAAGTGATTTTTCTGCCTTAGCCTCCCAAGTAGCTGGGACTACAGGTGAGTGCCACCACACCTGGCTAAAATTTGCATTTCTAGTAGAAATGGGGTTTCACCATATTGGCCAGGCTGGTCTTGAATGCCTGACCTCATGATCCTCCTGCCTGGGCCTCCCAAAGTGCTGGGATTACAGGTATGAGCCACTGCACCTGGCCGACTTACTACTTTTATAACTAACTCCAGCTGTGGCCAGCAATATCCTTCAGGGCTTGGGAGGGAGTATGGTAGAATTTTTGGCCTTCAATACCAAAGATATAGTGAAGAGGGTGGAAAAGCAGAGGGGGCCACATATTCCTCAGCTCTAGGCTCCAAATGCTTTGCTAAAACAGCCATCTTTGCAGATTTTAGCTCTGGGCCTAAGGAGAAGAGAACAAAGACATGATGTGTCTCCTGAGTGCCATTTACCCTCACTGAGCCACTGCTTTAACAAACACCAATATTTTTTAGCTCCACTGCAAATGTTGTTTATAGTGAAAATCATTATAACAGCGTTAATGGAATTTTTTAAAAGATCAAATATAAATCAACTACAAACACACCACTTGATACAAAAACTGATTTTATTTTTTCATTTTACCTCTGGTTTTTGTTTACGTGCATATCTAGTACATGTTTACACAGTAGACATCTCTGTGTGTGTACAATTTTATACCCTATTTATTAACACTAATTGATAACCCTTTTCTCCGTTATATGGTCTTTATAATAGTAATTATTATTGATGGCTGCCAAGTCAGGTGGATAGGACACAATCACTCCATTTTTGAAAATCACAATGTCTGCCTTCTACATACTGCAGGAGAACTCTGCATATAAATGATAGTAAAGAAAACAAATTGTAAAAGAAAAGGAAGTAAAAGGCCTAAATCTCCTTATGGCACAAGGGGAGTATTTGATTGCCTAGGGGTTGCGAAATTCTATCGTTTGATTTTGCAGCAGATGCTTTATTTCACGTATCTATTTTTAAATTTAAGAGAATTAAAAAGAAGTTGCACGCTATGGGTCTATTGTCTATTTTTTATATGCTTAAAATTTTCCATAAGTAAAAAGGTTAAAAACAAATAATTTGCTTATAAATGATTTTTCCAATACCCTTGGAAATAGCTTGAAATATTTCTTGGTGAGCATGCCAACACTAGCCCACATGGCACCTTTGTGAGAAATTCCAAAGTACCTCTTCCTCAAGAGCCTTAACCTTCCTGTTCCGGGAAGGGTATGTGGTAAGGGTATGTAAATCTGCTGTCTACGCGGGGAAAGGTGTTTCCTTGCATGTGGCGCTCTTGTGCTGTGCACGACTTCCTACATATGCAAAGGCCTTGCTTGGGTATCGCTAAACCACTGTTGAGAACGTCTTTAAGAAGGGGGCACGGGGAGTACGGGGGAAGTGGGGGAGGCTGTAGCTGTTTCATCGTTGGTGACCTGTGCTTGGTAGAGGGTGACTGGCAGTGCATGGCGCTACAGCAAGCCATGTCCACTGGGCTGGGACCCTTGGGCCTGCCGTAGGTCATAGTCCACACTCGCTGGAGGGGTGTGCCCTGTTGTGGTGTACTGACCACATCCTTGCTGAGACCCAGGCTCTCCTTCCTCCTGGTAGCTCCGTGATGAACTTGGATGCCCAAGCACCCATACCCTGTCAGACTCTCCGTACGCTCCAGTCCAGTCTACCTTGGGATTGTGGTCATGACTCTCCTCTTCACTTCCCTTGTGCTTCTGGTTCTGTCCTGGTCTTGGTCAGTCCTTTCCCTATCTGATGCCAGTCCCAGCACCTTCTACCATTCCTGGGAATTCTCCAGTTCCTGACTCACTGCCTATCTTACAGAAAGATATTATGTCAGAAAGCGCCTCTTATGTCTAAGGGTCCTGGGCTTCCAGCAGGGGAGTAGATGGCAAGTTACCAATGGCCCCACATGTTAAATACTGTGGCTTGATTTAAAGAGAAATAGGAGACAGTTCCATGAGATCCAACAGATGGTCTGATTAAGGAAGAAGGAAGCCAGTGCACAACACTTACAAAATAAGCATGCTCGGTAGTGAGCTGTTTAGGACAGGGACGGCTTGGCAGGCCCTTCTGAAATCTTCACAGCAGGCTTCAGGCCTGGCACTCAGCAGCATGCACCAAATGCTTGTTAAATGAATAAATAAAACATAAGGGCCGGGTGCGGTGGCTCACACCTGTAATCCCAGCACTCTGGGAGGCTGAGACGGGTAGATTGCTTGAGGTCAGGAGTTCGAGAGCAGCCTAACCAACATGCCAAATCCCCATCTCTACTAAAAATATTATTTTAAAAATTAGCCAGGCATGGTGGAGGGTGCCTGTAATCTCAGCTACTCAGAAGGCAGAGGCAAGAGAATCGCCTGAACTCAGGAGGCAGAGGTCACAGTGAGCTGAGATTGTGCCACTGCACTCCAGCCTGGGTGACTCTGTCTCCAAAAACAAACAAAACACTGCAGTACAACATGTGTATACTAGGGCTGAAGAAACATAGCATAGAAGAGTGATCTGAGTGGGCGAGAGTAATAAAGATTTCCTACAGGAGGGAAATTAGTTTCAGAAACTGAAGGGTAGAGGGGAGTCTAGTGTAGTGGTCCAAGCATGTATTTCTCCATTGATAATACTGTGGGGCCTCTAGCAAGTTACTTAACCTTTCCGTGCCTCAGATTCATTTCCAAAACAGAATACTGCTTACTAGATGGGTGGCGTGCTCCCTCGCAGGTGGTGCTCACTAGAAAGCCTCAGTGAGTTCATGGGTAAATGGGGCTTAGCGCTTGATCAATGGAATTAGCAACATCACCTGACACCCTATCTTCACATACCTGGAAGTCCCCCACAATTGCTTCTACTTCTTTTACAAAACAGCATTTCATTTTCCTAAATTATTTTCTAGTTCTTGTTCACAGTCAACTTGTTTTGTTAAAATTACTTTTTTCTTTGTATAAAATGATGCACGCTCATTAAAAAAAAAAAAAAATAGTTCCAAGCAATAAAGTACAAGTAAAGAAGCAAAATCGAGTTGATATTTAAGAACAGAGTGCTGTTCTCATCATGTGGCCCTAGTCACTTGCATGCGTATTGTTCTCATGCGAGTCACTGAAGTAAAATATTACTCCATGGAATGTGGATGTTTTCACTAATTCTTGAATAAAGACAAACTGAAGTTTGTATTATAAAGTGCTAAACTACCTTATGTGCCAAAAACTTTTATCAGTCTTTGGATTATGTGACTTTTTCCAGAATAAAAACTAAGGTTATTTGAACAAGACATTGGAAATAAATTCCTCTCGACATTTTCTTTCTGTTTATCAGAGGCTCGAGGCTTCCACCACTAAACCCAAAGCTGTAGATACCTATGGCCTGGATTATAAGCCTTCCAAGGGAAGAAGGTAACGATGTTTTTTAGCGTGTGTGGAAATTGACATTATTGTATTCTGTAGCCCTGGAAAAAACTCATTATTCAGATTTCTGTGAAGGGTTGAGCCTGCAAAGAAGCTGTTGAGAAAGGAGAAAGATTTGTAATATCCAACAATTTCAAAGTCAGAGTTTCTAGCTCATAGTTCATAGTTAGAGATAAGGAAATAGGCCCGGGAGAACTGGAAGGACAGGGCAAAAGTCACAATGGACTGAGACCACAGCCCAGGTTTCCTGATGTGTAACCATTTGAAAACATTTTTTTCAATTTGTGTCTTGGATCATGAGGAAGAGGCAAAAAAAACCTTTTTTTTAAATGATACAAATATTCAGTTAAATAGGAGAAATAAAACCTAGGTTTCAATATGTTAGTAGAGTAGCTTTAGCCAACAATAACCTACTGTACACTTCAAAATAGCTAGAAGAGAATAATTTAAACATTCCTAGTATATAGAGAAGATACATATTTAAGGTGATAGACATCCCAATTACCCAGATTGATCTTTACACATTATATGAAGGTAGTAGAATAGCACATTGGCTGGGCCAGTGGCTCATGACTGTAATCCCAGCAATTTGTGAGGCTGAGGTAGGAGTATCACTTGAGGCCAGTAGTTTAAGATCAGCCTAAGCAAAATAGAGAGACCCTGTCTCTACAGAAAAGTTAAAAAATTAGCCAGGCATAGTGGTATGTGCATTTAGTTCCAGTTACCTAGGAGACTGATGCAAAAGCATCAGTTGAGCCTAGGAGTTCAAGGCTGCAATGCAGTGAGCTATGATCGTGCCACTGCACTCCAGCCTGGGCGACAGAGTGAGACCCTGTCTCTGAAAATATATATGTAATATAAAATCACATATTGCCCAAAATATGTACATCTATTATGTATCAATTTTTCAAAAGGAATAAAAAGGGTAGGTAATTGAAATAAAAGCTGAAGACAGGCAATTGTATTAGTTAGAAAGTAAATCTTTCTGGGCCAGGTGCGGTGGCTCACATCTGTAATCCCAGCACTTTGTGAGGCCGAGGAGGGTGGATCACAAGGTCAGGAGTTCAAG
>NW_016107353.1:3082325-3125470 GCF_001604975.1 Cebus imitator | reverse complement strand
AAAAAAAAAAAAGAAAGAAAAAAAAATTTATCTTTTTGGAGGTCTCATTCTGTCACCCAGGCTGGAGTGCAGTGGCACAATCATAATTCACTGCAGCCTCGAACTCCTGGGCTCAGCTGATCCTCCCGTCTCAGCCTCGACACCCAACTAATTTCTATATTTTTTTGTAGAGACAGGGTTTCAAAACCCTGGGCTCAAGCAATCCGTCTGCCTTGGCCTCCCAAAGTGCTGGGATTACAGGCATGAACCACTGCACCTGGCCTTCAAAAAAATTTTTTTTTTTAATTAGCTTGGTGTGGGAGCACCTGTGGTCTGAGCTACTGAAAAGGCTGAGGTAGGGGGACCTCTTGAGCCCAGGAGGTCAAGCCTGCAGTGAGCTGTTATTGTACCATTGCACTCCATCCTGGGTGGCAGAACAAGACCCTGTCTCAAAAAAAGAAATTAGCATAGGTTTTTAGTGAGAAGAGGTTACCTCTAACGCCCCACCATGACTCTACCCTGGGACCTCAAGGCCCACATACTTTAAAGGGGGTGCTCAGGTGTACTGGAGCTGTCCACAATCCTAAGAGCCACTGATGTTTTCACAGGTGGACTGCAAGAGCACCAAGCACCAGAATCACATATAGGACTATCACCAAGGAGAGAGACTACTGCACGGAAGACCAGACTGTGGAGAGCTGGAGAGAAGAAGGTTTCCCAGTGGGCATGAAGCTTGCTGTGCTTGGTATTTTCATCATTGTGGTGTTTGTCTACCTAACTGTGGAAAATAAGTCGTTATTTGGTTAAGTAATTCAGGAGCAAAGCAATGCTCCAAATGAGGCCTCCTACTTCAGGAAAGAACCAAAAAACTACCCTGAAGAGCAAGCCTAGCCCGCAGCCCTCCCTTGCAGGGAGCCTTCCCTTACTCTGTGCTCCTCTCACAGATCTGCATCTGGGCTCAACCAGGTGGAAGGAGCCAATGAAAGAGCCAGGCACCTGTGTTAAGAACATGATGGTTAGGAAATCCCCCAAGTCATGTCAGCTCTCATTAAAGGTGCTTCCATATTTGAGCAGGCATCAAACAAGGAAACTGTCTGGCGTTTTTCTTTCTAACTATGGTGACAAGCCACAGCTTCTAATTGTATAGCCAACTCTGGGAAACATCTAATTTACAGCAGAGGAATGTGTCTGGTTTAGCAAACACAAAGGAATGTTCAACATAATGAAAACAATTTAGAACAGGATAGCATTTTTGCCTTTGAAACTTAGCAAAGTTCTAAAAAATTACAATCTGACAAGGGAGTGTAATGACCATGGCCTCCGGGACCAGGCAGAGCTATATAGGCGCCCGGCTCATCTCTTTATTAGCACCATGAACTTGGGTGAGTTAGTTGTCCTCCTTGAGTTCCAATTTCAACTTTCGAAAATAGGGTAGAATAGGCCTCTTAAGGAGATGAAGAATTTGAGGAAATAATGTGCATAATGTACTTAGTGTGGTCCACATCTGACTTGTGGCAAGCACTCAATAAATGCTGAAGCAATGTTACACTTTGCCACAATATGGGAGGAGCTAATTCTAGATACAAAAAAGCACCAAAGGCCGGGCATGGTGACTCATGCCTGTAATCTCAGCACTTTGGGAGGCTGAGGCAAGTGGATCTCTTGAGGTCGAGGGTTCGATACCAGCGTTGCCAACATGGTGAAACCCCATCTCTACTAAAAATACAAAAAATCAGCTGGGCATGGCAGCGCATGCCTGTAGTCCCAGCTATGCGGGAGGCTGAGGCAGGAGAATTGCTTGAACCCCAGAGATGGAGGTTGCGGTGAGCCAAGATCATGCCACTGCACTCCAGCCTGGGCAAGAGAGCAAGGCTCTGTCTTAAAAATAAAAATAAAAATAAAAAGCACCAAGATACATAAGCACACAAGAAATTTACTGTAGCAATTCTTATGGTGGCTAAAACATAAAATCTACCCAAATATCCAACAGTAGGGGAATAGTTTAATAAATGGAAGTACAGCCTCCTGATAGATAATTATGCAACAGTTAAAAGTGTTAATAATGAGTACATCACAATATAGAAAATGCTTATTTTTAAAAAAGTTTTAAATAGCCTTATTGTGGAAGGTTAAGACGGTGGAATTGCTTGAGCCCAGGAGTTCAAGGCTGTAGTGAGCTGTGATCACAATACTTCACTCCAGCCTGGGCAACAGAACGACGCCCTGTCTCTTAAAAAAAAAAAAATACAGAGAGAAAGAGATAATTTTTTTTCTGAGATGGAGTTTTGCTCTTGTTGCCCATGCTGGGGTGCAATAGTGTGGTCTAGGCTCACTGAAACCTCCACCTCCTGGGTACAAGCGATTTTCCTGCCTCAGCCTCCCAAGTAGCTGGGATTACAGGTGCCCACCATCACACCCAGCTAATTTTTTTGTATTTTTAGTAGAGATGGGGTTTCACCGTGTTGGCCTGGCTGGTCTTGAACTCCTGACCTCAGGTGATACGCCCACCTAAGCCTCCTGAAGTGCTGGGATTACAGGCTTGAGCCACCATTCCCGGCCTGGAGAGATCTATTTTATATCCCATACAATTCACCTACTTAGAGTTACAATTCAACGATTTTTAGTATATTCACAGAGTTATGCAACCATTCCCACAATAAATTTTAGAATATTTTCATCACTCCAAAAAGAAATCCTTAAGGTGCTTATTTTAATGGTAAACAAAAAAGGACACAAATTTGTTGTACCATATTATCACAACTGCACAACATTGGAAGAAAATATGTCGAAATGTTAAGAGTACTTCAGTGACTGGGGCTCTAATTTTTCCCCCTATTTCTACTTTTTTATATTTTTAAAGATTTCTGTAAGCAGTGTGTATCCGTTTGCTAATGAAAGGTTGTAAATATAAATATTAATTTTAAAAAATTGCATTCTGTCTGGATGTGGTGGCTCAGCACTTTGGGAGGCTAAGGTGGGAGGATCACTTGAGGCCAGGGGTTCGAGAACAGCCTGGACAACACAGCAAGACCCTGTCTGTAAAACAAAAGGAGAAGAATAAATTTTTGAAAAATTGCATACTGTATTACGGTTTGACTGCAAGGATCATAAAACGCTAATAAGGCTGACTTAAACAAATAGGGATTCATTTTTATCTCACAGAAAGAAGTCTAGGGCCGGGCGCGATGGCTCACGCCTGTAATCCCAGCACTTTGGGAGGCCGAAGTGGGCAGATCACCTGAGGTCGGGAGTTCAAGACCAGCCCGACCAACATGGAGAAACCCTATCTCTACTAAAAATACAAAATTAACTGGGCGTGGTGGTGCATGCCTGCAATCCCAGCTACTTGGGAGGCAGAGGCAGGAGAATTGCTTGAACTCGGGAGGTGGAGGTTGCAGTGAGCTGAGATCGCACCATTGTACTCCAGCCTGGGCAACAAGAGTGAAACTCCATTTCAAAAAAAAAAAAAAAAAGTCTAGAGTTTAAGATGTTTGTTTAAAATGACCAAAAATGTCATATAATTCTGATTCAAATAAACCAACTGCAGAAAAAACTATGATCGACAAGATGTGAAACTGACCGGATTTTTGGTGGTATTCAGAGAGGTTTGGTCTGACTGAGCTGCAGCAACTGTCTTACTCCCAGGGGAAAATCAAAAGGTTAAGAGAATCCCAGACACTGGCCTGACACCTTGGAGCTACTGAACTTGCAAGAAGAATCCAGATAATGGCCATCACATTATCATTTAAGGCAGGACCTTAGGACTAACCACGTCTCTTCTACATTACATATTTCATCCTGAGCAGCAGGAGAGGCTGAGAAAGTGGGCCCTGGAGCCTCAGCAGCCTCTGTGTTAGACAGACAAGGGAAAAGAGGATTGGACATGGGACTAAGCAGAACCAACCTATGGTGGTGGCCACATGCGCTTAGAAAAGGAACTTCTGTTGTGTTGTGTTGTTTTGTTTGTTTGTTTTGAGACAAGGTCTCACTCTATTACCCAGGCTGGAGTGTGGTGGATCACTGCAACCTCCACTGCCCTGGCTCAAGCAAACCTCCCACCTCAGCCTCCTGAGTCGCTGGGACTACAAGCCCATGCCACCACACCTTGCTAATATTTTTGTATTTTTTATAGAGATGGGGTTTCGCCATGTTGTCCATGCTGGTCCCGAACTCCTGGGCCCATGTGATCCTCCCAAAGTGCTGGGTTGGCAGGTATGAGCCACTGTGCCCCACCAAAATGTCTGCTCTTAATAAAACCAAACATTATAAAAAATAAAACTCCTAGGAAGTTTCCTCCATTATTTTCAACTTTTCCCAGTTCTTTTATGTCAGAATCCTGGAATCATTTAAAGAGACTGAACAAGACAATTACTTTTGTGTCTGACCACTCAAGGTATGAGTCCCCAACCAGCAGTACCAGCATCTCAGGCTCTGTCCCGAGGACTGAGCCGGAATCTGCATTGCAACAGGATCCCAGGTGATTCCTACCCAAATCAAAGTTTGCGAAGCATTGTGGTGGCCCATCCCTATCAGATGCTATGATACAGTGATGTAATAAAAAACGCATATTTTGTCTCTGCCCCTGGTTTCTGGCACTTAGTTCCTAAAACCCTTGGAATCTCCTGAGTGGTAAGAGTGTCTTCTGTATGCTATTTGAGATGACTGGTGGCTGGGGGCCCCTAGACAGCTTCAGGATGGGGACTGATCAGCAGAAAGACCAAGGCAGGATCCCAGGGTTGGAACTTTCAGTCCCATCCCCGCAACCTCCAGGAAAGGGAGATGAGCTGGAGGTTAAGTGGATCACCAATGGCTAGTGATTTCATCAATCATGCCTCCATAACGAAGCCTCCATAAAAACCCAACAGGATTGGGTTCAGAAGCAGGTTCTGGAGAGCCGAACCTGTGGAGGTGCCTGGAGGGTGGAGTGCTGGAGAGAGCACAGAGCTCCGCGCCCCTCCGCATGCTTTGCCCTACGTGTCTCTTCCATCTTGCTGCTCATCTGTACCCTTTATTATTAAACCAATACATGCAGGGAAAGTGTTTCCCTTAGTTTTGTGAACCACCCTAGCAAATTAATCTAACCCAAGGAGAGGGTCCTGGGAACCTTGATTTATAGCTAGTTGATCAGAAGGACAGGTTACAATGTGAGGTTCGTAACTGGCATCGGAAGTGGGGGGCACTCTTCTGAGACTGAGCTCTGAACCTGTGGGATCTGATACTGTGTCCAGGAAGACGGTGTTGTGATCGAATTTAAATTATACGGCATCCTGTTGGTGTCTGATGGAGAATTTGGTGTCAGAATTGTTTGGTGTGCGGAGACAAAACCCACACATCCAGTGTCAGAAGTGTGGTGGAGAGTGAGAGTGGGAAAGACACTTTGGTTGGCAGGTGTGGTGACTCACACCTGCAATCCCAACACTTTGGGAGGCTGAGGCGGGCAGATCACTTGAGCTGAGGAGTTTGATACCAGCCTGAGCAACATGGCAAAACCCTGTCTCTATAAAAAATACAAAAATTAGCCGTGTGTGGTGGTGCGTGCCTGTGGTCTTAGCTTCTTGGAGGACTGAGGTGAGAGGATCGTTGTGCCCCAGAGGCCGAGGATGTAGGGAACCGTGATTTCAATACTACGCTCCAACCTGAGTGACAAAGTGAGATCCTGTCTCAGAAAAAAACAAAACAACAACAGAAAACCTTAACTGGAATCCCATAAGCAGTGAGTTTACCCCAACACCAGTAGAAAAAAAAAAAAAAACAACAAAAAAAAAAAAAAAAAAAAAAGCAAACAAATAAACACACACAAAAAACTTTTGTTTTTTCCCTATCTCTACTAGATGCATATATAGGAGGAGTCTCTAAAACTCAGGTCGGAGGACCAATGAGTTAAGTCTATCAGGAACCTAAGTGTAGTGGGGACGTGTTCCCTCTTGGAGAAAACCTTGTCTTAAAAGAAAAGACTCAGGGGCGGGGCACGGTGGCTCATGCCTGTAATCCCAGCACTTTGGGAGGCCGAGTCGGGCAGATCACGAGGTCAAGAGATCGAGATCATCCTGGCCAACATGGTGAAACTCCGTCTCTACTAAAAAAAATACAAAAATTAGCTGGGTGTGGTGGCACGTGCCTGTAATCCCAGCCACTTGGGAGGCTGAGGCAGGAGAATGGCTCGAACCCGGGAGGTGGAGATTGCAGTGAGCCAAGATCGTGCCACTGTACTCCAGCCTGGTCACAGAGCAAGACTCTGACTCAAAAAAAAAAAAAAAAGAAGAGACTTAAGGCATACAAGTTTGGTTCCAGGCAATGTGTCAAAATCTATACAATTGATTAGCACCCCTTGTTCCCTTGCAATAAAATGACAAAACCAGCCAGGCGTAGTGACTCACATCTGTAATTCCAGTGCTTTGGTAGGCAGAGATGAGAGGATCACTTGAGGCTGGGAGTTGAAGACCAGCCTAAGCAACATAGCAAGACTCTATGAAAGTAAAATTAACTACTCAGGAGCTGAGGCCGGAGGATTGCTTGGGCCCAGGATTTCCAGGAGGCTGCAGTGAGCTATTATTGTGCCACTGCACTCTCACTGGGTGACAGAGCAAGACCCTGTCTCTAAAAAAAAAATTTTTTTTAAATCAGTATAAGATATAGTTCCTGCTCTCAGGAAACACACAGTCTGACAGGGGAGATGGAAAAGTCAACAGACATTACGATGCTAAGTGACATCCCTTTGATGGTGGCATAGGGCACCCTGGGAGCACAAAAGAGCAACCTTCTTCGATATTGGGAGTAGACACGGGTAGCTTCCTAGAAAAAGTGGCATCACAGCTGAAACCAGAAGGATGAGTAGGACTCAGTCCAAATAAGGGAAAAGTGGGCGAGGCTAAAGGAAAAGTCTGCCAGGCGAGGGAGCAGTATTTACAAAGACTGGTACGTATGTGAGAGATAGCATGGCAGTTTTAGGGAACCATGGGAGAGTGAAGGCGGTTGGGAAGATGCGGCTGGAAAAGAAGGTGGGATTCAGATCACAGAGGGTCTTGAGGCCATAGGAAGGAAAAAATGGTCCATGCTAAAGAAAAGTTTGAACTTTAATGGAGGCCAGTGCATAAGAAAAGGAACTCTTCTAAGGACTAACAATATCTGCCTCCCTGATTGTCTTCCATGCCAGTTGCCACAGCCGCCTGCCTGAGAGCTGGAGAGGTGGGCTTCTAAGGATGGACCAAACCAAGGAGCTGTGTTCTGAATGCCCTGAGGGACTTGGGGGAGGGGAGAGGCAGATCCCTCCCCTCTTGCAGTGTATTGGCAGTAATAGATGTGGGGAGCCCAATGTGGGTGCCTTTGACAAGGGCAGCGAATGCAGCAATGCTACTGGAGCAAAAGCAGCAGAGAAGGAATGAGGAGCTGCCAGCCGGTGGCTGAGAAACTCCGGGGGACTCCCGGGAAGAACAGAACTGTGGCTGCAATTGCCCAGTGCAAATGGAGCAGGGGAATTGGGGGTGAAGGGGAACAGTTAAAACCTCTCTGCTTAGAAAACTCTAAGATTTCACTTGCCCTGTTTTGTGAGTATTTGTGATGTGACCCAAGTCTTTCATGATCCTCTTTCTTTTTTTTTTTGAGACAGAGTCTCGCTCTGTCACCCGGGCTGGAGTGCAGTGGCATGATCTCGGCTCACTGCAACCTCTGCCTCCCAGGTTCAAGTGATTCTCCTGCCTCAGCCTCCCAAGTAGCTGGGACTACAGTCATGCCCTGCTGCATTCAACTGATTTTTGTTATTTTTAGTAGAGACATGGTTTCACCATGTTGCCCTGGCTGGTCTTGATCTCCTGACCTCAGGTGATTGGCCTGCCTCGGCCTCCCAAAATGCTAGGATTACAGGTGTGAGCCACTGCATCCATGATCCTCTTTTTAAGGCTCACCTTTCTCTGGTAATTTGGGGAAAACAGGTAAATGGACTGGGGCTGACTGATGTCCCAGGATCACTGCCCCAAGCGGGCCTCTGCAGAGATCTGATACAGGCCAGGCCACTTCTCCTGTGGCTGCCCTGTCCCTGCATTCTCCACAATACAGTGACACAAGCTGTGCTACATGTAACAGGTTTTTCTGACATTTCACATGGAAGGGAAAATGTACAGGAAATTGAAATGTGGGGAGAAAAGAACCTTAACAGCAAATGCTAAATGAATCATTCCCAGAATCATAGGAAAATTAAAAGTGCTAACCCCATCAAAAGTGCATTGAAGCGGCTAGCTTTGCTTCCTGCTGCTTCAGGATTCATCCTTTTCCAAGGCCCCCACCTGTAATTCTTCAGAGTGATTCTCCACACTGAGACCACTGCACAGGTCATAGTCATATCTCCCTCCCAGCGGCTCACAATGAGGCAGACGTGCTGCCTGGATCTACATAAAGAAAGAGAAACATCTTCCGCCCTCCAAAACAGCATGCTATGCCAAGATTTCTCCTGCTTCCAATGTGCAGAATGTATTTGTTTGTTTTCAACTCTTATGCTTTGTTCTGCAGCTTCTCACGCATACCTGGGGACCTGGTACTTAAAAATCTGTCCTTACCTCAGTGCCTTCTCCAACAGCAGAGTCACTGACCCACCCCTATCCCACCTTCACTATACAAGGACCCATGGCATTGAGATTTTCTTGACCTTGGGCCAAATCAAATTCCAAGGCAGGGCTCTCTCCCTGACCAGTCTCAGCAATAGGAAGAGAATCAGCCTAGAAATTAATTCTCTTCTTGTCAAGAGCAAACTCCCAGCCAGCGAGGTGTTTTATTTTTTCAATTTCAATGACTCCTCTGCCTCCCCTATAAATCTTGGAGCTCCTTGGGTCGAGGACTGTATCTTAATCATCTCTGGGTCTCCTCTTGAAGTGATGTCTGTGCTCCCTCCAGGAAGAGCCCATTTCCATTTTGAGCGGTTTCCAACCCAAATAGACATTTCAAACCACAAAACCAAGATTTTGCCTCCTGCTTATTCCTGTGACGAGAAGTCCCTTAAATGAGCAAACTGCTGTTGAAAAGCATTCCTAGTCAACCCCATTACGTAGTGTTTAGCCTTCTAGCACACTGGCATTCCCAGGGCATCCGAAGTTCTCATTCCTGTAAATGTTGCTATTTACATCAGGGTCAATCCTGCCACCCAGCAAGGGTGTTCTCCATCCCATGGCCAAACAGTGAAGTGGAGCCCCGGCTGGAGACACAGGATTGAGCTAACTGCATGTCACACGGACACACTGGATTTCACCGGCTTGTGTTCTACAGATGGGGCTATGAGGCCAATTCTAACACATGCATGCTGTTTAAATCTCTACCCAGTCAATATTCAGGCTGGCAGATGGAAGAAATTCTTTAAGGCTCTATTTTTGTTCTTCGACATTCAAAGAAATACTGTGTTACCACCTCTTAAAAATAATTGGTTAAGTACCAAGTTATTTTCATTGCCACAGTCATAAATAAAGAAGTGCTAGACCACAATGTTCATATCTATAGTAGCTGATAATCTTACACACAAGGAAAATGATTGTTGATGTTTAGGAGGTTGCTTTTCTTGCTTTTTTTTCCTCCCGTCCTTTCCTCCCTTACCCCTACCTCCCAGCCAAGAAAAGTCTTGTTGATTAGAGTAACAAGAGGGGGCTGATTTGGAAGTCAAATTAAACTTGACTCTTTCCTTGAAGCAAGAATGTAATCTCAGGACTAAAATAAGAAAGTGCCTAACCAACTTGGCATTTTATTCTGAGGAAGATTCCCTATAGAAACTTGGATGGAAGAAAATGAAAGGGAAGCCAATTAGCCTGTGTTAAGCAATGCTAACTTTTAACAAGCTTGCTCAAGAAGAAATGAACCTATTAAGAGAGTCACCCAGGGCTTCCTTGCCGCCTCGGTGCACAGCCCAATCACGATTCCTTCTCGTTCATTTTGACAAAGCAGGTGAGTGAGGAGCAGGAAAAGAAATATGCGGAGGTGTTGCAGCAACTCGCTAATCAGCCCTGCTACAAGATCGCCAGCATTACACGGCCGCGTTCACTGAGAAATGATGGCTCCTATGAATGTTCTCGTGTGTGGGCGTCACCTACACACAACCCTGCCTAACGAATCAATCTCTGGAGAGCCAGAGGGGACTATTGGAGGTGTTGTCCATGTGGATGAGGACGGCTCCCCTCATTTCCTGGCATAGGAGACCCGTGTGACAGCTCCAGTTCCTAGAGAGCCACTGGAAAATCCTCTTTGGGTTCAAGGATTAGCTAAAAATATGTGTAGGGGAAAGGATGAGTTTGTCTTCTTCTTTTTTTTTTTTTAATTGCTACTGGGTTTTTAAAATTTGGCTCTTAGAAGGAGAATGGGTTATTAATGTTCATTACTGATCTGATTAGAGGGCAGCTCTTTTTCCCTTCCCAGATTAATGTTGTGCAACCCTTCAAATTGGCAAACAGAAAGAAAGGCACCTCTACAACGTGTATGAACAAGGATGGGTTTGCCGCTGTGAAGAACACATTGCTTTCACTGGCATTACTAGAAAAGAAAGGTGAGGGCCAGGTGCGGTGACTCACGCCTGTAATCCCAGCACTTTGGCAGGCTGAGGCGGGCAGATCATGAGGTCAGGAGATCGAGATCATCCTGGCTAACATGATGAAACCCCTGTCTCTACTAAAAATACAAAAAATTAGCCAGCTACCTGGGAGGAGATCACTTGAACCCGAGAGGTTGAGGTTGTAGTGAGCCGAGATCGCACCACTGCACTCCAGCCTGGGCAACAGAGTGAGACTCCGTCTCAAAAAAAAAAGAAAGAAAAGAAAAGAAAGGTGAGATCTGGTCTAAGAAGGGCAACATTGGGGAGAGTGTCCTGAGCTGGAGATCCAGGATCCAATCCTACCTCTGCCCCGGCTACTTATGGGAATGTAGGGCTCCCTTGGGTCCTCAGCTTCCTCATCTGTAAAATGAGCACCAGAATGATCTGAGCCAGAAACTATGCAATGAGGAAACTTGAAGGCATTATGCAAAGTGAAATAAGCCTGTCAGAAAAGGACAAATACTATATGATTCCATTTACATGAGTTACCTAGAGTAGTCAGATTCACAGAGATAAAAGCAGAACGGTGTTGCCAAGGGCTGGAGACAGTGGGGAATGGGGAATTACTGTTTAATGGGTGCAGAGTATCCATTTTGGAGAATGAAAAAAGTTCTCCGATGAATGGTGGTGATGGCTGCACAGCAGCATGGACATGCTTAGGGCCACTGAACTGTACCCTTAAAAATGGTTACAATGGGCCAGCTGGGAGCAGTGGCTCATGCCTGTAATCTCAGCACTTTGGCAGGCTGAGGTAGGTGGATCACGAGGTCAGGAGTTCAGACCAGCCTGGCTAAGATAGTGAAACCCCACCTCTACTAAAAATACAAAAAAAAAGAAAAATTAGCTGGGCATGGTGGCATATGCCTATAATCCCAGCTACTCAGGAGGCTGAGGCAGAGAACTGCTTAAACCCGGGAGGCAGAGGTTGCTGTGAGCCAAGATCATGCCACTTCACTCCAACCTGGATGACAGAGCAAGACTCTTGTCTCAAAAAAAAAAAAAAAAATGGTTACAATGTAAGTTTTGTTATGCGTATTTTACCACTATATATGTATATATTGAGATGGAGTGTCACTCTTGTTGCCCAGACTGGAGTGCAATGGTATGATCTTGGCTCACCACAGCCTCCGCCTCCTGGGTTCAAGTGATTCTCCTGCCTCAGCCTCCTGAGTAGCTGGGATTACAGGCATGGGCCACCACACCCAGCTAAATTTTTTGTATTTTTGGTAGAGATGGGGTTTCTCCTTGTTGGTCAGGCTGGTCTTGAACTCCCGACCTCAGGTGATTTGCCCACCTTGGCCTCCCAAAGTGCTGGGATTACAGGCATGAGCCACCGCGCCCAGCCTTTCACAATATATAAAAGAAACTAAGCAACTATCCACAACATTCACTCAAAGAGTATCAGGAGTCTCAAATTCAAGCACCCATGGGGATCAGGCCGTTTGTATGAGTAAGCCCACAGACTTGCATAGTGTACAGAGGAGGTCATAGTTCCCAGCCTAGCCAAGCCTTGCCATGAAGAAATGTGATTAGCTTTTTAAGAGGAAGGGAAAATTCTGGATATTTATATGAAATGGAGTCTTCCTCTGTCTCCAGGCTAGAGTTCAGTGGCGTCTTCTTGGCTCACCGCAACCTCCGCCTCCGGGGTTCAAGTGATTCTCCTGCTTCAGCCTTTCAAGTACCTGGGACTACAGGGGTGCACAGCCAGTTAATTTTTGTATTTTTAGAAGAGTCAGCGTTTCACCATGTTGGCCAGGATGATCTCAATCTCTCGACCTTGTGATCTGCCCGCCTCAGCCTCCCAAAGTTCAGGGATTATAGGTATGAGCCACCCCATCTGGCCAAAATCTCTCAATTTTTTAAATTGGCAAGTAATTCAAAATTTTTAAAAGGAGCAAACTGTGGGCAAACAAAATACATCTGCAGGTGAGATTCTGTTTTCTACGTCTATGTAGGTAACCAGTCTGTATCATCTACTTTTTATTCCTTCTTCTTTTGCCAGTATTCCCACCCCACACACCTCCCTTAAAAACAGGTTCTGGCCAAGATAACCTGTCTGAATTATCTACATTGTGTGCCTACGGGAGCCCAGCCAGAATATGCCAGCATAGGCAGGGTACACCCACCTGCAACCAGGCAGGTGCAATGGTATCAACACAGCCATCGTTCTAGAAGAGCCTATCAGAGGTCTGGGGTACACACATGCGTTTTCTAGCCCCGAGCTCACTTTTACCTTGAGAATTCCACTAGTTCTTACCATTATTTTCTTGGCTTTCTCTATGGAGGCCTACTGAAATAGTCCTCACCTCTCCCATCACACTCCTTGCCTTTGATCTCTTGATTTCTGCTTTAAAACCAGCTTCCTTACAACATCTGATGTCCACACTCACTACCATATTCAGAAGTCAGATGAGGCTGGGTGTGGTGGCTCAGGCCTGTAATCTCAGCACTTTGGAAGGCCTAGGCGGGCGGATCGCTTGAGGTCAGGTGTTTGAGATCAGCCTGGCCAACGTGGTGAAACCCAAAAAATACAAAAATTAGCCAGGTGTGGTGGCACATGCCTGTAATCCCAGCTAGTTGGGAGGCTGAGATGGGAGAACTGCTTGAACCTGGGAGGCAGAAGTTGCAGCAAGCCGAGATTTACCACTGCACTCCAGCCTGGGCGACGGAGCAAGACCCTGTCTCAANGCGTGGTGGTACGTACATGTCTGTAATGTCAGCTACCCAGGAGGCTGAGGAACAAGAATTCACTTGAACCTAGGAGGTGGAGGTTGCAATGAGTCGAGATTTACCACTGCACTCCAGCCTGGGCGACGGAGCAAGACCCTGTCTCAAAAAAAAAAAAAAAAAGAATTCAGATGCATCTTTCTTGATTTTTGACAAGTGTGTAAAATACCTCCCAATGTGTGAGCCTCTAGAGTACAAGGGTTTTATACTTTATGGGAGTAGTAGCAGCCATACAGATTCTAGAGGTCACCTGTACCGTATTTCACTTATAAGCATGATACTGAGATTTGGCAAAAGAACGTAGACAGCATTCTTCATTTGCTAGCAGCTTCATTTGCTAGGCCATTTGGAGAGGTGTAGGGAACATATCACTAATCATCTGCCAGTTCGATGCCTGCTTATACCAAATCCGGTAGCAAAAAGGAGAAACTTGAGCATTTCCTTAGGCTAGATTTTCTGCAATTAATTCCCAGTGACAGCGCAGATGTCTCTTGCTCATAAGAAGCCATCGAAAGGTTCTTTTTGATGTGCTGTGCTCTCCCTAAGTGAGGAAGCAGTAGTACTGCTTAGATAAACAGATCTGCATTCTTAGGTAACTCTGCTCTGCTGGTCATGGGAAGGCTGAGACTGTATTCAATGAGTCTTTCTGCCCAACCACCTGTGAGGTTCACTGTGGCCTTATGCCCAGCGATGCCTCATTCCATCTGCACTTTTCCCCGGATAACTACAGTTTACCTGTTTGAGATCCATGGCCATTTTTCTCCAATCATTCTGTTGGCAAGTATAGAGGGCCTACTATGTGCTAGGCACTGTGCTAGGAGCTGGGATATAGCAACAAATAAGACATTCTTCCCTTCCTCAAGAAGCTCACCAAATAGTGGGTGACGCAGAGCCATAAACAGATGATTATGACCTGTGCTCAGTGTTTGGATGGATGCAGTTTTGGTGCTCTGCCCAGATCCCCTTCCCTGATTCAGCACACCCACCCCTGCGGCATAGGGGTTGGCTGCTAACAGCTGGTGGGTGCCCCTCTCCTCCTGAGAGCTGCCCTCAAATGATGGGTGCTGCCTCTCCCGCTCTATTATACCTACCCCTGGGCAGCCCACAGCCTAAGATGGACTAATGTGGAAAAACAAAAGGCTAGCCTTGGGGACAGTGGCTCATGCTTGTCATCTCAGCACTCTGGGAGGCCAAGGCAGGAGGGTCACTTGAGGCCAGGAGTTCAAGACTAGTCTGAGCGACATAGGGAGACCTCATCTCTACAAAAAATAAACAACATCAGCCAGGTGTGGTGGTAATCCTGTAATCCCAGCTCCTTGGGAGGCTCAGGTGGGAGGATTGCTGGAGCCCGGTAAGTTGAGGCTGCAGTGAGCCAAGATTGTGACATTACACTCCAGCCTGGGTGACAGAGTGAGACCCTGATTTTTAAAAGGGGGAGCATTAAGGCAGGGAGAGGATAATTCTGCAATATTATTTATGCTCCAGAAGACCCCCCATCCACTGTGAATGAGGCCAGAGCTAGACTTTACCTGGGACCACAGATCTGTTTGGTTCCTTCAGATCCTTACAGGTCTTTCTGGAGAGTACTACTGCAATAAAGCATGTTCCTGGATCCCTGTCTGAGCCTCTGCTTCTACAAAACCCTACACATGACAGTCTTATGGAGGCAATATTTGCTGGAAATCTTCGTGAAATTTATATCTTTCTTTGAGGATATTGAATTAGATGATATTCCTACCAACTCTTTTTTTTTGAGACAGGATCTCACTCTGTCACCCAGGCTGGGGTGCAGTGGCACAATCATGGCTCACTGCAGCCTCAACCTCCCAGACCCATGCAACCCTCCCACCTCAGTTTCCTGGAGTAGCTAGGACTACAAACATACACGAAGACACCCAGCTAATTTTTAGATTTTTTTGTAGAGCTGGGCTATCCTTATGTTGCCCAAGCTGGTTATAAACTCCTGGCTTCACGTGATTCTCCCTCCTTGGACTCCAAAGTATTGGAATTATAGGCATGAATCATCTTGCCCAGTCCTTGCCAACTCTTAGGTGTTTTTGAAGTTATAACCATGAGCATCATTTCAGGGATGGAGTGGAAAGACAGACAGACCTGAGTTCAAATTCTGACCCCACTTCTAGCAGCTGAGGGTCCTTGCTGAGCTACAAGCCTTTCCTCTGGAGTGGAGGAGCAACATCAATCTCATAGGGTGGTCGTGAGGACTAAAGGATATAGCCTATCCTGAAGCACTTAGTACAGCACCTAGCAATAACTCGTGCTGTAATTTACAAACGTTATTTTACAACCATACTAAAATAGGGATGTCTTCAGGGGACCACAGAGGCCTGGAAGACACGTGTGCCTACACTAGCTGGTCCCAGGCTGTTGTGTTTCTGAGTTGTTGGTTTTGTTTTCTTCTTCCCCTGCTTCCAGGCTGTCAGCTATCTCAAACAGTTTTTTGCTGCATGTAAATTTTCTGACTCTAATATACTATAGGTTGGAGAAATCCTCTAACCAGGCTTAGTAGAATCGATTGGGTTTTTATTGTCATTATTGTGTCTTGGCCTAGTCTGACTTGTCATGTGGTAAATTGCAGATGTATAGCTTTCAACTAGGTTGTGAGCTCTTAGGGCATGAGGATGATGTCTTAATCAATCTTTTTAATGCCCAGCCCAGTGCCAGCAGATAGTAGAGATCAATAAAGGATATTTGGGATACATTTAAAAATATATAATTTAAAAATATATATAATTTTAATAAGAATTAAAAATGAAATGGGCTGGGTGCAGTGGCTCATGCCTGTAATCCCAGCACTCTGAGAGGCAGATGCCAGAGGATCGCATGAGCCTAGGAATTAGAGACCAGCCTGGTCAACATGGTGAGAATATCAACATACAGAATAAAAGAATTAGCCAGACATGGTGGCTTGTGCCGGTAGACCCAGCTATCTGAGAGCCACTGCACTCCAGCCAAGGTGACAGAGCAAGACCCTGCCTCAAAAAAAGAAAAAGAAACAGAATTGTAAGTAAAGAGACTTAAAATGAGGGTCTAAATGTTTGCTGCATGATTCAAAGTCCATAAATTTTAGTTCTGAATGATTAAGCCTTCTGGGTAAGTTATTTTGAGATTAAAAATAGGTATTAATACATATGCGGAGCTAGGCCCGGTGGCTCACACCTGTAATCCCAACACTTTGGGAGGCTGAGGTGGGTGGATCATCTGAGGTCAGGAGTTTGAGACCAGCCTGGCCAACATGGTGAAACCCCATCTCTACTAAAAATACAAAAATTTGGCTGGGCGTGGTGGCTTGTGCCTGTAGTGTCAGCTATTGGGAGGCTGAGACATGAGAAGAGCTTAAACCCCAGAGGCAGAGGTTGCAGTGAGCCAAGATCGCGCTACTGCACTCTAGCCTGGGTGACAGAGCGAGACTCAAAAAAAAAAAACAAAAAAAAACCACATACGTGGATACTGAAAGGAGAAGGGGAAGATGGATTTTATCTTTTGATTTATGCTAACATGAAGCCTAAAACTCAGAATATTAAAATCTTCCTTTTCCATGATCCCCCAATGGGCAGAGTGTCTTAATATTGTGGTTTTTGCAAACAATAGAGAAGCCCAGAGGAAAAGACACATGGGTGTTTGTCTCCTGTAGCTCCTAATCATACTCCTGTCATTCTCCTTTGATGTCTTTCTTGTCTATTTCCTGAAATGACACTGATTCTCCCAGTCTGTTTTGGAGCTTAGCCATCACTTGCTCTTGGAGGACCAGACAGGAGCCAGAAGAAAGAGCACTAGGATGCTTAATCAGCTGTCTTTACTGTTCAGGCCACCAGGCAGAGGTGAGAGGAGAGCGGTCCCCAGAGATCAGATTCCAGAAACTGCTGCAGTGGTACATTTTGTTCACATAACAATTAAACTGGTTAAACAATTGCCTGACCCAGGGCTTGCTGGCTTGGAGCCCGGGGTTTGGGTTTCTTATCTAACAGGAGCCTACAACAAGAGAGTCGGCTAGGATTCCAGAGAGTCAGCTAGGATTCCTTAGGCCTGGTAAGGGAACATTTTCCTTCTTTATCTTAAAGGCCCAGCATCTCGTGGGCAAATCTGATCTGGCCAAAGCTAAGTGGAATCAGGGCATCTCCTGGAGTCCTTCACCATGCAGGTTTGGACTAAAGCCTTGGGATCATTACCGCACAGATTCTCCTAAGTGAATGGTTTTCAACGTGGCTGCCCATCAGAATCTTCTTTGATGCTCTCTGATGCCCAGGCTGCACCCTGGCCAATTACATCCACATCTCTAGGGTAGGGATACATGCATCAGTGTACCTCGATGAAAACCACTTTAGAGAAGGTTAAATATTTTCAAATGATTTCTGCTCAGACAAGAGGCGAGAGTATGTCTTTAAGATTCTTCTTCATTGGCAAATCAGGCCAAGAATTACTGGGGCCTGCTGATGAAGTAAAAGGAGAAGCTTCTATACGGAATCAGATGCAGGGGCCTCAGGCTCTGCTGCTGCCACTTTATACCTCCATGATTTTGGAAAACTACCTCTAGGCTTCCACTTTCTTACCTGTATAAAATGAGGGGACCACACCTGTAATCCCAACACTTTGGGAGGCCAAGGCAGGAGGATCACTTGAGCCAGGAGTTTGAGGCCAGCGTGGGCAACATAGTAAAACATTATCTCAAAAACAAAGTTTTTTTAAAAATCTAGCCAGGCATGGTGGTGCATGCCTGTAGTCCCAGATACTGGGGAGGTGGAGACAGGAGGAACGCTTGAACCCAGGAGGTCAAGCCTGCAGTGAACTGAGATCATGCGACTGCATTCCAGCCTGGGCAACACAGTGAGACCCCATTTCAAAAACTAAATAAGTAAAATGGGAATTAAAATATATCCCTTGCACATGTTTTTGGCAGTAAATAATATATAGAAAACATCTTGTAGTAACCAGTCAAATAGGCCAGGCATGGTGGCTCACACCTGTAATCCCAGCACTTTGGAAGGCTGAAGTCGGCAGATTATCTGAGGTCAGGAATTCAAGACCAGCCTGGCCAACATGGTGGAACCCCATCTCTACTAAAAATACAAAAATTAGCCAGGTTTGGTGGCTCACACCTGTAATCGTAGCTACTCGGGAGGCTGAGACAGGAAAATCCCTTGAATCCAGGAAGGGGAGGCTGCAATGAGCCAAGATCGTGACACTACACTCTAACCTGGCCTGGGCAACAGAGTGAGACTTCGTCTCAAAAAAAAAAAAAAAGTAGCTAGTCAAATAATAATAATATGGGCCAAGAGCAGTGGCTCACATCTGTGATCCCAGCACTTTGGGAGGCCAAGGTGGGTGGATCACTTGAGGTCAGGAGAACAAGACCAGCCTGGCCAACATGTTTAGACCCCACCTCTACTAAAAATACAAAATTAGGCTGCCACGGTAGCGCACACCTGTAATCCTAGCTACTCGGGAGGCTGAGGCAGGAGAATCGCTAGAACCTGGGAGGTGGAGGTTGCAGTGAGCCAAGATTGCACCATTACACTCCAGCGTGGACAAGAGCGAAACTCCATCTCCAATAATAATAATAATATGCAGTTATTAACTCAGTACTTATTATTAATCCAGGTGGTACTTTCTTATCCAGATTCAGGCTCCTTTGGTTGTTTGTCTTCTCTTTACTTGTAAGCCTTTCCTCACTTAAGTTGGACAAGAGGATTAATAAAAGAAATTTAAACTGTGAAAGTTGCTACTTAAGATAATTTTTTTCACATTCTTTTCAATCAAACTCGTTAGCAAATCTTTTTATATGTACACAGGCAACTGTGCTTTCACACTATAACTTGTATGTGTAAATACAAGTATTTAATTTTCATAGCTCACATTTAGATGATGGAAAATAAACACATGTGGAAGCTACGGAAATTGTGACAGAACTTTTTCTTACTCCCCTAGTCCCGGTTATACCATCTTTCAGTCAATCACATATCTACCTAAGATATCTTCATAGAATTCACATTCAAAGGGTGTGAAGTTAATATAAATACCCTCTACTGAGTTTGGCTGTCAAAGCCAGAATTGGTTTAACTCTGGGTGTCTTCTAGTTTTGGTTTTTAATTCTGAGGACTGTGTTTTGACAACTGAGAGATCTATTATTTGGCTTTGAAATGACAAGTGGGATTGCATAGTCATCACTTCCCTAAATGTGTACCTAGTCCCATGAAGTTTCTTGTATGACTTAAGGTGCTAGAATTAAGGATAGTCTGTGGTCATACACTAAAGTTGATAGTCATCCAACCTTACTAGTATAAGTCACGTTACTTAAAAGTTTATTATAGGTTGGGTGCACTGGCTCATGCCTGTAATCTCACCACTTTGGGAGGCTGAGGTGGGAGGATCACTGGAGCCAAGAAGATGGAGACGAGCCTAGGCAATCATAAAAAAAATAATAAAGCTATGGCCCGGCCCAGTGGCTCATCCCTGTAATCCCAGCACTTTGGGAGGCCAAGGCAGGTGGATCACTTGAGGTCAAGAGTTCAAGACCACCCTGGTGGTCTGGAAACCTTGTCTCTACTAAAAATACAAAAAATTAGCCGAGTGTGATAGCATGCACTTGTAATCCCAGGTACTAGGAGGCTGAGGCAGGAGAATCACTTAAACCCTGGAGGTGGAGGTTGCAGTGTGCCAAGATCACGCCACTGCACTCCAGCCTGGGAGACAGAATGAGACCCTGTCTCAGATAATAATAATAATAATAATAGCCAGGCGTGGTGGCTCAGGCCTGTAATCCAGCACTTTGGGAGACCGAGGCAGGCAGATCACCTGAGGCCAGGAGTTCGAGACCAGCCTGGCCAACATAGTGAAACCCCATCTCCACTAAAAAATAAAAAAAATAGCCAGGTATGGTGGCAGACACCTGTAATCCCAGCTACTCAGGAGGCTGAGGCAGAAGAATTGCTTGAACCTGGGAGGCAGAGGTTGCAGTGAGCCGAGATCACACCACTGTACTCCATCCCGGGCAATAGTGTGAGACTCCATCTTAAATAATAATAATGATAACAATAATAATAAAGTTTATCCTGGAATCGTGCTATTTTACACACATTATTTCATTTAATCCTCTCAACGGTCTTTTGAAATAGGTACTATAATAATCCAATTTTTCAGATGAAGAAACTGAGACTCAGAAAGTTGATTTATTCAGGGTCAAGCAGAAAACTAGGATATGAACCCAATTCTATCTAATGCTCAAGTCTTTGTTCTTTAAAAAGAAAAACAGCTTTATTGAGATATAATTCACATACCATACAATTCAACCATGTAAAGTGTACAGTTCAAAGGCTTTTGCCAAATGGATTTGTGCAATCTTCATCACAATCAATTTCAGAACATATTATCAGCCTTAAAAGTAACCCTATCCAAGGATGAATAGTTAAATAAACCATGGAATATTCATACAATGAAATATTGTTAGGCAAAAAAGGAATAAAGTACTGATACATGCTACAATGTATCTATTTTTTTCTTTTGTTGCTTGTGCTTAGGTGTTATACCTAAGAAACCATTGCCTAATCCAAGGTCATGAAGATTTATGCTTATGTTTTCTCCTGAGAGCTATGTAGTTTTAGCTCTTACATTTAGGTCTTTGAAGCTCTTTCTCGAAACCACTATGCTTTACTGTTTTGTGTGTGCATAAAGGTACAAATACATCCATAACCCATGGATGAGAGAGAAGCATGAAACGCCTGAGTAATTGGAATTTGGGGTTATCTCTGGATTTTGATGATCTGTATTTCTCCTGCTCTAACTATGCTTGTAATTAAGAGTCAAATCATTTGGTCATGTCCTGAATATATTCTAAAATCTCACTTTGCAAAAACATCATACATTCCCATTTCCATGACCCTAATTTAGGTCCTCATTTTCTCACCAGTAGGTTATTTTGATAATCTTCTAAGTAGACCAAGTTCTTCTCTGATGAAATGCACCGCCCTTTACTGAAATCAATTGCTTGTTAATTTATTCAGTCATGTACTTCACTAGGACAGGAACTAAGCATTTCTTTTCACCACCATGCCCTTAGTGCTTAGCATTGTGTCTGGCACATAGTAGGTGCCCCACAGATAATCACAAAGAAAGACCATGTGGTCTCCTTATCACTAAACTCATCTCCTGGACTAAACCCTTTTTATGCTGCTGCCAGATTAATATTCCAAACACTGCTCTGATCACTTCACTTCTTGGTTCAAAAACCTTCAAGGCCTCTCTACTGCCTTCCGAGAAGCATTGCTCTTTTCTTTTTTTTTTTTTTAAGAGACAGGGTCTCACTGTATCACCCAGGTTAGAGTGCAATGATGTATGATCATAGCTCACTGCAGCATCGAACTCTTGGGCTCAAGTGATCCTCCTGCCTCAGTTTCCTGAGCAGCTAGGACCGTGCATCCATCCAGATGAACGTGGCAGAGGTTGACAAGGTCATAGGCAGGTTTAACGGCCAGTTTAAAACTTACGCTATCTGCGGGGCCGTACCTAGGATGGGTGAGTCAGATGACTCCATTCTCCGATTGGCCAAGGCTGATGGCATCATCTCAAAGAACTTTTGACTGGAGAGAATCACAGATGTGGAGTATTTGTCATAAATAAATAATGTAAACCAAAAAAAAAAAAAAAAAAAAAAAAAAGAAAGCTTCCTGAGCAGCTAGGACTACAAGCACATGTAACTGTGCCTGGCTAAGTTATTTTTTCCTTTTTGGTAGAGATGCAGGGGCTGCAGGTGTCTTGCTATGTTGCCAGGCTTGTCTCAAACTCCTCAAGCATCTTCCTGCCTCAGCCTCCCAAGTAGCTGAGAGTACAGGTGTCAGCCACTGTAGCTTGTCCTCTAACATAACATCCAAACAAGGGCTGCCGTTCCCAGTTCCTTTCAGAAGTCACAAGGCAACTTTGGAGTTGGGCAGGCCAAGGGTGATATCCTGTCACTGCCACTTATTAACTGACCAGAGTCACAAGTTGCTTAAACTCTATGAGCCTTAGTTCCTTCAACTGTAAAATGGACATGCTGGTACTCAGTTTGCAGAGATAGTTGTAGAGATTACAAATAATAAGTTTAAGCATGCAGAATATTGCAGAAGACTCCAGGTATGGGAGTGGTTATTTGCTCTTGTCATGAGATTGCCAGATTCAGGAAATTAAAATGTTGGGCCTGGTGTGGTGGCTCATGCCTGTAATCCCAGCACTTTAGAAGTCTAAGGCGGGTGGGTCATGAGGTCAGGAGTTTGAGTCCAGCCTAGGCAACAAAGTGAGATTCCCAACTCTACCAAAAACAAAAAGAATTTTCTAGGAATAATAGAGAGTAGGTAAAAAAATAAGATGCTCACTTAAATCTGAATTTCAAACAACAAATCATTTTTTGGTGTATCCTAAATATTCAAATGTAACTGGGCATCCTATGTTGTGTCCGGCAGCCCTGCAGTTAGTCTCATCCACACTCCAGTCTGCAACATGGATCCACTGTGTCTGCTTGGAATGCCCCCTACTCAATTTAACAAAATCTGGCACCTCTTTAAAGGCCCCGCTCAAAGACCACCTCTCCCACAAGGTCTTCTCTGGCATCCTCAGATATAATTACTTCTTCCTCTCCACTCCCAAAGCGCAAACAGCAGATTCCTCATGTGTCCCATAACACGTGCTTCCTTCCACTCTGCAGAGGCGTGGTCTGCATCTTAGCCCCACCTGAGCCTGGAAGCTTCAGGAGCACCAGACCAATGTGCTCTGCCAACTCATGCTTTGCACTCTGGAGGTGCCATTAGCTGGTTGTTAAATGAGTATGTAAGACTCTATTGTTCTAAATCAGAACTACTTTCTACTTTTATTTTCAGAGTGGATTTTTCTTCCTTAAATTTCTAGATCAGCCAGGCATGGTGGCTCACGCCTGTAATCCCGGCACTTTGGAAGGCCAAGGCAGGTGGATCTCGCGGTCAGGAGTTCGAGACCAGCCTGACCAACATGGTGAAACCCCGTCTCTACTAAAAATACAAAAATTACCCAGGAATGGTGGTGCCCACCTGTAATCCCAGCTACTCAGGAGGCTGAGACAGGAGAATCGCTGGAACCTGGGAGGCAGAGGTTGTTGCAATGAGCTGAGATCGCACCAATGCACTCCAGCCTGGGTGATAGTGAGAGCCTCTGTCTCACAAAAAAGAGCTCTAGGATCAGTGCTACAGGGGCTTCAGAGGCAAACTGAAATCTTCCAATTTAGGAGAAAGGAAGGAAATGTGCATCTTTTTCTTCTCTGAACAAGGAAATGAGAATTTGTTAAAAAGAAAAAAATAAGATTCAGCATTGACAATTACTGGTTACAAAATAAAACAATATTATAGTTTTAAGTGAAAACATCTCCATGTGAACAAACTTCGCTTTGTATTTTAGCATCTGTTTGAGGTTTGTACTGCAAAGCGGAAAAATGAAATCTCCCAGGCACCATTTGCCAAGGGATTTGCTCCCCTTCTTTGTCTGTTCGGATTAATCCTAGAGTGGCTGAGAGCTCCCCATTTTATCTCTGGGTTGAGGCAAAAGGGAGAATTGTTCCCAAAATAGCCCATGAGATGGCTGGACTCCCTCAGACAGGATTTGGGGGAGGACAAAGAAACCATGTGGGCATTTTATGAAGAGTATCTGGACTGGGTGCCCTGTCATTTGGAAGGCATCTGTTCCTGCCATGTGCACATCTTCCGGTAATCCTCCATTGATCGCCGCCCCGCATTCCTTCCTGCCCACTTGTGCCGGCCCTCCCCGCAGTGCCCTCTGACGTGAGGCCCCTCTTTCACTGCTCTAATTCAAGGGCTTCTAATTGAATGCTCTGCCTGGCTAATGGCTTCTACCCAACTGCAGGGCTGACATTTACTTATTTGATTTCCACCCCTCCCTCTGCTCTCTGGCCTCCTTTGTGAGCAGAGCTTAAATTAGGCAGGATTTTAGATCCAGCACCTTTTTATATTTCGGTGTAGGCCTCTTGTTTTTTGAGTGGGGAGGGTGGCTGAGTAGAGAAGAGCCTTGGAAATATACGCTGAGCTGATCAGTCCTGACCCCTGCAGATAAACCCAGCTTTGTGACTTATCTGTGTCCCAGAATCCCAGCTGCCTCTGGGCTGCTTTCTTTGTTTGCTTTTTAACCTGGACCCTAGCCTGCTAATTTCAGCTGGAACAAACTTTATTCTGTCACCGAATATCAGACCAATGCCAAAAGAGTTGTTGCTTATTTTCATCACTGGAAAGTTTCTGGGCTGAATGTTAGAGCTGTTCATCTCCAGGATTTGACATTCAGAATTGTGATGTAGGGCTACAGTCATCTTAATGATTATCTTAGTTATCAGTCTGAACTCATCCTCCTTTCTTCCCTGTCCCTAGATATAAACATATCTGGAGAAATGAGAGACGTGATCCTGAAAGGATTTCATCTTTGAAGCCTCTTCATCACCATCTTTGCATTTGCCTCTTTTTCAGCCTTGCAGCCCCAAACGAAATAGAAGAACCTTCACCCATCAATATCTGCTTAGAGTGGATATTTACAAATTGAGTTTAAATTGTTCTCAGATGTGAATTGTCTTATTTATTTATAGATTTCACCCCATAGAACAAACAGAGACAAACAGCAAGCTTCCTTTCGGTTTGGGATCACTTGGCAGCATGGCACCAATCTCCACTATCACCCAAGCTATGGTTCAGGCAAGCTGTTAGCCTGAGGTCTATAGTCTATCTCCAGGGATTTCTTTTACTTGATTCTTAATTATATACTATTCTCCATCCTCCCAGTCCCTTTACACACACACACACACACACACACACACACACACACACACACACACACTTCCTCTTTAATTAGGTTGTAGCAGTCTCTTCCAGGTATATCTAACTCAGTTCATCATGGACTGTTCTGACTGACAGCTGTCTGCCCTCGCCAACACTTCATTAGGTGTGATACCCTGCAGCCAGTGGTCCCCATGCTGCCTGGTTCAGGAACCAAAGTGCAGCCCTGCAGGGAGTCTGGGAGACAAAGGGATAGTTGTGGTGGAGAAGTAATAGTGATGAAAGGGCTTCCAGAACAGATGCAGGAAGCACCCTGGAGAGCAGTTCGCTTTCATATACCAGGTTATGAAATTAGGAGTGGGTTAATAAAGGCAACTTAGTTACCCAGGTGTTGCCTCTGTAGCTGACAGATTGATATTTAAGCCTCAGAAAATAACCAGAATATCTGAGTCTCAATAGGTGGTCCATTACCGACAAAATCAATATGGCCTCTTGCCTATGCAATCCTCCTTTTCACTTTTCTTTTTTTTTTTTTTTGAGACAGGATCTTACTTTGCTACCCAGGCTGGCGTGTAGTGGCATGATCTCAGTTCACTGCAGCCTCGACTTCCTCAGGCTCAAGTGATCCTCCCAACTCAGCCTCCCAAGTAGCTGGGACCACAGGTATGCACCACCATACCCAGCTAATTTTTGTATTTCCCGTAGAGGTGGGTTTTGCCATGTTGTCCATGCTAGTCCCAAGCGATCCTCCCCTCTTTGCCTCTCAAAATGCTGGGATTACGGGTATGAGCTACAGCAATTCTCTATTTTACTTCTTGCTTTTTTTTTTTTTTTTTTTTTTTTTTTTTTTTTTTTTTTTTTGAGACAGAGTCTGGCTCTGTCGCCCAGACTGGAGTGCAGTGCTGCAATCTTGGCTCATTGCAACCTCCGCCTCCCAGGTTCAAGCAGTCCTCCTGCCTCAGCCTCTCAGGGAGCTGGGACTACAGGCACCACCATCACAGCCGGCTAATTTTTGTATTTTTAGTAGAGACAGGGTTTCACCATCTTGGCCAGGCTGGTCTTGAACTCCTGATCTTGTGATCCATCCGCCTCAGCCTCCCAAAGTGCTGGGATCACAGGCGTGAGCCACCGCGCCCGGCCTTTTACTTCTTACTTTTAACATTCATTTTCACTTTCCATTCTTTCTGAAAAGAGGGCTAGGAAGGAAGAAGGGAATAAATATTTCCTATGTTCTAGACACTCATGGCTGATTTACATGGTGACATAAACCTATATTTTTTTAAATTGAGGTATAAATTACACACAGCAAAATCCACAGTTTGATGTTTTTTGACAAATGTATACACCCTTATAACCACCACTCTATCGGTTACAAGAGCATGATTCATCCTCACATTTAATCTCCATGAGAGATTGGTGTCACTGGCTCAATTTTATAGCTGAGGAAAGGCAGGATCAGAAAGATGAACAACAATAGCAATAATAATGGCAAATACTATGAGCCAGGCACTGTTCTAAGCACTTTACACATATTATCTCATTTAATTCTCGTTACAACCCCATAGGTCCCATTTTACAGATGACGAAACTCGCCCCAGGTCACACAGCTACAGAGTTGGGGAAGGATCTCTGATGCTTGGTTTACCTTATTTCCCTTACAGTACCTCCAGATAATTTTTTTAAAGTTCCCTCATTATATTTTCTTTTATCCCAGAGAGAAAAAAATCCCCCAAAACAGAACTAAAGGCCATTGGAAGGAAAGCCACATGTCTCATAGCTATGCTAACCCCGCTCCAGCACCCCCGACTTTCTTTATGGGCAATCAGCTTCAACATCATGGATCGAAAAGGTTGGGCTTGAAGAAAAGTCTTGTTTCGCTGCTCGTTAAACACTGGCCTTTTCATCTAAGAAAGTCCTTCAAGCCATCTGCCCAAGCAAAGTGATCAAATTGCCCTGAGGTTCAGTTTGACCTGGTAAAACACGTTGCTTTGCTGAACGAGTTGCACCTTGCCAGCGGTGCTGAGCATTTCCTCGGGAATTTAGCACCCGCGCTAGATCACCGATACCTCCACTGTGCATGGAAAGCAAAGATATGGGGTGGCTGTTTGGGACCTTAATATAAAAAGGTCAACCCATGTCTCTGCCTTTTACCCACAGCTCCACCCCAGAGGAGGGAGAAATCTGCAATCATTGGATTAGGGCTGAGGTGCACATTTGCCCTCTGTGTAACTGGCAGCGTTGCAAAGGACAGCCCCTTTCTCTCTTCCCTCCATTCTCTCCCATCTGGCAGAGGAGTCTAGCTCCCTAAATCTTTTTGTTGGTTAGTTTCCATGGCAGTTATTGTCTGTGTGTGTGAGCGTGTCCGCCCCCTCACCGGCTCTCCTAGCAGATTGGGCCTTTGCAGCTGAGACTGAGTGGAGGGAGAGGCGCTGAGACACCAGGGCTCTGAAGAGCTGGCTGAGGCCCTCCTGGTGGGGGGTTACGCCTCCTGGAGCTCAGAGACCCCAAGTTTCTGTGCATTCAGAGCAGGGCTGGCCCCATGCCCTGTGCATAGGGGCCTGGCTGCATCCCGGTCGATCAGCCAGAGTCAGCAGCAATGGACTCATCAATTGTGGAGGAAACCTTGGGGACCCTGGGGACCTTGCCAGCTCTGTTCCCAGCATCCTCCTAGGACAGCCTCAGAGCCAACACCTGCTCACCCTCTCCAGGCCCCTCCCCTTCTTTGTCCTTTGCAGATGATCTCTGGGTGTCCTCCTTTTCCCCCTAGTCAGGTAAGTTTTATTTCAATCCATCTATGCAGAGTGATGTCTTGACATTCTGAGTGCCTACTGCTGGGGAGACAGGCAGTGGTGTCAGCAGTGAGAGGAGGGCTGCCCAGGTCAGACAGGCTGGCATGGGGGTTGGGAGGGGCAAGGGTCTCTAAGGGCCTTTTCTCCTCAGCTGGGCCTCTCTGGCTTTGAAGTTAAAGTTCCTTCCCATCTGGTTTTAACCCAGCTAATTAACTCCAAAAATCACTGTCCAGCCAGGGCACAGACTGACCAACATACAGCCGACCTCCAGAACTTCTGGCTTCTGATCTGAAGTCAGCCCAACTTTATGGAATATCAAACAGAAAACCAAATATTGCATATTCTCACAAGTGTGGGAGGTAAACCTAGGATACAGATGGACATAAAGAGGGGAACAACGGACGCTGGGGACTCAAAAAGGAGGGAGGAAGGGGACAAGGGCTGAAAAACTTCCTATTAGGTTACTATGTTCACCATCCAGGTGACGGGATCAACAGAAATCCAAACAGCAGCGTCACAAAATACACCCTGTGACATACCTGCACATATGCCCCCTACATCTACAATTAAGATTTTTAAAACTTAGGAATTTCTACTATGTACACATTGCTGTGCTTGGCTCTGAAGGGATTGTGTTTTGACAGCAATGGCACGTAACATGGTTCCTGCCTTCTTCCAGTGCCTACCACCGGGTAAGAAAGAATGTCTACACAAATAGGTACAAGGACTAGGGGGCCAGGCCAGCTGGATTTCACATCCTGTTCTGGCCGTATGACCTTGGGCAAGTCATTGAACCTCTCTAAGTCTCAGCTTTCACATTTGTAAAATGGCAATAATAATAGTGCCTACCTTATAGGCTAAATTATACACACACACAACGCGCACTCACATAAAACTCTGACCAGTTCATGACACCTATTGAGCACCATATATTTGTTAACCATTATTATTGTTATCATACTTGTTAATGATTATTATTATTGACTTCTTATGAGGTTCGAATTATACAAAATATGTAAAGAATGTAGCGTGGTGTTGAGATTAATGGGTATGTGGTTTTGATCATGCTAACACAGTTATAGATGAAGTTCTATAGAAATGGGAAAAATGACCCTTGCCTGCAAGGGTCTTGAAAGGCCTGGAGGAGGCTGCATTCAGGCCGAGCTCTGAAGGATGAATGGGACGTCAACAAGCGGGCATGAGCATATGAAGCAGAAAGCACAAAGCCAAGCATGGAGGCAGGAAATGAAAGGCCTATTGGGCATCAGGCAATAGAGTGGTTTGGCTGGAGCCCAGGCATTAAGCCTGGCTGAGAGGCTGGACTGGACTTTGGGCTCCTGGCATCTTGGGGACAAGGGCCAAGATTAGGGTGTGACACTGTGAACACTGGAATAACCAGGCCAGCACCAGAATGAGGGGTAGTGATACACTTGCTAGAGAGCCAGGCTCAGAGCCCAAGTCCAGGGTTCGGGTCCTGGCTGAGCTTCAGATCGCACTGGGTGCTGTGAGGCTCATCACTTCACCTCTCTGAGTTTGTTTTCTCATCTAGAAATCGGTAGGTAAAATGCAAAGTGCAGTTCTTCAGGAGAAAGGAGAATTTCTGTGTCATCTGCATGGCCCTGGGAAAAATGTAGAGGAATCAATCATTTAACAAAGAGACTTATGTAAATGATCAAGTGCAATGCCTGACTCATTATAGTAGTTGAATGAATGATCTTGCCCATCATGATTAATTGCCTTATTCATCCATTCATTGATTCACTCGTTCATTCAGCAAATATTCCTTAGGTCCCCACTGAATGCCAGGCATTCATTTTGGTGATGGGAAAGAGTGGTGAACTCAACAGGTATTCACCTGCCTTGAGACACTTATAAGCAACTGGGCAAACTGGCGACCTGAAGACTTCTGGGTGCCCCTACCCCCGGCAGCTCCCATCCCAGTGGCCATCTTCCAGTTTCTCTCAAGGATTACTGCTTTCGGATATTTATTTTTAGCAGATTTTAGGCTCCCAAGACATCATCCACATAGGCCTTGAGAACATCTCCCGTCTGCCCTCTGCTGGTGGGGGATTGTAAGCGCTGTGAAATAAACAGCTCAGTATTCATTGCACGTCAATATGAAGCATTTCTGCTGCTGTCCATCACTCCCGAGATGAACCAAAGTGCCTTAATATTTAAAGAGGAATGAATTTGTAAGTAGTACCTTAAAGTCACATCAGAGTCATTCAAGAGGTTTTCTATTAAAATGCAAATTTAATCTTCCCAAAGGAAAGCTAAAAGGTGTTGAAAATAAGAAAGGGAGATGGCGCTGATGGGAGCTGTCACGTTGTTGACTTGTCTGTGGCCCATGGTCCCCTCAGCTCAGGACCAGGCTCTGAGGCGGAGGGAGCTGAGGTGGGGCCTGGGTCCCTAAATCCTAAGACCCAATTGCCCTGCCTGTTCATGGGGGTAGCCCAAACCAGCATCCATTTGGGTGGGTCCTCGCTGGGCTGCCGGTGGTTGTCTTAGAATCACGGTGGCCTGGAGAGGACACGGGCTGTGGAGTTAGGCAGATCTGAGTTTGAATCCAGGATCCTGTTCTGCCTAACTCTAGCAGCTTTGGCGAGTTTCCTAATCGCCCGCTCTCCTTCATTATGTAAATAGACCTCTTAGTGCTTGTAAGTCTCAAGATTGTTGTACAGATAATGTGATCAGCAGAGAAAATGTCCCTGGTATACAGTAAGGGCCTCAAAATGTTCATTTCCTTTTATTGCCACTAGATATTGCTGTGTCGACTTCACACGCCATGGTGGTGTGAAGCACGCTGTCAAGAATAAGGTGGCAAGCTGGGAGGGGTGGTGCGCATCTATATCCCAGCCACTCAGGAGGCTGGAGTGGGAGGATCAGTTGAGCCCGGGAAGCTGCCGTGAGCCATGGGATGGCACCACTGCACTCCAGCCTGGATGACAGAGTGAGACCCTGTACCACACAAACAAGAAAACAAAAAACAAAAAGAACAAGGTGGCACTCCCCTTGTTCCCTTAAAACAGCCTAAGGTGCGGGGGAGGGCACGAGCATGTTCTGTAAAGGGCCGGATAGTAAATATTTTGCGCTTTGAGGGCCAGGAGCTCTTTGTTGCAACCACTCCACTGTGCTGTTGTAGTGGGAAAGCCGCCACAGACAACACGTAAATGAATGAGTGTGGCTGTGTTCCAATATCACTTTATTTATAGATGCTGAAATGTGAATTTCATATCACTTTTGTGTATCCCAAAATATTTTCCTTTTGATTTTTTTTCCCCAATCATTTAAAAATGTAAAAATTGTTCTTAGATTTCATGCCATACAGAAACAGAGGGTTGGCCCTCAGTCATAGTTTGCTGACCCTCACACTGAGGTACAACCTCAGGGGACTTGTACCAAGGCATCTCTCAGAATATAACTTCCAAGGCTGGGACCAAAGCGGGGAGATGTCATCCAAAGAAGAAAATAGTTCTTTCTGGGCCAGGACTAGGGAGGAACAAAGAACACACAGAATCCTTAGTCATGGTTCCTCATGGGGGTCAGCTGCTAGGTCTGGGTGTGAATAGAAGTGTCACCCCGTTCCTTGCCTAGTGATGTGCAGGGACGAACTGGAGGCTCCTGGTGCTAACCAGGCAGCCACATTCTCCTGATGACAGGCTACGGGAGGATGCGCAAGGGCTCAGGCCCTGCCACTCCCTCCTTCACTGAGAGAAACGCAGGCTCCCTGGGGCTCCTCAGAGCTCCTCAGGTACACACCCGCCTACCCAGGGGTGCCAATCGATGAGGACAGGCAGATCCTTTGATTCACCCAAAGCTTGGCCTGGTTCTTACCTTTCTGGAGTCTCATGGCTTCTTAGACACACATACACACAACACACTCGCAGCCAGCCCATCACGTGTCCCCGCCCCGTCCTGTCTCCAGCGTAGAGAGCACAGGTCAGCATGCCAGATGGCAACCTTGCTGCTGCAGCAGACTGCTGCCTTCCTAGGGAGCGGGGGTGAAAGCAAGGCACTGGATGATGCCTGCGCTCCAGTCCCCACCCCCTCCTCTTCAACGTGCCTCTGCCAGGTCCTTTCTGCCTGGTCCTAGAGATCTGGGAATCTCTAGGGATGAGGGTTGTGTGTGTGTGTGTGTGTGTGTGTGTGATGTGAAGTGCCAGAGGAGAAGTGGAGAGGTGAAGAGAAAGCAAAAGCCACTCCTTACCTCTGCACAGGTCCTGCCCCAGTGACTAGGCACCTCCTTCCAGCTGGAGGGTGAGTGGGACCTCCCTCTCTGGTGCACGGGGAGGCCGGTGGGCTCTTGGAGGTGAGTAATAGGCATGGGGTGGACAATAAGGCTGCCCCAAAGCCTAGTGGGAGAGACAAAGGGGCCTGGGACCTTTCAGGGTGACTGCTCTCACTTCCCAGCTCTTTAGAGGGCCCTGGCTGAGTGTCATGCAGTCTAACCTGTGGACCTCATCATCCCCTTCCCAGCCTCATAAAGGGCCCAGAGCCTTGGATCCCCCTGAATGTCAGGGTCAGACAAAATTTGGAGTTAGGAGGGAACTAAGGAAGGAGAGTCGGGCCATGAGAAAGCCTCCTCTTAAAGTGAGCAATGATGATCGAATAGAAGCCCAATGTATGTTATGTACCAGGTGAGGAATCTCTACGTGGAAACAAGGAATCTTTGGGAGTGGCTGCTTCTCTCCTGGGAGGGGATGAGACAACAAATGAGCTGTTGTCTTCCAGCTAAGGCAGTTTCGCTAGGAAGAGGGACTCCAGTGAGGGGGACAGGCCAGCCTTTTGTTTAGCCTTTTGTTTCTAGCAGACCCTACCTCTAGGCCTGCAGAGCTCCCCGGGCCTGGACTGTGGGTCTGCGGCCCTGCTCACTCACAGCCTGCCAGCAGGAAAGCCAGCTCCCAGTGCCCCAGCACACACACACACGCACCTGTACACGCAAGCACGCATGCCATCGTGACAGGCAGGCTGGCCCATCTGCCAATCAATCTTCCTTGCTGATTTCCCAGCCGGAAGCAGCAGGGCTGGTGTGTAAATCATTCAGAGCCCTCTCTCAGCTCTGCCGGGACGTGGAGCTCTTTTTAATTAAGAAGAATGGAGGATGCTGCTGACTTTGGAAACGGCAATATTAACTTACTAATGGGCATTTAAAGAGCCGTGTCTGAGTGGTCTGCTGCAGCCTTCCCCAGCCTGTAGCCTCTTCTCCTCTACAGAGCTGCCCCGATAAAAGCTCTGCTGTCCTCTACATGAGAAGGGCTGAAGATAAGGTCCCCTAGGAGCCCCAGCCTGGTGACCTGGGACAAATGGGCACATTTTCACTTTTAGAGAAAGAGCCTGGTCAGGATGACTTGATCCCTGAGTCCTCGGCAGCCCTTGTGTATTCTCCTGGCAGCAGGCACCCCAGAAAGGTCAGATCCCAACGGGAAGCATGATTAGGCATCCAGGTGGGTGCCTGAGGTCTACAAGGAGCCAGCCCATTCACCACAGCTACAGCTGTCACAAGGCACCCTCTTGTCCTGGGCTGATTGGAGAGAAAGGAGGGTGGTGGTAGCAAAAGGGGAGGCCCTGATAAAGTCGTCACTGGTGACGGCACCTGGGGTAGCTGGCAGCACTTGTGAGAGCTGGTGGGGCCAGACCTCTGCGATCGTATCACCTGGAAGAATGTGAGGATGTTTGTTCTAGAATCTGCTGCATTGTCACTATGGCTAAATGCTTCTTTCTCTAGGGCTCCCCGCCCTGTATAGCACCCCAGGAGTACACAACACTCTAGCTGGGAAGGACCCCAGCTGCTCTCTTCTTCACCTTCCTTCCTCCTAATTTGACAGACACCAGAATGGGTATCATTTGCCCAGAGTTGCACAGCCCGATTACAACAAAATGTAGCGGAGGTTGTAGCTTACATCCTAACAAGCCATAGCAGAGGTCTTCTGACTCAGTCCTGTGTGTTTCTAGTATCCCCGGGCGGCAATAGAGGAGGTGGGTCCCTGGCCTCTCACCTCACCTCATGCTGGTGTTTCAAGTTTCTGATGTCGCTGGTCAAGAAATTCTTCCTTGTTTATAACCCAAATCCTCAGGCTTCATTATTATTATTATCATTATTATTATTTTGAGACAGAGTCTTACTCTGTCGCCTGCGCTGGAGTGCAGTGGCGTGATCTCGGCTCACTACAACCTCTGCCTCCCTGGTTCAAGTGATTCTTCAGCCTCGGCCTCCTGAGTGGCTGGGATTACAGGCACATGCCACCACACCTGGCTAATTTTTTGTATTGTTAGTAGAGACAGGGTTTCACCATATTGGCCAGGCTGGTCTCAAACTCCTGACCTCATGATCCACCCGCCTTGGCCTCCCAAAGTGCTGGGATTACAGGCATGAGTCACCGCGCCGGGCATCTCCGGCTTTATTATAAGCCCCATTTCCTCTTAGGATTTCCTCAGTAAGCACAGGGAAGTGGCTGAGGTCTTTGAGAAGCATCCCTTCCCACGTGCACTAAACAGCAGAGGAGCCTGCGGTTTCTAGCCCTTCATTCTCTACATTGTGCAACTCCTGAGTCTGAAAACAGAGATGACCCCCTCCCTTCACCCATCATCCCATATCTGGGGTCCACTTTCCAAGGTCCCAGTTTTACCTTAGTAGGCAGGAAGGTGCTTACAGGTGGACGGATGCATTCTTTAACAGATACCCACTAAGCCCCTCTAGGTTCTAGGCACCAGCTATGCACTGGAGCTGGAGGGAGCAAGGCAGATAGTTGAAGGCATGTGGCTGATTCAACTCTCCAATCAAGGCCGCATGGTCAGGAACGGAGCCCGAATAGCTGAGGCCATTCTGTGGGACCCCAGCCCTCCCCCTGGGCAGCAGTGCCACGTGATCAGATACAGAGCCTGGTTCTGACTGCTGGTAACTGTGTCATGCCATCTCCCATCAAGTCCACGTGAGCTCTAAATCCTTCCTCTGGGCTGATGTTGGGACCGGGTGGGAGGAGGCCCTAATTAGGCTTCTCTATGCTGGGGGAGGAACTACCCTTTCCTCTGTCGGCTGGCAGCCTCGGTCCTAATTGGATGAGTCAGCCTCACTCCCCACTCCCTGAATAAAGACCATGCTTCTGGTTAGGAATGAGAAGGTGATTAGCTAAAGGAAGGGCACAGCTGTTCTCCAGATTAGAATGCAATTTAGGTTGCAGCAGATGAGATTTCAGCTAGCTAGGAGAAAAGATATCCTAAGACACAGGCCCAGAAATGACTGGCTACAGGCGGTTGTGGGCCCTGGTAAGGTTGCCTATCTATGCAAACTGACAACTGCTTTGGGGGCACTCTAGCCTGAAAGTCAGAGGTACAGAAACTTGCCATCACAAAGGGAAGGAAGAAACTTGTCTTTATGAGATGCCTACCACGGGCCCAAGAACTATGCCTGGCATCTCCTTCCTCCTTCAACTCTAGAAAGTAGATTTTCTTATGCCCTTTTTCACAGATGAGGACACTCAGATTCAAGGACATAAGTGACTTGTGCATAGTCACACAGCTAGGGAAGTGGCTGCACCAGGTTCAGATCCAGCCTGTCTGATGTTGACCACACGGTCTGTGGGGTGCTGCAGAAAGAGAACTGCATGAAGAAGGTGATCCTGGCCTCAGGGAGCTCCTGTTGTGTCCCTCCTTCCAGCCAGTGTGGTATCCTGCAGAGGGCATTCCAGTAAAGAGTATTTCTGGGGAGGGATAAGGAGCCCCTGCGGCAGCTAATCACTAAACAGCTCCCCTTTCTTCCTATCCCTCAAAACGTTCCCTACGCTTGGAATTCCACCAGACCTTGAAACGCTCCATCCATGGCCTGCCACACTGAGAATCTGCCTGGTTTATTGGGAAGAACTGTCCCCCCACAACGCCCCAATCTTCCCCCTAAGCTACCACAGCTTGGTAAAGGCAGGATCCTGCTGAATGCCTACCAGACAGTAGAGACTGAGTAAAACTGTGCATTTTATTGTATGTAAACTCGACATCAACATATCCAAGACTTACTGAGCCTGTCAAGGTGGTGCATGCCTGTAATCCCTGTTACTCAGGAGGCTGAAGCAAGAAGGTGATTGACCCCAGGAGTTCAAATCCAGCTTGGGCAATATAGCAAGACTCCATCATTTTCAAAAAAAAACCTAAATGTACTGAGTGACTTTTCTGGGGCTGAGCACCCCAAGTTTGACTGATGCATCAATATCTATAATAGACTCCACAGCACCAAAGGTCTAATCTTTAGAGGCTTTTATGACTTTTCCCTCCCCTAATTCTCCAACCTCTCACTCCTACCTTGTAACCAAGAGGAAAAATCAAACACTTTTTTTTTTTTTTGAGACAGAGCCTTCCCTCTTTCCACCCATTTTGTTTTTCAATGGCACGATCTCAGCTCACTGCAACCTCTGCCTCCCTGGTTCAAGCAATTCTCCTGCCTCAGCCTCCTAAGTAGCTGGGATTACAGGCACTCACCACCACACCTGGCTAATTTTTGTATTTTTTAGTAGTGACAAGGTTTCACCATGTTGATCAGGCTGGTCTCAAATTCCCGACCTTGTGATCTGCCCACCTCAGCCTCCCAAAATGTTGGGATTACAGGCGTGAGCCACTGTGCCTGGCCTCACTTTTTTTTTTTTTTTTTAAAGAAAGACAGGGTCTTGCTGTGTCACCCAGGCTGGAATGCAGTGGCACCATCTTGGTTCACTGAAGCCTCTACCTCCTGGGCTCAAGTGATCCTCCCACCTCAGCCTCCCTAGTAGCTAGGATTACGTGCCTTGGAGCTTGGATAATTTTATTTTTTTTGTAGAGACAGGGTGTCACTATGTTTTTGAGGCTAGTCTCAAACTCCTGGGCTCATGCAATTACCTGCCTTGGCCTCCCAAAGTGCTGGGACTACAGGCATGAGCCACCTCATCCAGTCATCCAGCCTAAAAAAACTCAAACACCTTTTAAGGCAAAAGAGAAACCCAGGCTCAATGTTATGCAAGATTTTACAGCAAGAAGGATTAAGATTTGACATGAGGAAGAACTTCCTGACAAGGAAAATGGTTACACCATAGGGTGGGGAGGGATCAAAGGAGCCACTGGACATTCTCTCTCTGCTTGGCCCTCCTTAAGCCCCCATCTTGATGCACTTAGCCCAGGCAGTGAAAACCACAGGTGACTCAGGGAATCTTAAGTGGCAGTTGCTAGGTTACATGCTTCTTCGATGTGCACTCAGCGTAAGGACTAAAGGATGTTACCTGGTGGAGAGGAAGAGAGATGAGGGAGATGGAGAGCGGCCAGGATTTCCAGAACAAGCAATTAGGTCATGGTCTGGAAGACATCCTGTTCTTAGTACTTTTCCAAGGGTCTGAGTCCCCAGATCCCACGGTCTGCATAGAAAGGGGTGTCTGTGGGATATGAGCCTTAGTTTAGAATGGGGCCTATTCTGGGGCTGGATTCCAGCATTTCCTTACCTGCACTGCCTGGCACAAACAGCATGGGCAGCCGCTGGAATCTCTCTGGGGGCCTGGGCTCCTTTCTTCACTGCAGTGAAATAAAGAGCAGAAGCCAGGTGGACAGTGGACCCGGTTGGCTGCCTTTATAATGCACAATTCCTTCATTTGTGATTTAATTGTGATAAAGTGAGGGAGCGCTGGATTGGAATTCATACCTTGGACCTACCCTGAATGGCCTGCATGGTCCTAAGTAAGTCACTTCATTTCATTAAGGCTCATATTCCTCATCTGTAAAAAGTGGATACTGATACCCGCCCTGACAACCCCTCCCAGGGCTGTTTTAAGATTACGAGAAAATGGATGTGCAAGGGCTTAGATGATCTCAACAAGTGACACCAACATAACGCACAGAGTGGGGAGCTCTGTCTATCTGCTTACTAAGCTGCCCCAGCTGTGGTGGTGAGGGCTCATTTAAGAAGCCTGGCCTCATTGCTTTGGTAGAAGGTTGACTGGGCAAAAGAGGCTGAGGATGGACTCCAACAAGCCCTTTTGAGGAAGGTCTATGGCTTTTAAATCTTCCTGATCACCCGTTCTGATTTTGTGAAGACAGTTCACACTGAGGTAAAGGTTTATTCCTCTTCCTCCAGGCAGACAGAGACTCCTAGGAAGAAAGGAAAATGTTCAGTGTTTCCATGAAATTTCATTAATTCACATCCCATTCTTTTGGAATTTATGAATTCTGATTAAATAGGGAAACAGACACAGCCTTCCTCTGTGAAGGTTCTAGAGGTGCTTACTTTGTCTGTACAGAGAATACAAACTAAAAAACAGTGGAATTTTTAAGCCAAGTACTCAAAGTAGTAAGATGGGACTGTTGGATAGAGTGCAACGTCAAAGTCTTAGCTTGCTGCAACCTCTGCTCCAAGTGACTCTCCTGCCTCTGCCTCCTGAGTAGTTGGGATTAGAGGCATGCATCACCACACACAGCTAATTTTGTATTTTTAGTAGAGATGAGGTTTCACCATGTTGGCCAGGCTGGTCTCGAATTCCTGACCTTAGGTGATCCACCCACCTCGGCCTCCCAAAGTGCTGGGATTACAGGCATGAGCCACCAAACCTGGCCTCGATTGTATAATTTTGGGGGTGGGAGGTTCATTTTGTTTTTTTGAGATGGAGTCATGCTGTCACCCAGGCTGGAGTGCAGTGGCACAATCTCAGCTCACTGCAACCTCCACCTCCCAGGCTTAGGCGACCCTCCTGCCTCAGCCTCCCGAGTAGCTGGGGCTACAGGCTCAGCCATGCCCAACTAATTTTTTTGTATTTTTAGTAGTGATGGGGTTCCACCATGTTGGCTAGGCTGGTCTGGAATTCCTGATCTCAAGTGATCTGCTTGCCTGGGCCTCCCAAAGTGCCAGGATTACACAGGTGTGAGCCACTGCACCCAGCCAGGACTATTGTATCTTGACTGATCAATTTCAAAACCCTGGTTGTGATATTTACTGTGCTATAGTTTTGTATGATGTTGCCATTGGGGGAAACTGGGTAAAGGGTATTTTTTCTTATAGCTGCATGTGAATCTAAAATTTATCTCAAAATTAAAACTCTAGTTTAAAAAATATATAGATATAGATCTATCTATCTATCTGTATAAAAAACTTAGGCTCAGAGTAGTTAAATATGTTTCAGAGGCAGGATTCAAACCCAGGTCTTCCAGCCTCCCAAGCTCAGGTGTTTCAAGACTTGGCTACATTTGAGGGAACCAGGTAGAAGTAGGATCGAATCTGCCTTGCAGTCCACCAGACCAGGTGGTTCTCTGGTCTCATAGACCCCTTTGTTACTGGGGAAACTGGTACCCAGTTTCTCCGAATGGTAACATCTTACAAAACTATAACAGTAAATATCACAACCAGGGTTTCGAAATTGATCAGTCAAGATATAATAGTTCTGGCTGGGTGCGGTGGCTCATACCTGTAATCCAGGCACTTTGGAAGGCCCAGGCAGGCAGATCACTTGAGGTTAGGAGTTCCAGACCAGCCTGGCCAACATGGAGAAACCCCATCACTACTAAAAATACAAAAAAAAATTAGCCAGGTATGGTGATCATCGGGTTTCCCCTTCCTGAAACTTGTGCAGGGTGCTGATGGCCATGGTGGGTTGTGCATGTGTGTGGCAGATGGAAAAACTGCCCATGTGTGTTTGTCTATGTTGGTGTTTCTAGCTGTGTCCATGTGTCTGTCTGTGCATCATTGGTCAGTGTCTCTGTGGATGTGTCTATTTCAGGGAGGAGAATGATGTGTAAGTTATGCATCTATGTGCAGGAGGGTGTACATGTTATATTTGAAAGTACCTGTGCCAGGTCTGCGTGCATCACACCCACATAAGTTGTTTCCATTCCAACTGTATGATACCTCCCCACAAGCAAAGCTGGCTATTGGGTTAGCCTGTCGCGAACTGAATCTGTGTACTGTAGATAAACTGGGTAATTGGAGTCTCTGCCTCTTCATCCAAAACAAACACAAAAGCCCGCCCCCACACCAGAGGGAGTCTGTGCCCGTCATCTGGGTACTTGGTTGTAATGCCCTGCTTTCCTTGACCCTGTAGACAAGGTGAGTGCTCCCCCGGGGACCCACGCGGCGGGGCTTCTGTAAAGAGGTCACAGCACGCTGTGTCCCGGGACGCACACGGATTCCTGCACAGGTGTGGCGGCTGCGGGTAGGGACCGAGCGGGCTCGCAGGCCTTCTCCCCGGCGGGCAGCGGCTCCGCTTCTCCTTCCTCCTGTTCACTTCATCTCCTCATCTACATGTGTGACAGCGGCGCGCGGACTGGGGAGGGACAGAGCGCCCTCTCCCCTGCTCCGGTGCCGCCGGGCGGGGACTCCGGGCTCCCCTGTGATGCGTTGTCTGCGCCTCGCCGCCGCGCTCCCAGGGCCTGGCAACGTAAGTGATGCGGGGGCGGAGGCGCCGAGACTGCGGGGAGGGGGCGCGGGGGAAGGGAGGCGTCGACGCCCAAAGACGCTAACTCCTTTCTCCGCCCGGGGACTGCCGGGCGCCCCGAACCCCTGAAAGCCCCGGCCCGCGGCGCGCTCCGGCGGTGTACGAGCTGCAGGCGTGGGGCAGCGGGGGGCGCGCGGGGACCAAGCGGTGCAGGGCGTGGTGCTGCCGCCGGGGGGCGCCCTCCGCCGCCGCGTCTTCCTGGTGAAGTTGGCCAGGGGCTGCGGAGCCCGCTCAGTGCCCGCGGGAGGGCGCGTGGCTCCGGCTGCCCTTGATTCGCCGCGTTTCTCCTGCAGGGACAGGCGCGGACGCCGCCGGACCGCTGAGACTCGGGGCAAGGTGAAGCGCTGGCCGGCGTCTGGCCGGAGCCGGCGCTTGGGAGCTCGATGGAGGTGGCGAGAGGGGCCAGGTAGCCGGTGGACCCCCGCGCTCGCACCTCCCCCGGCGCCTGGGCGCTCCCTGAGGCTGCCATGGAGGTGCCTAACGTCAAGGACTTCCAGTGGAAGCGCCTGGCGCCACTGCCCAGCCGCCGGGTCTACAGCTCCCTTCTGGAGACCGGGGGCCAGGTCTATGCCATCGGGGGATGTGACGACAACGGCGTCCCCATGGACAGCTTCGAAGTCTACTCCCCCGAGGCCGACCAGTGGACCACCTTGCCCCCACTGCCCACAGCCCGGGCGGGGGTGGCCGTCACCGCCCTGGGGAAGCGGATCATGGTGGTTGGGGGCGTGGGCACCAATCAGCTGCCCCTGAAGGTCGTGGAGATGTACAACATCGATGAGGGCAAGTGGAAGAAGAGAAGCATGCTGCGCGAGGCCGCCATGGGCATTTCTGTCACAGCCAAAGGCAAGTGGGGCCGGGCTGAGGGCGGCCAGAGAGAAGGAAGCGGGGGGCCACGAGGGAAACAGGTGGAAACCAACACGCATTTGCTGTGGGCTGTGGAGTTTAGCGCCATGTCTCTGCAGACCCCATGCGTTCAGCAGAATGGTGCACTTCCCACCACCACACCCCAGCCCCTGAAATCTGCCTTGCAGGTGCCACCACCCCCAGGCACCTATTCGGGGTCCTGACGATGCTCACTCCGTCCTTGTAGGTCACCAGGCCCCACTGAGAGGGCTTCAGGACCTGATTCCAGGGGCCTCTTCCACCTTCAACCTCCTCCTCTGCCTCCCAATCTGAGATGCTCAGTGGAGAGCAGAATGTCCCTGAGGGTTGTGCTCCTGAAATGTCTTGCCTCATTTCACTAAGTCCTCAGGGCATGTCCTCACTACATGGTTTTGTAATTCTCATTTTACTTTCTCAAAGCCCCTCATTTCGTTCTTTTCACACCTAGTACAGCCCAGACCCTAGAGCTCTGAAAGCTCTTCTGCTAAAACACAAAGGGTTTCGTGGGAGATTGTTCAATGGAAATTAGGAGACATCAAGTTCAGACACACCTGAGCAGCACGGGCTTGCAGCGCGGGGCAACCTTCCCTCCTTTTCCACTTCCTCCCTCACTCTTCTGCTAAACCATCCTAGCTGCATGTCCAGTCTACTGTAGATTGGGAACCAGTATTTCTTGAGCCCCTGCTCTGTCCCTGGCACACTGCCAGGCTCCAGGAAGAAAGGAAAGAAGCAGAAGATCTGTTCCCTGCTTTCAGGAGCCTAGATCTGACCAATGAAGGTGACCAGAGAGAAACCCTAGTGCAGAATTCCCCAGGGAAGCATGGCCAGTGGGGCTTCTTTGACCTCCCAGTAAGAAGGATGGAAGGCCTGGAGGCCCACGGAGAGCAAGGGAGGGAAAGAGTACATCTTCATCCCAGGCCTCAGTAAATGGTCTTGAAAGATTAAGAAGTAACGTTTATTGAATCCTTACCATTGGTGCTTTGTATACATAAACCCCTTTGATTCTCACAACCTCTCCAATGACATAAGTGCTATGATTACTCTGATTTTAGAGAGAAGCAGTGTAAGTCCCAGAGAGTTAGTTGAACTGCTGGCCCCAGGTGACACAGATTGTAAGTGATGACTGAGTCTGTGTTCTTACTATGGCACTGAGTGGGTCCAACAGTTAGTTTAGTAAGCATTTACATGCCTGTGTACCAGGCATGTGCCAGATTCTGGGGCTATAGATTTAACAAATTCTCAAGGGCCTACAATCTATTGAAAGAAACAAAGATTATTCAGTAACATGTGGCAATTAGGGTGATGGAATAGGGTGACAGAAGTGCCATCACTCAGGAGGCACTGAGCCGGTGCTGTCGACCCAGTCTTGTAGTTCAGGGACACCCAGATGGGCCTGAAAGGATGAGTAAGAACTGGGCACAAAAATAGTAGTGAGGAGTGGATGGGAGGATGCCCAGGAGGATTCCCAGGAGGAGGTGTTTCAGGTAACACAGGATGGGAGGATGGAGCCTGTGCAAGGTGAATCCCGCATTAGCAGGCACCATCTTCCAGCCTCAGGCTAGGGTTGGCTTTTTTTTTTTCCAGTAAGATTGGAAAGTAGGAGGAAATAGTACTTATCCTTCCAATAACCTTAAGAATAAAGGCCTCCTGGAGCCAGAAGCAGTGAGGACTGGATGCTGGCAGACAGAATCCCAGGCAGGGATCTGTCTCTGAGAAACAGAGGCCCAGGAGGTCCTGGGGTGAGGCCCTGGGAAATACAGATGCCTTGCCCATCCTCTCTGGTGCAGTGAAGTCCCTTGAAAGGCCACCTACAGTAAAGAGTAGTAGAGAATGAGAGGGGGCTCACTTCCCAAAGTACCCCTGCTCACTTCCTGGGAAGGATTTCTTTTTTTTTTTTTTTTTGAGACAGAGTTTATTAAATAGGAATTCTTTTCCCTTTTGCTAGTTTTTGTTTTTTTAGTCAATGATCAGGTGGTTGTAGGTGTCAGGCTTT